>NC_080694.1:74161012-74787219 GCF_030445035.2 Dasypus novemcinctus | reverse complement strand
AGATAAAATGGGGGCAAGGGGTTGCCTCTGGGTGGGGCTTTGTGGGTTTGAGGGGGGCTGGTGATGGGCGGTTGGATAATGTTGCCCACAAAATTGGGGGGAGGGAGGGGCAACATATGAACATAGGAGAGTGTCAGTTGTTGGTTGAGAGTAAAATGATGAGAAAACCATATCAAAATATAATTAGGAGGGTTACCTGCTTAGGATGCTCAGAGGGGATGGTCTGATGTGGGACGGACTCCTGGTGAATGTCTGAATGCGCATATTGCCAGGGTGGGTTGTACCATTTGGTAGAGCCCCAAGTAGTGAGAGTGGGGGTGGACCCACATCCTGGGGAGGACTAATGCCATCAAATAGAGAGAACTGTATCTCTCTAGAGAAAGGGTGGCTCCCAGGGCATTAGGGCAGTTGAGCAAGTCAGGCCCTGGACACTGTTCCAAGTATCTCTGGACGTGGCTCCTCAGGAAATGGAGATTGGCTGTTGCTGTGGGCCCCAAGGGGAGGGGAAAATGGATGTTGAATGGATGGAACCAAGGTAAATGTGGAGGCAAGAGAGGAGTTTCACAAGAGTACACAAGGATGGATATAAAACATGTAATATTACACCAAAAACATATAGGGGATGACAGACTAATAATGTAAACCATATTGTAAAACATAGGATAACTAAAAATTTAGAAAACTGTATATCCTGAAGTATGGACCACAATGTAAGCACAGATGTCACCTGGTTTGAAAGCTATTGTCTCGGAGTCTGTACATCAGTTACAGTAAATATGATATGAATAAGTTATAAGATTATCACTGTGGAAGGGAAAAGGTTTTATGGTGGATGTGTGGGAGTACTGTATATTGTATATATGAATTACTGTGATCTAAGACTCTTGTGAAGAGAAGCTCAATAATTAGGAAAAAAGAAAAGAAAAAGATAGGATCTAGAATTTTTCCAAATCAATATGTATTCTATATCTAACCTTTAAACTCATCACTATATTCCATTTTACTAGTAAGGGAACGTGACATTATATTGGGCTTTGCTTTTCAGGAAGTTTTGGATCACAGAGTGGTTCAACAATGGCAATGGAGGAATACTGGTATGGGATGTTATGGGCAGGTGATATATGGTTGACAGGGAGTTATACAGGGCATATGTCCAGGGGGCATGTTAATGTTTGGATATACTCATAGTGGCAACAATTAAAAACAACACCTGGGGGGATACTGGGTTACTGGCTGGGGGTGTTCTGCCGTGGTCCCTAGGGGAGCAGTGGCAGTCCCCTAGGTGCAACGGTAAGGACCAGGAAGGAATGAGGGTCCAACAGTGACCCCCTGATACTAATGACTATGCTTGTGAGACTACACACCTGAAATAAGAACAAGGCCTAGAGCAGCACTGTGCCTAGGAGTTTCCTCCTGACAGCCTCCATGTTACTCAAATGTGGCCGGTCTCAAAGCCAAACTCAGCATGTAAATGCAATACCTTCCCCCCATTGTGGGACATGACACCCGGGGATGAGCCTCCCTGGCATCAAGGGATCATTACCAAGTACCAGCTGATGATGCAACTAGAAAATGACCTTGAATTAAAGGTTCAACGGGGACCAGCAGAATATCCATTTCTACATATAATAACAGGAGTTAAAAATGCTGTTTGACCTAAATTAAGGGGAAATGGAAAGGACAAATGAATTTATATGGCTATGAGTCTAAAAAGGAGTCTGGAGGTTGTCAGAAGGATTGCCCTTATGCACACCTGAGCAGAGTCTCAGAGTCAGATAAAGTAGATACAACCCCAGGTATTGGTCCTTTTGAGGGCTAAAGAGACCCACAAGTTCTATGGTCATGGCAGATGGGGTTCACTGCCATGTCAGTTGGCCCTTCTTTGGAGCTGGTGTTTCTGCGTGATGGAGCTGGACTCAGATGGGATCTCTTTTCACGAGCCTTTCATACTACTTTACTGGAATTGTAGTTGGTGCTGGGGCTTAAGATACATCTAGGGGATTTGAATCTCTGGACTGACAATATGATAGCCATGTCCTGACCTCACACGACTTCAGCTCCTACACTCTGATTTATTGGACTTACTCCTCTCAGCTCACATGGAGTTGAAGAATGTCAACCACCACACCATGGAGCCTAGAGTGCCTACAACTGAAAGCAGGAGGATTGCATCCAATATCCATGTGGAATATAAACCCCCTCTTGACATAGATGTGGAATGGACACAACCAATCCAAGGTCCACAGGAAGGAGGACTACAGTAAGGATCAGAGTGGACTTAATGATACTCTATTCATGAACTATTGTGGTTAATAATCGAGAAAATGTGGCATTGATTTGGAAAAAGTAATGGTTGCTGCTGGGTACGGGGAAGGGGAGGAAGAGAAGAGATGTGGAGGCATTCTCAGGACTTGGAGTTGTCCTGGGTGGTGCCCCTGGGACAATTGCCGCATGTTGTATGTCCTCCCATCACCCACTGGATGGAACATGGGAAAGTGTGGGCTATGGTGTGGAACACGGGACATGGGGTGCAGCGATGCCCAGAGATGTACTCACCAGATGCAATGGATGTGACATGATGATGGGGGAGAGTGTTATTGGAAGCAGAGTGGTGGGGTGGGGGCGGTGGGGGCGAATGGGGACCTCATTTTTTTTAATGTAATATCTTTTAAAAAAATGAATAAATTGAGTAGAATTTGAAAAAAAAAGTTATACAATGGTGCAGGGTATTTGTGGTGATGTGATGTATTTAACACTGTATGATGTTATGCATGTTTCTTTTGTAAGTTTACAACTTTTACTACATGCCTCTTTATGTATGCTCATGTATGTATGATAAACTTCAATAAATCATTTTTAAAATTAAAAAAGAAAGAAATAAAAAATACAGTTGCAGCAAATAGCAGGAGATTAGAACAGGCAGAGGAGAGAATTAGTGACGTGGAAGACAGTACATCGGAAATGAAACACATATAGAATTGATTGATAAAAAGATAGAAAAAATCCAGCTAGGACTTAGGGATATGAATGCAATGCAAAATGCACAAACATACGTATTATAGACATCCCAGAAGGAGAAGCGAAGGGAAAGGGGACAGATGGGGTGTTGCAGGAAATAATGACTGAAAACTTCCCAAATCTACTCAGAGAGATGGATGTACATATCCAGAAAGCACAGCACACCCCAAACATCATAAACCCCAACAGGCCCACCCCAAGACATACACTTGTCAAATTATCCAATGCTCAAGACAAAGAGAAAATTCTAAAAGCAGCAAGAGAAAAGAAAACCATCACATACAAGGGAAGCTCCATAAGATTATGTGCTGATTTCTCATCTGAAACCATGGAGGCAAGAAGGCAGTGGCGGGATATAGTCAAGGTACTAAAAGAAAAAAAATTCGCAACCTAGAATACTCTACCGAGCTAAACTAGCATTCAAAAATGATGGAGAGTTCAAAATATTCACAGATAAACAGAAATGGAAAGAGTATGCCAACAAGAAACCTCCCCTTCAAGAAATACTAAAGGGAGTTCTGCAGGAAGAAAGGAAAAAACAGGAGAGGCAGAGCTGGAGGAGAGTGTAAAAGCAACTAAAAAGACAAAAAGAGAAGAAAAAAAAAACAAACAAAGTATGACAAACACATGTCCAACCAAAATATGGCTAACATAAATAATTCCTTGAAAGTAATAACACTGAATGTCATTGGATTAAACTGACCTATTAAAAGATTCAGATTGGAACATTGGACAAGGAAATATGACCCATCTATATGCTGTCTTCAAGAAACACATCTTAGAACCAGGGATTCATGGAGGCTGAAAGTGAATGGATGGAAAACAGTCTTACAAGGAAACAGTAAACAAAAAAAGGCAGGAGTAGCTATATTAATATCAGACAAAATGGACTTTAAATGAGAAACAATTGTGAGAGACAAAGAAGGATACTACATACTAGTGAAAGGGACAATCTCTCAAGAAGAACGAACAATCATAAATATTTATGCTCCTAACAAGTGCACCTCTAAATACGTGAGGCAAACACTGGAAAAACTAAGTGAAAGAATAGGTGCCTCTACAATTATAGTAGGAGATTTTAATTCACCACTATCAACTTTGGACAGAACATCCCAAAAGAGAATCGCTAAAGAAACAATAACTTTGAGCAGTATATTAGAGGAGCTGGATCTAATAGACACATATACAGATCATTTCACCCAAATACAGCAGGATATACATTTTTCTCAAGTGCACATGGATCATTCTCCAAGATAGACCATATGCTAGTCCACAAAGAAAGGCTCAATGAATTCAGAAAGATCAAAATCATACAAAATAATATCTCTGAGCACAGTGGAGTGAAGGCGGAAATCTGCAAGGGCCAGAGGCCCAGATTTCACACCAAGATATGGAAATTAAACAGCACACTCTTAGAAAAACAGTGGGTGAAAGAGAAAACCTCCAAAGAAATTAATAACTACCTTGAAACTAATGACAATGATAACACAACATACCAAAACTTATGGGAGGCAGCAAAAGCAGTACTAAGAGGGAAATTTATAGCCATAAATTCATACATCAAAAAAGAAGAAAGAGAAAAAATTGAAGAACTAACTGCACATTTGGAGGAATTAGTAAAAATACAACAAAGTAACCCCACAGGAAGAAGAAAGAAAGAAAGAACAAAGATAAGACCAGAACTAAATGAAATAGGACATAAGAAAGCACTTGAAAAGATAAACAAGACCAAGAGCTTATTCTTTGAGAAAATCAACAAAATTGACAAACCTTTAGCGAGACTAATGAAGAAAAAAAGAGAGAAGATGCAAATACACAAAATAAGAAATGAGAAAGGCGATATCACCACGGACCCCACAGAAATAAAGACTATCATAAGAGGATACTTTGAAAAACTATATTCCAACAAAAATGACAATTCAAAGGAAATGGACAAATTCCTAGAAACACATAAGTAGCCTATATTGATGAAAGAAGAAATTGATGATCTCAACAAACCAATCACAAGTAAAGAGATAGAATCAGTCATTAAAAACCTCCCAACTAAGAAGAGCCCAGAGCCAGACGACTTCACAGGTGAATTCTACAAAACATTCTGGAAAGAATTAATACCAATCCTGCTAAAACTCTTCCAAAAAATTGAAACAGAAGGAACATTACCGAACTCATTCTATGATGCCAAATTTACCCTAGTACCAAAGCCAAACAAAGACACTGCAAGAAAGGAAAATTACAGACTAATTTCTCTAATGAACCTAGATGCAAAAATACTCAATAAAATACTTGCTAACTGTATTCAACAACACATTAAATGACTTATACACCATGAACAAGTGGGATTCATTCAAGGTATGCAAGGATGGTTCAACATAAGAAAATCAATCAAAGTAATACACCATATAAACAGATTGAAGGAAAAAATCACATGATTATATCTATAGATGCAGAAAAAGCATTTGACAAAATACAGCACCCTTTCTTGATAAAAACACTTCAAAAGATTGGAATACAAGGAAATTTTTTGAACATGATAAAGAGCATATATGAAAAACCCACAGCCAACATTGTTGACAATGGTGAAATCCTAAAATCCTTCCCTCTAAGATCAGGAACAAGATAAGGATGCCCACTATCACCTCTTCTACTTAACATTGTCTTAGAAGTACTTGCTTGAGCACTGAGGCAAGAACCAGATATAAAAGGCATTCAAATTGGAAAGGAAGAAGTCAAAATTTCAGTATTTGCAGATGACATGATCCCATATATAGAAAACCCTGAGAGGTCTACAACAAACTTCTAGAACTCATAAATGAGTTTAGTAAAGTTGCAGGTTACAAGATTAATGCATAAAAATCAGTAGCATTTCTGTACACCAATAATGAGAAAGCTCAGGAGGAAATCAAGAAACAAATACCATTTACAATAGTCAATTAAAAAATCAGATACCTAGGAATAAATTTAATTAAAGATGTAAAACACTTATACACAGAGAACTACACAACACTGTTCAAGGAAATCAAAGAAGACCTAAATAAATGGAAGAATATTCCCTGTTCATGGATAGGAAGACTAAATATTATTAAGATGTCTATCCTACCAAAACTGATTTACACATTCAATGCAATCCCAATAAAAATCAACACAGCATTCTTTAAGGAACTAAAAAAACTATGAAATTTATTTGGAAAGGAAAGAGGCCCCGAATAGCCAAAGACATATTGAAAGAGAAAAACGAAATTGGCGGAATCACACTACTGGACTTCAAAACATACTACAAAGCTACAGTAGTGAAAACAGCATGGTATTGGCATAAGGAGAGGCACACAGACCAATGGAACCGAGTTGAGAGTTATGATATAGATCCTCATAAATATAACCATATAATATTTGGTAATGACACCAACCCCTCTCAACTGGGAGAGAATGGCCTATTCAACCAATGGTGCCTGGAGAACTGGATATCCATATGTAAAAGACTGAAAGAGGATTACCATCTCACACCTTATACAGAGATCAACTCAAGATAGAGCAAAGACCTAAATATAAAGAACCAAGACCATAAAGACTTTGGAAAGCAGTGTAGGGAAGCATATACAAGACCTTATAATAGGAAATGGCTTCATGAACTTCACACCAAAAGCACGAGCAGCAAAAGAACAAATAGATAAATGGGGCTTCCTCAAAATTAAAGCCTTCTGAACTTCAAAGGAGTTTGTCAAGAAAGTAAAAAGGGAGTCTACACAATGGGAGAAAGTATTTGGTAACCATATATCAGATAGGAGACTTATATCTCGCATATATAAAGAACTTCTATATCTTGAAAATAAAAAGATAAACAACCCATTTTAAAAATTGGAAAAAGATTTAAACAGTCATTTCTCCAAAGAAGAAATACAAATTGCTAAAAAGCACATGAAAAAATGCTCCGAATCTCTAGCTATCTGGGAAATGCAAATCAAAACTACAATGAGATACCATCTTACTCCCATAAGATTGGCAGTCATGAAAAAAACAGAATTCTGGAGAGGATGTGGAGAAATGGGGACTCTCACCCACTGCTGGTGGGAATGCAGAAGGATCCAACCATTCATGAGGACAGTTTGGCAGTTTCTCAAAAAACTAACCATAGAATTGCCATATTCCCCAGCAATTCCACTGCTGGGTATATATCCAGCAGAACTGAAAACAAGGACACAAACAGATACATGCACACCAATGTTCATAGCAGTATTATTCACTATTGCCAAAAGGTAGAATCAAACCAAATGCTCATCAACAGATGAATGGATAGATAAAATATGGTATATACATACAATGGAATACTACTCAGCTTTAAGAACAAATACACTACAAACACACGTGATAACATGGATGAATCTTGAGAACATTATGTTGAGTGAAGCAACCCAGGCATTGAAGGACAAATACTACATGACCTCAATGATATGAAATAAGTAAACCAAGCTGTCACAGAGAGCTAGAGACTGGATGATAGGCTTACAGGAAATCAGGAGGTAGAGGAAGGATGTAAGCTGACATCTACATGGGTGAAATCTATGATAAGGTGGAGGTAAGTATGTGTACAAGGAAGGGATAAAATGGGGGCATTGGGTTACCTTTGGGTGGGGCTTTGTGGGTTTGAGGGAGGCTAGGGTTGGGAAGATGGGTAATATTGCCCAAGAAATGGGGGGGAGGGTGGGACATCATACATACATAGGAGATTTTCAGGTGTTCGTTGAGAGTATAATGCTGAGAAAACCTTTTCAAAAATATAATAAGGAAAGTTACCTGTTTATACTTAAATGGGATAATCTGACACAGGACAGACTCCTAGGGAATATGTGAATTCTCATTTTGCCAGTGTGGGTTATATCATTGGATAAAGACCCATATAATGAGAGTGAAGGTATACCCACATCCTGGGGAGAACTGATGCTATCAAATAGAGGGAACTGTATCTCTCAAGAGAAATGGTGGCTCCCAGGGCATTAGGGCAGTTGAGCACATCAAGCCCTCAACATTGTTGCAAGTATCTCTGAACATGGCACTTCAAGAAATGAAGATTGACTGTCACTGTGGGCCCTAAGGGGAGGTGGAAATAGCTATTGAATAGATGGAACCAATGTAATTGTGAGGGCAATAGAAGTGTTTTCACAAGAGTACGCAAGGATGGATATAAGACATATAAAATTATACCAAAAATATATAGGGGCTGATAGGCTAAAATGTAAAATCATAATGTAAAACATAAGATAACTAAAAATTTAGAAAATTGTATAGTCTAAAATATAAACCACAATGTAAACACAAATGTTACCTTGTTTGAAAGCTATTGTATCAATATCTGTACATCAGTTTCAGTAAATATGTTATGAATATGTTGAAAGATTATAGCTGCAGGAGGGAAAAGGTTTTATGTTGGATTTTTGGGAGTACTGTATATTATATATATGTATTACTGTGATCTAAAACTCTTGTGAAGATAAGCTGAACAATTAGAAAAAAGAAAAGAAAAAGATAGCATGTCAAATTTTTCCAAATTAATATGTATTCTATATCTAACCTTTAAACTCATCACTATATGCCATTTTACTATTAAGGGAGCCTGGCAATATATTGGGCTTCACTTTTCAGAAAGTTTTGGATCACAGAGAGCTTCAACAATGGCAGTGGAGGAATACTGGTGCGGGATGTTATGGACAGGGGACACATGGTTGGCAGGGAGTTCTACAGGGCATATATCCAGGGTACATAAAAACGTTTGGATATTTTCATAGTGGAAACAACTAAAAACAACAACTGAGGGAGTGCTGAGTTCCTAGCCAGGGGAGCTCTATCACAGTCCCTAAAGGAACAGCAACAATCCCCCAAGTGCAATGGCAAAGACCAAAAAGGAATGAAGGCCCAACAATGAGCCCCTAATACTAATGACTATGCTTGTGAGCCTGTGCACCTGAAATAAGAAAAAAGCCTAGAGCAGCAGTGTGACTAAGAGTTCCCTCCTGAGAGCTTCTGTGTTGCTCAAATGTGGCCAGTCTTGAAGCCAAACTCAGCATGTAAATGCATTGCCTTCCCCCCAGTGTGGGACATGACTCCCTGGGATGAGCCTCCCTGGTGCCAAGGGATCACTACCAAGTACCAGCTGATGACGTGACTAGAAAAGGACCTTGAATAAAAGGTTCAACTCAGACCAGCAGAATATCTGTCTACATATAATAACAGGAGTTAAAAATGCTTTTTGACCAAAATCAAGGGGGAAATGGAAAGGACAAATGAGTTTATATAGCAATGAATCTCTAAAATGAGCTGGGAGGTTATCAGAGGGGTTGCCCTTATGCACACTTCAGCAGAGTCTCAGGGACAGATAAAGTAGATACAACCCCAGTTATTGGTTCTTCTGAGGGCTACAGAGAACCACAGGTTTTCTGGTCATGGCAGATGGAGTTCAGTGCCATGTCAGTTGGCCCTTCTTTGGAGTTGGTGTTTCTGTGTGATGGAGCTGGACTCAGATGTGATCTCTTTTCACAAGCCTTCCCTGTTACTCAACCAGAATTGTTGTTGGTGCTGGGGTTTAATATATATCCAGGGGATCTGAATCTCTGGACTGACCATGTGATAGCCGGGCCCTGACCCTCAACAGACTTCAGCTCCTACTCTCTGGTTTGTTGGACTTACCCCACTCAGCTAACATGGAGCTGAAGAATGTCAATCACCACACCATGGAGCCAGAGTGCCTAAAACTGAAAGCAGGAGGAGTGCATCCAGCATCCATGTGGAATCTAAGCCCCCTCTTGACATAGATGTTGAATGAACACAACCAATCCAGGGTCCACAGGATGGAGGAATAGAGTATGGATTAGAGTGGACGTACTGATATTCTATTTATGAACAATTGTGGTTGGCAATTGAAGAAAATGTGGCACTGGAGTGGTAAAAATGGCCATCGTGGCTGCTGGGTGTGGGGAACAGGAGGAAGAGATGAAATGTGGAGGTATTTTCGGGACTTGGATTTGCCTTGGGTAGTGCTGCAGGGACAATTATTGGACATTGTAGATCCTCTCATGGCCCACTGGATGGAACATTGGAGAGTGTGGGCTATGATGTGGACCATTGACCATGAGGTGCAGCGATGCTCAGAGATGCATTCACCAAGTGCAATGAATGTGTCAGGATGATCGAGGAAAATATTGCTGTGGTGGGGGGGTGGGGGGTTCGTGGGGACCTCATATTTTTCTGAATGTAATATTAAAAAAATGAATAAAAAAATAATTGTTTTAATTAAAAATAAAAAAGAACCTATGAAATGGTTTCAGTGGAAATATCTACTCAAGGGATGTTTAGTAGCCTTATCACATGTCAAAATTTTGTAGCTAAAGCCTTAAATCCAGTCAGATTGGCTTTTCCTTCTTGTTATATTATACATTACATGGGTGATATATTGTGTGCTGCTCCCTCTTCTTAGACTATAGTTTTAACATTTCAGGCCTTAGAAAAGAGCTTAACTGCAGCAGGATCAAAACTTGCCCCTGAGAAAATTCAAAAGGTTACTCCTGTGTCTTATCTTGGGACTATTGTTGGCAAAATTATAATTAAGCCTCAGAAGATTCATAGGGACTTTATTAAAACTTTGAATGATTTGCAGAAATTATTAGGAGATATAGATTGGCTGAGGCCTGAAGTGGGCATTTCCACATATGAACTGTCTAATCTTTTTTTCCCTTATTATAAGGAGATCCACAATTAAACAGCCCCCAGGTTCTAAAGAGAAAAGCAGAACAAGAATTAAAACTCATAGAGAAAAAAATTCAGTGTCCAAGTTGAGCCATTAATCTGGAACAGCCACTGCAATTGATTATCTTGCCTTTCTTACACTCCCCCATGGGAATCTTTATGCAACAAGATCATATTGTAGGATGGATATTTTTACCTAACAATGTTGTTAAAGCTTTATCTCCTTATGTGGATTTTATGGCCCAAATTATACTTAAAGGCCGCGAATGCACTCGTGCCCTTCGTGGGCAGAACCCTTCTCATATCATTCTTCCACTTTTGCACAAGGAAGTTGAGGCTTGCCTACAAAATCACTTAAAATGGCAAATAGCCTTTGCTGATTATATTAGATAGATAATCATTACCCTAAAAATCATATATTACAATTCATTAAACACACTCAATGTATTTTACTTAGCATAACTAAGTTTCAACCAATACTTGATGTCCCTACAATCTTTACTGAAGTGTCTGGAAATGGCACAGCTGGGTATACTGGGTATGAAACTAAGAAAAGTCCTACTTCTGGATTTTTGACTCAGAAAGCTGTTAATAGCAATATTTATGCTTTGCAAGACATATCAGAGTCCATACACATCATTTCAGGCTTGGTGTATGTCATCCAGATTACTCAATTGATTGAAACTGCTCTTATCAAACCTAACATAAATCAGTTTCTTTATAAGCTTTTTCAAAAACTTCAACAGATAATCAGAAATAGAAAAAGTCAATTTTTTATTATTTACATTCAATCTCATTCAAATTTACCTGGACCATTAGTACAAGGGAATAATGCTGCTGATAAATTAGTCACTCCTGTTTTATAAGAAGCTATTCATTTTCACAATCTAACCCATATAAATGCATCCTGCCTCAAAGTTCATTTCCCTTTAACATGCACACAAGCTAGGGACATTGTTCAAAATTGTCCATCCTGTCATATTCTTAATAATCCAAAACAACTGAAAGCTGGAGTAAATCCTCATGTTGACTGCTAACTCACTGTGGCAAATGGATGTAACTCATATCTCCTCCTTTGGAAAATTAGGTTATGTTCATATCTCTGTAGATACTTATTCAGGATTCATTTGGGCTACAGCTCAGATGGGAGAAACTGCTCAACACTAAGACAGCATTTGCTGCTTGTTTTGGTGTAATGGGACTCCCCCAGTCTCTAAAAACAGATAATGTTCCTGCTTATAACAGTGTCTCCCTTAAAAGATTTCTAGATTCTTGGAATATTTCACATATTTTAGGGCAAACTATTATGGAGTGAGCAAATCAAACCCTTAAACTCATGTTACAAAAACAAAAAGAGAGAGAGACAAGGAAACACTGCAGGTACAGTTACATAAAGCACTATTCACTCTTAATTTTCTTAAATGTAGAACCACCCTGGAAAGGACAGCAGCTGAAAGGCATTTCCAAAATAATTCAAAAACTCAAATCCACACTCTGAAAAACCTTTAATTTGGTGGAATGATCCACTGACTAATGAATGGTCAACAGGGAAGCTGTTAACTTAGGGACAAGGGTATGCTTGTGTTTCCCCAGGAGATGAAGAACATCCGGTGTGGGTGCCAGCTCATTGAATAAAACCATATCATGAATGTCAAAAGATGATGAAAGCTCCTGTGGAACCCAGAACTTCCAGTCATGCAGATGTAATGATTGATGCTGGAAACTACATGGCTGAATTCCACTCTGAAGACCAGAGCAGCTTCACCCCCCTACATGGAGGTAAATTAAACATCTGAGTCAAGAAGCCAAACAACAGTTGGTAAAGGATAAATTGCCAGTTACTGCTCATAATTTGTTGGTAGCTATGCTCACCATAGTAACAGCAACCTCCTCAGATGCACATAACAAGCCCTCTGCAGTATGAAGCAGCAAGAAATTGCCAAATGTGTCATCACAGCTTTGCAAAAACAAGAAGGGGGAATTGTTGTGGGAAAACAGGAAGGAACATGGTTTGAAGTTGAAACATATCCACAACACAGACAAAAGGTGTGGACTTAGGAACACTGGGCCTTGACTAGATGGAACACTGTCTGGTCAGCATGAAAAAATGTTTGCATGAGGAGGCATTTGAACTTTGTATGACCTGTACCTTATTATTGTAAATGTTGCACCTGTCTCTTATTATAGTAAATAATAAGAGGGTTGAGGCTCTCAAATTCAGAAGCTATAAGTCCCCTGGTCCCATCATTATTTCCTCTCTTGTGTCTTTCTGTCCTTTTATTTCTTCAGTTCTCTGTCACCTTCCCTTCATGCAAACCTATTGCTGAGCTGGTCTTAGCACCCCTGTCACCCTATTCTTCCCTCTCCCTTTTCTCAGAACAGCTGATAACCACCACCCTTATATCAATGATGCAAGTTCTTCCATTGCTAAAATAATAAATCTACTTTAGTCCCTTATGCTTGTTGACTCCTCAGTCTTGAGGATTTGGGAATTGTAATGCCCACTCTGTTTCTGATTGAGAGGGGACTTAGATCCATGGGGGCAGATGGATGCATTGGTCTTGCTTGCAGTTGTAGATACTCTGTTTTTTTGGGATGGGATTTGTCCATCATCACCCACCCTTTTGTTAGTTGTCCTGGATGAACCCAATGAACTGTAGAAGAGGTGTTGCGCTCTGCTGAGATTCAGGGTTCAACTGGCATATGAATAGACTGAGGATTTAGATGTAGTGTTAATTATAGGTACAAATAGAAGGGGCAGAAGAGCTATGTGTAGAGAAATTATAAATGAGTCTAACTGTTACACTGGGGAACATATATTTCAAAGTAAGTCCCACTGACAGTGTCTGAATTCCTAAGGGTATCTGCCTTGGCTATAGTGTCTAGATGTCTCTAGATCCCTCAGAAGCCCTAGTCTTTTGGGCACTGTTTGCTGTGGCAGCCAATAAGATCCTGCTCAGACGTGCATAAGCATAACCTCTGAAGTGACCTCCTGACTCACTTTGAAATTTCTTAGTCATAAAAACTCATTTGTATTTAATATTGCCCCTTTTGGTCAAGGTATTTTCCCAGATGCATCCCTAGTCAGCAGTTGGTAATAATTCCTCAGTGCCAGGGAGGCTCATCCCTGGGAGTCATGTTCCACACTGGATGGAAGGTAGTGTATTTATATGTTGAGTTTGGCTTTGAGAGAGACCATATTTGAGCAACAAGGAGGCTTTCAGTAGGTAACTCCTGGGCAATACATAATAATATGCTTAGTTTCAGTTTCACAAGAACAATTTCCATTTGTATAAGTGCCAATATTAAGGGCCTGGTGTAATGGCCTGTCTTCCTTTGCTAAGCACTGCCCATGTACTCAGGGATTCTTGCCACTCCATTAGAGAAGGTAGCAGGAATCCCCAGGATGGGAATACAATATTCTTTGGTTATTATGTGCCTCTCCACTCACTGACACAATGTCCCATGACCACTTGAACATGTTCATATGCTGTAGAGGCATGGCCCAGGTTCCCCCCTCCTCTCACATTCCCCTACCACTGACACCCACACCAGTGATCCTCCCCTGCCACAGTTGTGACCCTCAGGAACAACTTCTGTGCTCATGGAAAGTTGGTCTACTAGAAGTGACACCACTGTATCCCATCAGTGGAAATATGATGGACTGCTAAGTATGTGGAGGTGGGAAATGGACTCACAGTATAGAGAAAACTAGAGTTGGTTCTCTTCTGCACACTAGGTGTGTTAAAGACTTTGTGAATGGTAAAATTATAAAACTAATGAAAAATACACACCCACACATGAATATATTTATGATCTTAGGGTGTTAAAAAAACTTCTTAAAAAAAGACCCTAAAAACACAAACTATCAGGTAAAAATTTGATAAAATTTAATCACCAAAATTCGAGACTTTTGTCTCTTGAACAGTACCATAAAGTTAATGATATTTTCTAGTCTAAATGGATTAATATCTAGAATATACAATGAATTCCTTCAAGCCAACAAAAGAAAGACTGGAAATTGAAAATGGGCAAAGGGCATAAATAGGAAATTCCAGAAGAGATGTTCAACCTCACAGGTAGGGAGAGAAAGTCAGAAGTAAACAATAGTGAGGTGAAACTGGCCTGGGGGTCTTGGCCCAGAGCCTTCTCCTCTGTCCTTTCTCACACAGGGCAATCCCTTTGGCTCAGCGCCTCTGAACATGTCAGCCACATCCCTCAGGGAACTGGACAGAGTAGGACGTGTGGGAGACTTGCAGATGCAGCATGAGTGGTTGTTGGTTTGTTCCACTCCACACCCACCCAGGAAACCCCTGCCTGTCTACACCCTAGTGTAGCAGAGCCCGTGGGGATGTGAGTGCGGAAGGTCCGAGCATAGTGGGAGGATCTGGGAATAAGGACAGGGCTGGGGACCTGCGGACTCCACTTTCAGCAGCCACAGAGCAGATGGACAACTGAACAGACAAGTCATTTAACCATGTGCCGAGTGAAACTGTAGACTCTACTTGTGTAAAAAAACATAAAGCCACATACTTATATACAAAACTGGCAGGATTCACAAAAATTTGAAACCAGTAGTTGTTCTATGAGGCATGACATGGGAAGTGGGGTGGAGAGGGGTTTCTCCCTTCTGAAAACGCTGGGATTTTTACCCCTGAGCACAGGCTACTTTACCACGAACACGAGGCAGCGCTCCTGCTCCTCCTGCTGGCTGGACCACCAGACCCCTTGGCTTCCTCTGGCACAGACACGGGGGTTCTGCCCACATCACTGGACAGAAGAAGAGCCTCTGGCTTCTTACAGCAAGGGCCCCTCTTGCCTGGCAGGTCACTCAGGTGATTGCTCAGGTCACAGCCATTCCCAGTAGATTTGTAAGGAAGCTCACATGGGATGAGGGCTTGGCTGCCTTCAAACCCTGGACCCCGGACTTCAGGAGCGGAACCCCCACAGCCAGGACGAGTAGAGGCTTCTATGGGGGGACCTGGGCTGCAGGTGGAGGCAGGTCTCTTTAGGGGCTGGGTGGGAGGGCGAGAGTGGGAGGCTCTACCTTGAAAGGAGAGAGACCTAGAGCCATAAGGGCGGGGGGGGGGGGGGGGAGCCGTCACCCCGACAGTGATTCATAAGGTGCTTTGTCAAGGGTTTTAGTAGCAGCTTGATCCTGTGTCCAGATAATAATAGGAATAATAAACATTTAGGAGGTAGCCAGACCTGAGTAAAGCCTCATTTCACAGGGTGATGGGCTCTGGTGCTTGCTCCGCTGTCATCAGGGAAGACCTGGTCACAGTGACAGGAGCCCCCTTCAGCTGTCCCCCCCCAATTGTCCCCACAGCCACTAGCACAAGCCTTTCACTCCACACGTGACATGCAAAAAGTCTGGTCACTCACTTTATCACACTCTCTCTGGCCCTGGAGAAGTGGCCTGGAGGAATCAGATCAGAAGGGCCCTGGGTCCATCAGGGGAGGAGGTCCGAGTCCCACTTGGTGACGCAGCCCCAGTGGACGTCGAGAGGAAGCAGCCTCTGCTGTAAACTTAGTGCCAGCTCGAGACCTGATTTTCCCCATGACGATTATTTGAAGAGTTTTTATTTTAGATTTTTCCCCACAACTGGCTGGCGCCCAGCTTTGCTGTGCCCTAGGCCAGCCAAGCCTGCCTCTGCTTCTCCACTGGAGGAGCAGACAAGGCGGAGCACGCGGGAGGATAAAATAAAATAAAAACCACAGGCTGCCCTGACTGCGCGGCCACCGTCTCCCCTGGACCCCAGGGCCGGCTCCAAGGCTCGCTGCGCCCCAGCCTTTTAGGGACTGGGAACCTTCCTTCCTGAGGTAAGGAAGAAAAGCCTTTGCTGAGAAAGTCGCGGCCAAGGAGATCGTCGCCCGCGTCTGCGAGTCCCGGAGGGTCGCTGGTCTAGAGCCAGGCGGCGCCCACCAGGTGGGACCGCGCTCAGTGCTACCCGCGCCCCGGGAGCTGGCCCGGCCCTCCCCCGCGCTGGCAGTAGGGAAAACTCCCAAAGCAGGTGATGGCCCTGGAGTAGGTGAGGATCCTAGGTAGGAGAGGGTCCTGGGGCAGGTGAGGGCCCTGGAACAGGTGAGGGCCCCAGGGCAGGTGGGGATGAGGGGGGGCGGAACAACAGAGGGCTGGCCTTGTCCATTCTGCCTCCGCCCAGCCCCCTCGGCTCAGTTGCCCTTTCTTTCTAACAGAGGATGACCACTCTTCTACCTGACCGCCAGGTGGCGCTTCAACACCTGGCGTCTCAAAGTGCGCTCAGGGCCCAGAGCTGCTTCCTCCTGTCCCTGGAGCTTGTTAGAAACAGGCTTGGGGTCCAGCCCAGACCTCCAGGGTGGGAACCTGCCTTTAACAAGCTCCTCAGGTGGTCTGTCTGCACGTCAATTGGAAAAGACTGACGTAAAGGGTCTATCAGACCGAGATGAAGCTGCAGGAGCAGTGCCTAAATTACAAACAATTTAAAAACAAAGCTATGTTTAGAAAGTTGTACATTTCTTCAATTCAGTAAAGGTCCTGGCACAGTGCTGGGCATAAAACAAGGGCTTGATGGGTGTTTTTGAATGGTAACAGCTATACAAGTAACTACTATTTACTGAGCACTTACTACGTGCCAGGTACTGCTCTCAACTCTGCATCTGGCCATATTTAGTCCTCACAGCTGCTATAATGTAGGTGCTATGAGTCCTCCCACTTGATATATGAAGATGGTGTGGGGCCAAAAGTTCCAATAACGTGGCCTCTTTCATCTCGCAAGAGCCAGAACAGAGAACCCGAGCAGCTGGGCTCTGGGGCTCGAGTGTGGACGTGGTCCTGACGGGCTGGAGTGGAGCTCCCAACACCCCAGCTCTTTACCTGAGTCTGTTTGCAGGTGCAGCACCAAGGTGTGTGAGGGAAGCTGAAACAGAGAGAGCTGTGACGTGTTCTTTATGGGCACCCCCAATGTAACAGGTGCTGGGTGCAGTGTGAGGATGTGGGAGAAGCCTTCTGGGGTCTAGGGGAGAAAGGTGCGCCCCCCCCCCCACCATGGTTAGCGTAAGCACTCAGGGCCTGCCCTTGGGGAGCGGAGGGGATGCCCCAGGAGAGGGGATCCCTGAGGGAAAGCTTACCGGGGTGGGGAGGAGGGAAAAATCGGAGATGGGGGAGAGCAGGAGGGCAGCTGAAGGGAATGCGGGAGCTGCGGCCCCTTCCTCTGTACCCGAGAACGTTCCCATCATCTCTGGGAGATGAGTATTTTCCCGTGGAGGGTGCGGAGCTCTTGGACAAGGTCGGAGAAATGGGCTCTGGACTCATGAATGTCTTCATTTCACCTCTGCAGGCAAGCTGGTAGCCAGTTAGGTCCAAATTCCTAGTGAGTGAGGCTAAACTCACAGGAAAGGAAGCTCTTGGGTCTGTGGTGAGAATTAGATGGTGTCGCCTCTCTCCCCAGCTGCCAGGGCAGGAGGCTTTCAGTTAGACCTAAGAGGAAGGGGCAGTGGGGCCAGTGCAGATGGGGGGACCCGGGCATCACCTCTGCTCGCCTCCAGAGGGCGGTATGGCACACGGCGGAAAGCAGCCTTCAACCAACTTTCTAACTTGTGTGCTGTGTTTTCCAAGGGAGAGGGGACAAGTGGAGATGAAAGTGGAGAGGAAAGGAAATACACATTACAGTGAAAAAGCCCCTGGTGGGGCCCCTGGTAGCCACTGGCTGGTGACCTGGAGTGAGCCCTTCATCCTCTGGGGCTGTTTCCCCAGGAGCCCCAAGGCCCTTCCAGACTCCTGGACAAGCAGTGAGAGGCACCTCCTGACTCAATGGTACCTGGCTCAGCCCCTCCACTCATGGAGGGCACACAGCACACGGCAAGTGTCCTCTTCCCCTCCCAGGGCAGAGGGCTAATGCTTTAGCACGAGGAAGGAAAACACCTGTATTCCAGAGCCTGCCAGACCCTGGAAGCTGCCCTTCCACACAGCATTTGAAAGTTCTGGAGGAAAAGGGGGAGTTGGGTGGAAAAGATGAGTAAAAGGCCTCTCTGATCCTCTTGCATTGCAGAGTTATTGTATTTTATTAAGATAATTCCCCTTAGAATTTTACACTTTAAATGGTGTTAGACACTGGCTTGAGTACTAATCACTTCATAGATTAAACAGCTGTTCCAGGACCAGCCTAATAACATGAATGTTATTTATAATCATTTCTGGGGGTGGGATGTGTCCCCCCAATACAAGATAATCAAATTTAATGACATGACCCTTTGAGCACAGCCCTGTGATGGGCTTGGGTGTTTGTGTGAGTGATTGAGATGGTGTGTTTATCAGAGCACCCTTGCTGTTCTGCAGATCATCTTCGTGGGGGTGGTGACAGACCCTTTCCCTGGAAATGACATGTTTAAAGGAGGCAGGGCTGGGGAACAGGCCTCCCTGCTCACTCCTGTAGAGCTGGGCTCCTCTGTGTCTCCCTTTCTCAAAAAGAAGGGGTGTACTTGTAGGATGCCCTTCCCTTCCCTCCTTCCCTGGACCCCAGCTCAGGATCTTGGTCAGTCCATGGCTCAGGTAGATCCTAGGCAGGTGCACCTGCCTGCAATCAGCAGGGGGGGGTTCCTTCTTGGGTGGGGTTCTGCTGGCAGGGAGGCCAATTCTTCACTGCACTGTGGGGTCCACAGGGCAGCACGGGGCTGGCTCCATGTGGAGAGTCCTCTGAGGCTGGAGCTCAGGCCCCTAAGAGTGAACTCCCACAGAGCCAGGTGCAGCCACGTCCCCTGGGGCCCCTCCAGCTAACATTGTACTTAATGGTGAAAGATGAAAGCTTTCCCACCGAGATCGGGAACAATACCCCCTGGTATTCAATATTGTGATAGAAGCCCTAGCTAAGACAATTATGCAAGAAAAAGAAACAAAAGTCACCCAAATAGGAAATGAAGAAGTAAAAATTACATTATTCACTGATAAGATCCTATACTTAGAAAATACCCCAAAATCCACAATAAAATAGAACTTATAGACAATTTCTGTAATGTGATAAAATACTCAATGTGCAAAAATCAATAGCATTTCTATGCACTACTAATGAGCAACCTCAGGAGGAAGTCAGAAAAAAAATTCCATTTACAATCATGACTAAAAGAATCAAATAAGAATAAGTTTAGTCAAGGACATAAAGGACCTGTATTCAGAAACCCATAAAACAATGGTAAAAGAAATCAACAACAATCTAAATAAATGGAAGGATATTTCCATGTTCATATGTTAGAAGACTAAATATCATTAAGGTGTCAATTCTACCCAAACTGATCTGCAAATTTAACACAATCCTGATAAAAATTCAAATAACCTTTTTAGTAGAATTTGAAAAGCCAATTATCAAATTTATCTGGAAGAGTCAGGGCCCCCTAATAGCCAAAATAATTTTTTAAAAAGAACAAAGTTGAAGGACATGCTCTTCCAGACTTTAAAGCATATTGTCTAGCTACAGGGGTAAAAACAGCATGGTACTGGCATAAACATAGAGAGACTGACCAATGGAACCAAATCTGGAGTTCAGAACATAGCCTCACATCTGTGGTCCAGTGATCTTTGACAAGGCTGTCAGCCCACTCAGCTGGGGCAGAATAGCCTGTTCAAAAATGGTGCTGGGAGAACTGGATATTCATATCTCAAAGAAAGAAAGAGGACCTTTATCTCACAGTTTATTCAAAAATTAATTTAAAATGTATCTAGGACCTAAACATAAAACTAGAACCCTAAAACTCTTAGAAGAAAATGTAGGGAAACATCTTCAAGATCTTGTGCTTGGTGGTGGTTTCTTGAACCTTACTCCCAAAGCAGAAGCAACAAATGAAGTAAAAGATAAATGGGCCAGCCTCAAAATTAAATACTTTTGTTCTTTAAAAGACTTTATTAAGGAAGTAAAAAGGCAGCTAACTCAATGGGAAAAAATCTTTGGATAGCAAATATCTGATAAAGCATTGCTGTCCATGTAATAGAGATTGTACATCTTAATGGCATGACCAGCCACCCTGTTAAAAAATGGGCAAAATATTTGAGCAGACATTTCTCCAAAGTGGAAAGAGGAAAGACCAAAAGATAGATGAAAAGATGTGGAATCTGAGCCTCCTCTTGACATAGAGGTGCAATGGACACAACCAATCCAATGTCCACAGAGAAGAGGTGGCATTGGATTGGAAAAAGTGGACATGGTGGCTGATGGGTATGGGGAAAGGCAGGAAGAGATGAGAGGTGGAGGCGTCTTTGGGACATGGAGCTGCCTTGGATGGTGCTTCAGAGGCAATCACCGGACATTGTAAATCCTCCCAGGGCCCACTGGATGGAATGGAGGAGAGTATGGGCCATGATGTGGACCATTGACTATGAGGTGCAGAGGTGCCCAAAGATGTACTTACCAAATCCAATGGATGTGTCATGATGATGGGAACGAGTGTTGCTGGGGGGGGGGGGGGGGGAGAGGTGGGGTGGGGGGGTGGGGTTGAATGGGACCTCACATATATATTTTTAATGTAATATTATTACAAAGTCAATAAAAAAAAAAGATAGATGAAAAGAAATTCACATAACTAGTTATTAATGAAATGCAGATCAAAGCCACCATGAGATAGCTTCTCTCACTGTATGGAATGGCCACTCTTAAAAGAACAGAAAACGTCAAGTGCTGGAGAGGATGTGGAGAGGTAGGAACACTCCTTTAATGTTGATGGAGTTGTAAAATTGTGCAGCCCAATCACGTGAGTCACATTCGCTTCCCTGATTTTAAATCTTTCAGTATAATCATTTATGAATACTTTTGTAAATAGCATAGTTGCATTTTTAAAATCTAATCTGAGAGCCTGTCCTTTGACAAATGATTTTTTTCTGTTTACATTTATTATGGTTATTGATATATCAATTTCTATCATGTTATTTTGTGAATTCTTTTATCATTCATTTCTAGCTTCTTTCTCTCCTTATTTTTGTATCTTTGTTGAATTTATTGAATTTTCTTTATTCCATTTTTTCTGTTGTCCTGGTTTGGAAGTTATGAATTCTATTTCTGTTTACTCCCAATATATTTTTTGAAAATTGTGTAGTTCTTTCAGACAGAAATAATTTCGAGTGGTCTATTTACAGTCTTTTCCAATTTTCATTTCCACTGGCTGACTGTATTTCATGTAATAGCATTCCCTTGAAATGACATCATTACAGATATGCCATGATTTAGGGCTTTGTGGTCAAGATCTTTTAAAGACCATGGACTCAATGTTATTTTTCATAGAGAGAAATTAATTTCTAATTTCACTTTCTATATATTCCCCATGTAAAATTTTACAATAAATGATTTATCAGTCTTTTTTTCTATCTAATCAATAAATCCACCAAAAATGATTCAATACTGTGAAATTTTCAAGAAATTTCATTGTTTGTTTTCAAGCTCAATATTTGCAAGTATTATAAACTGAGGCAAATAAAGTTCATTTCCTCTCAAGCCTTCTACAACTTACTATACACCTCAAGTTTAGCTTTTACTATCTTCTTTCACCTTCTGGCCCAATCAGGCAATTTTACTTTAAGACAAAGTTACTATTTTTCCCTTCTTTTTAAAATTTATTACTCATCAGTTTGCCTTCCCTCTTGCTTTTCTGACACTAAAAATTTCAACAAAATTCTTAAGGTGATTTTCTTTTAGTAGTCTGGAGTATACTACATCATTTCATGTGTGTTCACTACCCCAAAATGCTACATTTAAAAAAAATGCAATTTTCTTAATTTGCTCAAAAACTGTATGTCTTCATTTCACTTGGTAAAGTTAATATGACAATGGAAAACATACACATACACACATTTTTAATCAAAAAAGAAAAGTATTTTAGATATGCTGATTTGAAAAGATACCAAAGAAAAAGAAATAAAAGCAAATACTAAAAACTACTCTACAACAATAAAATAATTAAAAAACTTGCAGGCTAAATGGATAAAAATGAGGAATATGCAGTGAAAAACAAATGAATAGCATTCAGGTTGGTAAATGGAAAAATTTAAATTTTATGGTTTTCCAAGGAAATTATGTTTCAATGTAAATTTTGAAATACTATCTATGTATATTCCACACAGATTTTTGGTGCCAATGTTAAAATTTCAAATTCTGCATGCAAGATTTACCAAAAAAAAACTCTGGTAAAATACAAATATATGCAAAATTCTAAGTTTTGGCAAATGTTGTAATTATCACAATTGGTTGGTTTTGAAAAGTCATGATGAATCCAGACTTAGAAGAAAATCTATTTCATAAGTATTTCATTTGATTAAAAATACCAGCTTGCATGTTATAAATGAACCCAGAAAATTATATCTTAAAAGAAAGAAGACTGTAATTTAACAATAATCTATGTGTATTTAGTTGCCACTGGGGGAAAAATCCAAAAAACATAGGAAATGTTAAGACTGGTATAAATGACCCTGCAGTGCTCCCATGGCCACATTACAAGAAAAACAAAAACTTCCCATTTGTAAATTAGCAGCTTTCTTTATATGAAGGTCTCTTTCCATTTGCCACTTAACGTGGCTTTGTCCTTGCTTTGGGAACCAGGCTGAGTCTGGGGTGTTTCTTCAATCTTCTGTGTGGTCACTGGAACTACATTCTCCAACATTTCCATCAACTTCTGCCTGAATAACACCAGAAATGGCTGGTGCCTATCTCTGGACTTTGATGATTGAAGGAGCAGGGTCATTCTCTTTGCACTCTTCACTGAGCTCTGGCGAATCCTAAGCTTTGTGAACTGTGGACTTCTGGACAGGGCAATAGCAGTTCAAGTGCAATGGAACCATGGCTGCTTTAGAATACATCATTAGCTTGTAGACGGTAAGGCTGGCTTGGACAGGGGTCTTGGAAGTGAGCTCTAAATATATGCTTAGCTTTACCCAAGTTGCTGAAAGCCCCTCAAAAGTATCTTTCCATTCTCTGATCTCCTCAGGTCTCCTAAGACCAGCTCTGGACTGGGATTGTTAGCTGGGAAACTTGGTAAGAGTGACTACATTTCATCTAACAGGCCGAGTCAAAAGCAAGATGTCTTGAAACAGAAAAATGTAAAGTTTATGTCCATTTTCATTCTTCAGCTCCTCATGGCAAAGCAATACTTTGCTTGCTTCAATTCTAGGGTCCTCTGCTTTTCATCCAGCTATACAGTTTACCAGTGTAATACTGGCACTTGTATTCACCTTTCTTCAAGCTGGTACTAGAGAGAACTCCTTGTATTATCAGTACAGTGTCCTCCAGAAGCTGACCATCAAGGGGGATTGGGGTGTGTCTGGGAATTTTTCTTAACAAAAAAAGGGGGGTACTTGGCTAGGCAAATTCCAGGAACACCTAGGAAGTTACAGAGACCTAGTTTTTTTACAAAAAGGAGAATCAGGACATCACTGGAGGAAGTCTTGGATTCGTGGATCTTGTTTCTTTGGATCAAGAAGCACGTAGGCTGCCAGGTGGTCTCTACAATAGGCTCTCTAGGCATTCAAGCACAAGAAGGCAACCAGTTGGCTCTACTGCTCCAGCAAGCTTGGCTGCTTCTCCAAATGGTGCCAACAAATCAACAAATACATGTGAGAGTTCCCCTTTTGATGTATAGATGACCTTAACATGGGGTCATGGTAGCCTTTCTTGCAAGCTTGAGATCCTCAATTAAATCCTGTTTGCCTTGGCCATTTCATATATCTCCTCTGATTTTGATTCTCAGGTTGTCAGAGACTCCTTCATACTGATAGCTGACATCTCTGACCATAGCACATTATTTCTTATTTTCAAGGTGTTGGGACTGTAGATCTGTTGTATGACTTCTGGGCAGAAGCCAGGGATATGTTATCAGCACAGAAGGTAAAGGACTGTATTGCTTGACCAAAGCTTCTGACTGCTCCGTATCTTGCAGGAGGGATTAACTTTGTGAAGGATGTGACCTGAGCTCGAGGTCGACCTCTTTCATGGCATGGCTCCTCTTGTACTCTGAAGGGTTTATTATTAATATCTAGGACTCAAGTAGTCCTCTTAGTAGGTAGGGGACCCCCAGTCTCATCATGCATCACCATGCTTTACCAGGTCTCCCTACTATCAACCCATATCTGAGTCATCCCTACAGCTGATTAAAATGTCATTGTGGTAACTTACATAGAACACAAAATATCCCATTTTAAACATTTTTAAGTGTACAATTCAGTGGTATTAATTACATTTAAAGTGTTTGCTACCATCGCAACATCCACATCTCTGTGGAGAGTTGAGGATGCAGTGGATGCAGCAGAGCCCCTCCTTTGCCTCTGGAATTAGGCTTAACATCCTTGTAAGGTCAGGGGACAGAGCCATGGAGTGATTCACCACGGGCCAGGAATAAGGAGTGAACATTTAGAAGAAGTGCATGGCACAGGAGAAAGTAGGGAAGACTTTCCCTTCCTAGGAGCCTTCCAAGAAATGGATGTACCATGGAAGCTGTTTGGTCTGTGCAGCAGGAACCCTGGACAGAAAAATCAACAAACACTTGGCACTGGACTGGTACCACGCCTGGGTTCCCTGCAGAGGCACTTCATGACGTGAGCTCAGAAAGCTCTGTTGAAGGTGAGCTAAAGATAGTCATTAAAAACACACAAAGAAAAGACACTCCCTCATCAGGAGTCACAAATGGAGGAGCACAATTGAAAAAGAAAGGATTAAAGGACTAAATGAAAGAAGAGAGCATTAAAATCTGGTGGAAAATAACAAATAGGTTTTAAAAATGGACCAAGCAGAAGTTCTAGACATACATGCAAGGTGAATGAAAATAAAGTATTATTGACTTGATTAAATCATAAATTAAATACAGCTGGAAATAAAGTTTATGAAGCCTGAGGAGAGGAACCAAAATGCAGCACAGAGAAATAAAAAAGATGGAAAATAAGAAAATTTCAGAGGTTTTGAGAATGGAATGTAGAGCCCCAAAATGAAACTTATGCATTCTGGGAGGAAAGAAGATGACAATAGGGTATCAGCTGTGGATTTCCTGGAAATTATGAGAGAAACCAACCATAAATCCAAGAAACGCAAGTCTAAGCAGGATACATAAGAACAAATCTATTCCTAGGCACATTATAGAGAAACGGAAGGAAACAGAGACAAACAAGACGTTAGATCACCTTCTGTATTAGTCAGCCAAAGGGTTAGTTTTTATAAAGGTTATTTATTTGGGCAGGAGCTTACAGATATCAAGCCATAAGCATAAGTCACTTCTCTCACCAAAGTCTATTTTCACATGTTGGAGCAAGATGGCTGCTGACGTCTGAGAGGGTTCAGGCTTCCTGGTTCCTCTGGGTTCAGGTCCTCTGTTTACCCCATAAGTCAGCTGTAGACTATGAGCTCTCTAGGCTTTGCCTCTATCCACAATGTCAGCTGTAGACTAGCAGGCAAATGGCTCTGTTTCTCTCCCTGCAGCTCCAGCTTCAGCATCGAACTCCAACATCAAAACTCCAACATTTAGAAGTTCTCAACTCTGTTCTTTGCCAGGCCTTTTATCTGTGAGTACCTACCCACCAAATGGTGGGGACTCAATGCCCTACTGGCTCAAGTGGTTTACATAATCACTTAATCAATAAACCTATGAATCCAATATAATCTAATATGTCCAGAGGAAAAGATTAGTTTACAAACATAATCCAATATGTCTTTTTGGAATTCAGCAATAATATCAAGATGTTACACCTTCTAAGGAGCAATTAAACCTTCAGCCAACTTCTCAACTGCAACAAAATAGTTTCTCCAAAGTTCTGACAAAATAACTGTTAAATTAAATTTCTATTATCAGCTGAATTACAGATACAGAATGAGGATGAAAAAAAATTCACAAAATGCAAAAAAGGTACTTTACCACCAACTCTTGCTGAGAGACCTAGTAAAGTTTATATCTCAGTAAGAGGGAAATTAAGCCCAGAAAGAAGCAGGGGATGCACGAAGGAAAGATGAGAAAGGAGACTAGTAAACACATGAATAAATATAAAGAAGCATCAACTCAATAGAACAACAATAATAATGGCTAATTGAGGGGCATATTATAGCAAGGTGGGTTCAGGGATCATATTCAGATAGATTAACTAGTAAAATTAGAAGGAAAAGTCTAAAAACTTTTAGAAGATAAAATAGTTGCTAAGGGCAGGAAGAGGGAGGAAGAGGCATGATTTGGGGCATTTTCAGGACTTGGAGTTGTCCTGAATGATATTGCAGGACACATGCAGGACATTGTATATCCTGCCATAATCCACTGGGTGGACTGGGGAGAGTGTGAACTACAGTGTACACTATGATCCATGTGGTACAGCAGTGCTCCAGGGTGTATTCACCAAATGTGATGAATGTACCTCACTGATGTAAGGGGGTGTTGATGTGGGAGGAGCAGGAACAGTGGCAGGAGAGTGAGGTTAAAAAAAAAGGTTTTCTTCATGATCTTGGGAATAGCAAAGATTTCTTAAGACAAACCCTTCCTGCAATAGCACAGATTGATACGTTCTTCAGCATTAAAATAAATACCTTCTATGAGGAGGATGGAATGGGGAGTTACTGCATAATGGGTAGAAAGTTTCTTTTGGGGATGATGAAAAGTTTTGGAAAAGGATGTGGTGATGGTAGCACAACACTTTAAGGGTAATTAATACCACTGAATTGTACACTTAAAATGGTTAAAATGGAAATTTTGTGTTCTATAAAAGTTACCACAATGAAATTTTTTAAAAAATTATTAAAAATTAAGAACTTTGGATTATCTGAGACACCAAAAAGAGAGTGAAAAGAAAAGTCACAAACTGGGAGAAGATATTGGCCATACATATAACTGACAAACGACTTCAATCCAAAATATATGCAGAACTACAAGGAAAATGTAGGAGACAATTTGAGAGAAAAATGAACAAAGCTTCTCACTTCCAAGATGGTAGGCCTTCACTATCATCATCATCATCATCATCATCATCATCATCATCAGCATCAGCAGCAGCAGCAGCAGCAGCATCATCATCATTATATTAGTCAGCCAAAAGTGTGCTGATATAAAATACCAGGAATCTGTTGGCTTTGTAGAAAGGTTATTTATTTGGGATTGAAGCTTTCAGTATAGGCCATAAAGCATAAGTCATTTCCCTCACCAAAGTCTATGGTGACATATTGGGGCAAGAGGGCTGCTGATATCTGCCAAGAGTTCAGGCTTCTTGGGTTCCTCTTTCTGGAGGCTCTGTTTCTCTCTGGGTTCAGCTGCTGTTTTCTCTGATCTCTGCATCTGCAGACTAACAGGCCAATGGCTCATCTCTCTTCCCTGGGCCTTCTCTCTATCCTCAGGACCAAGCTCCTCTGTATGCTTACTTCCCAGGTCTCCAGCTTAAAACTCCAACATAAAAACTCCAACATAAAAATTCCAACTCTGTCCTTTGCCATGTCTTTTATCTGTGAGTCCCCACCCACCAAGGGGCAGGCACACAACACCTTAATGACCTGGCCCAATCAAAGCCCTAATCATAATTTAATGATGTCCAGGTATAGACCAGTTTACCAAACATAATTGATATCTATTTTTGCAATTCATAAATAATGCAAAACTGCTACAATCATCATTGTCATCATCATCACCATCATCCTCATAGATATCATCATCATCATCATCGTCATCATTGTCATCATCACTGTTGAGCACTTCATTGTGCCAGGGACCACGTCAAGCTCTTCCTCATGTCCCATCTCATTTAGTCCTCACTAGTGCAAGGAAGGAACCACTACTATTCGCAGTTGGAGGCCAGGGGTCTAGAAGCTCAGGGTGACTAACAGGACCTTTCTAAGGTCACACAGCTAAAACATGAGTCAAGCTCTGAACCAGGGAACTTCCTGCTCCTAGAGCCCAAGTTTTTCCCTACTGCCCATGTCAGTGTGAGGCCATCATTTACCCAAGAGGCCTGAAAGAAGATAGCTACACCATTCCCTCCACAAAGCATTTCATGTGGACCTTGAAAGATAATCTCAACTGGACAAGAGAAGGAGAGGAGAGCATTCCTGGAGTAAGGGCTTGCCTGTGGTCAGCCTCAGAAGTAGTAAAGAGTAGGACAGTTCAGGAAAGCAGCCATGGCTCAGTCTGGCTGGATACAGGTGCCTTAGAGAGGGGGCTGGAGAGGGGACAGAAGGGAAGGCAGCATTCCACCTGCAAAGCCTGTGTGAGCAGCTCCTGGGATGCCTGGACAACTTTGGGCAGGGCAGATCCATGAAGGGACTCTGATCAGAGCAGGATGAGCTCTGCCTCACAGGAGAGGGTGATGGAAAATGCAGGAGGGGATGTCCCAAGAGAACCCTGAGTGAGGAGAGAGCTGGGGAGGCCTGGCTGTGGGGAAGGCAGAGTTAAACACTGAGATGTTTCTGAGGAAGCCTCTTTAAGACCTGCTGACTGGAGGATGAGTCAGCTCTGAGAGGCAGGTAGCGGGCAGAGCCCTCAACCCCAGGGGACACTGCTGTAGTGCTGGGCTCCTCTGAACCTTCCTTTTTCAAAAAGAAGGGGTGGTCTGCAGGATGCCCTTCCCTACCTTCTCTGGACCCCAGTTCAGGGTCATGGTCAGTCCTTGGCTCAGGTGGATTCTGGGAGCCAGGTGCACCTGCTGGCAGCCAACAAGGGGGCTCCTTCTTGGGTGGGGTTCTGCTGATGTGGGCTATGGGTGGGAGGCTCTTTGTCTCTTCAGAGATAACCTAAGCTGTCTGTCCTGACTTGTGGGTGTGGATAAGAGGCTGCAGTCCTGCCCTTCAATGACTCCAGTACCAGGAGGCCATTTAGCAATGCAAACTCTATACACATACCAGTCAGTCCAGGGAAACTCTGATGGTGGTGATGCCGAAAATCAAGGGAACTTGGACTTGGCTTCGAATGGGAAATATAATATAGCCTGTGCATAAATTCAAAATCATCTAATTCTGTATCCTAGTGTGCTTAGTCTCTAGAAATCCAGTTACGTGATACGGGCTTTGAATGTTCAGAAAGGAGGTCAGACTAAATGTGTATTCAAGGTTGCTTCCAGAAGGAATGTGGGCAAGATGCTAATTCAAGCTCACCTGAAATGTAGGCAATATGTTAATTCAAAACCTATCTGGTACTCAGGCAAAGACTTAGCTAACAAAGAAAGTAGTTTTCTTTGATAAAAGCACCATTTGACTCCCCACCCTGTATAAAAGGAACTTGAAAATCTTGTTCCAGGCTCAGGTTTGCAACGGAAAGCTCCTGAGTCCTGCCGGCCATCAATAAACCCTTTTTCCTTCTCAAAAATCATTCCTGAGTCCTGGCCTTTCTATACACAAATAATTGAACCTCTCTCAACTTTTACATCACTACCAGCAGCAAGGTCAATTCTTCACTGCACTGGGGGGTCCATAGGGCAGCCACGGGGCCGGCTCCATGTGGAGAGTCCTCTGAGGCTGGAGCTCAAGACCCCTAAGAGTGAGCTCCCACACGGCCAGGTGCAGCCACGTCCCCTGGGGCCCCTCGAGCTCGGGGCCCCCTGGGGTAGAAGCCGAAGCCCTTCGTCATGTGCCCGCCCTGCTGTATGCCCCATACAGGCCAGGGAAAGCCAGGCTTCCTATCCTGAAGGGCTGCATGGACCCTCCCCTGCCATTTTTTAAAAGATTTTTAAAAAGATTTATCTTATTAATTTCTCCCCCATTTGTCTTCTTTTTAGAACCCACTGGGTCTGGAACCCAGGACCTCCCATGTGGGAAGAAGGGGCCCAATTCCTTGAGCCCCCCCTGCTACTGCTTGTAGTGTCCCTCCTTGTGTCTCCTCATGGTGTATCTTCTCTGCATCATCTCCTCGTGTTATCTTGCTGTCTTGCTCCTCTTATTTAGGAGATACCAGGACCTCCCATGTGGTAGGCAGGTGCCCAGTGGCTCCAGCCTCTTCAGCTTCCCCCTCACAAAGGAGTCCATGCCATGCACCTGGAGGGGGCTCTCCCTGCAGTGCTCACCCAGGAGCCCATCATTCTCACAGACATAGTGTTGTAGAAGTTGAGAGAGGTTCAATTATTTGCGTATAGAAAGCCAGGACTCAGGAATGATTTTGAAAAGGAAAAATGGTTTATTTATGGCCGGCCAGACTCAGGAGCGTTCTGAGCCTGAAACAAGATTTTCAAGTTCCTTTTATACAGGGTGGGGAGTCAAATGGTGTTTTCTTTGTTAGTTGAGTCTTTCCCTGAGTACCAGGTAGGTTTTGAATTAACATATCACCCACACTTCAGGTGAGTTTGAATTAGCATCTTGCCCATACTCCGTCTGGATGCAACCTTGAATACACATTTAGTCTGACCTCCTTTCTGAACATTCAAAGCCCATACCACGTAACTGGATTTCTAGAGACTAGGCACACTTGGATACAGAATTAGATGATTTTGAATTTATGCACAGGCTATATTGTATTTCCCATTCGAGGCCAAGTCCAAGTTCCCTTAAGTTTCGGCATCACCACCATCAGAGTTTCCCTGGACTGACTGGTATGGATATAGAGTTTGCATTGCTAAATGGCCTCCTGGGGCTGGAGTCATTGCCATGGTCGCCAAGGGCAGTGCTGCAGCCTCTTACCATCCCACACCCACAAGTCAGGACAGGCAGCTTAGGTTATCTCTGAAGAGACAAAGAGCCTCCCACCCATAGCCAACATCTGTGGATCTCCTCGCCAGGCTCCTCCCAACATCTCCTCCAGGGCCAGGAACCCTGTGCCTGCGCCACTCGTCCTTGCAGAGCGGGCAGGGCAGGCCCTGCGGGGTGCTGGTCCCACCTGGGCGGGGGAGGCAGGGCGGCAGCAGGTGTGTGTTCAGGCAACACTGCCTCCCCCGGGCCCCAGGCAGGGCAGGTGCCCCCTCCCGGCCGACCACGGTGGGGGCGTCGCGGGGTGGCAGCGCCTTCCCAGGACCCTCAGCCTCGGGCTCCCTCCCCTGCACAGGAACCCCCTTTCCTTAAACCGAGTCACTTTAAAGGAGCCAAAGGAGAGGAAGAGGCGAGAGCATGAAGGCAAGGCCGGGGGAGCCGCCTGGGCCCCGCAGCTGCGTGTCACACTCCTGGCACCTCGAGTGGCAGCACCCAGTGCCCGCTCCTCGCCAGGCTCGTCAGGCCCCTTCCGGCCCTGGGCGGGGAGAAGAGCCTGAGGCCGAGGGAGGTGGGACTTCCTGGAATCCCTGCCGCGCACGGGGAGAGCTGGGAGGGGCCGCGCTTCCTGTCTGCGTGGGCAGCAGGGCGTGGACTTCAGGGCGGGGCGCCCAGGGTGAGCCCAGGGGCAGCGGCAGGCGAGGGGCTTCCGGGGACGAGGGGTGGGGGCTCCGTCAGGGGCGTGTGGGCGATGGAGGGACTGCGCATCGCGCCCCCGCCCTGCTTGCCACATCCCCATCTCCAGAGCTGGTCTTTCCTTTACTTCCAACACCGCCACCGCCCAGCACCACGGATCACTGGGGTTCATTCCCTCTTCACTGCAGGAGGGAGAAGGCGAGAAACCTTCATGCAATTCATTCATGGTGATGAAAAAAATAGAAAACTCAGTCAAAAAAGAATGAGCAGAACTAGCCACATTTATCCAGGGCTTAGTATTTTCATCTATTACATCTGATTCTGGCAACAACTCGTTGCCAGGTGTCATTACCGGCATTTTACAGAGAAGGTGATGCAAACTGAGAGACCAGGTGACTTTCCCAGGCCACAGAGCAGAGGGCAGGAAGGCTGGGACAGGACTGGAGCACGGTTAGATGCCAGGTTCCTATCTCCTCACCTGCACCTGGGAGAGAACCGGCCCCTTCCATTCTTATGGATCAACCCAGCGCCCTGCCTTCCCCTTTCACGCAAAGTGCTGAGCACATCAGCCCCCCTTCCAGCCCTGCCAGTCACCCCCCTCCCCCCCAAGAATGTAGCTCTGGAGCTATTCCATACTTGAGCATGGGAATGTGGCAGGTCTGAGTTGAGATGTGTCCTGGATTCCAAGACTTAGCACAAATAAAAAAGAATCTAAATATCACATTAATATTTTATGCTGAGCACACGTTGAAATGACATTATGGATATTTTGGGTTAAATAAAATATATTGTTAAAATTAAATTCACGACTATAGAGACACACAGGTCTACAGTTGTGGCAGATGGCTCTGAAGTTCAGTGCCATGTCAGTGGACCCTACTTTGGAATTTGTGTTCCTGAGTATGATGGAGTTGGACTTAGAAGTGACCTTTCTACACATGCCTCTTCTGTCACTTTTACTGAACCTGGGATTGGCAATCTGGTTGGTGTATATTCAGGAGACCTGAATCTCTGGACTGGCCATGTGCCAGCTGGGCCCTGAACCTCAAAAGAGTTACAACTCCTACTCTCTAGTTCGTTGGACTTACCCAGGTCAGCTAACAGGGAGGTGAAGACAGTCAAACACTACACCAGGGAACTGAGTGTCTCTAACTGCAAGCAGGAGAATCACATCCATCAACCATGTGTGATCTAAGGCCCCTCTCAATATAGAGGGGGAGTGGGCATAAACATCCCAGGGTCCACAGGATGGAGGGATAGAGTATGGATTAGAGTGGACTTGATGATATTCTACTCTGGAACTATTGTGGTTAGTGATGGAAGAAATTGTAGCATTGATGTGGAAAAAGTGGCCACAGTAGCTGCTGAGGATAGGGAGTGGGAAGAAAAGATATGATGTGGGGGCATTTTCAGGACTTGGAGTAGTCCTGGGTGATGCTGCAGGGACAGATGCTGGACATTGTATGTCCTGCCATGGCCCACTTGGTGGACTGGGGGAGCGTGTAAACTACAAATTAAACCATTATCCATGTGGTGAAGCAGTGCTCCATAATGTATTCACCAAATGCAATGAATGTGCCACAATGATGAAAGAGGGTGTTGATGTGGGAGGAGTAGGGTGGGGTGGGGGATATATGGAAACCTCCTGTATTTTTTACTGTAACATTTTTTGTGATCTATGTATCTTTTAAAAAAAGACAAATAAAAATTTAAAAATTAAATTCACCCTTTTCTTTTTAGTTTTACATGTGGCAACTAGAAGTTTACATCTCACAAGTGGCTCGCATCCTATTGTATCAGCAGCCCTGCTCTGGAGACCCACAGACCTCTCTGCCAATCACCGTCCCTCCACCCTCCCACTTGTGTAAACTTGGGGAAGCTAAGAAATCTCACTTATAAAACGAAGAGCCTAAGTGCCCGACACTGCAGAGCAGCAGGAGGAATAACTGAGAGCAAATGCTGCAGGGCTTCTATCCTGAGGTGCAGAATCACAAAGACAAATGCTGGCCGTTTCTGCTCTTCTCCCTCCTCCCCAGCAGGGCACAGTGTGGGGGCTGCGGGGGCGGGTGGGGCACCTCCGCGGGGGCATCTGAGCCTGCACAGGCGGGCACAGCGTCTTCTCTGGGTCCCCAGGCCCCCTGCCGGTTGGCTGGGCTGGCTGATAGCCAATCTCCCTGGAGACAGCCGGTGGCATTGCCAGGAGGCTGGGGTGGCCTCGTCCCCTCGGCGCCCCAGAGAAGAGCGATTTCCCCCCACCATGGGCAGCTAGAGACCAGCAGTTCCTTCCTCTGTGAGTGTCTGTGGGGGATGGGAAGGAACGGTGACCACTCAGGGGTGGGGGCGCAGAGGGCCTGACGCCGCCCTGGGATGCGGGTCCCCCGTCCTCACCCTCCTCTGCTCTTTCTCGTCTCCACTGGTGGCAGGTGTGTGACTCCTTTCAGAACGCGGGCGAGGGGACGGCGGCCACCAGAGATGCACGTGGAGGCCTCCCCTGTGCGCGGGAGTGCCTGAGTGTGCAAATGTGTGAGCAATCATGTGCGTGCGTGAGAGCGTGCGTGAGACTGTGTGGGTGTGAGTGCGAGCAGGAGTGTGTGAGGGCGTGAGTGTGCAAGCATGTATGTGAGTGCGCGCGCGAGAGCGCGTGCAGGAGTGTGTGAGGGCGTGACTGTGCAAGTGCGTGTGTATGAATGTGAGTGCGTGTGTGCAGGATCCAGTGCGCGAGTGTGCGAGTGTGCAAGTGTGTTGTGTGCGTTCCATGTGAGTGTGCGTGAGTGCGCGGGCGATCCTGTGTGCGGTGTGCCCTGCCTGCGCGGGCCCAGCATGTGACCGCGTGGCCCGCTCCTCAGCCCACCCGGCCCTTGCCTGGCCTCCGAGTGTGCAGTGCCAGCCCGAGGACCGGCTGGAATCGGCCCCCCCTCCCCCCCGGCGCCCGCAAGGCCGCGGCCCCTCCGTGAGCAGCCTGGCCGAGGAGGTCCCCTGCCCCAGCTGCCAGGGCGCTCAGGGAGCCGGTCATCATCGCCTGCGCCCACGACTCCTGCCGCGGCTGCCCTGCTCGCTACTGTCAGCCCACGGGCGGCCCTGACACGCCCCGCAGCTGCCCGCTCTGCAGGGAGCCCCTCGGTCCCGGGCGCCTCCAGCCTACCTGGCAGCTCCCGGCGTGGTGGTGCCTCGAGCGCCTGCGGCTGCCGCCCGCGCCGGGCCCCGAGGAGCAGGCCGTGCGCCCGAAGCACGCGATAAGCTCCACTTGTGCGAGGACGACGCGGCGCAGCTGTGCGCGCTGTGCGGGGAGGTGCGGGCGCACCGTACGCACCGCGGACGCCCTCTGAGGCCGCTGGGGCCCTACCCGGGGGACAGAAGGCCACTCCCCGGGATGGGGCTGTGTGTCTGCTTAGGGTTTTCGTGGGTGTTCTGTGTTGCTTCCTCGTGCGTGACACACAGTAGGACCTGAATATGCGCTCGTTGAATGAGCGGATGAACCAAATGTGAGTGTGGTGTCTGCGCACGTGTCAGGGGGTGGACTGCGGGGGTCTGGGTTAGGGTTTGTGTCTGGGGAGAGCAAGGGCAGCTGTGTGAGGGCTAGTGCTTGGGAGAGAAGAGCGCTGACAGCTATGAAGTGCCGTGGGTTTGCATCGAGTGTGTGCTGCTTGTAGTTGTGCTGTGTTGTTTTTACTATTGTTTTTTCCTTTTTTTCCCTTTATTTTTAAAGAAACTTTAGATTACATAAATGTTACATGGAATGCAACGGAGATTCCCATCTACCCCTCTCCTGCTCCTGTGTTGTGTTGATGTGGGCTATGGGTGGGAGGCTCTTTGTCTCTTAGGAGATGACCTTAACCTAAGCTGTCTGTCATGACCTGTGGGTGTGGGATGATGTGGGCTGCAGTCCTGCCCTTGGTGACCATGGCAACAACTCCAGTCCCAGGAAACAGTTTATCAATGTAAACTCTATAGAAGTTAAATATTCAGGGGAAATGCAAACCAAATGTGCTAAAAGCTTATCTAGACTGTATGAAGTCCTTGCTAAAAGCTTACCTAGGATGTGGAAGATGTATATGCTAATTCAAGCCTATTGAGAACTGAAACAAAAGAACCATTTGGCCTTTCCTCTCCATATAAAAGGGACTCAAGAATCTTGTTCTGGGCTAGGGACTGAAATAGAAGCTCCTAGGGATTGAAATAGAAAGCTCCTGAGTCTGGCCGGCCATCAATAAACCATTTTTCCTTCTCAAAATCATTCCTGAGTCCTGACCTCTCTATATGCAAATAATTGTACTTCTCTCAAATTATACAACATTTTGGGGGCTCTCCCAGGACTGCAAAAGAAGGCCAGAGATGGTAGCATTTTGCTGCCCCTTCCAAATCCCCGAGGAAGCCGGGAGAACTCGGGTGAACCCCAATCTGGGTATCCCTGGATCAAGTTTAATCCAGAAAAGATGTGCGCTCCACCAGAATCTTCCCAACAAAAATCAAGGGCAATGGAAGGTCCAAAGAGAAAGATTCTGGGAACGAAAAAGAACTCCAAACATGGAAGAAGGTAAGACTGCCTGGGTGAGCACAGTCTCGAAAGCCCTAGCTTTAATTGCTAGGAAGGGGAGGCTGATCACCTCCCAAGAGAACCCTAGTAGCCCCAGAAAATTGGGGGGAAGCCGTTCTCTCTAGGTCTGGAAAAAGTAGGAAAACTAGGGAAAAGCCTGGTGTTTTAGGTTTGTCTAACTGCATATTAGAATCTGGTATTGGTCTTATGTCCACTAAAGGAGTGGAGGCTTGATTTTAATAGGAACGGTTGTTTATAGGTTTGAGTCCTAACATCCTGGAAATTGGTCTGGATTTTTTTTAAAAAACTTCGTTACAGGAAAATGGTTTGGCTTTTCTAGTGAAGCGTGGTCTGAGTGTAAAGTTAAAGAGTGAAAAAGGTCAGCTGGAATATTTTGTTTTTTTGTTTTTTTTTGATCGATAAAAGAAGGGCATACTTTAATATGTAAAATTAGGAAAGTCAAGATATAAAATATTAAAAGTCAAACTTTACAATGATAAGATGTTTAGAATTATTCATTACATATCAAAGGAAGATTTTAAAATGTCAATATATACATATTTTCTGATATTTTATGTTAACTGCTTCCCTTGAGACAAGTGTGTGATATTAAGAATTATTTTATTTTATTTTTTTTACTTTTTTTATTCATTTTTAAAAAATATTACATTCAAAATATATGAGGTCCCATTCAACCCCACCACCCCCACCCCACACCTCCCCCCACAGCAACACTCTCTCCCATCATCATGACACATCCATTGCATTTGGTAAGTATATCTCTGGGCATTGCTGCACCTCATGGTCAATGGTCCACATCATAGCCCATACTCTCCCACATTCCATCCAGTGGGCCCTGGGAGGATCTACAATGTCCGGTAATTGTCCCTGCAGCACCACCCAAGACAACTCCAAGTCCCGAAAATGCCTCCACATCTCATCTCTTCCTCCCATTCCCCACACCCAGCAACCACCATGGCCACTTTTCCCACACCAGTGCCACATTTTCTCTGTGGACCTTGGATTGGTTGTGTCCATTGCACATCTATGTCAAGAGGAGGCTTAGATTCCACATGAATACTGGATGCAATCCTCCTGCTTTCAGTTGTAGGCACTCTAGGCTCCATGGTGTGGTGGTTGACATTCTTCAACTCCATGTTAGCTGAGTGGGGTAAGTCCAATAAATCAGAGTGTAGGAGTTGAAGTCTGTTGAGGCTCAGGGCCTGGCTATCATATTGTCAGTCCAGAGATTCAAATTGCCTAGATATATCTTAAACCCCAGCACCAACTACAATTCCAGTAAAGTAGTATGAAAGTCTTGTGACAAGAGATCCCATCTGTGTCCAGCTCCATCACGCAGAAACACCAGCTCCAAAGAAGGGCCAATTGACATGACAGTGAACCCCATCTGCCATGACCATAGAACCTGTGGGTCTCTTTAGCCCTCAAAAGAACCTGGGGTTGTATCTACTTTATCTGTCTCTGAGACTCTGCTCAGGTGTGCATAAGGGCAATCCTTCTGACAACCTCCAGACTCTTTTTTAGAGACTCATAGCCATATAAACTCATTTCTCCTTTCCATTTCCACCTTACATTAGGTCAAAGAGCATTTTAAACTCCTGTTATTATATGTAGACAGGGATATTCTGCTGGTCCACGTTGATCCTTTAATTCAAGGTCATTTTCTAGTTACATCATCAGCTGGTACTTGGTAGTGATCCCTTGGTGCCAGGGAGGCTCATCCCCGGGTGTCATGTCCCACGCTGGGGGGAATGCATTGCATTTACATGCTGAGTTTGGCTTCGAGACTGGTCACATTTGAGTAACATGAAGGCTGTCAGGAGGAAACTCCTAGGCACAGTGCTGCTCTAAGCCTTGTTCTTATTTCAGGCATATAGGCTCACAAGCATAGTCATTAGTATCAGTGGCTCACTGTTGGACCGTCCTTCCTTCCTGGTCCTTAACGTTGCACCTGGGGGACTGCCACTGCTCCCCCAGGGACCACGACAGAGCATCCCCAGCCAGGAACCCAGTACCCCCCCCCAGCTGTAGTTTTTAATTGTTGCCACTATGAGTATATCCAAACATTACCATGCACCCTGGACATATGCCCTGTGTAACTTCCTGTCAACCATATATCACCTGTCAATAACATCCTATACCAGTATTCCTCCGCTGCCATTGTTGAACCACTCTGTGATCTAAAACGTCCTGAAAAGTGAAGCACAATATAATGTCAGGATCCCTTACTAGTAAAATGGAATATAGCGATGGGTTTAAAGGTTAGATATAGAATACGTATTGATTTGGAAAAATTCTACATCCTATCTTTTTCTTTTCTTTTTTCCTAATTATTGAGCTTCTCTTCACAAGAGCCCTAGATCACAGTAATTCATATATACAATATACGGTACTCCCACACATCCATCATAAAACCTTTTCCCTTCCACAGCAATATTCTTATAACTTATTCATATCATATTTACTGTAACTGATGTACAGACTCGAGACAATAGCTTTCAAACAAGGTGACATCTGTGCTTACATTGTGGTCCATACTTTACGATATACAGTTTTCTAAATTTTTAGTTATCCTATGTTTTACATTATGGTTTACATTATTAGTCTGTCATCCCCTATATGTTTTTGGTGTAATATTACATGTTTTATATCCATCTTTGTGTACTCTTGCGAAACTCATCTCTTACCCCACATTTACCTTGGTTCCATCCATTCAACATCCACTTTCCCCTCCCCTTGGGGCCCACAGCGACAGCCAATCTCCATTTCCCGAGGAGCCACGTCCAGAGATACTTGCAACAGTGTTCAGGGCCTGACTTGCTCAACTGCCCTAAAGCCCTGGGAGCCATCCTTTCTCTTGAGAGATATAGTTCCCTCTTTTTTGATGGCATTAGTCCTCCCCAGGATGTGGGTCCACCCCCACCCTCACTACTTGGGTCTCTATCCAATGGTACAACCCACCCTGGCAAAAAGAGCATTCAGACATTCCCCAGGAGTCCGTCCCGTGTCAGACCATTCCCTCTGAGCATCCTAAACAGGTAACCCTCTTAATTATATTTTGATATGGTTTTCTCAGCATTTTACTCTCAACCAACACCTGACACTCTCCTATGTTCATATGTTGCCCCTCCCTACCCCCAATTTTTGGGCAATATTACCCATGCGCCCATCCCCAGCCCCCCTCAAACCCGCAAAGCTCCACCCAAAGGCAACCCCTTGCCCCATTTTATCTCTTCTTTGTGCCCATGCTTACCGCCAGCTCATCATAGATCCACCCCTGCAGACGTCGGCTCACATCCTTCCTCCAACCCCAATTTCCTGTAAGCCTATCTTCCAGTCTCTAGCTCTCTGAGGCAGCTTGCTTATTTCATGTCATTGAGGTCATGTAATATTTGTCCTTCAATGCCGGGGTTGCTTCACTCAGCATAAGGTTCTCAAGATTCATCCATGTTATCATGTGTGTTTGTAGTGTATTTGTTCTTAAAGCCGAGTAGCATTACATTGTATGTATATACCACATTTTATTGATCCACTCATCTGTTGATGGGCATTTGGGTTGATTCCAACTTTTGGTGATAGTGAACAATGATGCTATGAATATTGGTGTGCATATATCGGTTTGTGTCCTTGTTTCCAGTTCTGCTGGGTATATACTCAGCAGTGGTATTTCTGGGTCATACGGCAAATCTATGGTTAGTTTTTTGAGAAACTGCCAAACTGTCCTCCAGAATGGTTGGCTCCTTCTGCATTCCCACCAGCAGTGGATGAGTGTTCCCATTTCTTCACATCCTCTCCAGCATTTGTATTCTTCTGTTTTTTTTCATAGTTGCCAATCTTATGGGAGTAAGATGGTATCTCATTGTAGTTTTGATTTGCATTTCCCTGATAGCTAGAGATTTGGACATTTTTTCATGTGCTTTTTACCCATTTGTATTTCTTCTTTGGAGAAGTGTCTTTTTAAACCTTTTTCCCATTTTTTAAATGGGTTATCTTTTTGTTTTCAAGATAGAGGAGTTCTTTATATATGCAAGTTATAAGTCTCTTATCAGATATATGGTTGCCAAATATTTTCTCCCATTGTGTGGGTTCCCTTTTTACTTTCTTGACAAACTCCTTTGAGGTGCAGAAGGCTTTAATTTTGAGGAAGTTCCATTTATCTATTATTTCTTTTGCTGCTCGTGCTTTTGGTGTGATATTCATGAAGCCATTTCCTATTACGAGGTCCTGTAGATGTTTCCCTACACTGCTTTCCAAGGTCTTTATGGTCTTGGCTCTTATATTTAGGTCTTTGATCCATCTTCAGTTGATCTTTGTAAAAGGTGTGAGATGGTAATCCTCTTTCATTCTTCTACATATGGCTATCCAGTTCTCCAGGCACCATTCTCTCCCAGTTGAGAGGGTTTGGTGGCTTTATCAAATATTATATGGCTATATATATGAGGTTCTATACCAGAACTTTCAATTCGATTCCATTGGTCTGTGTGTCTCTCCTTATGCCAATACCATGCTGTTTTCACTACTGTAGCTTTGTAGTATGTTTTGAAGTCAGGTAGTGTGATTCCTCCTATTTTGTTTTTCTTTTTCAATATGTTTTTGGCTATTCAGGGCCTCTTTCCTTTCCAAATAAATTTCATAGTTAGTTTTTCTAGTTCCTTAAAGAAGGCTGTGTTGATTTTTATTGGGATTGCATTGAATGTGTAGATCAGTTTTGGTAGGATAGACATCTTAATAATATTTAGTCTTCCTATCCATGAACAAAGAATATACTTCCATTTATTTACCTCTTCTTTGATTTCCTTGAACAGTCTTGTATACTTCTAAGTGTATAAGTTTTTTACATCTTTAGTTAAATTTATTCCAAAATATTTGATTTTTTTATTGACTTGTAAATGGTATCTGTTTCTTGATTTCCTCCTGATCTTGCTCATTATTGGTGTACAGAAATGCTACTGATATTTGTGCATTGATCTTATAACCTGTGACTTTACTAAACTCATTTATGAGTTCTAGAAGTTTTGTTGTAGATCTCTCAGGGTTTTCTATGTATAGGATCATGTCATCTGCAAATAATGAAATTTTGACTTCTTCCTTTCCAATTTGAATGCCGTTTATATCTGGTCTTGCCTCAGTGCTCAAGCAATTACTACTAAGACAATGTTAAATAGAAGGGGAGACAATGGGCATCCTTGTCTTGTTCCTGACTTTAGAGGGAAGGATTTTAGGATTTCTCCATTGTAAACAATGTTGGCTGTAAGTTTTTCATATATACTTTTTATCATGTTCAAAAAATTTCCTTGTATTCCGATCTTTTGGAGTGTTTTTATCAAGAAAGTGTGCTGTATTTTGTCAAATGCTTTTTCCACATCTATAAATACAATCATGTGATTTTTTTCCTTCAATCTGTTTATATGGTGTATTACATTGATTGATTTTCTTATGTTGAACCATCTTTGCATACCTGGAATGAATCCCACTTGGTCATGGTGTATAATTTGTTTAATGTGTTGTTGAATACGATTAGGAAGGATTTTGTTAAGTATTTTTGCATCTAGGTTCATTAGAGAAATTGGTCTGTAATTTTCCTTTCTTGTGGTGTCTTTGTTTGGCTTTGGTACTAGGGTAATGTTGGCATCATAGAAGGAGTTAGGCAATGTTCCTTCTATTTCGATTTTTTGGAAGAGTTTCAGCAGGATTGGTGTTAGTTTTTTCCGGAATGTTTTGTAGGATTCACTTGTGAAGCTGTCTGACCCTGGGCTCTTCTTAGTTGGCAGGTTTTTAATGACCGATTCTATCTCTTTACTTGTGATTGGTTTGTTGAGATCATCAATTTCTTCTTTCATCAATATGGGCTGCTTATGTGTTTCTAGGAATTTGTCCATTTCCTCTGAATTGTCATTTTTGTTGGAATATAGTTTTTCAAAGTATCCTCTTATGATAGTCTTTATTTCTGTGGGGTCAGTGATTATATCTCCTTTCTCATTTCTTATTTTGTGTATTTGCATCTTCTCTCTTTTTTTCTTTGTTAGTCTTGCTAAAGGTTTGTCAATTTTGTTGATCTTCTCAAAAAACCAGCTCTTAGTCTTGTTTATCTTTTCCAGTGCTTTCTTATATTCTATTTCATTTAGTTCTGCTCCTATCTTTGTTATTTCCTTCCTTCATCTTCCTGTTGGATTACTTTGTTGTTTTTTTTTCCTAATTCCTCCAAATGTGCAGTTAGTTCTTCAATTTTTGCTCTTTCTTCTTTTTTGATATATGAATTTATGGCTATAAATTTCCCTCTCAGTACTGCTTTTGCTGCATCCCATAAATTTTGGTATGTCATGTTATCATTATTATTTGTTTCAAGGTAGTTGTTGATTTCTTTTGAGATTTCCTCTTTGACCCACTGTTTTTCTAAGAGTGTGCTCTTTAACTTCCAAATCATGTTGTGAAATCTGGGCCTCTGACCCTTGCAAATTTCCAGCTTCACTCCACTGTGGTCAAAGATATAATTTTGTATGATTTCGATCTTTCTGAATTCATTAAGCCTTTCTTTGTGGCGTAGCATATGGTCTATCTTGGAGAATGATCCATGTGCGCTTGAGAAAAATGTATATCCTACTGTGTTTGGGTGTAATGATCTATATATGTGTATTAGATCCAGCTCCTCTAATATACTGTTCAAATGTTTTGTTTCTTTAGTGATTCTCTTTTGAGATGTTCTGTCCAGAGTTGATAGTGGTGTATTAAAACCCTCCACTATAATTGTAGATGCATCTATTCTTTCACTTAGTTTTTCCAGTGTTTTCCTCACGTATTTAGAGGCGCCCTTGTTAGGAGCATAAATATTTATGATTGTTCGATCTTCTTGACAGATTGTCCCTTTCACTAAAATGTAGTATCCTTTTTTGTCTCTCACAATTGTTTCACATTTAAAGTCTATTTTGTCTGATATTAATATAGCTACTCCTGCCTTTTTTTGGTTATTGTTTGCTTGTATCATTGTTTTCCAACCATTCATTTTCAACCTCCATGAGTCTCTGGATCTAAGATGTGTCTCTTGTAGACAGCATATAGATGGGTCATATTTCCTTATCCAATGTCCCCGTCTGGATCTTTTGATAGGTGAGTTTAATCCGTTGACATTCTGTGTTATTACTTTCAAGGAATTATTTTGTTAGCCATATTTTGATTGGACTTGTGTTTGTCATATTTTGTTTGCTTTTTTTTTCCTTTCTCTTTTTGTCTTTTTTGTTGCTCTTACACTCTCCTCCAACTCTTCCTGTCCTGTTTTTTCCTTTCTTCCTGCAGAACTCCCTTTAGAATTTCTTGAAGGGGAGGTTTCTTGTTGGCATACTCTTTCAGTTTCTGTTTATCTGTGAATATTTTGAACTGTCCATCATTTTTGAATGCTAGTTTAGCTGGGTAGAGTATTCTTGGTTGGAAATTTTTTTCCTTTAGTACCTTGACTATATCATACCACTGCCTTCTTGCCTCCATGGTTTCAGATGAAAAATCATTACTTAATCTTATGGAGCTTCCCTTGTATGTGATGGTTTTCTTTTCTCTTGCTGCTTTTAGAATTTTCTCTTTGTCTTGAGCATTGGATAATTTGACAAGTATATGTGTTGGGGTGGGCCTGTTGCAGTTTATGATGATTGGGGTGCGCTGTGCTTCTTGGATATGTACATCTGTCTCTTTCAGTGGATTTGGGAAGTTTTCAGCCATTATTTCCTGCAACACTCCTTCTGACCCCTTTCCCTTCTCTTCTCCTTCTCGAATACCTATAATACGAATGTTTGAGCATTTTGCATTATCATTCAGGTTCCTTAGTCCTCTCTGGATTTTTTCTATCTTTTTATCGACCAATTCTACTATCTGTTGGATTTCTGATGTACTGTCTTCCACATTAGTAATTCTCTGCTCTGCCTTTTCTAATCTCCTGCTATTTGCTGAGAGTGTATTTGTGATTTCTTGAACTGTGGTGTTCATTCCCATCATATCTATAGTCTTTTTGCATATGTCTGCAATTTCCCCTCCAAGTGTTGTCTTCATATTGTTAACCTCTTCCTTTACTTCATTAAATTTGTCTGTGATATATGTTCTGAGATCTTTAATTACTTGTGTGAAGTTCTGCCCTCCTTCCTGGTTTTTAGTTTGTTCATTGGATTCAGCCATGTTTTCCTGATTACTGGTTTGGTTTGTAGATTTTTGTTGCTGTCTGGTCATCATTTTATCTTGACGGGTTTAATCAGTTCCTTAGCTTCTTTGTCTAGTCTTGGGGATTAATTAACTGTTGTTTTTCCATAAGTGTTATATCTTCTCTTTGTCATTTTGTTCTTCTTATTCTAATTTCCTATTGCTGGTTGAGTTCACTTTAAAGGAAAGTATTAGGGTCAGGGAAAGGCAATTGTGTAAGCAAGGAAAAAGTGTAAAGTAGTATTGGTGATAAATGTTAACAGAGCAACAATATGAGATCTGGGAGGATGGATATTATATTCATGTAAGTTGTGTAGAGTTATAGCAGTAGGTAGAGTACGTATAATGAGTTAGTCGACTGAATATGGGAGGAATATGGTATGAATTAAAAAGTTAGTATTTTCATGAGAGAGGGAAAGAGAAAAGAAAGGTAATAGTTTCAAGAGTGGATAACAGAAAACAAAACAAAGGTATTAGAAATTAAGAGTTAGACACTTTGTGGATCAAAGAAAGGGAGGTGGAATATAGGAGAGACAGTAGATGATGGAGGATATCAAGATGTAGGGGAAAGGGGATAGTGTAGGTAGCCAAAATCTCTTCACACAGAAATGAGGCAGTGGAGGATGAGGAAACCCAGCAAATGTGAGGTGTTCCCTGCAGCACCTATTGTATAATTAAGATAAGATAAAATAAGGAGAAAATGATGGACAAGAGAGAGAAAAAAAGAGAGAGAGAGAGAGAAGAAAGGAAGAAAGAAAAAAGGGGTGCGTAAAGGGTGGGGAACAGGTAGGGAAAAGAAAAAAAAAGATGTACTCCAACCACAACAGCAACAACAACAACAACAAAAAACCCTAAATAACTGAAAAAAAAAGACTTTGGGGGATACGCTGGGAGAAAAGACTAGGGGATAATGCAATGTTAGCAATCAGTACATTAAAAAAATAATAAAATAAAAACAAAACAAAAAAGAAAAAATGCAAACGTTGAGGGCTAGGACATTCAAGGGCCTCAGATGGACCTCAGGGCATGATGGATTCAGGGATGGAAAGTCTGAGATATTGCAGACTCAATAGGTGTGAGTCTCTGGGGTGTAGGCCACCAGGGTTCAGGGGACTCAGACTTGGCAACCTCAAGTCCGGTTACCAGGGAGCCTGGGAGCACCGCAGTGCAACACAGCCTTCAGGGATCCCCGCAGCTGGGTGCCAGCCCTATGGCTGAGGGCACATTCGCAAACTCTATCTTGTGTGTCTGAACCCCACAATTCACTCACTCACTGGGGTCTATTCTGTGGATGTATCACCAATTAGACTTCAGGACCCCTCCCACCCTGTGATCCCCCCCCCCAACAGCCACCTGGGGGCGCCTCTACACTGCAGCCAATTTAATGATGCAGATCAATAGCCAGGCCCGGGGGTGGGGCTCCAGCCAGAAACGCTGATAACATGATAACAGAGTCCAAAACCGAAATTCCCACACTTCGCAAAATATTCCCCTAATCGGCTTCCAGACGTCTCCCACCCTGCCAGACCCTGGTGGTGTCTCTTTATTGCTATCAGTTTAAGTCCATTGTAGATCGGCAGCCTCGCCTTGGGGGGCGGGACTCTAGGCGGAAGCGCTATTGTTTGTGTCTGCAATCAAAAATTCCCCCGCTTTGCAATAAAACTCCCGTTTGTCTCCCCAAATCAGTCTGCGAAGGCCTCCTGCCCTGTTAGCCCCCAATAGCCCGCTCAGGGTTTATAAATTCCCCAGTACCGCAGAGCGTCCAGGAATCGCCACCGCAGCGCGGGTGCCCCGTCTCCACCCACCCCAGGAGGGAGCATCCCGCCCGCAGCTCCCACTTCCGTGCAATAGAGTCTCAATTATATCTTATAGGTGAATCCTCTCCATTACCTTCCCACAAATCGATGTCCTGACACCTCCTGCCCTGCAAAAATCCTGAAGCAGCCTGGTCCCGAAGAACCTCCAACGCTGCCCAGCTGCTTCTTTACAGGAGAGAATCTCATGTGCGCCCACTCAGCCACCATCTTGCCCCCCCCCCTTGGTCCTCTTTTCTAGACACGTACATCTGAGTGTTGGGCACGATTCATCACCTGAACAAAGTTTATTTTATCACTTTTAGCTTTCTAGGAGGGAAAACTTCAAGCTTACCCCAAACTAGAGAAAAGAGTAAAACGCACCTCTCGTTCCCGATTGGCGACACTTCGGCTGTTCTCAGGTCACCCTCCATCCCACCCCACACACTTTATTTTCCTTTGCTGAAGTTATTTTAAAGCAAAGGACAGACATCATACCATTTCAGCTGGAAGGATTTCAACACACTGTAATTCATTTAAAAGCTTCCCGCCAATATTTTAAACTGTGTGATGCGGATAGGACACAGCGGTAGCGTCCCCTAAACCTGGCCCCTGCTTCCCGCTGGGTGGTCACTTTGACAGTTTTCCCCATCTAACCTCCTCACAGAAGTCCCAAGAGGCGGCCGGTTCTGCGGGTCCCAGAGGCTGCCGGCTGGCGGCGGCTTGAGCAGAGCAGCCCCGAGTGCGAGCGCGGGACGGGGGAGGCCGGAGCCGGGCAGGCACGGCCCCGGGGGCCCGGGCAAGGCAGCGGGGGCCGCGGGGCTCCACAGGGGCAGGGGGTCTCGACGTCAGCGGGTCCTCAGAGGCCACAGTCCACCGAGACCCCCAAGGCCGGGCTGTGCAGCCGCGGGTCCGCACGTGCGGGTGTGGTTCTAGGGGGCCCCATGGGGGGCGTAATCTGGGGCCCCCCACAGCCCCGCAGGAGGCGGCCACTTTGCACTGGGGCCCAGGCGGCTGCGGGGGCCGTAGCTGATCAAGAGGCCCCACGGCTCATGCGGGAAGGCGCGGGCGGGGGCTTCAGGAGGCCCTGGGGGCCGAGGCGCGCCTGGTGGGGCGCGCCTGAGGCCGGGGGCGAGCCTGGGGGCGGTGATCTTAACAGGGGCCGGGTTCCTGCCTGGGGCCTTCAGGAGGCGCTGGGGCGGGCGAGCAGGTGCCCCCAAAGTGCGTGGGACGAGGCCGCAGCACAGCGCCATCCAGGTGCGCCCGGGGGGAGCCTGCGAGGACGCGGCCAGGGTCTCTGCTTTTTGCTCTCCCCATCCCCTTCTCTTCCCCTTTTCCCTTCCTATTCCTCTTCTTCCCCTCCTCTTCCCCTTCTCGCGCTCCCGTTCTCTTCCCCTCCTCCCCCTCCAGCAGGTTGAGGCTGGCCTGGTGTACAGTGGCTCTGGGTAACTGGGCTTGACGTGGGAGCACGCATGTCGAGGTGTGGCCTGGTGTACAGTGGCCCTTAGTGTCTGGGGGGTCACAGTTTTCAGATCAGAACCCAGAACTAAGTTTGACTATTTAAAAATAATATTTTCTTCTTTTTTATCTCTTTTTTAAAAGATACATAGATCACACAAAATGTTACATTAAAAAATATAGGAGGGCCCCATACTCCCCACTCCCCAGCCCCCCACCCCTCCCACATCAACAACCTCTTTCATCAGTGTGGCACATTCACTGCATTGAGGAGTACATTTTGGAGCACTGCTGCCCTGCATGGTTAGAGTTTACATTGTAGTATACACTCCCCCAGTCCATTCAGTGGGCTATGGCAGGAAATATAATGTCCTGCATCTGTCCCTGCAATATCACTGAGGACAAACCCCAAGTCCTGAAAATACCCCACATCACACTCTTCTTCCCTCTCCCTGCCTTCAGCAACTCCTGTGGCCACCGTCTGCACATCAGTGATATAATTCCACTGCTGAGCTCAGCCCCCAGCACAGGATGGGGCACTGGCAGCTTTTAACAATTGTGCTGATTGACTTGCCTGAGGTCTCACTGCTGTTCAAGGGCAGCACTCATCAGAGGTCTCTGAGCAGAGCTCGAGGAGAGGGCCTGGGTCCTCCAGAGGCTCAGGGTCCAGCACATCCACCAAGCCCTGGCACGAGGCCACCAGCAAGTGTGTGTCCCCTCCAGGTCTCAGTCTCCCCACCTTAGAATGGACCGTTTTGGCTTGGCACTGGAGAGGGTTTTGTTGTTTTCAGGACCCTCCCTTCTTAGGGTTTGAGTCCTGAGTCATCAGGCAGAGAAGCAGGGCTTGGTACTGGGAGGAACTCAGCCCTGAGGCTGCTCTGTCACGTGCTTGCCCTGTGGTTTGGGGCAGCGTCTCACTTCTCTTGTTGTAGAAGTCGAGAGAGGTTCAGTTATTTGCATGTAGAAAGGCCAGGACTATGATGTGGACCATTGAACATGAGGTGCAGTGGTGCTCTGAGATGTATTCACCAAATGCAATGACTGTCTCCTGATGATGGAGGAGTTGTTGTTATGGGGGGAGGAGTGGGGTGAGGGGGGTGGGGGCTTATGGGGACCTCATATTTTTTTAATGTAATATTAAAAAAATAAAGACAAAAAAAAAAAAAGAAAGGGCAGGACTCAGGAATGATTTTGTGAAGGAAAAATGATTTATTGATGGCTGGCGGGACTAGGGAGCTTTCTGTTTCAAACCTGAGCCCTGATCAAGAATTTTGATTTCCTTTTATACAGAGAGGAAGGGTCAAATTGTTCTTTGTTTCAGTGCTCAATAGGCTTGAATTAGCATATATCTTCCACATCCTAGGTAAGCTTTTAGCATGGACCTTATACATTCTAGATAAGCTTTTAGCACATTTGGTTTACATTTTCCTTGAATATTTAAGTTTATAGACTTTGCATTGTTAAACTGTTTCCTAGGACAGGAGTCATTGCCATGGTTACCAAGGGCAGGACTGCAGCCTCTTACCATCCCACACCCACAAGTCACAGGCAGCTTGGGTTATCTACAAAGAGATGAAGAGCCTCCCACCCATAGCCCACATCACTCTGTGTTTCCTTTTCTCACACATGAAATGTGACCTGACACCTTCCCTGCAGGGCACCACGGGTGTTAGGTGAGATGGTGTAAAATCCTGACCCCAGCAAGTCCAGCTTGCCATGTCTTTTCCTCCAGCCTTGTCTCTTCTCTCCTCTTGGTGCTGGTTTTGGAGAGTCACCTCCAGCCCTCACTGGGGGTCTTGAAGGATGTGTGGAACAGAAGAGAGTAACTGAAGATGGTGTCTCTCTGGGAAGAGAAGGGACTGTGGAAACATCTGAGGCTGTAGTGGCACCTCATCCGGGCAGCTGAGGCTCCAGGGTGCCCTGCTTTAGGCACAGGGGCCAAGGCTATTTCATGATTGTTCTTGCTGCAACAGGAACCTGATATCAAGGACCAGCAACAGGGGAGGACTTTAAGCCTCCAAAATGCCTGTCCAGACATGGTCTCATTGTACCCTCCTAAGGCAGTGTATCCAGCTGTGAATTGGCAGTGTAGGTGCTGGAGGGACCAGCCCAGGACATGTCCAGTGAGGGCAGAATGGACACATAGATCCAGAGCCTGAAGCCACAGGGCACAGTGTTTCATCCACTTGGCATGCAGTAGAGCATGGCATCTACTTCCTGAACCAAAACAAATCCCTCAACTGCAGTGTGGTGCCTGGACTGGACCTGGGACAGAAATAGGCAGTGATGGAAAACCTGGAGTCACAAGAATAGGGTCTGCAGGTGGGTTTCTGCAGGTGGTTCAGCAGTTAGGTCTGCAGGAGGTCTGCAGGTGGGTGTGCAGGTGAGTCTGCAGTAGGTCTACGGTGGGTATGCACGTAGTTCAGCAAGTAGGTCTGCAGCAAGTTTGCAGGTGGGTCTGCAGGCAGGTCTGCAGTAGGTCTGTAGGAAAGTCTGCAGGATCTGCAGTTGGGTCTGCAGGTGGGTCTACAGTAGGTGTGCAGGTAGATCTGCAGTAGGTCTGCAGGTGAGTCTGCAGGTGGTTCAGCAGGTAGGTCTGCAATAGGTCTGTAGGAAAGTCTGTGGTGGATCTGCAGGTGGGTCTGCAGCAGGTCTGCAGCAGGTCTGCAGGTGCATCTGCATGTAGGTCTGCAGGTGAGTCTGCAGATGGGTCTGCAGGTAGGTCTGCAGGTGGGTCTGCAGGTGGGTCTTCAGGTAATTGGGCAGGTGAGTCTGCAGACTGGTTTGCAGGCAGGTCAGCAGGAGGGTCTACAGGTAGATCTGCACGTGGGTCTACAGGTAGGTCTGCAGGCAGGTTGTCACGTGGGTCTGCAGGCAGGCTTGCAGGCAGGTCAGCAGGTGGGTCTGCAGTAGATCTGCAGGTAAGTCTGCAGGTAGCTCATAGTCATATGCCAGTGTTCATTTCTCAGCATTGACAAACGTAGTGTGGGGTGTGAGAGTCTAACAGCAGGGAAGGTGGGTGACAGGGTACAGGAACTCTCTGTTCTAGGTTGACAACTCTTCTGTCAATCCAGAATTATTCAAGGAAAATGAGAATAAATAGCTAAACCCACATCACTCTGACTAACAGGCCTTCTTGGGGTTACATAGGAAATTCTGAAGTATCACCAAGGAAATGAACCCCTGCTGCTACTCAGCCCAAGCTTGCTACATAGTTGCCTGTGCAAGAAGGAGCAATATTAGGAACCAGTGCCTGTAGTCATGCTCACAGAGGAATGTTCCTGAATGTGCCTCATCTGGAAACAGTATGCCCAAAGTGAATTTTAAGGGTGCCATGGGCCTGTATTTTAGGTCTGACCCTACCAGATGTGCCCTTTTCCTTTGGTGAAGCTCACCAAGTCATTTTCACCTGTTGCTCTAGCAGAGGGATGGAGAGCCTCTGTCATGGGACTTGCATAACCCTGTCATGGGACTTTAAGAGTTGTGGTGAGTCAGGCCCGCAGGAGCTGGAGCAAGGCAGTCAGAACAGAATCAGAGTGCTGGGAAGGCCATGGAGACAACCCGGTTTTCTTGCTCAATAGAAATCATTGAGGCCCGGGGAGGGGAGTCTCATGGGATGAAGGAACGAGACCTGGTCAGGGGATTCTGAGGTTTGGCCTCTGCCCTGCCATGACTCCCCCTTCACAAAACAGGTGAGTGGGCTCAGGAGGGTCTCTGGACTCCACCGAGGCTGAGCAGTGACTGGCACAGCCTAGCATGGCTGGGTCCTGGTCTCCTGCCCTACTCCTGGGGGCTTTTGACAACTCCTGGGTCACCTCAGCATGCAGGCACGTGGTGTTGCTTGAACTCAGGGCAGGTGGGAGATGCCCAGGACAAGCCCTTGGCACCGGGGTCTGCTAAGAGCATTTACTAATTAAAGGAGGACAGCCTTCCAGGGGACTCTTTATGTCAAGAGGACTCTGAGCTTGTGAAGTGAGGAAGTCCAGCAGGTCCCTGGTGCAGCACCAGTGCCATGGGATGTAAAATGTGTTACAGGGAGAAAAAAAGTGCTACAACCAAGTACATTTGGAAAGTTTAAACGCTTGTAGGCTGAAGGACTTCTCAGAACCTTTAACATGCAAAAGTGCACTGGATGGCTCTACAAGGTGTGTGTGTAGAGGTGGGAATTAGGAGTAGCTTTCTAAACTTGATTGACCAGAAAGCCTGCCTTTTAAACTCTATTTTTAGAAAAGTTTAAGATTCACCTTTACAGAAAAATTACACTGAAAATACACTGCAAGTCCAGGGAATTCCCATATAAGCCTCCCCCAGCACCCTCACACCCAGTTGCCCCTATTATTGACATCTTGGATGATGATGGCACATTTGTCATAGTGGAGGAACCAATAATGAGGCACTGCTACTAACCATGGTCTACAGTTCACATTTTGGTTTGCACATTGCACTGTACAATTTCATAGGCCTTGACAAAGGTGTAATGTCATGTGCCATCATTGCAATATTAAACTGAAGAATCTCCCCACCCTGAAAGTGCCCTGTTCCACACATTCATCACCCTCTCTTCTGGCCCCTGGCTCCCCTATCTTTATATCAATGATACATGTTCTCCCTCCAACACAAGGCTACATCCACAATAATGACTAATCTACTTGGCCCATGGCCACTCCCCCTATGATTATTCATTCCCCAATCCAGAGGGACCCTGGACGTCTGCTCAGACAACCCCAGGCTGAGAGGCTGATACCATGGGGCAGATGGAGGGAAGTGTCCTGTCCACAGCTGCACACATTCTCCATTTTGGGGGATGGGTCCTGTCCATCATTGTTTGGTTGGCTGTCCAGGGCAAGCCTGAAAACAGGACAATAGGAACTGTCCACTGCTCTGCTGAGATTCAAGGTTGAATCAGCTTTTGAATAGTCCTAAGATTTGAGTGTCTGAAAAATATGCTTAACTGTTACAGGGAAAATTATAGGTTCAAATAAATGGAATAGAAGTATCATGGTTAGGGGAAGTATAAATGAGTGTAACTATGTGATATTGGGAAATAGGTTTTCATATACATTCCAAGTACAGCCCACCAAAGAAGTGTTGGCTTCATCTACGTGTGTGCCTTGCCTCTGCTATCCAGCTGCCCCAAGAGTCCTCAGGAGTGCTTTTGCTGAGGATTTGTACATTGTGCAGTGAGTGAAATCTGTCTGAGACCTGGATAACTGTATCCTCCAGAACTATCTCCTAACTCACTTTGAAATCTCATAGCCATTAAAACTCTTAGATTTAGTGTTTCCCCTTTTTGGTCAAGATCTTTTCCCAAATGCATCACTGATAAATGCTTGGTAAAAAAATCTCAGTTCCAGGGAGGCTCATTCTTAGGAGTCATGTCCCATGTCAGGGGGAAGATAGTGAGTTGATTTACAGAGTTTGGCTTAGAGAGGCCATAGCTGAGTAATGGGGAGGTTTTCTAGAGTTAACTCTTAGGCATTAATTATAATTAGGCAATGCTTCCTTTTTACAGGAATAAGGTTGGTATGTACAAGTTTAAGCCTGATGGTTCGGAGTGGATGTGGCTCAAGCAGTTGAGTGCCTGCTTCCCCCATGGGAGGTCCAGGGTTCAGTTTCTGGTGCTTCCTAAAAAGAAATAATGATAATAATAATAATAATAGAAACAAATCCAACTCAGGGGAGCCAATGTGGCTCAGTGGTTGAGAACTTACTGCCCACACATGAGTTCCTGCATTCTATCTCCAGCCTCCACTACCTCCAAAACAAAACAAAACAAAACAAAACAAAAAAGATCAAGAACTTGGCACATAGGCATATAGGCCCATTTTTTTTTTCTTATATATTCCAGAGATTTTTGCTATTTTATTTGAGAAAGTAGCAGGGCTTCCCTAGGATGGAAGTTTACCATCTTGTTTGCTTCTCTGTGGGCCTCTATCTAGTGAAAAAACATACTATAACAACACAAACACAATCATTGTGGGAAAATAGCTTGAATTTGAACATGGGAACCTGGCTTGAAGTTGAAATGTTTCCATAACACAGATAAAAAGTGTGGGCTTAGGAATACTGGCCTTGACTAGATGGAATACTGTCTGGTCTGCGTGAAATTTGTTTGCATGAGAAAGCATTTGAATTTTGTATGGCTTGTTCCCTAGCTTTGGAGGTGTTGCAGCTTTAGTAGCAAGCAGCCTTAAAAGTAAACATAGATAACTACTGCTTTGCAATTTCTAATAAATACGATGTGGAAACTAGAGTTGAGGCTCTCAGTTCCAGAAGCTGTTAGTCCCCTAGTCCTAGCTTTATTTTCTCTCTTGTGTCTTTCTTTCTGTCCTTTTATTTCTTCAGTTCGGCATCGTGTTCCATTCATGCAAACCATTGCTGAACTGGTCTCAACAACTGGTGCTTGAAGAGGGACTGGAGGGGATGAAGGATCGCTTTGAGTGAAACTAAAGGTGTTATAAGGACACAGAGCCCTGAGTGGTTGAGAAGACTTCCCAGTCCTCAGTAAGGACAATCTTGGGTATTTCAGCAGGGTTTCAATGGGAAGCAGAGACAGTTCACCTGTATGTCTATCTCCTAAAATAACTCCTCAAGGCAAGAAGAGGTGAGGCCATAGAGTCTCATATTTTAGAACTTAAAGGTTATAGAAAAATATTGCTCATAGTTCCCAGCAATAGGAAGTTTATAATTAGGAGATTAGGAAAGAGTAGAAAAAAGAGTTAAGTAATTTTATGTACAAGGTGTTTTGCCCCCTTTTACTATTTGGCCCACTTTGACTATTATTAAATCTGTTTTGATACTAAATCTAAAGTTTTGCCTTCAGCTCCTTCATTAACTGACTTTCTTTTTTTCTTTTAAATGTTACATTCAAAAAATATGAGGTCCCCATATAACCCCCACCCCACCCACACCACCCCTCCTACATCAACAAACTCTTCCATCATTGTGGCACATCCACTGTACCCAGCGTATGCATTCTGGCGAACCACTGGAGCACATGGACAGTGGTCCACATTGTAGTCCACACTCTCCCCCAGTCCAGCCAGTGAGCCATGACAGGGCACACAACGTCCAGCATCTGTCCCTGCAGCACCACCTAGGACAACTCCAAATCCTGAAAATGCCCCCACACCATATAAAAGGGCATGAAGATCCCAGGCTGCTGGAGGACTTTAGGACTCACAAAAACCCAAAAGTTCCCTAGTCCTTATATATCCAGATTCAAAACCCTGAATTCTTCACCGTCATCACCATCATCATCATCAACACCATCATCATGTTACCACTATCACCCTCATCACTATCATCATTATCATCACTACTATCATCATCATCATCATTGTCATCACCATCACCATGAGCATCACCAGCTATAATACCATCAGCAGCAGCAGCAAAATCACCATCAGCAGCATCACTGTCATGAAAACCATCATCGCCATCATCATCTCACCATCACAATCACCACCAACATCAACATCGTTTAACCCTCTCACCATCATCATTACCATCATCATCACCATCGTTTCACCACTATCACCATCATCACCATCATCATTATCATCACCATCACCATCATCACCGTCACCACCATCATCATCACTATCCTCATCTTACCACTATCACCATCATTTTAATAATTATCATGTTTTATGTGCTTATTAAATGCCTCACGTCATTGGATCTTGGTAACTCTATGAAATAGATACCAATATCAACCTCATTTTAAAATTGAGAAGCTCAGTTTTGGTTATTTGCTCAGCACAGACCATAAACCATGTTTTTATGTGTTGTTTTTGCATTGTAGTTTACATTTTCGCCTATAGTCTTTAGTAAGCCAGGGTTTTAATCCTGTGTGACTCAAGGCTCTTCAGCAAGGGACTGCACTACCTTGTTTGGAAATGGGGACCCAGGTGGGTCCCATGCCCCATGAGTGATGTGGAGTCAGAAAAATCATTTAGTCTTTTTACACTGAGAAGTAAATCACTAGTGAGTGAAAGGACTCCTGTTGGATTCCCTCTGGGCAATCTTCCTTTATGTTTGCTTGCTCCTTGGAGTGTTCCCCCAGAGCAGAGGAAGTGGCCAGGCCCTGAAACACAGTAACTTAAAGAGAAGACAGCTCGAGGGCCCCCTGCTTTACTGGCCACACAGCCTGGACTCCAGATTTAATGGCCACCCCAGAAGTCCAATCTCCTTTTTCAACACTGACATCTGCACGTTTCAGCTGACATTTCCCACAGCTTATGCTGTAACAGTTCTTCTATTTCAAAGAATGGAGGCCCACTCCAGTTAGTTCAAATAATGGGAAAGTTTATTATCAGAACAGACACAGAAATAAGGAAAATGGAATTTCCCACCGTTTAGCCAGGTCCAGTGGGACACTATGGGGAAAGCAGGGAGGGGGACACAGCCAGGTCCAAATGGAAGGACCAGAGAATCACAAAATGCTGATAATAACAAGCCAGATGCATAATACATGTTTTACATATTAACCCGTATAATCCTTACAACAGCCTGATGCAGTAGTTGCTCTTGTGTAGATCCTCGTTTTATGCATGAAGGAACTGGCCATGTGGAGATTGAGTACCTGGCCCCAGATGAGTAGATAAATTCAGTGGCTTGGCCCCAGTCTATGTAGTGCTGCCACTAGAGACCCAAGGACACTGCAGGTGCTGAACTACCATGTGGTCACTCAGCAGCTTGGGTGGGCTCTGCTCAGGTCACTGCCATGAGCAGCTCTAACCCCCTGCTTCCCTCCCTACTGACTAAGGATGCAGTGCTCATAGCTGCATTTTGAATTTCTAGGATTATCATTTTCCCTCTTTAATAGGTTCTTTCCTGGCAGGCCACCCCATAGTCTTGTCCACCAAGTCTGTGGTTAGGCTACCCTGGTCAATGCCCTGCTCTTGTGGCCACCTCAGAAGAGGGCTGTGGGCCTGACAGGAAACAACTTCTGTCAGGTAGAGGGAGACACTCTGAGCTCCTCAGTCTCTTCCTGCTCCCAGTGGGAGACTTCTGGATGATTCCTCAGCATGGCACTGCCCATGCAATTCTGACTACCACCTTGGGGATGTCTGGCTAGCTGACATCTTCTTCTTAGGCTTGATCTCACGTACCTGTGAGACCTGCCACATCCTGCCTGGTATCCACTGGCTTCTTCTTCTGAGCATCTGCACCAGGTTCTTTCTTTCTCCACCTCCCTCCAACCTCCCAGCTTTCTGCCCTGAGGACACCCTGTCCATCCTGCCTGATTTCCTTAATCACCACCTTGTCCCTTCACTCCTGGCTCAAATCCTTCGATGGTCCCTGTGTCCTGGAGCCGCCTGCCTAACCCTCAGCTCATCTCTGCCTTTGCCCATCCCTGAAACTTCCAGACTAACCACAGTCATTACAAACATGCAGCTTAGTCCTCCTCCTCTCTTTCCTTTGCATGATTATCCTGATCTGAAATACTCCCCTTTCCCAGATGGCCAATCCCATCTCCCCCAGGAATTGACTTTCTCAGACTCATTTATATATCTTCTTGGTGTTCCCATTCAGTTTTACCAATCACATTCTTATCCCATAAGTGTTTCCTGACCCTGTGTTCTGTGAAGAAAGAGGCAGAAACCATGAATACTAACTAAAAGAGAGGTTACTTTAGCTAAATGGATAATATTTGCAAGAATTTAGATCCAGCAATCACAGTAGTTGAGTAATAACAGCATAACAAAGAGAAATGTGTTAATTAGGCAACACAGAGGAAAAATGAAAGTAGATGTACACTCACCAAAAACTAGCAATTTATTTGATAGTCGATATGTAGATGATCTAAATTAATAAACTGTTGAGTAATCAGAGTTATTGATTGCTCACAATAGAATGCAATAAACCAATTAGATAGTACTAGGGAAAGAGAGAGAGTATTTTTTAAAAACACTCACCAAACCGGGGGAACACTTAGCACCTGGTCTCTCATAAGGCAGGGAAATCAACAACCCACAAGAGTCCGAATTGTGAACACACCTAGGTGAAGCATCCTCTCTCAGGGTAAAAAACAAACAAACACCACCTGAGTGAAGCATCTTCTCAGGATAGGACTTCAACCAGTATTTTTGGGGCTGCCCTTTTTAAGGGATTCTGAATCTCAGAACTCTTGCCAATCTTGCAACTCATGAGTGATCAAAGCATTCTGAGACAACAGTGGCTGTCCATGGAGAAGTAGCCCAACCCCCACAAAGAGAGACATGATCTCAGAAGCACCCTATTCTACTCACGGGAAACTTTGATGCAACGGTCTGTCTTTGCAGGCATGGCCTTTAAGAACATTCTTCCACCACCAGACCCCAGTCAACAATTCTCACTGTCTGTAGGAAGAAAGCTCCAGGCACTTGCACATTCTTTACTGTTGGGTCACAATTCTTAGCCCATCCCATACTTATGTTTATATATTTCTAACACCCTGCAGTTAGGGAGTCACATGCTCCTGATGGAGAGGAGAGATAAAAAGATGGAATGAACATATTGGAGTGTTCACAATCTCTTAGACACTACAGCAGGCACCAACATAGATGATAACATTGAATTCTTACATCAAGTCCAGGTCTCAGGTAGCATGACTCCCATTTTAAAGGGGGTAACACTGAGGTTCAGAAATGTTAAGCAACTTACCTGAGGCCACAGAGGTATTGGGTGTCAGAAGTGGGATTTTTGTCTGTCTGACTCCTGAATTTTTGTTCTTTGCACCACAGTTCATTGTCTTCTTGTGGCCATAACTTCATGTTGCTCAGTGATTAGGATGGCTTTGATGTATATCAGCAAGGGCTCAATAAACATGAGTTGACTGACTGTGTGTGAACAACTCCTCTCCTTAAATATGGAAGTTCAGAAAGATTCATGCATCCACTTAATACATTTTATTGAACACCAATTATGAGCAAGACTCTTTCCTAGGCTTTGGGGGTCCAAAGATAGGTTACAGTCCCTGCTTGTCCAAATAAATATGATATATACATACAAAACATATAGCATTGTATTCATTATACATTGCTATGGAAAAATTACCACAAATAGAGTAGCTTAGAATAACAGGCATTGCAGTCTCATGGTCATGTGGCTGGAAAGTCTGGGCATGACTGAGCCAAGTCCTCTCCCTAGTGCAGACAAGAGGCTGGCCTGCCAGGGTTTTCATCTGGAAGTCCAGCTGGAACATCTCATCTGAGCTCACATTTATTTATGATTCTTGTCAGCTGGAGGCTGCCCTCGGATCCTCGCTGCCCCCAGGACTTGCCACATGCACACTTGCTTCATGAAGCCAGTGAGAAGCCACAGAGGGTGTCTGCTAGTGAGAGGGCTAACATAATGCAACACAGTCATGAGAGTGACAGCCAACACCTTTGTTATTTAATGTAACCTAATCAAAGGAATGACATGCCATTACCTTTAACATATTCTTTTGGTTAGAGGAGGTCACAGGTCCTTCCCACACTTGAGGAGAGAAGGCGATACAAGTGGATGGGCACCTGGAGGCAAGGACCTGGGGCACCTGGAGTCTGTCCACCCCACAGTGATAAATAAGTGCTGACTGAGAGGTACAGATGACAGGTGGTAAAGTGCTCAGAAGGAACTTTTCTCTCAATGTGAGCTGAGAGGGCATAACCACTGGTGAGCTCCTGCTGGATACCTAGGAGCTCCCATTTTCATAGGAGGTTGTGAGAGGTGTGTGCTCCCAGCAGTTTACAGAAAAACAGACATCTCACAAATGTGAAGATCAGGGAACCTGACCTCAGCAGTAGGAACCACACATGAGCCTGGATCCAGAAGGAGGCTGTGACCATTGCTCTGTGTCAGAAGGTCAAGAATCAGGCAGAGGCTGTGAGGGCAAGGGAGGTGGACATGCTCATGAGATGGCAAGTGGACATGCACCAGGTAGACCAAAGGGACCTGGATAAGCTGAAGGAAGGAGAGATAGAAGGCTGAGGTGAGCCTATGGTAGGGTTGACAGGTCAGAGCAGCTAAGGATAGCAGAGCAAGTGACCCACAGATTTCTTTTACAACTCAGGATCAGTGGCTGTAATTTGTGTCAGGCACTCCTAGAAATAAAGAAATCCTTCAGTACATTCTGTTGACTCTTCCATGAAGATTAAAAAAAAAACTGAGCAGCGGATTCCTTTGACCTTGATAAAGCACAAGTGCGTGTGTCTGCCTATGTGGGTAAGGCGAAGGGATCCTATCTGTTGAGCAAGTCCCTGGCCTGCTAGGAGAGGAAGAGTGAAAATCATATTCTGGTTCCAGGCTCCAGGCACCTTGATGTTTACTCCCTGACACCCCTTGAGAACAGAGAGGAAAGCAGGCTGCTTGTGCACCCTGCTCTGTGCACCCCAGACCCACTTGTGCACCCTGCAGCTTCTCCTTCTGAGCTCCTTCCTGAACTCCTCGATCTGGCTAATGAGGCATTCCTGGACACAGACATGCTGGTTGCCAGACTGGCAGTCACTGGGGGGAGCTCAGGAAGCACAGTGGGAGAAGCGGACTTGGCCCAATGAATAGGGCATCCGCCTACCACATGGGCGGACTGCAGTTCAAACCCTGGGCCTCCTTGACCTGTGTGGAGCAGGCGCACATGCAGTGCTGATGCACACAAGGACTGACCTGCCACACAGGGGTGTCCCTGCATAGGGGAGCCCCATGCACAAGGAGTGCCCCCCATGAGGACAACTGCCCAGTGCAAAAGAAAGTGCAGCCTGCCCAATAGTGGTGCCATACACACAGAGAGCTGACACAACAAAAAGAAACATACATTCCCAGTGCCACTGATAAGGATAGAAGAGCTCACAGAAGAACACAAAGTGAATGGACACAGAGAGCAGACAACTGCTTGGGGTGGGGGGGAGAAGGAGAGATAAATAAAAAAAATAATAATAATAATAAAGGAAGCATAGTGGGTCCCGAGACAAGGTTGAGGCTAAAGTACCATTGTGTAAACAGAGGCAGCCCCCAAAGCATCATGCATGAGTAAGAAGCAGGGGGATTTATTTAATGGATAATATGGGAAATGAGTGATTTTTAAAAAGCTTTAACTACATATATATATGGGAAAAAAAACTCTGCTTTCACAAAATAACAGACAGTAACAATCATTTCAGATCATCTTCAGGACACTTTTCTCCCAGCTCCTAAGAGTTGTATGCTGTGGTTCTAGCAGTCCTCCCTTCATGTGAGCAGAAGCAGCCAGTCTGGAGAGAGTTGACTTGAGGGAATGCCAAGCCTCTGGCACAGCCTCTTCCTGGCCTGGCTGGGGGATAAGCAGAGGACTTCCTTAGAGCAAACCACAGGCCAAGCAGGCATGTCCTGCTCTATGTCTTAAATCAGCATTTGGGTGAGTCATGTGTCCCAAAGCTAAGGATATACTGAATTATTTCAGTTCCTAAGTAATTTGCTTGCAGGTGTTTGATAAACCCCAAGGGAAGCAAAAATAATCAAAGCTGGTTATGATATAAACAGAATCAAAGTAAAAGAAGGGGAGGGAGTCAACAAAAGACTTCAGAAACCTCTGTAATCCCTTGTTAGATTGATAATAAAATGTCCTTGCCTACCATGAAAAAAACTCATGCAAAGCCATAGTAATAAAAACAGTATGTCATGTGCAAGAACAAACAGAAATTGAGAGAGGAAAGAACTCAAGGGCATACCCATGTTTAAAATGGAATTTAAAAAGAAAAGGTAGTCTGTAAGTCACTAGGGAAGTAACCGACTCTAGAAGATGGTGATGAGAAAACTGGTTTACAATGGTAGAGAAAAATGAAGCTGGATCCCTGTCTAGCACCAATAGTGAAGGGAGACTCCAGATTAGGTGTGGGAAACAAAGGCATGTTGTTTCCATGGTAGCAAGTTACTTTCTGACCACTGGGTCCTGCTGTCCCTAGACATATATGTGCAGGTGGCTAATTTCTCTGGGAAACATAAAATTCCAGCAGAACCCAGACTTGATATCTCAAGTAACCTGGGCAACAAGATTTATGAGTATATTTGTTTCAATAATATAATAAAACATTATGAGCTTGGGTAATCAAATGGGATGTGTGGAAGCATATTTGCAAGTGTTAAAAACTTTTTTGAAAGCTAGTGGGGTCCCTGTAAAAAGTTGTGAGTTAATAGAATTGTTTGCTTTAATACAAAAGTATTGTGGTTGGTTTCAGCCTCAGGGGTGTAATGTTTTAAATTTAAAACAGTGAAAACATGTAATGAAAGCTTTATGAAGAGCATATCAAAAAAGGGAATTCATTCCATTATCAGTATGGGCCTTACGCCACCAGATAGTGGCAGCCTTAGATCCTTTACAGTCTAAAGAAGGAAAGAAAGATGAAATTCCTATGTTTTCTAAGCCCATAAGTAAATTTGAAATGAAAGAAAGTAAATTGGAACAAAAATAGGAACTTGAGGCGATTGGGGAACCATCAAGTTTTTTCCCTCATCCTGATATTAACCCTTTCATCAATAAAAGCTCAGTGAAGTGTCCTAATGAAATATCTTCTGCGTATCCAGTACAACCCTCTGCACCTACTGAATTGCCTTCTGTTACTAAGCCTAAATTAGAAATGTTTTCAGATATTGCTGATGCTTTGCCTTATGTTAAACAATTATTATCTGCTTTCCCCATAACATTACATCTGCAAGGGGGTGTCGAATTTCATCCTGAGCCAATACCTTTTAAACTATAGAAAGATTTAAAACACAGTAAAGATACTAAACAAAGTCTTTGTTAGTGAAATCAGGCTTGTAAAAAAACTCTGTTAAGTGTTAACTAAGATAAGGAAACTGTTCTGGCAGCAACTCAGCAAACCCCCTACTGTCTACATGACAATGTAGCTGTGGGCTAGTGGGGGTTAATAGAGTTAAGCCATGTTTCCATGCTAATTCTGATTGGGCTTATTTAACCAAGATAATAAAATTAGTACAAAATTTTTATCAAGGTTTAAAAAGGACTTTTCAGTTTTAAATCAATAGTTTACTCCTGAATTTCAAGTCTCAGTATAGTCTTACAGAGTAATAATCCAAAAATGTGTGTTAACAGTCTGTCTCAAGTTATCTTAACTGATTGCTAATAACTAATAAAAATGTTTCCAAGTACAAGCTTGCATGTTACAGGCAACATGGATTCCAGAAGAAATCTTAAAAAGTAAAATCTAAAATGTGATATAACGGAGAACTTAAAAACAGCTATACCAAGAAAGTAAGAATTACGAGTAATTGCAAACTGTATGTTTCTGTTAATGTGTTGTAATTGTTCTGCGTTTGTCTGTTCATTCAATGTCAGGGTATATTTTGATACCTCTGGATGGTAATATAAATTAATAAAAATTTTAAAAAGAGCTCTATTCAAATGGCCAAAAAAAATAAGCACTTATATTAATACATAAGTTTAAATGTTAATAAGATCTCTACAATGATAAAAATTGTAAGTCTTGATTAACAAAATTACTAGAAGTCTCTTTATAAAAAGTTATTCTTGCCTAGACTGAAATGAATAGCTTATTTTTCTTCACAGGATAAAATGAAGGAAGTAAAAACTTAAATGAATATTAAAGAAGGTTAAAAGTTTGTGGAAATGCTGACTGAAATTTAATAAGTTTTTTCTAAAAAGTGTGTTTTGTCCTAAAGTAAGATGGCTAATTTTCACAAACTCTTGGAACTTAAATGCATGTAGCAAGTTATAGAAAGTATTGTGGTAACTTTAAGTAAAGAAATGTGTTCTGTGAAGGTAAAATATGTCTTAAAATAATATAATTATAGTCTATATGGTTATAAATAACTATAAGAAATGTAACAAAGCATTGTTTAAATTAAAGTGTTTAAATGGCTAATTCCAAAAGGTCATTATTAAACAAACCTGAATTAGTAATAATAGTAATAATAATAAAAGGTAATTTTATAACAGAAAAACTTGGCAGTGGCCAGCCTCCCCTGACAACTTGTTTCTAGGAGACTGTTTCTAATATTGCATGCTACTAAGTATTTGAAGTAAAGAAAAGTTCATTATTTTAACAAGCTTGTTTAGTGTTGATGGTATTATGTTGTAAAAATTTGCTTGATAACTTCATGTGAGGGCTATATGGAATGTGTTTTTATTATTAAAGAAACAGGAGATGATTTTGTCCTAAGATAAAATGATTGATTATTGGGAAAGAGTAGAGTGTGGAACAAAACCTAGGTGAATACTGAAAGTGTAGAAGGTTCATAGAAAAGAAATTTTTATGATTAAAGCTAAATAAAATTTAATGGGTCTATCTATAAAATTGTAAAAAGTTTAGTATTAAGCAGTATACTAATGCAAAGTTAAAATTTTGTTCTTTCTCAAAGCCTCTCAAATCATTAATCTGTTTTGGTAAAAGTTTTTATCCTCAATAATCAGTATACAAAGAAATTCTGTTTTATCAAAATAGTTTCTTGTGCTTTAACCTTATCATTTCCTCAGTGTTCAAAGAAGGAATAGTCTTATCTCTTTTAAAGGAACATAATGTTCAAAACTGCTTTCTCAAAACCAAATCCTGAAAAGTAGCCTTTTATTCGAAACTAATTATAAGAGATTTGTTCTTTTACCTTGAAAAAAAATTAAATAGTTAAGTTCATTTAATATGTTATAAGTCGATTAGAAAGTATTTAAAAGTGTTATAAAATTAACAGGTCTTTTTTTCTTTAACCCTCTGTTAAAGTTATATGACTAAAAAGTTCAAATAAATACTTAAGAGCATATAAAGTTACCAATATTTCAGCATAATATTAAAGAGAAGTACAATGTGGTTAATTATGGTTTTAATTATTACAGAAAGGTATATGTCACGGAAACAACCTCTTATCATAGATTAAAATAACAACACTGTAGTATGCAGCTATCCCAAACACTGCTAGTTTGTTGCAAGAAGGTAATGTCCAGCTGTGTTGCTATCACATTGTTTTAGAACTGGCTAAAACTTCCTTTAGTGTCTTCTTAAACAAGTCAAGCCAGCTGCATTCCTCTCCCTGTAAAAAACCCAACAATGAACTTTTGCAGTGCTTTTCAGGGCTATGTGCATAGCCCAACCATCTTGTACAGTATTTACTGATAGTAATAGTAATAGAAAAGCAGCATACGTTACTTCTCAAAAAGAACAGGTTTGGGAAACTCCTTATTTATCTGCTCAACACATAGAGCTTTCAGCCATCATTAAGGTTTTACAGACATTTCAAGAGCCCTTGAACATTGTCTCTGACTCCGAATATGTTTGTTTAACTATAAGCCATATTGAAACAGCTCATATTTTTATTACTGATTATTGTCTCAAATTTTGCTGACCTTCAAGCCCTCATTCGGCAAAGAAGTCAGCCCATATATATTACTCATATCTGGTCTCATTCTTCCCTTCCTGGTCCTCTAGCTACCCAAAATGCAAGAGCTGATTTATTAGTAAGATGTTTGCAAAATGCCAATAAGTATCATGCATTAACTCATATTAATACTAAGGGATTTAGACATAAATTTCCTCAATTAACAAAACATCAAGCTCAAGAAATTATTCGCACCTGTCCCACCTGTGGACCCTTAACTACAGTGCCTTTTCAGGCTGGGATTAATCCCAGAGGCCTGGCTCATAGTCATCTGTGGCAGATGGATGTTACTTACATACCACCATTTGGTAAATTATGATATATCCATGTTTGCATTGATACTTACTCTCATTTTTTGTGGACTACTGCACAAAGTGGTGAACATTTTCATCATGTTTGTTCCCATTTGTGGTCTGCTTTTGCTGTGATAAGATGCCCCTCAAAAATTAAAACTGACAATAGTCCTTCTTACACCAATAAGTCCTTTGCTGCATTTTGTGCTATGGATGGTATCAAACATACTACAGGCATTCCTTACAATCCTACAGGTCAAGCTATAGTTAAACACTGCCATCATACCCTAAAAACTATACTTTTAAAACAAAAAGGGGGAGATGATGGTATTATAACATCAAAAGATCAATTGGCAAAAGCTTTATTTACTTTAAATTTTCTTAATGTTTATAATTCATTGACACCTGTGGAATGTCACTTTGGAAAATGTCAAACATCTACAGTGGATGCAGGAAATGAAGACCAACCAATATTCTGGAAAGATATTTAAAGTAATGAATGGAAAAAGGGCAGGATTAAAGAATGGGGGCAAGGCTATGCTCTTGTCATTTCAGAAAATGGAGAACAAATTTGGTTACCTGCAAAAAGGATTAAACCTCAGAATGAAGAGATGGGGTCTCCTACAACTTCTGATGATGGTGATCATAAGTAATGAGGAAGCTGCTGGTAATTACACTTATTGGGCCTATATACCTAATCCCCCATTACTTAGAGTATTAACCTGGAAAGATCCATTCTTTCATATATATTTGAATAGGACCCATATATTCCCTGGACCAAGTGATGATGGGTTACCAATTAAACCCCATGAGGAAGGACAAAGAATCTGTAATCTTGTAATACCCTTTGATTATCGACACTTATGCATTGGTAACCATCCTTCCTGTATGTACATTAAAAATTGGACCATGATTATCTTCAAATATAATAATACTCAGTCTATTGTGACTTTATTTCCCTCTTACAATTTTATCATGACCAAAAATCCTTCTTATGATTGTCCACAAAAAGACAGTAGGGATAAAGAAAGATGGCAAGAGTGTCATATAGGAAGAGGATCTGTCGTTTTTAATGATTCATATGGAATAGTGTGGGAAAGTGCCCCTATGGGAAGTCCCATTGAATATAATGACAGATTTATTTGGCATGGTCTAAATAGTAAAGGACAACAAAAAATAATTTTACTAAAAATAACAGTGTTCGGAAACAGAAAGGGAAATGTATCCCTTCTCCATGGTGTAATATTACATCTATACACAAGCAGAAGAATCTGTGGAAAGTTTTTCTAGGAATAGCCCCTACTATAGAATGGATTGGGAATAATAGTAAGAAGGGTCAATATCTGTATTTAAATCAGATTCATCATCTTCAGGCATGTGTAAGAGATCCTTATGTGTTTGTAGTTGGAAAATTAACTATAACCGAGAATGCTCTATTTTATAAAAGTAGGGCTTTGCATACCTGTTTGTCTGAGAACATTTTACAGAATGGAGATTTCATTACAATGGCTCAAATGTGGTGGGGAATGTGGATTCCAGTGAGACTGAACCAAATTTGGCAACCATCACCTGAGAGCCAACTGCTGTTCCATATGGCACAAGAAATCCTGAAGCACTCAAAGCGATTTGTGGGACTGATAATAGCTGGCATATTAGGACTGATTGGTGTCATTGCAGCTGCTGCTACAACTACCATGACCTTGCATGAGATGGTGCAGACTCAACAATACATGCATGAATGGCATAAGAATGCTAGGGACTTATGGCATAGTCAGGAACATATTGATGGAGAATTAAACAGTAGAGTTAGTCATTTAGAATCAGCAGTTTTACATCTTGGAGATCAAGTATATAACTTAAACTTACTTAGGGGATTGAAATGTGATTGGAATGAAAGGAACTTTTGCATTACTCCACTTGCTTATAATAATTCTATGTTTAATTGGGAAAAGATTAAAAATCATTTGATAGGTCATAAAGGTAATATGTCATTAAAAATAGAAGAATTATAAAAAAGAATATAAGAAATGTCTCATAATCAAATTGATGTAGCTGATGATAAGTATATCTTTAATGATTTGATTTCTTATTTCAATAAGTTTAATCCAGTAAATTAGTGGAAGTCTCATCATTTTTAATCAGCATTAGGAATAGGACTTTGTGTGTTAATCTTGTTGCTCATTGTTGTCGCTTGCCTGGGACAAGAAATATGCCGAAGACTGCACCATGTTGATGCAATGGGACAAGCTAATTTGGTACTTGCAAAAAACCTGATATAGTTCCCCATGGTCAGAGTGCTTGGCTGGTGGCCAATGATGGGTAAGACTCTCAGAGGAGGGCAACCTAAGACAGGCACAGCCACCCTGACTAAATCAAAAAGGGGGAAATGTGGGAAATAAAGGCATGTTGTTTCCATGGTAGCAAGTTACATTCTGACCACTGGGTCATGCTGTCCCTAGGCATATACGTGCAGGTGGCTAATCTCTCTGGGAAACGACATTCCAGCAGAGCCCAGACTTGATATCTCAAGTAACCTGGGCAACAAAATTTATGAGTGTATTTGTTTCAATAATATAATAAAAGATTATGAGCTTTGGTAACTATCTTATCCACTGTGCACTGTGTTATTTAGAATGAGGTAATGGGAATAGTTAGCTAGAATAGTTGCTGGTTCTCATGAGTGTTTGGGGTATATAAAGAAACCCCTGACATTAATAAACTTGTCTGATGAGCTTGAGGCTTCAATGCTCTCAGATCCCCTGATCCCAATCTCTCTTTATCTTTCATTCCCAATACCCTTCGGGTCCATGACTCCAACAATTAGGGCATGAAGGCAAAACTATAAAGTTAATAGAAAACAACATTAGACAATACATTTGTGACCTGGGTGTAGGGAAAGCTATCTTATACAAACCATGAGGGAATTGTTGGATTTGATTGCATCAAAATCAAGTACTTCTGTTCAGGGATAAAACCAAGGACAAAATTAACAGAGAACAGATCAGATCAGGAGACGTTGGCAGTATCCAAATATCAACAAGCAACTGACACATAGAATATAAAAAGGAAAACCTAGAAAGTGGTAAGAGTATGATAGGAACCCAAGGGAAATATTTGTAAGGGATATGAAGAGTCACTTCAGATAAAAGGAAACATAGAAGGCTAAAGAGCATCCAACCCTATGCCCAAACCCATTCATGATTAGAGTAATGGAAAATACACTGCAATGGAATATTAAGTAACACTATCCAGTTGCGGAGTCAGACAGCTAGTTGTCCAGTGTGGGGGGAGCAGGTGGGCACTGGTAAGATGTCCCTGGTGACCTCCACTGTGGAGGGAGCAGGTGGTCACTTGTAAGAGATCCCTGGAACATCCTTTCTAGGTCCACCCCCTGAATGCCCTTTTCTGTGACCAGTGGTTCTGTTTCTGCACAAATATTTCAGGGAATTCCCCCTGTAGGTCCTTGGGGGCACTGCACACCACAGCATTGCTTCTGGGAGCAGAGGTTGGCATCATCCAAGGCCCATTTGTGGAAATGGATGAGTAAATTGAGGCACACCCCACTACGAATGCTGTGCAGCATAAGAAACAGTGGACTGTAGGACACAAAAAAGATTGATCAGAGAACGAGCAAGATGGCAGTAGAGTAAGGAGCTCCTAGAGTCAACTCCTGCTACAGGGTCATTAGCAAACACCCAGAGCTTTCTGGAGCTAGCTGGAGCATGTTTGGGGGCTCCAGGAGTCCAAAAGAGCATCCTGCCACATCCTTGGGGAGGGGAGGGATGAGATTGCCTGTCTGCAGAGAAGACTCATAAGAAGAGCACTCCATGCCACAGAGGCCAGTGCCCATCCTCCACTGGAGGCACAAGCCACCTCAGGAGCTCTTCCTTGGCTGTAATTGAAAGTTCCACTTCCCCAAAACAGGGGAGGAAGAGACAGCTGGAAACCAATATCAGCTATGATGAGGAAATTCAGTGGCCAGAGTATGATCCTGAGAACAGATAAGGTTTGTGCCTGTCCAAGTCAGAAAGAGGCTGGAAGCTGCCATCTTAACTCTGCACCTGACATGAGGTGAAGCAGGGTGGACTGAAAAGCACAGTGCAGGTGGGACCTGGCTTCATCCCATCCAGATCATATTGCAGGTCTAGCCTAGGACCCCATGCCACCTCCAGCAGGGAGGAAACTGTGGAGACCTGTACCAGCCTCTCCAGGAAATTACTGGCCAAGCTGTGGAGGCTGGTGATTGTCCTACTCTGGTGGCAGGAGTCACCCCAATAGATGTTCTATGATTGGAATTGGCTCCCATCATAGAAGCTCCATTTCCCAGAAACAGGGGAGGAGACAGTTGGCTGCTGATTTCAGCTACCGAATGGGAGACTTATCTAGCTAAGAGATAATCCTGGGAACAGCTAGGGTGAGAACCAGCCCAAGACAGAAAGGCCAATAGCTGCCATTTTTACTCTGCCCCCTGAGGGGAAGCTGGCTGACCGAAAATCTCAGTGACAGTAGGAACCAGTTTCTTTCATGCAGATCAGCCTGCAGCTCACCTAGGCTTCAGCCCCACCTCTGGTGGGGAGGAGGCTGAGGAGGCCTGCGCCAGCCTATATAGGTAACTGCAGGTAACTTTGGCTGGCATAGATTGAAAATCAGAAGTCTACCAGGGCAACTGCAGTCATCTTGGACCCACACTGCATAGATTGCTGCCCTCACTTGCAGCTCCATCCCCACCCCAGGCAGGGGAGAAAGGGATATGAAGGTTCATCAGTCTCTCTGGGCAACTACAGTCTAGGCCTGCATGTGGTTTATTCCACATAGCTGTGACTCTGTCCCTACCACTGGCAAAGGAGAATGTTGGAAGAAGCTTCATTGGTCCCTGGTGCAATGAGGGCAGCTGGAGACTCCACAGCTTACAGCACCAACTACATGCTTGGTTCCTACTGCACAACCAGCAAGGGAGAAATGATAGGAAGCCCTAAACTAAAGAGAAAAAACTGCACCCAGAATAAGTACTCCAGTAAGCCAGATGCCAAGACACTAACAAAAAATTACAATCCACACCAAGAAACAGGAAGCTATGGCCCAGTTAAAGGAACAGGAAAATCTGCTTACAGTTGACATAAAGGAGTGGAAACAACTAATTATAGATGCTCAAACAAATTCTCTTAATAAATTCAATGAGATGGCTAAAGAGATTAAGGATATTACGAAGATATTGGATGAGCACAAAGAAGAATTTGAAAGCATACATAGAAAAATAGCAGATCTTATGGGAATGAAAGGTACAAACAATGAAATTTAAAAAACATTGGAATCATATAATAGCAGATTTGAGGAGGCAGAAGAAAGGATTGGTGAGCTTGAAGAAATGGCCTCTGAAAGTGAACATACAAAAGAAGAGATGAAGAAAAGAATGGAAAAAATTGAACAAGGTCTCAGGGAACTAAATGAAAGCCAAAGGCACACAAGCATACATGACATGGGTGTCCCAGAAGGAGAAGAGAAGGGAAAAAGTGTAGAAGGATTATTTGAAGAAATAATGGTAGAAAATTTCAAGCAAAAAGCAATGAATAACATATAAAGGATACCCAATAAGATTAAGTGCTGATTTCTCACCAGAAAGCATGGAGGCAAGAAAGCAGTGGTCTGATATATTTAAGGTACAAGAGAAAAACTTGCAGCCAAGAGTCTTATAGTCAGCAGGACTGTCTTTCTAAAATGAGGGACAAGTTAGAATATTCACAGAGAAATAGAAACTGAGAGAATTTCTAAGCAAGAGACCAAATTTTCAGGAAATACTAAAGGTTGTACTAGATCCTGAAAAGAAAAGACAGGAGAGAGGGGCTTGGAAGAGAGTCTAAAAATGAAGATTATATCAATAAAAGAAAGAGTGTCAAAAGAGTGTTGAAAATAAAATATGGCAGATAAAACTCAAATAGGAATAAACTTAACCAATGATGTAAAGCACTTGTATTCAGAAAACAGCAGCTCAATGTTAAAACAAACCAAAAAAGCCCTAAATAACTGGAAGAATATTCCATGCTCATTGGAAGACTAAATATCATTAAGATGTCAATTATACTCAAATTGACATACAGATTTAGTAAAATTCCAATAAAAATTCCACCAGCATTAAAGAAAAAATTGAAAACATGATCATTAAATTTACCTGGAAGGGTGAAGAGTCCTGAATATCCAGAAACATCATAAAAAGGAAAAGTGAACCCTCATCTCCAGACTTTAAATCATAATACCTACCTACAGTGGTAAAGACAGCATGGTACTAGCCTAACACAGACACAATAGACCAGTGGAACCAAATTTATGGTTCAGAAACAGACCCTCACAGGTACAGTCAAGTGAGTTTTGACTAGCCTGTCAAACTCATACAGCTCAGGCAGAGCAATCCATTCAACAAATGGTGCTGAAAGAGCTGGATATCCATAGCTTAAAGAAGGAAAGAGGACCACTATCTCTCACCTTATCCAAAAGTTAGCTCAAAATGGATCAAAGACTAAAAATAAAAGCAAGAACCATAAAACTTCTAGAAGAAATTATTGTAAAATATCTCAAGACCTGGTGGTAAGTAGTGGATTCTTAAAGGAGATAAGAGAAGGACTGAGTGGACTACTGATGTTTAATGTATGTAGCAGTTTTAATTAGCTTTACTGTAAAACTGTGGAAATGTATAGAGTGGATGATAACACTCAGTGAGTAACAGCTAATTTATAAATGGCGATGTGACTGAAAATGGTAGTCTAATTATGTAAATGCCAATTGACAGAAAGCTTGAGAATAATCTAGGAACTGAATAGCACAGTAAACCAAGAGGTGGGTGAGAATTGTGGTTGATAGGACAGATGCAAGAGTGTCCTTTGTTAGCTAGAACAGATGTATATCACTACTGCAGGGTGATGGGAATGTGGAGAAGCATGCGAAAAACACAGCTGGAGTGACCTATGGACTGTAGTTAGTAGTAATAATATAATATTCTTGCATCTATGCAAAAGATGCCATGTTTTGATACTGTGGCAGTATGGAAAATGTGAGCCAAATGTACACTGTGGACATGGCAATAATCAGATGATATTATTTTATCTGTAGCAAATAACACACCACACTGTGGTGTGTTGATGGAGGGGTGTTGTTTAGGAACTCTGCACATGTGTATGATTGTTTTATAATTTTAAAACATCTGTCATAAAAAAATAAATTTAAAAAATAATAGTATGGTTGAGAGAAAAACACACCAAATGTAAGATAAGAACTATGATTAGTAGTAAGATTTTGACAGTGTGTTGGTGGAGGGTTGATGTATGGGACCCCTGTATGATCTTATGCAGGTTTGCTTTGTAAGTTCACAACTTTTACTATACACTTAATTGTTTATGTATGTTCATATAAAAATGATATAAATATAATAATAATTGAATTTGTTAGGGGAAAACTACTTTGTTTAGTAGTAATATTTTGACAATTCTCTTTAATCATTAGTTTGAAAGGTTTAAAAACAATGTAAGTTATTGGTGGTAGGGCGAGACGCTATATATGTTTGTTTAATGTTATATATGTTTGTTTTGTAAGTTCACAACTATTATACACTTATTGTTTATGTATGTTTATGTGTGAGTGATATATTTTAATAAATTAAAAAAGAAAAATTAAAAAAAAATTGATCTTACAATGGTGGTGCAGATTAGGAAGGCAAGAAATAGAATGAGGCTATAATATGAGATCATTTGTAAATTAGGTATACACCTGGCACAACAGTATTTATTTTCCCAAACCATCTCTAAACAAACGTACAACCAAGACCCTAGAATGGTTGTCTATGGGGCAGAGGAGGAAAATGCAGTGGGAGATGGTGACAAAATGGAACAAGGAAATTCAAAAAGAAAGGGATTTTTGACCCAAGATTTGGAAGTGCTATCAACTGAAGTGTGTGTTTGATTAATTGAATCGTTCCTACCTGGGGCGAAAAATTAGACAAAGTATTTGAGATTTGGCTGGTGGTAGTAATTCTCAGGGCAGTTTTGTGTGATATTTTGATTTGGGGGTTTCCTTGTTCCCTCTCCAAACTCTTAAAATGTCTCTGAGAGAGAAGATTCCCCTGGGGATTTACAGGTAGAGGGTGGGAGCTGGAGAAGATGACTTTGAAAATGCTGTCTGGCCCTGAGAATTTGTTGATGCTTCAAGGTCAAGGGATGACTGAGAGGTCAACAAGGGCAAAGAAAAAGGTGAAGCTGGCTGAAGAGACCTGCTGTCACCAGGAAGTTAAGGACTTCACACAGATGCTTCCCAATGAAGGAGGCAGGCTGGGCAGATTGTTTGTTTGAGCACAAAAGTCCAGGTCTCCCCATGCTGAAACAAACAAAAAGCCTTCACCTTGCGACTTTCTTTTAGGCAGTACCAGGGATTAAACCCAGGACCTCATATATGGGAAGCAGGCGCTCAACCTCTGAGCTACATCCATTCCCAATGACAGTTGTCTTTTTCATTTGTTTGTCTGTTTGTTTTGTTTTGAGGAGGCACCAAAGATTGAACCCAGGACCTCGTACATGGGAAGCAGGTGCTTAACCACTGAGCTACATGGGCCCCCTGCTACCTTTTCCATCTACTCCCTTCTCTCGTCTCTGCCCTCTACCTTCTCCAAGGAGTTCTTTCTTGTCTTCTGGTCCTCACCTCCCCTTCATGCCAAGCCTCCTTGTTTCTCATCAGTCTTTGAAACCCCTTTCTCCAAGGTCATCCGTGATCTCTAGTACTGAAATCTGGTGGTGCCTTCTTCTCAGGTCTCCTCTTCTTTGATGAATTCTCCCCTCAGGCTCCCCCACATCCTACTTCCCGACCTTATCCTCCCAGGGCTGCCCCTCTGCATCTTCGCTTTCCCAGTTGGTGGGCACCTTTCCAGGGCTGTTTTCTTTACCCTCTTTTACTTCAAATGTGTCCTTAATTTTCCACCCTGGTGGCTTTAGAGTTTATCATAATTCCTTTCTAGCAGCCAAGCCTGCATTTCCAGCTGAGAGTTACAGAGCTCCTCCTGCCCTATGGGCAGCTCAAGATCAATATGAGGAAATAAAGTCTACCCTCTCCCCCTCTTCTGCAGTCTCCTCCTCCTCTTCTCTGAGTTTCTGTCCCTGGACCCACCAACCCACCTGCCATCCAGCTTGAGTGCTCATCTTATTTCATCTTTTTTTTTTAAGATTTATTTTTATTTCTCTCCCCTTCCCCCCCACCCCAGTTGTCTGTTCTCTGAGTCCATTTGCTTTATGTTCTTTGTCCGCTTCTGTTGTTGTCAGCGGCACAGGAATCTGTGTTTCTTTTTTTTGCATCATCTTGCTGTGTCAGCTCTCCGCGTGTAAGACACCATTCTTGGGCAGGCTGAAGTTTCTTTCTCTCTGGCAGCTCTCCTTACAGGGTGCACTCCTTGTGGGTGGAGCTCCCCTACCCGCGGAGGTGGGGGGAGGGGCACCCCTGCATGGCAGGGTACTCCTTGCCTGCATCAGCACTGTGCATGGGCCAGCTTCACATGGATCAAGGAGGCCCGGGGTCTACACCATGTACCACCCATGTGGTAGATGGACGCCCTATACATTGGGCCAAGTTGCTTATTTCCTCTTTTATCTTCCTCTCTTCTCTTCAAAATGGCTCCTTCATTAACCCTTAACCTACCATCCAAGGCTAGTGGCGACCTAACCCTAAGGTACATCCCACTGCTCTCTCCCCTTCCTGCTGCCCTTGCTTTCCTCACTCGGGCTGCTTGCTGTTTCCTGAGCACACCCACGTGGGCTGCTTGCTGTTTCCTGAGTACACCCACGCATGCTGCTTACTGTTTCCTGAGCACACCCATGCAATTCCACATGCTCGCTGCTCCTTTGCTTCCCACTGCAGGAAAGGCCTCTGTCTATTTCTGCCTGTCAAAACTGGAGCTAGTGTAAAGCCCTGTTCAAAAAGCCACATTCCTAGCTTCTGAGGTAGTTTAAATTTTAATAAAGTTGTACAGTCAACCACAGATGCAGAGTAAATGAGAACAGAAAATCAACGTAAATGAAATGACAATCAAAGATAAAGCAGATTTAGCATTTATAACATACAGGTGAACAGGGAAAAGTCCTCTACTTCTAAAAAGCTCATTTTCACCCATTTTTTTCATTGAAATAAAGTTTTTGGGGGGGCATATCATGTGAAAAAGCACTCGTTCGAATTAAAAAGCAAAATTCTATAGTCTTTTATCTACCAAAGCTATTCCTTAGGGGGAAAAAAGGCAAACTGAAATATAGGGAATAATCCAAGACTGTTCTGTCTTAATATTTTTAAAAGCTCATGATCCCATCAGACATAGGAGAAAATGTGATTTCACAGTAAAAAAAAAAAAAAAAAAAAAGACATAAAAGGGTTGTAAGTGGTTATAAAAGATGTCGAGGTTCTTTGCAAACAGCTGACTAACAGACATGCAAAAGATGAACCGAGAGAGGGCTGGCTGACAGGGCTGCGCCACTGACCTGCTCACCAGAAATGGCTACTCTTAGCGGCATTTCACCTCATTAAAAATGTAGATAAATGATGAAAATGAAAGAAAACTTGGTCAATAGACAAAAAAGATAACTTGTCCTGCTATAGTAAAAAAAAAAAACCCAACTTTTCAAAAGCAAACTCCTTACAGAGCAAAAAGTGTCCCAAAACCCAGAAAAGAATAAATGTCATTATTTGTATTTTATGAGGAAAAAATGGTGTTGCTCACTAAACCTGACACTACCACATGATTGTGCATCCTGAAAGTGTCAGGAAATCAGCTGAAAGGATGTATGAGTAAATGTATAAGCTCAGCAAAGACTTTCCTTTCAATTCACAAGGACCAATTACCAAAAACCAACCTTATAAAATAGACAGCTATCCTCAATAGAGGCTTACAGACGACTTCAGAACTGGTTCAGAAACATAAAGGAAAATGCTTAATGATTTATCCTGCTACTGGTTGAGTTGATAAACAAGCCCGCAAAATCACGACTCTTAAAGGAATCGACAATTTAAGGCAATGCCAATTGAAACCTACAAAACTTAGAAAAACTGCGTAGGAACTTTCCTCTGAAAGGAGAGTTGCGGAGACCATCAGGTTATAAAAAATTACTAAACGTCAAAGATGCTGCTAAATTTAACAACTAGCCCAGGGCGCAAAGGAGGGGGCGCCTGCACCCACAGTCCACGCGCGGACCCCGGCAGCCCCGCCCCCGCCCCGCGCCGAGCTCCCGCGTGCGGCTTCCTCTCCCCCCGCCGCCCCCGCCCCTCCGAGGCCCGGCATTTGCCCGGTGACAGCAGACGTGCGGGGCGCGGGTTCCGAGGACCAGGTGGGCGGCGGCCAGTCCTGGGGCTGCGGGGGAGAAATCTCGCTGGGGGCCGCGCGGGCCGAGGCTGCGCGCGGAGGGGCGGGAGCGGAGCGCTTCGCAGACGCACGGACCCTGCGCCAGGGCGAGCGGGGAGAGAACGGCGGGGCTCACGGGGCTGCGCGCCGCCCCCGGCCTGGATCCCGCGCGGCGTCCCGCGTCCTGCCCCGGCCCAGCCCTTCCTCGACGACAGCAAAAGCCAGGGAGGCCGGGATGCTGGAGTGGGATGTAGGAGCGGGATGCTCGAGGACCCGGGCCTGGCGTCTGAGCCAGGCTTCCTCCCTCCCTCCACTCCCCCCTCCCTTTTTCCCTCCAGAATAAACCGGTTTGACCACGTGTCCCTGGAGCCCAGCGCCCACCCCTCCTCCACCCGCTAGTCCCGCCGTACTGGGGCGTAGTCCCTGCTGATTTTCTCCTTTCCTGGCTTTAAGAGGAATGTGTACATGTGTGATTACTGTAAGATAGACACTTGCAAATTCCCACTGCAGCCGAGGTTTTGACACTGCAGTGGTTTTCGTGTCTGCTTCAAAAGAGGGGAAAGTGTAATTCGTTTGTTCGTGCAACAATGTGTCAGGCTCCTGGTTAAGTGTTAAAATCATGATTCCTAACATGATTTTTTTTTCTTTTTTTTTCTTTTTTCTTTTTTTCCATTTGAGAGGATCACTTTTAAAATTTTATACTGTGGTAACATATACAGCACCATCCCAGGGTCCACAGGATGCCTGTGATATGGATTAGACTGGACTTACTGGTATTCTACTATAGAACTATTGTGACTCTAGCAATGGAAGAAATTGTAGCATTGATGTGGAGACAGTGGCCGCGGTAGTTGCTGAGGGCAGGGAGAGGAAAGAAGAGATGTGATGTGGGGGCATTTTCAGGATTTGAGGTTGTCCTAAATGCTACTACAAGGACAGATGCTGGACATTATATATCCTGTCATAACCCACTGAATAGACTGGGGGAGAGTGTAAACTACAAGGTAAACTATAATCCATGCGGTGCAGCAGTGCTCCAAAATGTATTCACCAAATGTAATGAATGTGCCACGATGATGAAATAGGTTGTTGATGTTAAGGAGAGGAGTGGGGTGTGGGGTATGTGGGAACCTCTTATATTTTTTAATTTAACATTTTTTTTTTGTGGTCTCTCATTTCAACTACTTTCAAATACACAATTCAGTGGTCTTAATTACATTTGCAAAGTTGTGCTGCCATCACCACCACCCACCACCAAACTTTCCCCGCACCCCAAACAGAAACTCTGTACCCACTAAGCAGTAACTCCCATCCCCTAGAGGGTCACTTTTTTTTACAAATAGGGGTTATTTTTTAGAGCAGTTGTAGATTTACACTAGGATCCCCTGGGGAGCTTTTTACAGGTTTGACAAAATGTGTAATGGCCTTTATCTGCCATTTGTCCTGCAGGACAAGGCCAGTGCCCCCAAATGCCCCATTACCCCTCTTCTTCCCTCCGGGGTCCCCTGCCCGCATGTCAGTGGTGCATGTTCTTCCCTTACTGGATGAGTAAGTCTACTCTGTCCATAGCTGGGGCATTTTAAGAGCGCCCAAGCCCATTCCCCCACCCAGCATGTCAGTCATTCTGGCTGTGACTGAATTCCCAGTGACCGTGTGGCCGGGTTGTGACAAGGCTCCTTCCTCTGTGCTTAGTGCCAGAAGACTCTGGGGAGCCCTTGGGGACAGGAGGGCCTGGTCCGTGGTCCACACTGGACAGAGGCCCAGGTGCAAGACAGAGCCGATGGTTTCCCAAGCACGGCATCCAGAAGGCCGACTCCAGGATGGGGCCAGCTGCTGCGTCCAGGTCCGCCTGAAGGCCTGGGACTTGCCGCTGTTGGAGCGTCGCCAGCGTGGCCACTGGGCCGGGGGTTTGCGTGGCTGCGTTGCTCTGTAGAGCCCCAGGAGGCCAGCCTTGCGGGAAAGGGTCCTGCGGGAATGCACTGCAGCAGCCCCGGGGCCCGCATCCCGCCTGCTGCCCGTCAGCACAGCCTCGCCCAGGGTCCTAAGGCCTGGCTACCCATCACAACTGTGGCCGTCTCCAGACCCCCTGTCTTTGCCCTGAGTTCTGGCCTCCCCAGGCTTTAGGTGCCTCCCCAGGAGAACCGCCTGTTTCAGAGGAAGGAAACTCACTTTACGGGGCTCCCGCAGGGCCGGGCTGAGCGCTTCAGGGCAACAGGAGAGCCTGGGTGGCCCAGCTCACGCCCAGGGCTGCAGAGGCCACGTCCTGGAGCTGGCCCTCTAGGGCCCCTTTCTCTGCGGCCCCCAGGGGCCCAAGGCCGCAGGAGGCAGGGGGGCCTGTCCTGGGGGACAGAGCGCAGAGGGAGCGGCAGGGCCGGGAGCTGCTCTGGAGCTGGGCAGGGTCCACGCCGCCTCACAGCGGCGCCTTCCTGGCCCGCGTTGGCCGCGCACCGCGATTCCCGCAGCCGAGGACCGCGCCCGGCGTCCACTCCTGAGGCCAGTGAGTGTCGCTCGCCGGGCTGTGGGCTGCGCCGATGAGGTGCTTCTCGTCAGCGCCCTGTCGGGGCAGGGCGGACGGGGTGAGGAAACGCGCAGTGCAGGGGCGGCCCCGGTTCTGCTGTGGAGGCGCCAGGACCCTGGAGAGCTCCTAGTCTGCGGGATCGCAGGCGGCTCCGCGTTATGGGAGGAGAGAAGACCCTGTGCTGGAGCGAGGCGAGACCCCTGACCCAGGAAACTCCCGGCCTCAGGGGAATTCGGGATTCTCATTCGGGCGAGGAAGAGGGAGGAGCGACCTGAAACGCAGGAAAAAAATCAAGAAGAGAGATTGTGAGGACTGTTGATAATCAACGCGCTGGAGGGTAAAGGTCAGCAGTCCAGGGAGGGCCTGGGGAGCTGTAGGGGATTCCGGCGTAGGCAACTTTGACCGCGGGCTGGAAGCCTTCCGTGGGGAGGCCCAGTGAGACCTTGAGACCCTCCATCTGGGAAAAGAAAAACCGCTGTCCAGAAGGCCGTATCGCCGTCAGAGGGCGGAGCCAGTGGTCAGCGTCACCTGAGACGGGTGCCCCTTTCCTCTGAGCAGTGCTCGCCCCTTACCAGCCCTGCCACACCACGGCCTCGCCCGAGCTTGCGCTGTTTTACAGTCCGCCTGGTGGAGGAGGAGGTGTGGTGGAGGGCTCAGGTGCGGCCTCAGACTCCTACTGCTCAGCAGGTGCCCTTGAGCAGCGAGGGTCCTGGGCATGCGTGGAGGCACCTGGCAGGCGTGGGCACCCAGCAGGTGTGGACAGTTGTGGGTGCTGGCAAGTGTGGGCACAGGCAGGTGTGGGCACAGGTGTGGACACTTAGCAGGTATGGGTGCTGGCAGGTGTAGGCACACCAGGCGTGCCTTTGCCTCTCCCTGAGCAGCTCTTGATGGCCCAGATATTGCAGGGACAGATGCAGGACATTATATATCCTGCCATAGCCCACTGAGTGGACTAGGAGAGTCTGAACTATGATGTCAACTCTAATCTATGCTGTGTAGCAGTGCTCCAAAATGTATTCATCAAATGCAGTGACTGTACCACACTAATGAAGGAAGTTGATGTGGGAGATGTGGTGTTGGGAGTGAGGTATATGGGAACCTCATATTTTTTAATGGAACATTTTGTGTGATCTATGTATCTTTAAAAAGAAGATAATAAAAAAATAAATTTTAAAATGCACATTTAATAAAATGGCTCACTTGCGGTAAGGACTAACCTACCTACAATAATAATGTAAAAAATAAAACCATCGTTGTGACATTTGTCAGTACTTCACACATCAGCAAATACTGAAGTAGTCAACTATAATTGTTATCACTTCTTTAAAGCCAAAAACTTAAGCACAAATTAGAATTAGAAGAAATTTCAGAATGTTCACATTTATATGCATTTTTGACTGAAGTTTCAAAGAGTCCACATATAACCAAAGCAGAACTCTGAAGCAAAATGAATATTAAAAATATTTAGTCCTTCTAAAAAACTTTCTCTACAGAAGCAGGAAAAACAGAGTGAATAGTGACAGTAGTATATTTCTAGGAAAGAAAGCAATCTCTTACTTCCTTTATCATAAAACAAAGGTCAATGAGTTAACATTTTAATAACACTGACCAAGTCACTTTCTATTCAAGAAATTGCTTTTCAAGTTGTGTCTTTAAAATGTATCCATGCATATATTTGTATTAAACATATATGTAAGAGAACACTCAGAATTCTAATCTTCAGTATAAACCATAACTTATAAAAGCATAGTCCAATACTGCACAATAATCCTACCCTTTACATTGATGTGCCTCATCTGAAAGGCCTATCTTACAAACAGGAGTTTTGCCCTGTTTCTCCAGAATAAATGTCCCTGTGTCAAACACTTTAAGTGATTATCGAAAAATACAGATTCAGATAATTCATGCTGTGCTTTTTCCATCATCGACCCTTGATAAACTCTTCTCCAAATCTCTCACTCTTGTTTTTTCCTTTCAGGCTATAGCACCCCCTTTAGTATGTCTTGGAAAGCTGGTCTTTTGGTAACATATTCTGTCAGTTTTTGTTTGTTAAGACTTTGAATTCATCCTCATTTTTGGAGGACAAATTTGCCAGATACAGAATTTTTGGCTGGCAGTTTTTTCTTCCAGTACATTAAATAATTCATACCACTTTCTTCTCTCCTCCGTGGTTTCTGATGAGAGGTTTGCACTTAATCTGATTGAGTTTCCATTGTATGTGATGCTTTTGGGGAGGGGTGTTAAACTTTATTTTCAAAGAAGTTTTAGATTACAGAAAAGAGTTGTAAAATATATAGGGAATTTGCATGTGATGTTTTTCTTTTGCTGCTCTCAGAATCCTCTATTTATCTCTGATATTTATCATTCTGAATAGTCACTGTCTTGGAGGTAGATCTATTGAGATTTATTCTATTTGGGCTGCACTATCCATCTTGGTTATTGATATTTATGTCCTTCATAAGGATTGGGAAGTTCTCAGTCATTATGTCCTCAAATATTCTTTATGCCCCTTTTCCATTCTCTTCTCCTTCTGGAACACCAATAATGCACATATTTGTGTGTTTTGCTTTGTCATTCAGTTCCCTGAGACTCCATTCCATTTTTTCCATTCTCTTTTCTTTCTGTTTTCCTGTCTTTTCCAGTTCAGATGTTCTGTCCTCGAAATCACTAATTTTGTTTTCAAGCAATTCACATCTGCTCTTAAGTGCCTCTAATGTATTTTCAATCTCCTCTGTCATGTCTTTCATTCCCATAAGGTTTGTTACTTTTCTTTGCAGGCTTTCAAATTGTTCTTTATGCTCTCCCAGTGCCTTCTTAATATCCCTATTTCTTTAGTTATATTTCCTTTAAATTCTTTGAAGTGATTTAGGAGAGCTGTGTGATTATCACTGATCAATTGTCTTAAATTCAGTGTCTCTTTAGGATATTTGGTTTGTTTTCTCTGGCCATCTCTTCCTGTTTCCTAGCATAGCTTGTAATATTTTGCTGATGTCTAGGTATCTGAATATGTTGGTGTATTTACTCTGATGGCTAATTTCTCTCTCTTGCCTATTTTTTTCCCCACAGCTCTTTTTTAAATTTTCTTTTGATTTTTTTATTATCTTTTTTAAAGGATACATAGATCACACAAAACCACAGCTCTTCTTTGATATTTGGTTCAACTTATTCTCAGTTTTTAAATTTCCCAGTTTAAGTTTTCAAGATCAGGCCAGGGACTCACTTGTGGGGTGCACATTTTTCTCCCAGGGTTTGGATACAAAGTGCGCAGTTTTTGTCCATGCAATTTCCAGATAGACCAGCAGATGGCGGTAGTCAGCGCACCTTGCCACTGAAATGTTTCAGTTTGGCTTTCCTGTGTCCTCTGTTGAATCTCCAGATTCAAAGTGTGCTCTGCTGGCCAAATTCATGGAAGAAAAGCACCCAACCTGTTGTCCCTTTTCCCTGAAACAACTCACAGGGAGGAAGATGTCTGTTACCCTCTCAGTCAACTACAGCGAGACAGGGGCTTTACCCCCTTAAATCTGGGGGTGGAGGGCAGCCCTTTGCAGCAGCCACTGTGGCTCAGTAACTCACATTTGTCTTTTCCACTTCTTTGTCTCTGTTCCTCACCATCCTGGGAGTTGTATAGGACTATCCTTGTCTGCTGACCCCCAAAGCAGGTCGCCCAGAAAGCTTTTTGTTCTTTCTCTGTTGTTTTTGTGAGAACACTCAGGCCTGCCTGTCAGTCCATTGCTATATTCCCACAATGCTCCTGGTGGCAGTGTTAGACCTCAAGACAAGGCCTTTATGGATAACCAGAGATGGCATGAAGAAAACTTCAACACAAGAGTTAGGCAAACTCACATTTATTATGTCTGCAGAGGTAAGGAGCCAAAGTCAGTCTAAAGTGACAGAGACCCGACTCCCTGTGCTGCAATTTCACTCTTGTTTAAATACCCAAGTTACTACTTAGCATTTGCTTTGATTACACAATAGTTTTTATATATATGGATGAACACACGTAGCTGGTTATATAATTGTATGATTAGTATGTTCATGAAATCATGCTTGCACATACATTGCATGATCAAGAAAAAGGCGGATAACTCCACCCCTGGGTGGGAATTTTACTATGTTAATTAAACAAATTGCAGTGAGAACAGCAAGGTGCTGTTTCTGTGCAGGTCCAGCTAACTAGTTGAAGCTCGTTTTCATACTTCATTGCTTCAACAGGATGCTTTTCACCACCAAAACTGAAATTTGGCACAAAGAGGGGTTGCATCTCATTACCTTCTGATTTACATGTAATTCTTTTCTTTATATCCTAGCAACAAGGAGAGAAACAAGTTACTTTCAGGTGTTTGGCCATCCTATATCCATCAATTCCCTCCTTCTACTTTTTGGCAATATTCTTATCACGGGAGAAATGGACGAATCTCAGATCTTCTGTAACTACTTCCTGCCGACACTATAGACATTGATTTCTTAGAAAACTATAATAAGAGGGTAGTCTGAGGAGGAAAAGTTAGTTTGTTAGAATTTGCAACTGCTTTTAATTAGAGCATTGCATGTATGGTATGTGTAAGTCTGCAATCGTCAAAAGCATAAGGATAATAATTTAAAAAGGAGAGCAGCCATTTGGTGAAGCTGGATGGGTTCCAGGAGAAGAAATTATTTCCCTGTATTATGAGGTTGTTGGCTTTGTTTTTTAGTTTTCAATGCTATCACTTTGGAGAGGTTGGTGACTAAGTACAGGGATGCAGCTGCAGTACCAATGAATGCTGTGATTCCTAAAAAGGTAAACAAGGGGATTAATTGGCTTTTAAAAAATAATCTGTGGTGTTACATGTTTTGGGGTTTGCTTTTGCAAAAGTTTGTTGAATTTTATTTAAGTGGGCTGTTCTGGCCATTGCTTTCAAGGTGTAGATTAACTGAAACATTTCACAGTAAGCTGGTCTAGGCATTACTTGATATTGATTGTGCAAATTTACACAGTACCAACACTTGGTTCTATTGTAGAGGTTTTGGATGATTTGCAAAGTATGTGTAAAGGATGAGTGATATCTTCCTTCAGGGCTAGTTACTGGCAGGTTCCTGTAGTAGGAAGAACAAGATTAGTATTTGGTGGAGTTTTTTCCTTCTTGAACAGGAACCACAGGTTGTCAACTGGCTCCATCTCATATTTTGCTTCATGTCTGGTGTGATCTCTGGCGCAGGACCTCCTTTATCTGCTGGCTCTGACAATTAGTAGGGTTTTGCTCTGGTATGATGGACCCAGGGCTTGATTCCCTGTAACTGAAGAGAAGAATGAGAGGTTAAGAGTACTGTGTAAGTTTCCTCCCATTTGGGTTTAAGCTGATCTTCAGGATGTTTGTTTTTTCAAACTTTTAACAGAACCTGATCCTGGATTGAGAAGGGGTGGAGAGGCTGGTCAGTGGGGTATTTTAGGTGCATATTTGCTCATGCATGCATGGTGGTAAGGAGCTCTCCTAATTGCAAAGCCCACTTATGGAGGGCTCCTTCTAAGGTCACTGGTGAGTTGGGTTTTTCACTTGGGTTACTTAGAAAGGGCCTTCTGTACATAAGTTCAAAAGGACTAAATTCAAGTCCTCTGCTAGGGGCCACCCTAACCTGAAGGAGAGTGAGATTAAGTGCTTCTGTCATTTCAATTGTGTTTCTTGACAAATTTTATTTAAGGTTTTCTTCAAAGTAGAGCTCATTCTTTCCACCTTTCCTGATGACTCAGGTCTCCAGGCTGCATGCAGTTTCCACTTAATTCCAAGACACTGATTGACACCCTGTATCACCGCTGAAATAAAAGCAGGTCCATTACCTGACTGCATTGTTTAGGGGAGTCCAGGCCTTGGAATGATTTCCTGGAGGAGGAATTTAGTTACCATGGAATGCTGTTCTGTGCAGCAAGAAAAGGCTTCCACCTACCCAGAAAAGGTATCTACAAATACCAAAAGATACTTAAAATTTCCTGTGGTTTTTGGCATTACTATGAAGTCTACTTGCCAATCATCCACTGGGGCAAGCCCTTGACTTTATGTTTCCCTTTGGGTTATTTTTTCTGGCAAGTAAGACACTGGTTAGAGAGTTTTTGCACAGCTCGAGCAAGGTGAGGTCCCATTACCAGTCAGTGAAGAAGCCTCAGCAGTGCTTGATGTCCCAAATGTGTGCTTTGGTGATAATAAGAGACTAGGGGATACACTAGATTTTCAGGCAGATAAAATTGTTCTTGGCTATTTTTCAGCCACTTACCCCCTTTTTCTGCTTTTTTTTCCTGAATTTTCTTGAAAACCCCATTTTCTTGATTGTTTGAGGTCTGCAGGGGTATAGACCATAGAGAAAACTTCCTCTATATGTTGAGGAACCTGAGGAATCTGAGGTTTAATGAGTGCAGCTACTTGACTAGGAGGGTAGCCTTTTCTTGCAGTGTTTTTTGCTGCTTGGTCTGCTTGCCTGTTCATAGGGCTACATAGGAGTCTTCATTATCATGTCCCTGGCAGTGCATTACAGCTACTTCTGCAGGTAGTTTTACCACTTTTAAAAGTTCAGTTATTTGTGTGGCATCTTAATGTTTTTCTGTCCAGATGATAAAAGTCTTCTCTCCTTCCAAATGGCCCCATGTGCATGCAAGATAAGAGAAGCATATTCTGAATGAGTGTAAATGTTCACTCTTTCTCCATCCCCTCTTTAGATGGTTCTAAGAAGAGCAGAGCTCCCCGGGGAAGAGGTGCAGCTTCTATTACTTCCCCCACAGTTATAAGAGCATATCCAGCTTTTTAAAAACCCCCTTCAGTGAAGCTACTTCCATCCATGAAGATTTCTAAATCTAGATCTAGTAGAGGAGTATTCTGCAAGTCTTTCCTGGAAGAAAAGACTTCCTCTAGCATTTCTATACAATTATGAATAGGTATTTCCTCAATAATTGATGGGAGCAGAGGAGCTGGATTTAAGGTCGCACAAACTTTTCATTTAACTTCTGGGTTGTCTAGGAGTGCTGCTTGATATTTTCCAAGCCTCCCTTGGGTCAGACAAAGATTTCTTTTTCCTTCAAGCAGTGTGAGTATTTGATGGGGAGGCTGAATGGTGAGGGGCTGTTCTAATGTAAAATTGTTAGCTTCCTGTAGTAAGTCACAGGTTGCAGTAACAGCTCTTAAACATGCCGGCCACCTTTTGGCAGTATTTTTTAGTAATTTTGAGAAGTATGCTACCACTTGATGCTCACCTCTCAATTTCTGGGTTAATACTCCAAGGGCTACAGCTTGTTTTTCATGGATAAATAAATCAAAAGGTTTTCTAAGATCTGGTAGTCCCAGGGCAGGGGCACTCATTAGCTCCCTCTTCAGTTGGGGAAAGTCTTGCTTACATTCAGGGGTCCACTGGAGGGGCTCTGGTTCCCCACCAACCAAAGCTGTGTGCGGTTTTTGTTGGACCTACTGTAATTTAGTGATTGATTTTTGCTTTAGAGCACCTTTCCACAGCCCAGCAAGAATGTGGATTCCAATGAGAATCAGCTTCAGTTACTACCTTATTTGGGGAGCTATAAATAGGGTTTTGAGGTGCCACCTGCTGCAATACTTCGACTTCTTGTTTTGCTGTTTCATGGACCATACATTTCTCCTCAGGGGTGAGGATGACATTCATAAGGGCTTGTATATCAGCCCAGGTTGGGTTGTGTGTGGTGAAAATGGAAAGAAACAGGGTTGTTACTTTCTCAGGATCTGCACGATAAGCTGGAGTGGTATTTTTCCAATTAAATCAATCAGAGGTGGTGAAAGGAGTGTGGATGAAAAGAAAGCATTGGGGTTATCCTTGATCATCAATTCCATTTGGAACTTGCTGGTGCAGGAACGGACCTACAGTCTCCTTTGGGTTGCAGGGGCTACCCTGGCTGAAAACTGCTCAATTCCGAGTATGGGAGGGAGATTGTAGGAAAGGCCCTTGTGGGAGGGAAAGTGGGCCTGATACCTCTAAGGGAAGAGTGGGTTTTAGCAGTGGCTCTGGTTGGGGAGGAGGCAGAGGTGGTCTAGAATAATGAGAGGGTGAGGTACTTAAGTCAAGGAGTTCATTAATGGGTTCTAGGAGAGGGAATCCCAGGACCTCAACTGATTTTGCAACCAGGGCTGAAGGGGACCCACACAACATTAACCCACAACTCTTTCTAGTTTCCTTATCTTTCCACAACTCAAAGAAGACTTGAACATATGGAATTTCTGCCCATTTCTCTTCCTGTTTACAAAACAAGTCCAATTGCAGTATAGTATTAAAATTCAAGACCCATTTTCTGGCCAAATTTCTCTGTCATATAATCTATATCTAGGCCAAGCTTCATTACAAAAAATAATTAATTAATTTTTCTGTAAACCAGATTCCCCAAATTTAGACCAATTTTTCAGGATGCATCCTAGTCATGAGCACTCACGTACTGATGCCTCGTTTCCCATGGCGGCAGAAAGAGAGAGAAAACAGCCAAAAGTAAAGGCACAAAAGGCAGCAGGCTTCCCCTTAAAGGGAATGAGAGAGTGGGACTCAAACCCATGAAACCTCTCCCACTACCACCAAACATTCTCTACCTTAGTGAAGGTGAACCAAATGCTAATTTGCAGTTAGCTAAAACTAAACAGCAAGTTTCCCCTTTAAGGGAATGAGGGAGTGGGACTCAAACCCACCAGGACCTCTCCCACTGTAACCAAACCTCCACTACTTTAGTGAAGGTGAACCAAATGCTAACTTGCAGTTAGCTAAAAGAAAAAGAGTAATGAATAAAGGAATGAACTCACCTGCCAGGGGAAGGAGGTGACCGGTCCTCAATCCTAACCTTGTGAGCCTTGGTTCCTTTGGCAGCTGGAAAGGGGCTCTGCCCCTGGGAACTCCTGAGTCCTCAGGAAGATCCTGAGTGGCTGCTGGAGTCAGGGATGCCTCAGTGCAGACAACCACCTCCACAGCTTGTAAGGGTAAGGCCACATCGGAAAAATAGGAATGGAATTACATTAAGAAATAGAAATAGGAATTGCAAGTGCCTTCAGATAAATAAATAACTTAGGGCCACTCCCAAGAAGAGTGCCAATAAATAACTTAGGACTGCTCCCAAGAAGAGTGCCAATAAATAACTTAAGACTGCTCCTAAGAAGAGTGCCAATAAATAACATGGGGCTGATCACAAGAAAGGGCTTTAAAAAAAAGAAAATAAATAAATACACTATCTTCAGCTAACCACAGTGTTCCGCTTCTGTGCCTGTGCTTGTTTGTTCACTTACTAGTAACCTCCCCCCTCCTGAAAGGCTATAAAAATACCTCTTCCCTTAGACTCAGTACTTCTCTCTCCTCTGCATAGGATGAGGCAGTTGCTGTGTGGCTAATAAAGCTCTCAATTGGAACTTTATTCAAAGAATAAGTCTGGTCAATATCGTTGGTCTATAACATTTGGAGGCCCCAGCAAGATTGATTGACAACATCCCCCACTCCAGTGGGGTTGATCTCCTCAGACTCAGGGAGACAGGTATGTTCTGGGGACAGACCGGTGGTCTAGGGGAAGGCCTCGGAGAGACGTTCCTCTGCCCCAGGTGCCACCTGGCTCTGAAACTTGTCTCCACCTAAATTCCATCTAGAGAGCGTCAGGAGTTCCTGGGCCCAGGATCAGCAAATGGGATGTCCCTAGATGAGTCTGTTTTCTGGAAAACCTCTGCAGAGTCTGTGGATTGTGGGGAAGTGGATCTGCTGTACACAGCAAATAGATCCCATCCGCCGGTCAAAGCGAGACTTCGCTCTTGACCCTGGTTCAGGTTCTCTGGTTTGTCTCTTCATCTGTCTTAATTGTTTGTCTTTTTGTATTTCTGTTCTGTGTAATTTGTAAAAAATTATGAGTCAATTGTAAACTATGTTTCTGCTAATGTGTTGTAATTGGTTTATGTTTGTCTGTTTGTTCAATGTCAGTGTGTATTTTGATACCTCTGGATAGTGATATAAATTAATAAATATTTTTTAAAGAGGTCTATACAAATGGCCAAATATTAAATAAGTGCTTATGTTAATACGTAAGTTTGAATGTTAATGGGATTTCTACAATGACAAAAAAATTGTAAGTCTTAACAAAATTACTGTCTTTTCATTAAAAAATAGTTCTTGCCTAAATTGAAATGAATAGTTTATTTTTCCTCACAGGATAAAATGAAGGATGTAAAACTTAAGTGAATATTAAAAAAGGTTAAAAGTTTGTGGGAATGCTGACTGAAATTTAATAATTTTTTTTCTAAAAAAGTGTGTTTTGTCCTAAAATAGGATGGCTACTTTTCATAAACTCTTGGAACTCAAATGCATGTGTCAAGTTGTAGAAGGTATTGTGGTAACTTTAAGTAAGAGAATGTTTTCTCTGAAGGTAAGATTTGTCTTAAAATTATAAATAATTTAAAAAACAAAGCTTGTTTAAATTAAGGTATTTAAATGGCTAATTCCAAAAAGTCTTTATTAAGCAAAACCTGAATTGATAATACTACTAATAAAAGGTAATTTTATAACAGGAAAACTTGTTGGTGGCCAGCCTCCCCTGCCAACTTGCTTCTAAAAGACTGTTTCTGGTATTACATGCTACTAAGTATTTAGAGTGAAGAAAAGTTCATTATCTTAACAAGCTTGTTTAGCATTAATGGCAATTATATGTTGTAAGAAATTTGCCTGGTAACTTAGTATGTGGAACATATGGAATGTGTTTTTATTGTTAAGGAAACAGATGATTTTGTCCTAAGATAAAATGATTGATTATTGGGAAAGAGTAGAGTGTGGGACAAAACCTGAATGAGTACTGAAAGTATAGAAAGTTTGTGGAAGAGAAATTTTTATGATTAAAATTGAGTAAGATTTGATAAGTCTATCTATAAAGTTTTAAAAAGTTTAGTATCAAGTAGTATACTGAGGCAAAGTTAAAAATTTTGTTCTTTCTCAGTCTCTCAAGTGATTAGTCTCTGTTAGTAAAAGTTTCCTGAATAATCAATATACAAAAATGTCTGTTTTATCAAAATAGCTTCTTGTGCTTTAACCTCATCATTTCCTCAGTGTTTGAAGAAGAAAGGATTTTATCTCTTTTTAAAGGACCTAATCTTCTAGAAATCAAATCCTGAAAAGTAGCTTTTTATTTCAAACTAACTGCAAGAGATTTGTTCTTTTACCTTAAAAGAAAAATTAAAGTAATAGTTAAGTTCATTTAATATGTTATAAGTTGAATGAAATGTGTTTAAAGGTGTTATAAAATTAACAGGTTTAAAAAATTAATAAAAACTGTAATTAAGAGTTAAAATCATTTATAAATGCATTTATATTATAAAACAGCAGAAAAATAATAACTGAAATTATAACTGAGGAAATTTAGCCTGAAACTATTATTGGAAGTATAAATTCTAAACTAACCTTTCCTTCATTTATGGTTGCTTCAAGCCTGACATCACCCCTTGCCTTTGCCTATGGTTATTTCATGATAGCTTCTGCCTACAGTCCAGAAAAAAGCTGGAACATCCCTGTCTCCTGTCCTGGTATTAGTAACCCTGCTTTCTCTCATGAATCCAATTGTAAACTAAATTGCTGCCTGGTGGAATTCTTAGCCCATGGGTTTAAACAATCACGGGAGTTTTATTATCTCCAAGAACTGGTGAAAAAAAGAAAGAAATCTCCTGCCTTAACTATCATGTTCCTATGAGTGGCAATTCATGAGAGAAACCAGTCTGTCTCCCTGAGGCTTCAAATAGCCTAAGTAAATATACATAAAGTTAATCTTGTTCCTTATCTGAAATTCTGCTAAATTCAAAGTAAAATATAAAGTTCTGAAACAAAAGAAAATAATGCTAAAGCATTGGGAACATTTTAGTTACAAGCCATTAGTAAAAAAAAACAAAATTATTGTGCAAAACTGCACAGTCATAGTGCAAATTTTAAAAGTTTCAGGAATCTTTAAGATATTTTGCGGGGCAAGATGGTGTCTGAGAGAGTGCACCTTATCGTCTCTCCTGCAAAGAAGCAGCTGAGCAGCATTGAAAATTTTTCTGGGCCAGGCTGTTTCAGGGCTTTGCAGGAGGTGCCTAGACATTGATTTGGTGGGATGGTGACAGAGAAGATTCATGTAAAAGGTAGAATTCAGGGTCTCTTTCACAGAGATTGGGGCTGCACACAGGATGCTTCCCCCTGGGGTGGGCAGCACAGTGGCACTGATTCCTGGAGGCTCTGCTGTGCTGGGGAATTCCTAAGCCCTGAGTGGGCTATTCAGTGGCTTGCAGGGCAGGAGGTGTTTGGAAGCCAATTTGGTGAGACAGAGACGGAGGAGTTTTTTACCAGATGTGAATTTTGGGTTTCTGACATGGAGATCAGAGCTTCCAGCTAGAGCTCTGCCCCCTTAGGTTGGTGGCTGATCTGCAGTGGTCCTTGAATAGGGTGCAATACAGAGGCATCACCAGCAGGCTGCTTTGGGGGCTTGCAGGGTGGGAGGTGTCTGGAAGCCAATTTGGTGAGACAGAGACAGAAGAGTTTTTTGCCAGACATGGAATTTTGGGTTTCTGACATGGAGATCAGAGCCTCTGGCTAGAGCCCCACCCCCTATGGCTGGTGGCAAATCTGTAGTGGTCCTTGAATAGTTTGCAATACAGAGGCCTCACCAGCAGGCTGTTTTGGGGGCTTACAGGGTGGGAGGTGCCCTGAAGTTGACTTGGTGAGACAGTGACAGAAGAGACTCTTGTGAGAGGTGGAATTTTGGGTTTCTGACACAGAGGTCAGAGTTTGCCAATGTGACCCCCCCCATAGGGTTGGCGCCCAGCTGCAGGGATCCCTGAAGGCTGTGTTGCACTGTGGTGCTCCCAGGCTCCCTGTTAACTGTATTCGTGGTTCCCAGGTCTGTGTCCACTAAACCCTGGTGGCCCACACCCCAGAGACTCACACCTCTTGAGTCTGCAATATCACAGACTTCCCATCCCTGAATCCACCATGCCCTGAGGGCCATCTGAGGTCCTTAATTGTCCTAGCCCTCAGCTTTTGTGTGTGTGTGTTTTTTTTATTTCTTGGTTGCTAATATTGCATTATCTCCTAGTCTCCTAGTCTTTTTTCCCATTGTATCCCCCAAGGTCCTTTTTCTCTTATTTAGTGTTTTTTCTTTCTTTCTTCTTTTCTTTATCTTGCTAGTTTCCCTCCTTTTTCTTTGCCCAGCCCCTTTTTTCTTTTCTTCTTCTCTTTTTCTTCCTTTTCTCTCTTTTTCTTCTTATCTTATTTTATCTTAATTATACAATAGGTGCTGCAGGGAACACCTCACATTTGCTGGGTTTCCTCATCCTCCATTACCTCATTTCTGTGTGAATTGATTTTGGCCACCTACACTATACCCTTTCCCCCACATCTTGCTATCCTCCATTATCTACTGTCTCTCCTACATTCCACCTCCATTTCTTTGGTCCCCAAATTGTCTAACTTTTAATTTCTAATACTTTTGTTTTGCTTTCTGTCTTTTATCCACCCTCGATTCTATTCTCTTTCTTTTCTCTTTCCAACTCTCATGAAAACACTGCCTTTTTAATTCATACTATATTCCTTCCCATATTCAGTTGACTATCTCATTATAGGTACTCTACTTACTGCTATAACTCTACACAACTTACATGAATCTAATATCCATTCTCCCAGATCTCATATTGCTGCTCTGTTAACATTTATTACCAATACTACTTTACACATTTCCTTCTTTACATAATTGCCTCTCCCAGGTCCTAATATTTTCCTTCAAAGTGAACTCACCCAGCAACAAGAATTAGAATAAGAAGAACAAAGTGACAAAGAGAAGATATAACACTTACACAAGAACAACAGCTAATTAATCCCCAAGACTAGACAAAGAAGCTAAGGAACTGATTAAACCCATCAAGATAAAATGATGACCAGACAGCAAAAAAAAACAAAACAAAAAACTACAAACCAAACCATTAATCAGGAAAACATGGCTGAATCCAATGAACAAATTAAAAACCAGGAAGGGGAGCAGAACATCGGACAAGTAATTAAAGATCTCAAAACATATATTAGAGACCAACTTAATGAAGTAAAGGAAGAGATAAACAATATGAAGAAAACAATTGGAGAGGAAATTGCAGACATACACAAAAAGATAACAGATATGATAGGGATGAACACCACAGTTCAAGAAATCAAAGATACACTCCCAGCAAATAGCAGCAGATTAGAAGAGGCAGAGGAGAAAATTAGCGATGTGGAAGACAGTACATCAGAAATCAAACAGATAGTAGAATTGATTGATAAAAAGATAGAAAAAATCCAGCTAGGACTTAGGGACCTGAATGACAATGCAAAAAACACAAACATACGTATTATAGGCATCCCAGAAGGAGAAGAGAAGGGAAAGGGGTCAGAAGGGGTGTTGCAGGAAATAATGGCTGAAAACTTCACAAATCTACTGAGAAAGATGGATGTACATATCCAGGAAGCACAACGAACCCCTAATATCATAAACCCCAACAGGTCTACCCCAAGACATATACTTGTCAAATTATCCAATGCTCAAGACAAAGAGAAAATTCTAAAAGCAGCAAGAGAAAAGAAAACCATCACATACAAGGGAGGCTCCATAAGATTAAGTGCTGATTTCTCATCTGAAACCATGGAGGCAAGAAGGCAGTGGTATGATATAGTCAAGGTATTAAAAGAAAAAAATTTCCAACCAAGAATACTCTACCCAGCTAAACTAGCATTCAAAAATGATGAGGAATTCAAAATATTCACAGATAAACAGAAATTGAAAGACTATGCCAACAAGAAACCTCCCCTTCAAGAAATACTAAAGGGAGTCCTGCAGGAAGAAAGGAAAACACAGGAGGGGCAGAGTTGGAGGAGAGTGTAAGAGCAACAAAAAAGACAAAAAGAGAAAAAAACAAACAAACAAAATATGACAAACACAAGTCCAATCAAAATACGGCTAACATAAATAATTCTTTGAAAATAATAACACAATGTCAATGGATTAAACTCACTTATCAAAAGATTCAGACTGGGATATTGGATAAGGAAATATAACCGATCTCTATGCTGTCTACAAGAAACACATCTTAGACCCAGAGATTTATGGAGGCTGAAAGTGAATGGTTGGAAAAAAATCTTACAAGCAAACAATAACCAAAAAAAGGCAGGAGTAACTATATTAATATCAGACAAAATAGACTTTAAATGTGAAACAATTGTGAGAGATAAAGAAGGATACTACATACTAGTGAAAGGGACAATCTCTCAAGAAGAATGAACAATCATAATCCTTTATGCTCCTAACAAGGGCGCCTCCAAATATGTGAGGCAAATGCTGGAAAAACTAAGTGAAAGAATAGATGCCTCTACAATTATAATGGGAGATTTTAATACACCACTATGAACTTTGGACAGAACATCTCAAAAGGGAATCACTAAAGAAACAAAATATTTGAACAGTATATTAGAGGAGCTGGTTCTAATAGGCATATACAGATCATTACACCCGAATACAACAGGATATACATTTTTCTCAAGTGCACATGGATCATTCTCCAAGATAGACCATATGCTAGGCCACAAAGAAAGGCTTAATGAATTCAGAAAGATTGAAATCATACAAAATAATATCTCTGACCACAGTGGAGTGAAGCTGGAAATCTGCAAGGGCTAGAGACCCAGATCTCACACCAAAATATGGAAATTAAACAGCACACTCTTATAAAAACAGAGGGTCAAAGAGGAAATCACAAAAGAAATCAATAACTACCTTGAAAAAAATGATAATGATAACACAACATACCAAACTTATGGGATACAGCAAAAGCAGTACTGAGAGGGAAATTTATAGCCATAAATTCATACATAAAAAAAGAAGAAAGAGCAAAAATTGAAGAACTAACTGCACATTTGGAGGAATTAGTAAAAAAAAAACAACAAAGTAATCCCACAGGAAGAAAAAAGAAAGAAATAACAAAGATAAGAACAGATCTAAATGAAATAGAAAATAAGAAAGCACTTGAAAAGATAAACAAGACTAAGAGCTGGTTTTTTGAGAAGATCAATAAAATTGACAAACCCTTAGCAAGACTAACAAAGATAAAAAGAGAGAAGATGCAAATACACAATATAAGAAATGAGAAAGGAGATATCAGTACTGACCCCACAGAAATAAAGACTATCATAAGAGGATACTTTAAAAAACTATATTCCAACAAAAATGACAATTCAGAGGAAATGGACAAATTCCTAGAAACACATAAGCAGCCCATATTGATGAAAGAAGAAATTGATGATCTCAACAAACCAATTACAAGAGATAGAATCAGTCTTTCAAAACCTCCCAACAAAGAAGAGCCCAGGGCCAGAAGGCTTCACAGGTGAATTCTGCAAAACATTCCATAAAGAACTAACACACATCCTGCTAAAACTCTTCCCAAAAAATCAAATCAGAAGGAACATTACCGAACTCATTCCATGATGCCAACATTACCCAGTACCAAAGCCAAACAAAGACACCACAAGAAGGGAAAATTACAGACCAACTTCTCTAATGAACCTAGACGCAAAAATACTTAACAAAATACTTGCTAATCATATTCAGCACCACATTAAATGAATTATACACCATGACCAAGTGGGATTCATTCCAGGTATGCAAGGATGGTTCAACAGAAGAAAATCAATCAATGTAATACACCATATAAACAGATTGAAGGGAAAAAATCACATGATTATATCTATAGATGCAGAAAAAGCATTTGACAAAATACAGCCCCCTTTCTTGATAAAAACTCTCCAAAAGATTGGAATACAAGGAAATTTTTTGAACATGATAAAGAGTATATATGAAAAGCCCACAGCCAACATCGTTTACAATGGTGAAATCCTAAACTCCTTCCCTCTAAGATCAGGAACAAGACAAGGATGCCTAATCTCTCCCATTCTATTTAACATTGTTTTAGAAGTACTTGCTCCAGCACTGAGGCAAGAACCAGATATAAAAGGCATTTAAATTGGAAAGGAAGAAGTCAAAATTTCATTATTTGCAGATGACATGATCCTATACATAGAAAACCCTGAGAGGTCTATAACAAAGCTTCTAGAACTCATAAATGAGTTTAGTAAAGTCGCAGGGTATAAGATCAATGCACAAAAATCAGTAGCATTTCTGTACACCAATAATGAGCAAGATCAGGAGGAAATCAGGAAACAAATACCATTCACAATAGTAAATTAAAAAATCAAATATTTAGGAATAAATTTAACTAAAGATGTAAAAAACTTATACACCAAGAACTATACAAGACTGTTCAAGGAAATCAAAGAAGACCTAAGGAAATGGAAGGATATTCCCTGTTCATGGATAGGAAGACTAAATATTATTAAGATGTCTATCCTACCAAAACTGACCTACACATTCAATGCAATTCCAATAAAAATCAACACAGCCTTCTTTAAGGAACTAGGAAAACTAATTATGAAATTTATTTGGAAAGGAAAGAGGCCCCGAATAGCCAAAGATATATTGAAAAAAAAAAATGAAATTGGAGGAATCACACTACCTGACTTCAAAACATACTACAAAGCTACAGTAGTGAAAACAGCATGGTATTGGCATACGGAGAGACACACAGACCAATGGAATTAAATTGAAAATTCTGATATAGATCCTCATATATATAGTCATATAATATTCGATAAAGCCACCAAACCCTATCAACTGGGAGAGAATGGCCTATTCAACAAATGGTGCCTGGAGAATTGGATATCCATATGTAAAAGAATGAAAGAGGATTAACATTTCACACCTTATACAAAGATCAACTCAAGATGGATCAAAGACCTAACTATAAGAGCCAAGACCATAAAGACCTTGGAAAGCAGTGTAGGGAAACATCTACAGGACCTTGTAATAGGAAATGGCTTCATGAATTTCACACCAAAAGCACAAGCAGCAAAAGAACAAATAGATAAATGGGACTTCCTCAAACTTAAAGCCTTCTGCACCTCAAAGGAGTTTGTCAAGAAAGTAAAAAGGGAGCCTACACAATGGGAGAAAATATTTGGTAACCATATATTGGATAAGAGACTTATAACTTGCATATATAAAGAACTCCTATATCTTGAAAATAAAAAGATAAACAACCCATTTAAAAATGGGAAAAAGATTTAAACAGACACTTCTCAAAAGAAGAAATACAAATGGCTAAAAAGTACATGAAAAAATGCTCCAAATCTCTAGCTATCAGGGAAATGCAAATCAAAACTACAATGAGATACCATCTTACACCCATAAGATTGGCAGCTAAAAAAACAGAAGAATACAAATGCTGGAGAGGATGTGAAGAAATGGGAACACTCATCCACTGCTGGTGGCAATGCAGAAGGATCCAACCATTCTGGAGGACAGTTTGGCAGTTTCTCAAAAAACTAACCATAGATTTGCCATATTACCCAGCAATTCCACTGCTGGGTATATACCCAGTAGAACTGAAAACAAGGACACAAACTGATATATGCACACCAATGTGCATAGCAGCATTGTTCACTATCGCCAAAAGTTGGAATGAACCCAAATGCCCATCAACATATGAATGGATAAATAAAATGTGGTATATTCATACAATGGGATACTACTTGGCTTTAAGAACAAATACACTACAAGCACGTGTGATAACATGGATGAATCTTGAGAACCTTATGTTGAGTGAAGCAACCCAGGCATTGAAGGACAAATACTACATGACCTCTCTGATGTAAAATAAGTAAACCAAGCTGCCTCGGAGAGCTAGAGACTGAATGATAGGCTTACAGGAAATCAGGGGGTAGAGGAAGGATGTAAGCTGACATCTACATGGGTGAAATCTATGATAAGCTGGAGGTAAGTATGAGTACAAGGAAGGGATAAAATGGGGGCATAGGGTTACCCTTAGGTGGGGCTTTGTTGGTTTGAGGGGGGCTAGGGATGGGTGGATGGGTAATATTGCCCAAGAAATTGGGGGAGGGTGGGGCAACATATGAACATAGGAGATTTTCAGGTGTTCATTGAGAGTATAATGCTGAGAAAACCTTTTCAAAATATAATCAGGAAAGTTCCCTGTTTATGATACTTAAAGTTGATAATATGATGTAGGACACACTTGTAGGGAATATGTGAATGCTCATTTTGCCATAGTGGGTTATATCATTGGGTAGAGACCCATATAATGAGAGTGAAGTTAAACCCACATCCTGGGGAGGACTGATGCCATCAAATAGAGGGAACTGTATCTCTCAAGAGAAATGGTGGCTCCTAGGGCATTAGGGCAGTTGAGCATGTCAAGCTCTCAACACTGTTGCAAGTATCTCTGAACATGGCTCTTCAAGAAATGAAGATTGACTGTCACAGTGGGCCCTGAGGGAAGGGGGAATAGGTATTGAATAGATGGAACCAACGTAACTGTGAGGGCAATAGAAGTGTTTCACAAGAGTACATAAGGATGGATATAAAACATGTAATATTACACCAAAAATATATAGGGGCCAATAGGCTTATAATGTAAATCATAATGTAAAACATAGGATAACTAAAAATTTAGAAAATTGTATAGCCTAAAGTATAAACCACAATGTAAACACAAATGTTACCTTGTTTGAAAGCTATTGTCTCAATATCTGTACATCAGTTTCAGTAAATATGGTATGAATATGGTAAAAGATTATTGCAGTGGAAGAGAAAAGGTTTTATATTGGATATGTGGGAGTACCATATATTGTATATATGAATTACTATGATCTAAAATTCTTGTGAAGATAAGCTTAATAATTAGAAAAAAGAAAAGAAAAAGATAGGAGGTAGAAATTTTCCAAATTACTATGTATTCTATATCTAACCTTTAAACTAATCGCTATATTCCATTTTACTATTAAGAGAACCTGACATTATATTGGGCTTCACATTTCAGGAAGTTTGGGATCACAAAGTGGTTCAACAATGGCAGTGGAGGAATACTGGTGTGGGATGTTATTGACAGGGAACATATGGTTGACAGGGAGCTATACAGGGCATGTGTGCATGGAAATGTTTGGATATATTCATAGTGGAAAAAATTAAAAACAACAGCTGGGGGGGGTGCTGGGTTCCTGGCTGAGGGAGCTCTGTTGTGGTCCCTAGGGGAGCAGCAGCAGTCCCCCAGGTGCAACGGCAAGGACCAGGAAGGAATGAGGGTCCAACAGTGAGCCCCTGATACTAATGACTATGCTTGTGAGCCTGTGCACCTGAAATAAGAACAAGGCCTAAAGCAGCAATGTGCCTAACAGTTCCCTCCTGAGAGCCTCTGTGTTGCTCAAATGTGGCCAGTCTTGAAGCTAAACTCAGCATGTAAATGCATTGCCTTCCCCCCTGTTGGCCAAAATGGCCTGCAGCACTAAGCAGCTCCTTTCCTGTGGCCGATTCCCATGTGCACCAACCTGAAGTCTGCCTCTTCCCTCAGCAACAGAAAGCCAGCAGCCAATCACGTGTGCCAACCTGAAAACTGCCTCTTCCCTTAGCAACAGAACGCTACCAGCCAATCTAAAATGTGCTGTCCCGTTCACCAATCCATTCATAAGATGCCGCCCAGACCCAGCCTATCTGCGTTTGCCACCTCTCCCCCTGCCCCCACCATAACCCATATAAGCTTATGTACTCCCTCAATAAACCGGACCTGCGTGACAAGCCTGCATCTCCAGAGAGGTTACTGTGTGTTCCGTGCTCTGCCATCCTTACTTCCCGAGGTCGTCGTCCTGCATCTTCCCCTGCCGCACAGGTGAGGCTGGACAGAGTAGCAGAGACCGGCGGAGATGCCAACAACTGGCACCTGAAGAGGGACCCCCCTTGCTAGCCACCAGCGGGATCCGCATCGATCCTCTCTGCATCGGTAAGTGAAGCTCAGTATGGGGAATCTCTCCTCTTCTGAGAACGCACCACAAGTGCGCGTACTACATGCTCTCCTGGCAAGTTGCCACGTTAAAATTACTGATAAAGAGATTTCTCAGTACTGGGACTTAGTTGTCCATTTTAATCCGTGCCTAACCACAGCTACTTTGTGGGACCCTGCCACATGGACTAAGCTCATCTCCCGCGTGCAGTCCGCCGAACAACGTGAAGGCAGGACCTTCCCCCTAGGGCTGATGCCTGCACTCCAGGCCATCCATGCCTGCCTCGCTAGGCCCTCCTCTGGCAAAGCTTCCACCTCCCCCCTCATAACCTTTCCTACTTTACCCCCTCCCCCGCAATGATCTCCTTTTGACCCTCCTCCTCCGCTCCCCTCCACCACTCCTAGTCTCCCTCCCCGACTCTATCCTGCCCTCCCGGAGTGCAGCAAACCTTTCACCAATCCTTTCTCCAGCCCTCTGCCTGTACGATTACAGCCCGCCTCTGGCAAACCCGATTGTGAGCTGCTCACCTCTGCTCTGAGTCCCTCGGTTGGTCCTGTTAGAACTCAGCCCCCGGATCTGCCCTTACCCCCCTCCACCTCCTCCCCCATTTCTGTTTCTCTTCCTGCCATCCAGACAAATCCTCTCCACCCCCCCTCCTCCTAACTTCGCTCCTCCCCCACCTGGTACTCCCTTCTATTCTGTCCCCCCAGCAAGCATTTCCGCTTCTCCTTTTTATCCCTTTCCCTTCCCCCTTCCCCAGCTGTCACTGTATTCAGTTCACTACCCCACTGATAACAGCGCAGCCTTTTGGGCCCCCTGGGACAATAAAACCATCCAAAATTTAAGGAAAACAGCCCAGGAGGATGGCCTTAACAGCCCATACTCTCAAATGCTCCTGGAAAACATGGGGCATGTACTTAATACACCCACTGATTGGAAAAACCTTGAGCGTGCCATCCTCCCTCCTGGTGACTTGGTTACTTGGCTCGCCCTTTACACCGATGGGCTAATACTCAGGACACACAAAATATTCAAAATAACCTCCCCACCATCCTGCCTGATGCCCTTAAAGGCGAAGGACAATTTGTCCTCCCCGCTCAACAACTTACCTGCCCAGCTCCTTATTTTGATCAGTGTGGCGCCCTCGCAATGGCCACCTTCAACAAAATTAACCCCAAAGGCAAACCTGTGCAGCTTTCCAACCTACCCAAGAGCCAAATGAATCCTTCTCTTCATTCTATAGTCGTGTCCAAGCGGCGGTTGAAAGGAAGGTTTCCCACCAAGGCGCCGCCGAGGCTTTACTCAAAGACTTCCTCTGGGAGGGCGCCAACTCCACTTGTAGACAGGCTATAATGCCCATTCGCAACAAATCTCCCACCAATTGGGTTCTTGCCTGTCGCAACATTGGCAGTTTTATTGCCACCCTTATGGCTTCAACATCGCTTCAGCCTCTCTTTTGCCAGCTGTCCTGGCGACAGCAATTGCTGAGCACCAGCAATCGCCCTCCCAATGAAATTGCTATAAATGCCACCAACCAGGACACTGCTAGAGAGTGTCCGCAAAACCACCACCACCACCACCACCCCCCCCCCCCCCCCCCGCCCATGCTTCACTGGCTCTCCCCCCTTCCATGTGCCCCAGGTGCCACAATGGTTTACATTGGAAAAAAGACTGACATTCTAAAGTTGATGCAGCTGGTAACCCACTCCAGCCTTTAAACTCCCACAGGGGCAACCCTCAGCCCCACCACTAAGAGGGTCGCCCACTCCTCTCTCTGCACGTGCTCTCCCTTCTTCCAATCCCTGCTGGGAGCCAAACTCGTGCTGCCAAAAAACCTCCAACAATTTTAAGTTCCTGGAGGATCAAATAGCAGCGCTAGAAGGACATCTCTCTACACTAGCCATTCAGGTTTCTCCTCCTCCTGTTCCCCTCATTAAAGCTAAACCCCCGGGCATCCCCTCCAGCCCCGACGCGGGTGGCCCCTCCAGCCCCAATGCATGCTGCAAAGAACCTAGTGCTTATCTTACATTTCTTGAAAATCACATTGCAGCTCTTGAGGAGCAGTGTCTCTCAGCTCTAATGGCAGGAGATTCTTCTCCTGCAACTCCAACTGGCAAGCCTCTCAAACAGTTGCCTTTGCCTGTAAAAACCCCCTCTGTCCTCTGGACTATTCCCATCACCCAACATAAAGCTTTCCTCACCCTACAGGTTCAAAGTAGACATATCAGAGGACAGATTGACACAGGGGCTGATGTCTCCGTACTCTGCTCCATGGATGTTGATCCCTCCTGGCCCATGAGTCCAGGCTCCCTAGTCCAGGGAGTAGCAGGGCTCCAAGCCACTCAACAAATATGTGTGCCCCTCACTTGAACTGATCCGGATGGTAAATGTGGCCCTTTCTGTCCTCTTGTCATATCAAACACAGTTCATACACTTTGGGGGCATGATATACTGCCTCAAATTGGAGCAATCATCTCAACTCAAACATCCCCCCAAGCATAAGGGCCACTGATCCGCCTCCATTGTTTTATGTCATCCCACCCCCCCAATCAAATTCAGGTGGACAACGAATAGTCTCATCTGGATGGACCAGTGGCCTTTGCCTCAAAACAAACTCCCCCATCTCCTCCACCTAGTTAAAGAGCAGTTACTTTGAGGACACATTGAACCCTCTAACAGTCCCCATAATTCCCCTATTTTTGTTATCCACAAAAAAGCGGCCCAAACCTGGAGACTTCTTCATGATCTCCAAATTGTTAATGCCCATCTTGAAAAACTAGGCTCCCCACAACCCGGACTTCCGCATCCCTCTGCCATCACGGAGGGCTTCCATATAATAGCGGTTGACATAAAAGTCTGTTTCTTTTCTATACCTTTGCATGAACAGGACTGCCCCTTCTTTGCCTTTTCAGTGCCTGCAACAAATTATGCCCACCTTCAACTGCATTATCAGTGGAAAGTTCTTCTCCAAGGCATGAAAAATAGCCCAGCCGTGTGTCAACTGTTTGTCAGCCGAGCTACAATTCCACTTCTCCCTTATTGTTAGGTCATTCATTACATGGATGATGTTCTCATTGCACATCCCGATATCCAGCATTTAAATGCTTGCCTTAAGTCTCTTAAACAACTTCCAACAGCTAGGCCTTACCATTGCACCTGATAAAGGCCAAGTTCTCCCACCTTATACATTCCTTGGGTATACTATTACAAGCCAAATCACCCCCTCTATACCAAAATTGCAGTTGCCCCCTACGTGCTCCCTCAACCAGTTGCAACAACTCTATGGGGACATCAGTTGGCTGCATCCTCACCTAAATATTTACACACACAAACTTAAACCTTTATTCAATTTCCTTGAGGGCAATTCTGATCCCTCGAGTCGGAGAGTTATAAGTGCCCCCGCTCATCAGGCCCTTGATCTCATCAATAGCAGGCTTCTTGTACTTGGCATGGCCCGATTCCAACCTGCATTACTGCTCCTCACCATGGTACTCAATACCCCTGGGACACCCACAGGCCTCCTATATCAGGAGGTACCCCTCTTTTGGGTACATCTTGCTATAAGTCAACTAGGAAGAATCACTTCCCATCTCGATGCCATTTGCCTTCTAGGCTGAAAATTAAGAAAAATGGTGTCCTCCTATATGGCATTAAGCCTGACACTTTAATTCTCCCTCTTAACCAGGAACAACTCCTATCTCTCTCCCAAACAGACCTAAACATGCAAATCTTGCTAGCTGGATTCCCAGGACAAATTAGCTGCCATTTCCCCAAAAATAAACTAATTACTACTATGACCCTCCTCCCTTTTGTCCTTTCCTCTCATGCTTTCCCCTCTAGCTCCTCCCTGCCTCATGCCCCTGTGGTTTTTACTGATGCCAATAAAACCTATTTTTCTGTAATTGTCAAAAAGTCCCCTCTGCCTGCTTCTATCCAGGTATTCCATCATTCAGGTTCTGTGCAAACAGGAGAGCTGCTCGCTCTCCTTCAAGCCTTCACACGGTTCCAATCCACCCCCATTAACATTTTTACCAACAGCACATATGCAGCAAATGCTATTCATTCACTGCCTTATGCGATCTTAAAGACCAAACCCGGTCTTCTGATAGATGACTGTCTCCAGACTCTACAGTCTTTTCTTGAAAACTGTTCTCATCCCTGGTTTATACAACACATTCAGTCCCACACAGGACTTCCAGGAGCCCTTGCAGAAGGAAATGCTCTCGTGGATTCCTCTTTAACCATCTCAGTTCTCTCAACCTCATTAGATCAGGTGAGAACCTTACACTCTAAATTTCATGTCATCCAGTTCCCTTCATCATCTTAGGCAGGCCCAATGTAAACACCTCATTCACACTTGCAAGCATTGTGGCCCCCTACTTCCCATAGGCCCTTTCCAACCCTAGGGAGTCAATCCCCGAGGCCTTTGCCCAAATACTCTCTGGCAAATGGATATCACCCATGTGCCTTCATTTGGGCGCCTTAAATTTGTTCACATCATCATAGATGCATACTCCAGGTTTCTTTTTGCTACTACACTCACTGGAGAAAGAGTAAAAAATATTGTCACTGCCTGTCTACAGGCCTTTAATCAAATGGGTATTCCATGGACCATTAAAACGGATAACAGACCTTGTTTTCAGTCCAAAACCTTCAAAAAATTTTGTCTTGATTGGAACATTCAACATAAAACAGGAATACCTTATAACCCTCAGGGACAAGCTCTAGTTGAGCAATCCAATGCACTCCTCAAAACTACCATAACTAATGGGAGAGATCCCTCATGATACTCCCCAGGACCTGATTAACAAAGCTTTAGTCACCATCAATTTCCTCACCTTTGATAATCACCATACTACCCCTGCAATTCATCACTGGGGAGGTCTAAGATCAGCCCCCATGCCAGCTCCCCTCGTCATGTGGAAAGACCCTCTCACCAACATGTGGAAGGGCCCCCATCCCCTCTTAACCCAGGGATGAGGGTATGCTTGTATCTTTCCAGAGAATACAGAGCATCCATTGTGGATCCCCAATCGTCTCGTGAAACCTGCAACTGTGTAAACAGACAACCCTGATGAAAGCCTGCAGTAATAATAGTCTCCTTTTATATGGTGCAGTGGTTTTCATCCTCCTCCTCCTCCTGATCGGCATCACTCCCGCGGACTGGACAAAGGTTCAACAAGGTCTCTTCATCCTTATCACTCTCCTCTACATTGGTATTCTTCTTCCAGTAATGTGCTTACTTTTATCTTAGTCTCTATCCTCCTTACAGCCCTCTTCCCCTCCTCCATTATAAGTAAGGGAGAAAGTAAAAGAGATGTCTACTCCTGGAAATTTGTAATTAGAGAAACCTTCTCCTGCCAGGGTCGTACCATGTCTAGCAACATTGGATCAGGCCATTGCCCACCCATGGGGTGTGCAAACGCTATTTCCTTTAACCTCCACCCTTTGTCCTTCACACTTGGTAAGCCCACACCCCCTTGGTATGCTGTTTGGAATCAACCCTATGCGTGCTTCCCCTTTCAACAAACTGAAGCATATTGTAGTAAACATAATTATAATCAGTCTTATGGCGGCTGCCCATATTGGACCTGTCAAATTGGAGATTTTGACACTTGTTATATTCCCCCTGCCACCCCTAATAGGGCTTTACCCTCAATCTGTCTCATCTCCTTTAATGTTACCAGTGGGTCTCTAATGCTTCACATATAAGATCCTTGGGATTCCAAATGGGCTTCTGGAGTTTCCGGAGCATTATACATTAATTCCGAGAGCAAGCCACATAGTTTTCTTTTTATAAATCATCAATATACTCATGAATATTCTAATACTACCCGGGATATTACACAAGTTGAACAAAAAATACGTGAATCTGAAACATCCTTACACAAAACTCTCAACCATGAGTCTCAATATTCTTTCCCTTCCTGAATTGAAATTCTTGATACCACTCTCAACTTCCTCAACCAGTCCACTATTCTCCCTAACACCACCCATTGTTTCCTCTGTGCAGCACTTAGTCACCCTTTACTTGCTGCTACGCCCATACCTTACAACATTACCAACTTCTCCAACCGCACGTGGTCTACTTGTGGAAACCCCATACCTACTGTGCCCTTGTGGAATGTCAACGCCGACAATCTAACTTGCCTCTTTACAAGCTCCACAAATCATTACTCCTCTTAGCCCATTTCTTGTGCTATCAATGAACACTTCCTCAGAATTTTTCTATACCTGCTGGCTTTTACCCCTGGTATAACCAATCCTTATTCACCTGCCTTAATGGCATTCACCCTGAACCCTGTGTCCCAGTAACCCTTACACCTCAACTCACCCTCTACAGCAAAAGTGAAGTTAAATTACTATTATCACCAATTCAGAAGCGAGCTGTTTTCCTTCCCATACTAGTCGGAGTTAGCCTCACAGCATCAGTCGCTGCAATTGCTACTGCAGGAGGCGCTCTTAGCCATGATGTTGCTACCTCAGCACAATTTCAAAAAGAGTTACAGGTAATCTTAGACTCTACTACAGCATCCCTTGAGTCCTTACAGAGACAAATTTCCTCCCTCGCTCAAGTTGCCTTACAGAACAGAAGAGCATTGGATCTTCTTACAGCTGAGAAAGGGGGAACCTGCCTCTTTCTCCAGGAGGAATGTTGTTATTATGTTAATGAGTCTGGAGTAATAGAGCAAAATGTAATCAAGCTAAAAAATTTGCATGATACACTAACAGTCCTCTTACTCCCCACTCTTTTCTTAGCTGGCTGTCCTCTCCAGTAGCAACATGGCTCACCCTCATTCTCAGTCCCCTTGTTTTCATTATTGTTTTTTACCATAGTGCCTTGTCTCCTAAAGTGGCTTCAGAAGAGAATTGAAAGTATTTCCACCGTTATGGTTTATTCACTTCAATTTCGTCAATATCAACCACTAGCACAAAATGAAGAAACTGCTGTTGGGGAATTGGCCACAGTGCAACTATAGTAGTGCATAGATAAATAAATGTGCTACAGTAATATCGTGCCTGCAAATTAATTCCCTCCACCCGAAATATTAACTGGCAGCCAGAGATGGGTAAGATCTCCAGAGGGAGGCAACCTAAGACAGGCGCAGTTACGTGGGTGAAAGAAGGCACATTATATAACTGGTAGCCAATGACGGGTAAGATTCTCAGAGGAGAACAACCTAAGACAGGCATGGTTATAGAGCCTTTTTATAAACACAAACGGAGGAGTTGTTGGCCAAAATGGCCTGCGGCACTAAGCAGCTCCTTTCCTGTAGCCAATTCCCACATGCACCAACCTGAAGTCTGCCTCTTCCCTCAGCAACAGAGGGCTACCAGCCAATCACATGTGCCAACCTGAAAACTGCCTCTTCCCTTAGCAACAGAAAGCTACCAGCCAATCTAAAATGTGCTGTCCTGTTCACCAATCCATTCATAAAATGCCGCCCAAACCCAGCCTATCTGCATTTGCCACCTCTCCCCCCACCCCCATCATAACCCATATAAGCCAATGTACTCCCTCAATAAACCAGACCTGCACCATGAGCCTGCATCTCCAGAGCAGTTACTGTGCGTTCTGTGCTCTGCCGTCCTTACCTCACGAGGCCGCCGTCCCGCATCTTCCCCCTGCCACACAGGTGGGGCTGGAGAGAGTAGCAGAGACCAGTGGAGATGCCGACACCCCCCAGCATGGGACATGACTCCCAGGGATGAGCCTCCCTGGTGCTGAGTGATCACTACCAAGTACCAGCTGATGACACAACTAGAAAAGGACCTTGAATAAAAGGTTCGACTCAAACCAGTAGAATATACCTGTCTACATATAATAACAGGAGTTAAAAATGCTTTTTGACCTAAATCAAGGGGGAAATGGAAAGGACAAATGAGTTTATATGGCTATGAGTCTCTAAAAAAGAGCCTGGAGGTTATCAGTGGGGTTGCACTTATGCACACCTGAGCAAAGTATCAGAGACAGATGAAGTAGATACAAACCCAGGTATTGGTTCTTCTGAGGGCTACAAAGACCCACAGGTTTTATGGTCATGGCAGATGGAATTCACTGTCATGTCAGTTGACACTTCTTTGGCATTGGTGTTTCTTCATGATGGAGCTGGACTCAGATGTGATCTCTTTTCACAAGCCTTTCCTGTTACTTTACCAGAATTGTAGGTGCTGGGGTTTAAGATCTATCTAGGGGACCTGAATCTCTGGACTGACCATATGATAGCCAGGTCCTGAGCCTCAACAGACTTCAGCTCCTATACTCTGATTTATTGGACTTACCCCACTCAGCTAACATGGAATTGAAGAGTGTCACCCACCACACCATGGAGCCAAGAGTGGCTACAACTGAAAGCAGGAGGATTGCATCCAGCATCCATGTGGAATCTAGCCCCCTCTTGACATAGATGTGGAATGGACACAACAAATTCAGGGTCCACAGGATGGAGGAATAGAATAAGGATTAGAGTAGACTTACTGATATTCTATTCATGTACTATTGGGGTTAGTAATTGAAGAAAATGTGGCATTTGTGTGGAAAAAGTGGCCATGTTGGCTGCTGGGTGCAGGGAATGAGAGGAAGAGATGAGATGTGGAGGCATTTCAGGACTTGGAGTTGTCCTGGGTGGTGCTGCAGGGACAATTACCGAACATTGTAGATCCTCCCATGGCTCACTGGATGGAACGTGGGAGAGTGTGGGCTATGATGTGGACCATTGACCATGAGGTGCAGTGATGCTCAGAGATGTATTCACCAAATGCAATGGATGTGTCATGATGATGGGGAGAGAGTGTTGCTGTGGTGGGAGTGGTGGGGTGGGGGGTGTGGGGGTGTGGGGACCTCATATTTTTTGAATGTAATATTTTTAAAAAATGAATTAAAAATAAATAAATAAAGGGTTTAATATCTAGAATATACAATAAATTCCTGCAAACCAACAAAAGAAAGACTGGAAATTGAAAGTGGGCAAAGGGCATGAATAGGAAAGTCCAGAAGAGATGCTCAACCTTACAGGTAACCAGAAAAAGCCAAAATAAAAGAATGAGATAAAACTTTACAGTTATCAGATCTTTAAAAAGTAGCAAGTTCGATAGTAGAATCCCCATGCTTCTTTGGTGGAAGTGTAAACTGACACCACCATCTGGGGAGAAATTTGGTGATACTTCAGGAAATTCAGGGTGCGAGTCCCCCATGCACTCTGGTGTGACTCAGAGAGGCTCTTGCACAGGATCATGCAGGAGTGTGAGCAGTGTTGCTTGTAATCCTAGGCAGATGTCCATTCTGAGAGCAGGTGTGAACTTGGTGGGCATGTGCTCTGGGACCTTCCTCAGCAGTGAGGAGCCCTGGTGGAGTCTATACGCAACATGGGGTCTAACTGCAGGGTACTGGGCTATGGTAAAATAGAAGCAGAAGGACAAATACTACCCTGTTTCTATAGTCAAGGGTCTCTGTGTTCAAGGATGTATGAAAAAAATTAGAGAGTAGCTGCCTATGGGGGTGGGAAGACTGGGAATAAGAACTGCTGATGGAGGAGAGAAAAATAAAGTAAGACAAACAACACCTGTGTACCAAAAGCTAAGGCATGTGGTTGAGCCAACTCCCTACATGAAGTGCAAAAGAAGGAAGGCCCTGAGGATGGGAGGGCAGGGAAGCACTGAGCAAGACCAGCAGCCCACGTGTGGATGGAAGACTGGGCCTCCACAGAGCAGAGCAGGTGGACAGAGAGACCGCACCTGCCAGGCTCTAGTTCCTGACATCCCAGCCAGTGGGGTCATTCCCTCAATTTCAGACAGCCCACCCTATCCCTTCCTGGTCCTTGCACTGACCCGTCCCTCCTGGGGCACCTCGAGGTGTGGCTGCCCCTCAAGTCCAACAGCCTGACCGTCTCTGGAGGGGCCTCCCTTGACTGCAGCCCAGGGTTGGACAGAACCAAACACTCAGGAACGAGCGCCCCTCTCAGGGGTCAGGATAATGCAGAGTGCACCGAGGGTCTCACAGGGAAGACAGGAAGGCTGCATGTCACCAATGCTACCAGCAGACCCCTGTGGACTGTCCAGTGGCCACCAGTGTGGTCTCCCCTCTGGTGTCCTCCAGGCAGTGATCAGTCCTCACCCCTGACTCCTGGGCACACCCAAACCTCACTCTTAGGTACTAAGTTTCTCTTCCCTTTTTTTAAAACAATAATTTGATTTTTATGGCATAAATAGTATTTCCAAGAGAGCTTTTACAGCCAAAAACCCTTCCATTTTACTAACTCTTCACTTTACAACAAAATAGAGAATATTTCTTCACACAAGTTGTGGGTGTATATTCATCTAATAAACATTCTAGAAATCAAACTATCTGCATTACGTACATGGTAACTACACTTACTGTAAATAGAATGTTTTCTAAGGAAATGAGAAATCAAGTCGTGGCTTTTGGCTCACCATAGACCTAACTTCTTAGCCATCTGTGCAGGTTTATGCAGAGATGTGCGTTTGCACGTTGGAAAACAGGCAACCCTGTACCTGAGGCACTAGAGCTGCCGCATCTATAAACAGCTCCCATTTTGACTTACTTTGCCACCAAGATAAACTGGTCAAAACACACGTGACCTGAAGCCCCTGTCTGGGGTGCACAGTCAGTCCAATTAGGTCTCAGAAAGGCTGCGCTCTCCACCCCCAGCCCCTGCTCACTACTGCTCCCCGTCTCTGATTTTTGTCTCTGGCCACAGCTGAACTGACCATTCACGCAGGGAGGATGGACTTTTGGGGTGTGATGAACATGAGCAGTTGTGCTCAGGTGAGAGCCCAGGCCCCGCGCCGAGGGTCCCGTTCACCCTCAGCATGGCTGGGCAGACCTGGGGAGGCTTCTGGGCCCCTGCCTGAGGGCGGCCCGCCCTCCTGTGGACGCTGCAGAGCCTGGAGTTGGGGACGGCAGGCCCCTGGAGCCTCAGCCCCACGTCTGCAGCCTCCTAGAGAACCAGCCGTGGGTGACGCCCCCACCCGTGACGGAGCAGAGGAGCGCTTGGTCAGGTGCTTCCTTCCTGCTCTCTTGTCCCGTCACAGCGCTGAGGCCAAGCCCAGGACAGAGCCCTGTGCTCCAGGGTCACAGCAGGGGTCAGAGTCGGGATGGAGGAGACAGTTTTCCCGGGCGTGAAATCCTGACGTGGGACGCAGCGTCCTGGCCGCGGAGGGGCATCGCGGCGGCAGCTCTGGGCCGATTTCTGTGCTCGCGGTGAAGAGCCCAGAGCTGGTGTACAGAGACAGAGGGCCCTGGAGCCGACGGGCGCCTTCTCAAAAGCCGAGGCTGGGGTTCAGGCACCAGCACAGTAACGAAGCCTACAGGCCTGGGAATGCGCCATAAAGCCCTTTGACGCGTGACGCAGAGCTCCAGGCGCAGCCCCCTCAGCCTAGCAGCGGGACTTAAAGCCGCGCCAAGGTCAGCTCCGCTGGCAAAGGGCCGCAGCGGGTCAAGGCTCGGGGGTCGTTCTGGACATTCCCTCTGCTCTTCAGAACTGAACTGAGGCCCGTGCAGCCCGAGGTCTTCTTTGACTTCCTTTCCCACAGGAGCAGTTAATGGCTTCTCCAGGTGCAAACTCAAGGTGGTCTACGAGGGGGCAGGGGCAGCAGGTGCTGTGGGAAAAAGACCCCTGTGCAGAGCCCCCGTCACAGAACGGTCCTCACGGCCAGCGGCTCCACGTGTCCATGTGTGTCCTGGGGTGGAAATGAGCTCCCATGGAAAAGGCTTCCTGGAGGCCCACGGCCGCCTCCCCAGGCACTTGCCCTCAGCCCCCCAGCTGACCACTGCACGGGGCCGTCCTCAGGGAGCAGCGGGCTGACCACCTCCTGTGAATGCCCCGGCCAGCGGGGCTGCGAACTGGGGCTCGTGGCTTGCGTGGAGGAGAATGATGAGACAGGAGACGCGAGGAATGACAGCGAGACAGGGTGAGGATCAAGCTGCAAATTTTATTGAGGGGAACAAAGGATATATACTCTTGGGAAAAGGAGGGGTAATGGGTGGAGGTGAAAGTTAGGGATTGGTTGTGGTCACTACTGATATGTAGAGTGGGTTTCAGTTTACCTGCCTTGTGCCTGAGCACTGCCTTGTCAGCCTGGGCAGTGGCGGGAAGACAGAGAACAAAGACCTGAAGGGGAAGAAGAATGAGGAAGTGACAAGGCAGATTTGGATTCTGCCATGTTGTGGGACCTGACATATTGTGAGGGGCTAATTATAGTTTGCTTAATTGAGAGGGTTGGCTCTTCTCTGGCAGCCGTGCTACTGATTCTCGCTGAGTTCAACATACATTCTTTTTATCGCTCCCAACATCTCCTCCCTTTTTCTTTTATTAGCACAGTACTTTCTGCATGGCTAACTGAGGGAAACAGAGGCCTCATTTTCTCGATGTGAAGAGGGGGCTTTACCGACTGCGCTACAAGGGCGAATAAAAAAGGGGGGACCGTGCCTGTCTTAGGTCGGAACTGCACCCGGTGAGCCATTTTAGCTCACTCACACACGTGACCAGTCTTACCCGTCATTGGGAAGCATGGCAGCGAAAGGCCATGTCCCTGTCTTAGGTTGACTGTTAGGTCAGTTCAGTTGCCCGTCATTGGCTAACCAGCCCAGCTCCCGGAGCGACCAGGATGCTGTCGATGCATGCGATCGAAGCACCCTGCCCAGTGGCCCTTGCGAACAGAGCGGGTCCCCTAAATTAGTGAGGCATGCTTCTCAGAGAACAGCTAGGTTGTGCTTACCTCTAACCGTCTCTTGCAGTGTTGTACCTTGCACTCAGCAGCTTATAGGCAGGGAGGATTGATGTTTTAAGGGAAGCAGTCTGGATGGTCCATAGATATACCCTGATCAGCGAGATAGAGCCGATGGTAGTGTACTTGAATGGGCTTGCCAAGAGCGGAGTCAACCTGGTCCTTAACTGAATAATTCTTTTTATGGCCCAAGGTCCGAAAGACAGTATGAGAAGTATAGTTATTAATGGGCCTAGTATAGGGAGGATGTAAGGAAGGATTCCACTGAATCCCCAGGAGAAGTTTCCTTGGGTTTCTCTTTATTACTCTTTGCTGGTCCATTTCTGAGCTGAGCTACGTTATTTCTAATAAGGCCGGAATGATTAGCATAAAAAAGCATTCCTCTCCTAATGCCGCATAAATCCCTCCCTCTTTAAGAGGAGCCTTCTGCAATTTTGGAGGACAACCTCAGATAATGAATTTAGGGACTTTTCTAGATGGGAAATGGAGGTTTCCACGCGGGCTATATCTTCATCGACGGCTCGCCTGATAGAGGAGAAGAAAGTTTGTTGTGTAGTTAGGGCTGCTACTCCAGTACCAGCTCCAGCGAGACGATCACCATCATCAGAAGTTGTAGAAGTCTCCATCTCTTCATTCTGGAGTTTAATCCTTTTCGCAGATAACTAAATTTGTTATCCATTTTCTGAAATGATAAGAGCATAGCCTCACCCCCTTACTTTAATCCTGCCTTTTTCCCACACATTGCTTAAAATATCTTTCCAGAATATTGGTTGATCTTCATTTCCTGTGTCTACTGTAGATGTTTGACATTTTCTAAGTGACATTCCACAGGTGTTAATGAATTATAAACATTAAGAGAATGTAAAGTAATAAGCTTTAGCTAATTGATTTTTTGGTGTTATAATACCATCATCTCCCCCTTTTTGTTTTAAAAGCATAGTTTTTAGGGTATGATGGCTGCATTCAATTATGGCTTGACCTGTAGGATTATAAGGAATGCTGGTATCATGTTCAATACCATATTTTAAACAGAAAGATTCAAAGGATTTACTAATGTAAGAAGGTCCATTATCAGTTTTAATTTTCAGAGGGCATCCCATTACAGCAAAAGCAGACCAGAGGTGTGAGTGAACATGATGAAACTGTTCCCCACTTTGAGCAGTAGCCCAAATGAAATGAGAATAAGTGTCAATATAAACGTGAACAGATTGTAGTTTACTAAGGGACGGTATGTAACATCCATTTGCCATAATTGATTAGGAGTCAGGCCTCTGGGATTAGTCCCAGCCTGAAAAGACACTGTAGTTAAGGGTTCACTGGTGGGACAGGTACAGATAATTCCTTGTGCCTGTAGTCTTATTAACTTTTGATATTTATTTCACAGGCCTTTAGCATTAATATGAGTTAAAGCATGGCAATTGCGAGCACTTTGTAAACACCTTACCAATAAATCAGCTCGAGCATTATTTGATGTCATAGGACTAGGCAAAGAGGCATGAGAGATATATGAATAATGTAAATAGATTTTAACCTAATGAGATGTTGCAAATCAGCGCAAAGTTGAGATAACTCATCAGTAGCAAAGATATGAGCTGTTTCAATATGCTTGACAGTAAGGCATACATATTCAGAATCAGAGACAATATTCAAGGGCTCTTAAAACATTTGTAAAACTTTAATGATGGCTCAAAGCTCTGTGCATTGAGCAGATGAATAAGGAGTTGGCCAAACCTGTTCTTTTTGAAAAGTAACGTATGCTGCTTTTCCATTACTATTACTATCAGTAAATACTGTACAGGATGGTTGGGCTATGCACACAGCCTTGAAAAGCACTGCAAAAGTTTATTGTTGGGTTTTTTACAGATAAAGGAATGCAGCTGGCTTGATTTGTTTAAGAAGACACTAAAGAAAGTCTTAGCAAGTTTTAAAACAAAGTGATAGCAATACAGCTGGACTTTAACTTTTTGCAACAAACTAGCAGTGTTTGGGATTGCTGCATAGTATGTTGTTACTTTAATCTATGATAAGAGGTTGTTTTGTGATACTCTTTTATAATAACTAAAACCATGAACAACCACATTGTACTTTTCTTTAATATTATGCTGAAATATTGGTAACTTTGTACACTTTTAAGCATTCATAGAAACCTTTTATCCATACGACTTTAATTAATAGAGGGTTAAGGGAAGAAAAAGTTGTTAATTTTATAACACTGTAAAACACCTTTATTTAGCTTATAACATATCAAATGAACTTAATTATTACTTTAATTTTTCTTTCAAGGTAAAAGAACAAATCTCATAATTAGTTTGGAATAAAAGGCTACTGTTCAGGATTAGGTTTTGAGAAAGCAGTTTTGAACATTATGTTCCTTTAAGAGATAAAGCTTTCCTTCTTGGAATACCTAGGAAATGATAAGCACAAGAAACACAAGACAGACTTTCTTTGTATACTGACTGAGGATAAGAACTTTACCAAAACAGATTAATGGTGAGAGGCTTTGAGAAAGAACAAAAAAATTAACTTTGCATCAGCATACTACTCGAAGACTCATTAAATTTTATTTAACTTTAACTGTAAAAATTCCTTTTCCACCAACTTTCTGCAGTTTCAGCATTCACTCAGGTTCCGTCTTATACTCTACTCTTTCCAATAGTCAATTATTTTATTTCAGGACAAAATTATTTTGTTTCTTTAATAATAAAAACACATTCCATATAGCATACATCAAAGTTATTAAGCAAACTTCTTATAATACTGAGAACACTAAACAAGCTTGTTAAAATAATGAACCTTTCTTTAAATACTTAGTAGCATGCAATATTAGAAATGGTTTTTAGAAGCAAGTTGACAGGGGAGGCTGGTTGCTGTCAATCTTTCCTGTTATAAAATTACCTTTTATTATAATCATCATCAATTCAGTTTTATATATATTTAAGAATGACCTTTTGGAATTAGCCATTTAATACCTTAATGTAAACAATGCTTTATTAAACCTTTTATTTATAACCATATAGACTATTGAAGACAACTTTTATCTTTACAGAGCACATTCCCTTACTTAAAATTATCACAATACCTTTTACAACTTGCCACATGCAAATTAAGTTTCAAGAGTTTATGAAAAATTAGCCATTCTACTTTAGGACAAAACACCTTTTTGCAAAGACTTATTAAATTTCAGTTAGCATTTTCACAAACTTTTAACCAAATGTTCACTTAAGTTTTACATCTTTCATATTATCCTGTGAAGAAAGATAAGTTATTTATTTTAATCTAGGCGAGAACAACTTTTTATGAAGACGTACAGTTAATTTTGTTAATTAAGATTTACAATTTTTATTATTGTAGATATCTTATTAACATTTAAACTTATGTATTAATATAATAAACTTAAGTATTAATATAAGCGCTTATTTGATTTTTGGCCATTTGAATAGAGCTCTTTTAAAAATTTCTAGTAATTTATATTTACCATCCGGAGGTATTACAATATACATTGACATTGAACGAACAGACAGACAAACACAGAACAATTACAACACATTAACAGAAATATATAATTTATTTACGATTGACTCATAATTCTTACTTTCTTGGTATAGCTGCTTTTAAATCTTCTGTTATATAGCATATCATAGATTATACCCTTGAAGATTTCTTCTGGACTTCATGTTGCCTGTAATATGAAAGCTTGTGCTTGGAAACATTTTTATTAGTTATCAGCAATCAGTTAAAATAACTTGAGCAGCATAAATGTAGTTAAACTCTAATTTAGCAGTTTAGACCATTAACACAAATTTTTGGATTATTATTCTGTAAGACTATACTGAGACTTGAAGTTCAGGAATAAACTACTGATCTAAAACTGAAAATTTCTTTTTAAACCTTGATAAAAATTTTGTACTAATTTTATTATCTTGGTTAAATAAGCCCAATTAGAATTAGCATGGAAATAAAACAGAACACCAATGTTGCCATGTTTTTCTCTTTTTTCAGTGGCTTAACTCTATTAACCCCCACTAGCCCACAGCTACATTGTCATGTAGACAGCAGGGAGTTTGAAAAGTTGCGAAAGTGGGCTAGTGTTTGCCTGGATAAAGTTGATTGCCTCGTAAAGTTTGTTTGGATTTTGGGGCTTGTGGCTGCCTTTGTTTCCCACTTCCCTAATGGGAAGCAGGGGCAGTGCCTTGCTCTTCGTGGTGGCGTGGATTTTGGCGGGCTTCAATCAGCAGGCACTTAAGCCCGCGCCCGCGGAGCGCAAGGAGGGTGCTATGGCCAGGAAGGCTTGGGCCGAGTGCCGCCTGCCACCTGCTGCGCTCCCCCCAGCCAGCGCCCGAGGCAGGGCTAATTTCAGAACAAAGCCTGAAGTAACCTGACAAGTTCTCCTACTTTCCGTAAGGTCTAACTGCTGCCTGATAAGCTGCATTTGCATTTACAAAGGCAATTTGCTTTACAAAGTCTGTTTCTGTGTTGATATCGCCAGTTTTTCTGCAGCCGTGCACAATTTGCCTACAAACTTTGAAAAGGGTTATTTTGGCCCCTGCTTAATATTAGTGAGGGAGGAGGCAGGGCGGAAGTGAGAGCAGTTTAAGATTACAACTTACATCTTCATTGGGAGTTTCTGGGTTATTTTCACAGACCTCATCCTCGGGGGAGGGGGTAGAAGGAGTGGAGGGTTTGTTATCAAAGGAAATTAAACTGAGGGGTGAGTTTGAATGTAAGTGATGGGGTTGCGAGTGATGCTCAGACTTTTTACTGCAACCTGAAGGGGGTTGAGAACTTAATTTTAAAGCAGTCTCCCCTTCTGTGATGATTTCAGTAACATCAGGGAAGCGGGGGGGAAGCCCGAATCATCTTATATATCAGTTGACAATAGCTAAATGCAGTGACAGGGATTCGGGAGGGACCAAAAGTCTTATAATAGTCATTCAAACAGTCACTGACTCTTTTCCAACATCTTTCATCTATGGTTCCCTCCTCAGGGAACCACGGGCAAGTTTTTATGATAAACCTAAAAAAATTCACTAAGACCCTTCTTTTTTACCACAATTCCTCGCGCCTGAAGTGCTTCCTTTACTTGATTAAGAAATAGATCGTGTTGTGATTGTTCCTGTCCCATGGAAGAAAAAAACTTTAATTTTAGAAAAAGTAAGAAAAATGAAGAGACTAGAAGAAACTTTACCTCGAGTAGGTTCCCAGGACTCCCTCCTGGACAGGATCCTTCCCGGATGCCTGGACCTCTGCGCCGCTAGTTTCGCCTCTGCATCGGCTAGTAGTGAAGAGAGCTCTCTATCTTGGTGGGTGCGGCGGTTCCCTCTCACACGCAAGCCAAAAGTCCCACGTCCGGGCGCCAGCTGTGAATGCCCCGGCCAGCGGGGCTGCGAACTGGGGCTCGTGGCTTGCGTGGAGGAGAATGATGAGACAGGAGACGCGAGGAATGACAGCGAGACAGGGTGAGGATCAAGCTGCAAATTTTATTGAGGGGAACAAAGGATATATACTCTTGGGAAAAGGAGGGGTAATGGGTGGAGGTGAAAGTTAGGGATTGGTTGTGGTCACTACTGATATGTAGAGTGGGTTTCAGTTTACCTGCCTTGTGCCTGCGCACTGCCTTGTCAGCCTGGGCAGTGGCGGGAAGACAGAGAACAAAGACCTGAAGGGGAAGAAGAATGAGGAAGTGACAAGGCAGATTTGGATTCTGCCATGTTGTGGGACCTGACATATTGTGAGGGGCTAATTATAGTTTGCTTAATTGAGAGGGTTGGCTCTTCTCTGGCAGCCGTGCTACTGATTCTCGCTGAGTTCAACATACATTCTTTTTATCGCTCCCAACAACCTCCTGGTCAGGGGTCCTTGGGTTTAAACTGTCCCCAGCAGTTCTAAGTGCCCCGCTGTTGGGTCTAAAGGTGTTTGTACCTTACATCACCTTCCCATCCAGAGCTGGCTTTTCCTCTTCATCGTGGAAAATTAAATCTCTGAAAGCACCTTATTCATTACATTAAGAAATTTGGTCAAAGTGTTAGGTGGTAAAATAAAGCATTCATTTTGTCTAAACCTTTAAATATGAAGAAAGTGGTCGGAACCGTCAGCCATGGGCTCGGTGACCCTGTGAGACCCGCTGTGGGGCCACACGCAGACTCCAAGTCCAGGGAAAAGTGTCCTTTTCCTGAATTCGTCCCTGGGGGCTTTCAACAGTTCCTTGTTTTTTTTTTAAATTTCTCTCCCCTTCCCCGCCCCCTACCCCAGTTGCCTGCTCTCTGTGTCCATTTGCTGTGTGTTCTTCTGTGTCCATTTGCATTGTTGTCAGCAGCGCTGGGAATCTGTGTCTCTTTGTTGGACCATCTTGCTGTGTCAGCTCTCCATGTGTGTGGCACCACTCCTGGGCAGGCTGCACATTTTTCATGTGGGGTAACTCTCCTTGTAGGTGGCACATTCCTTGCACGTGGGGCTCCACTATGCAGGGGACACCCCTGTGTGGCATGGCACTCCTTGCCCACATCAGCACTGTATGTGGATCACCTCCACACAGGTCAGTAATCCCTGGGTTTGAACCTTAGACCTTCTATATGGTAGGCAGACACTCTATCAGTTGACCTACATCTGCTTCCTGAATGGTTCCTTCATGACACTTTCACACATATTCTGCAGCAGCCCCTGGCAGGTCCCCGCCTCCCTGGTGCCTGCTCCTGGGGCCTGAGCGCTGGGGGGCTCATCCCGCTCCTTGTGCTGGAGGCAGGTGGAGCAGGAAGCTCCAGGGTTTGTCCTCATCATGCAGGGAAGGCAAGTGGAGCAGGACTGTGGAGCACAGCATGGAGTCCCCACCGGGGACTAGAGGATGAGGGATGGCACAGGCAGCAGGGACACTACGGCCTCCCATGAGCGTCGATGTTCTGAGGCTCCACTGGAAGTTGAAGGCTCTGGAGAACTGAGTAAGTCTTGTGCCAGGCTGAGATCGTCAAACTTGAGGAGCTCCAGAGGGTGGAGGATGTCACGCTCGGCCTGTCCCTTCTACCCAGAGTCCCTGTTGGGCCTTATGTAGGCCTATCCTGTTTAAAGGAGCAGCTGCATCTCTGGGAAAGTGCAGCAGGCCATTCTCTGCTTGACACTGGACCCCTCTGGGATGTACGTGGAATTTCTTCCCACAGCTATTTGCTTGCTCCTCTGAGCAGTGCTGCTCTCCTCTAGAGAAGTTAGGTGCCAATCTTTTCATCATTTCTGCAGTTTCATTCTTCAGTCTCTCAATGACATCAATAAGTTCCTTTTTATCTTCACTGAATGTCTGAAAGTTTTCCTCTCTTTTCTAATGAAAGAGCTTCATGCTCACAGCGGCCCTCATGGCTGCTGTCCTCCTCCATCTTGACACAACATCTGCTGCCAGTGAGCCCAGGGCTGTGGGTAAGGGATGGCAGGCAAGGGGCAGTGGGTGCTGAAGGTACAGATCCCTTATGGGGGCTGGCAGCCCAGAGCCTCCTCCTCTGTCCTTGCTCCTGCAGGGCAATTCTTTTGGCTCAGCACCTCCAAACATACTGTCCACATCTCTCAGGGAACTGGGCAGAGAAGGACGCATGGGGGACTTGCAGATGCAGCATGAGCAGTTGTTGGTTTGTTCTGCTCCACACCCACCCAGGAAAGCCCTGCCTATCTACACCCTAGTTCAACATGCAGTAAGTGAAACAGAGCCCATGGGGATGCGAGTGCAGAAGGTCTGAGCATGGTGGGAGGGCCCGGGACTCAGGCCAGGGTGGGGGACCTGCAGACTCCACATCCAGCAGCCACAGGCCAGCTGGACAACTTGACAGACAAGTCATTTAACCATGTCCTGGGTGAGACTGTAGGCTCTACTTGTGTAAAAAAAAATAAAATAAAATAAAGCTGCACACTTGTATAAAAAACTGGAAGGATTCACAAAAAATTGAAACCAGTAGTTGACTATGTGGCATGACAAGGGAAATGGAGTGGAGTGGGGTTTCTCCCCTCTGAAAATGCTGGAATTTTTAACACTGAGCACAAGCTACTTTACCGCAAACATGAGACAGCTCTCCTGAGTGCCAGCCCAAGAGACCCGATTTTCCCAAAATGATTATTTGAAGAGTTTTTATTTTAGATTTCATCCCCAAAACTGGTTGGAACCTGGCGTTGCTGTGCCCTAGGCCAGTCAAGCCTGCCTCTGCATCTCCACTGGAGGAGGAGACAAGGTGGAGCATGTGGGAGCACAAAATAAAATCAGAACCATGGGCTGCCCTGCCTGTGTGGCCTCCCCCTCCTCTGGACCCCGGGGCAGGCACCGAAGCTCTCTGTGTCCCAGTCTTTCAGGTACCAGGAACCTTCCTTCCCAAAGCAAGGAAGAAAACCCTTTGCCAGAAAAAGACGTGGCCAAGGGGTTCAGCACCGACGTCTGGGCATCTAGGAAAGTCACCAGTTTAGGGTCACGCAGAGCCCACCAGGTGGGAACGTGCTCAGCACCCAACACCCCAGCTCTTTACCTGAACTTGTTTGCAGGTGGAGCACCAAGTTGCATGAGGGAAGCGGAAATAGAGCTGTGACGTGTTGTTTATGGGCATCCCCAGCATAGCAGGTGCTGGTGCAGGGTGAGGACACGGAGAAGCCTTCTGGGGTCTGGGGAGAGAGATACAACCCCCCCCCCCCATGGTCAGTGTCAGTACACAGGGTCTGCCCTTGGGGAGCAGAGGGGATGCCTCAGGAGTGGGGGTCCCTGAGGGAAAGCTTACCAGGTGGGGAGGTGGGAAAACTCAGAGATGGTGGAGAGCAGAAGGGCAGCTGAGGGGAACGGGGGAGCTGCGGTCCCTTCACTTGTACCCGAGAACATTCCCATCATCTCTGGGAGGTGAGTATTTTCCCGTGGAGGGTGCGGAGCTCTTTGACAAGGTCTGCAGAAATGGGCTCTGGACTCACGAAAGTCTTCATTTCACCTCTGCAGAGAAGTTGGAGGCCAATTAAGTCCAAATTCCTAGTGCATGAGGCTAAACTCACAGGAAAGGAAGCTCTTGGGTCTGTGATGAAAATTAGGTGGTGTCACCTCTCTCCCCACCTGCCAGGGCAGGAGGCTTTCAGTTAGACCTAAGAGGAAGGGGCAGTGGGGCCAGTGCAGATGGGGGGACATGGGCATCACCTCTGCTTGCCTCCAGAGGGCGGTATGGCACAGGGCAGAAAGCAGCCTTCAACCAACTTTCTAACTTGTGTGCTGTTTTATCCAAGGGGGAGGAGACAAGTGGAGATGAAATTGGAGACAAAAGGAAATACACATTTCAGTGAGAAAGCCCCTGGTTGGGACCCTGGTGACCTGGAGCAAGCACTTCATCCTCTGGAGCTGATTCCCCAGAAGCCCCAAGGCCCTTCCAGACCTGAACAAGTGGGTGAGAGTCACCTCCTGACTCAGTGGTAATTGGTTCAGCCCCTCCTCTCAAGGAGGGCACAAAACACAAGGCAAGTGTTCTCTTCCCCTCCCAGAGCAGACGGCCAATGCTTGAACACAGAGGAAGGAAAACGCCTGTATTCCAGAGCCTGCCAGAGCCTGGAAGCTGCCCTTCCACACAACATTTGAAAATACTGGAGGAAAAGGGGAGTTGGGTGGGAAAGAGGAGTGGAAGGTAGCTCTGATTGCTCTTGGTTCCAGATTTATTGTATACTATAGCAGATAGTTCCCCTTAGAATTTTACATTTTAAATGGTGTTAGACACTAATTTGAGTACTATTCATTTCATAGATTAAACAGCTGTTCCGGGACAAGTCTAAAAATATGATTATTATTTATAATCATTTGGTGGGCCAGGTGTGTCCTCCCTATATCAGAAAATCAATTTTTAACACTGTGACTCTTTGAGCACAGCCCTGTGGTGGGCTTGGGTGTTTGTGTGAATGATTGACAGGGTGGGTATATCAGAGCCCCCTGCTCTTCTGCAGAGTTGTCTTTGGGGGGTGGGGTGGGGTGAAAGCCCCTTCCCTGGAAATGACACATTTAAAGGAGGCGGGGCTGGGAACGGGCCTCCCTTCTCCGGTGGCTCCACATCCTACTAAACCAGAAAGAGGAGAACTTGGTTCCATGTGCCCTTCCCTGGTCCTGCACATCCTTTTCTCCTTGAAGAACCAGCTCAAAAGCTCCTCCTGAGAGAGCGCCCCCTGCTGGATGACCTTCTCCTGGAGCTCCTTCGCCTTGACTTTCCTCAGTACCTGGAACTGTCCGGTCCTCTGTGCTGATTCCGGTCTCCACCTCGTCCTGGGAAGTGTTCTGCCTCCAGCAGGTAAGTGTGTGAAGATCAGGGACTGGAGTTTGAGTTATCAGTCGGGCCTTGGGATGTAAACCAGTTCCGCTAACTGGAAGGATGACGCTGGTGATACCACAGCAGCCACCACCTCCTGCTGTCTTCCTGGGTGCCAGGACCGTGCTGAGGGTTTACCTGGATTAGGTCTTATAACCTAACAACAGCTGAGCATTTACCTGGATTAGTTCTTATAATCTTAGCAACAGCCCTGTGAGGAGATGTATTCGTACTTCTTAAAATTCCAAGAAGAGGTGCACCTGCAAGATGCCCTTCCCTCTGTGGACCCCAGTTCAGGATCTTGGTCAGGCCATGACTCAGGTAGATCCTGGGGACCAGGTGCACCTGCCAGCAGCCAGCAAGGGGGGTCCTTCTCAGGTGGGGGTCTGCCGGGAGTGAGGCCAAATCCTCAATGAACTGGGAGGTCCATACAGCAGCCATGGGACTGGATCCATGTGGAGAGTCCTCTGAGCCTGGCGCTCAAGTCCCCTAAGAGTGAACTCCCAAGAGCCAGGTGCAGCCACATCCCCTGGGGTCCCTCCAGCTAACGTTGTACTTAATGGTGAAAGATGAAAGATTTCCCACCAATATCGAGAATGAGACAAGGATGCCCACCCTCCCCTTAGTATTCAATATTGTGATTGAAGCCCTAGCTAGAGCAACTAGGCAAGAAAAAGAAATAAAAGGTACCCAAATAGGAAAGGAAGAGGTAAGAAATTTCATTATTGACTGATGATATGATACTAAGAAAATCCTCAAAAAACCACAACAAAACTAATAGACAATTTCTGCAAGGTGATGGGATACAAGATTAACATGCAAAAATTAATAGCATTTCTATACACTATTAATGAGCAATCATAGGAGGAAGTCAGAAAAAAAATCCATGTCCAATAGCGAATAAAAAAATCAAACAGCAATAAATTTAGTCAAGGACATAAAGGACCTGTATTCAAAAACCCATAAAGAGTGTTAAAAGAAACCAATGATAATCTAAATAAATGGAGGGATATTTCCAAGTTCATTGGTCGGTAGACTAAATATCATTAAGATGTCAATCAGTTCTAACCAAACTAATCTATAGATGTAATACAATCCTGATTAAATTCCACCATCTTTCTTGGTAGAGTTTTTTCTTTTGACAACATTTTTTTTAAGATTAGTTTTTTTATATTATTTATTTCTCACCCCCACCTCCCTGTTGTCTGCTCTTTCTGTCCATTCTCTGTGTGTTCTTCTCAGTTTATATTCTCATTAGGTGGCTCCAGGAACAAATCCTGGACCTTCCAGAGTGGGGAAGAGGCGACTACACTCTTGTGCCACCTCCTTTCCCTGTTCTGCTACGTCTTCTTATTTTCTGTCCTCTGGGTCTCTTGTTGCGTATCTTCCTGCACCAGCTCTCCATGTCAGCTGGCACTGCTGTGTGGGGTGGCTTTGTCACTCAGGACAGCATTCCCATGCAGGGAAGCCCTCCTCATGGAGTCAACTCACTGTGTGGGCCAGTCTGTGCTCACCAGGAGGCCCTGGACGTCAAACCCTGGACTTCCTATATGATAGGCAGGAGCTCATTTGGCTGAACCACATCCATTTCCCAATTTCTTGGTAGAATTTGAAAACCCAATTATGAAATTTATCTGAAGGAATCAGGGTCCCCAAATAGCCAAAAATATTTTTTAAAAAAAAGAAGAAAATTGAAGAACACTCACTTCCAGACTTTAAAGCATATTTTCTAGCTACAGGGGTAAAAACAGCAGGGTATTGGCATAAAGATAGAGAGATTGGCTAATGAAACCAAATCTAGAATTCAGAACAGACCCTCCCATCTATGGTCCAGTGATCTTTGACAAGGTTGTGAACCCACTCAACTGGATCAGAATAGCCTGTTCAAAAATGGTGCTGGGAGATTTGGACATCCATATCTCAAAGAAAGAAAGAGGACCCTTAGCTCACATCTTATTCAAAATTAATTTAAAATGGGTCAAGGACCTAAATGTAAAACCTAGAACCAGAAAACTCTTAGAAGAAAGTGTAGGGAAACATCTCCAAGATTTTGTGTTTGGTGGTGGTCTCTTGGATCTTACTCCCAAAGCATAAACAACAAAAGTAAAAGTAGATAAATATAACAGCACAAAAATTAAATAATTTTATTCTTGACAAAAGGCTTTGTCAAGAAAGTAAAAAGGCAGATAACTCAATGGGAAAAAATAGTTGAATACCATATATCTGATAAGGCTTTGCTCTCCCTGTTATATAAATAGATTATAGGGAAGTGGATGTGGCTCAAGTGATTGGATTTCCACCTACCATATCAGAGGACTTGGGTTTGTTTCCTGGGGCCTCCTGGTGAAAAAAACAGTATGCCTACACAGTGAGTCAGTGCCTGTGCAAGTGAGTCACACAGCAAGATGATGATTCAACAAAAGAGAGATGAAGGGGAGAGTCAAGGTGAGGTGCAAGAGAAACCAGGAACTGAGGTGGCATAACTGATAGGGAACCTCTCTCCACATCAGAGGTCCACAAGATCAAATCCTGGTGAATCTTAGAGGAGAAAAACAGGAAGAGAAGACAAAAGGAGAAATGATACAGAAGATCACACAGCAAATAGACACAGACAGCAAAAACAGCAGGGTAGGGTAGAGGGGAGGTGGAAGGACAAAAAAGAGATTATACACCTTAATGACAACATGACAAGGCCCCCCTATTAAAAATTGGGCAAAACATTTCAACATTTTTCCAAAAAGGAAATACAAAAGGCCAAAAGACACACAAATAGAAGTTCACATAACTAACTATTAGGGAAATGCAGATCAAAATGACCATGAGATATCATCTCTCACCATGCAGAATAGTCACTCTTAAAAGAACAGAAAACATCAAGGGTTGGAGAGAATAAGGAGAGATAGGAACACTCCTTCACTGTTGATGGGACTGTAAAATGGCTCAACCTCTGTGGAAGAAGATCTGGTGGTTCCTCAGGAAACTAAATGTAGAACTGCCTCATGATCCAGGAATACCACTACTAGGAATATATTCAGAATAACTGAAAGCAAGGACATGAACAGCTATTTGCACACTGATGTTCATAGCAGCTTTATTCACATTTGCTAACGTGTCCTGAAACAATGAATGAATAAAAAACAAGTGGTATATTCATACATGGACTGTTTCTCAGCTGTCAGAAGAAATGAACTGGGGGAATGCATGACAACATGGAGGAACCTTGAGGATATTATGTTGACTGAAATAAGCCACACACAAAAGGATGGATATTGTATGGTCTCACTGATATTAACTGAATGGCTGGAATTATGGATTTGGATTCTGAAGTGCAGATTGGTGGGAGATGGAATGTGGGATGAAAAGAGGTGAAGATGTTGTATGTATGTAGATTGTGTAATAAGGTCCCGGATAAATATTGGAAATGGTTGAACTTGATGGTATCATATTATAGTGAATGTTACACTGTTGGTTTATGGATGTGATTGTGGCTGAAACCAGAAGTCTAGGAATATTCACATTAGTTGGAAGACAGCCAGAAGATAATATGGGGAATATATAACAATGATTTTGGAAGTAGATGAAGATTGTGGTTAATAATTGAGGAATGTTCTTCTATTACAGGGTGTTAAGTATGTGGGGATACATGGGAAAACATAATTGATGCAATTTATGGGTTATAGTTAACAACATTGTAATGGTTTTGCAACAAAAGCAAATTTGGTAACACATTAACTCTATTATAAGTAAAAAAAGGAATATGGAGTTTTGTTTTGTGAGATATGAAAATGATTAATTTTATTCTTTTTTTGGAATAATAATGAGACCTTGACTATGTCATTTAACTCCTCTGTGTTCATCTGTGTGTCTGTCTGGACACTAGAGGAACTCCTGAGTGAGCAGTTGCAATTAGTTTAGATAAAAGGACCTAAAAAAGAACTTTTTAGGAGTAATTTTGCCATGATTGTTGAGATGCTTTTTTCTATTCTTTTACTTTTGTGAATTTGAAATAAAATTGTTAATAAACAAGTTAAAAAAAAGATGCTGTGAAGATTATTGAAATGACACCAAAGATTTATAATATTACAGAGACTTAGCTGATAAAACAGTGGCAGGGTATCAGAAAATTGAGCCCAATTTTGAAAGAAGTTCTACTCTGTGTAAAGTGCTATGAAACAGTATCGCATGCTCCAGAGATACCTTTAGTGAAAGGAAGAGCAATGGATGTGGCCAACTTCCTTGTTGTCTTATTTTAAGAAATCCCCACACCCCCCACCCTTCAGCAGCCACCACCTGATCAGTCAGCAGCTGTCAACATTGAGAAAAGACCCTCCACCAACAAAAAATTATGACTCGCTGAAGACTCCAAGATGGGTTAGTATTTTTATAATAAAGTATTTTTAATTAAGGAATGCACATTGTTTTTTAGACATAAAGCCATTTATTGCACACTTAATAGAGTACAGTGTAAGCATACCTTTTATATGCACTCAAAACCAAAAATTTCAAGTGTATTAGACAGCCAAAGGGGTGCTGATGCAAACTACCAGAAATTGGTAGGTTTTTGTAAAGGGTATTTATTTGGGATAGGAGCTTACAGATACCAGGCTATAAAGCATGAATAACTTCCCTCACCAAAGTCTATTGTCAGGTGTTGGAGCAAAAAGGCTGCAGATGTCTGTTAGAGTTCAGGCTTCCTGGGTTCCTCCCTTCCTCAGGCTTCTCTTTCCTGGGCTCAGGGATCCTCTCTTCCTGGGACTTGCTTCTGTTTCTCTGACTCCTGGGGCTCCTGTTTAAGGCTTCAGCCTCAAACTCCAACATCAAAATTCCAACATTAAGAGCCCTCAACTCTGGTCTTTGCCATGCCTTTTATCTATGAGGCCCTGACCACCAAGGGGTGGGGACTCAATGCCCTAATCATAACTCAATCAAGCCCAGGTACAGATCAGATTACAAACATGAGCCAATATCTATTTTTGGAATTCATAACCATATCAAACTGCTGCATTGGGTGACTCATTTTATTGTAACATTTGCTTTACTGCCGTGTTCTGGAATTGAACCCTCCTCATCTCTTAGGTACACCTGTACTATTGTACCTGTGAAGGGATAATGTTGGGGAGACTTTTCACTACAACCATAGTGTCCTCTTGTCGACTTCCAGAAAAGAACCTCTCTCCAGTGTCAGTAAGTCTTTACCAGGTTTCTTCTGAAAACTGTCTAACCTCTAAGTTTGGGTACTTTCACTAACTTTTCTCTTTGAGTTAGTTCCCAGGAAACTCAGAGCCCAATTCATGGACCTCCTAGAGTCAGAAAGCAAAAGCTTAAGTCCATATGTGGGTGCTAAACCTATTCCTGGTTTCACTTTGTGTTTTTCTGCCTTTAATTTCACTTCAGCTCAATTTAGTCTCTTACTTAATTTTGAAAATCTTGTTCTGTGTGGTTTTTTCTGTTGTTCTTACTTAGAGTCCCTCTGGGATGAAATAGGGTAAAAATAAATAATAACCCCCTCACCCAACCAATACTGTCTTGGGGTGGAATCAGGCCAGGGACTTGGGAAAAGGCTAGAGTGAGATGGGGTGACTGGCCTTTAGAGGGGTGGGGCAGGCCATGATGCAGTGCTGAGAACTGTTCCCAAACACTTGTACCTCAGAAATGCCACATTTTTTAATTTTTCAAAATAAACTTAAAATTACAAAAGTATTTAAGTATAAATTTATAGCATGAAATGGATAATAAGGACAAAAAGGAACAACTTATGCCAGTATATTTGATAACTGAGACAAAATGGACAGTTTCCTTTAAAGAGACAAGTTGTCAACACTGAATCAAGATTAGGAAATGTGAATAGCACTTTATCAATTAAAGAAAATAAATTCACAATGAGAAACCATTCCACAAAGTAAACTCCAGGCTCAAATGGCTGAACTGTTGAATTCTACATATATTTAAGCAAGAATTTATATCACTACCGTGGCAACTCTTAGAGAAAATAGAGTAGGAGGAATACACACTTCCAAATCCTTTTGTGAGGCATTACCTAAAGCAGAAACAGGCTTCAAAAGAAAACTGTGGTGGTTAAGTTCATGGGTCAGCTGGGTCAGGCTATGGTGTCCACTTATTTGGTCAAGGAAGCACTGGCCTCATTGTTGCTGTGAGGACATTTTGTGGATTTATGTCATCAGTATGTTGATGGCATCTGTGGCTGATGACATCTATAATCAACTGAGGAGATTGCCTTCAACAGTGAGAGACGTCTTATCAAATCAGTTGAATGCCTTAAAAGAAGAAGTGATGGTTTCAGCAGTCAGAAGAGAGAATTCCCATCTCTACCACAGTCAGGTTCTCCTGCGGAATTCATGGAAAACCTTCTCTGGAGTTCCCAGCTCCCAGCCTGCCTTTCAGAATTTGGAATCTGGACTAGCCCATCACTACAGTCACGTGAGACAACTCTTATAAAAATCTGTTTCCTTAGAGAACACTGACTAATACAAAAACTTTATACCAATGTCTCTCAGGAACCCTTTTCAAAATACCAGCAACTTGAATCTTTTAAAATGAGAATACATCATGGCCAAGAAAGTTTTATCCCTGATACAAGTTGGGATGAATATATGAAAATTAATCTAATTTATCATCTAACAGAATAAAGTACAATAGCAATAAAATCAACTCCATGGAGAAAAAGGCATTTAAAATTCAACATCCTTTGATAATAAAATTTCTCAGTAAACTAGGAATAGAAGGCAACTTCTCCAAGGTGATAAAGGGCACCCATGAAAAATTTACAGATATCAGCATATTTTATGATAAAAGATTAATACTTTCTAAGATCAAGAACAAGGAAAGGTTGTGCAATCCTGCCACTATTATTACACAATATACTGCCCAGCAAAGGAAATAACAGACATTCAGATTATAAAACAGAAGAGAAAATGTCTCATTTTGCAGATGACAGAATCATGTACATAGCAAATCCTGTGGTAAAAAAAAATGTTCCTAGACTAGAGAGTAGAGCATGATTGCAGGGTTCAAGGACAAGATACAAAAGTGATTTTTATTTCTATACACAATGTAAAATTAGGAAAATGAAAATCACAAGTTCAATTTACAATAACAACATCATAATAAAATAACTAGGTGTCAATTTAAAGAAAGTGTGCAAGATCTCTACACTGAAATCTACAAGTACTGCTGAGGGAAAGTAACAAAAACCTAAATAAAGGTGGAGAAATACCATGTCAAGAAATGGAATAGTCATTATTAAAGTATCAGTTCTCTCCAAATTGGATTATTGTTTAAGTACAATTTCAATCAAAATTATGGCAGGCTTTTAAAAAGAAATTGACAAGCTGATAGTACAATTTCTAAGAAAACACAAAGGACTTTGAATATCCAAAATGCTTTTTAAAAAAATACCTATTTCAAATTTTAAAATAAAAGAGCAGGAAAAGGCAGCTCAACAAGTTATGGAAGCATTACTCCTAAAAATTTCTGTCCAGGCACTTCTTTATTTCTGATCTCTTTATTTTTTTTTAAATGTTACATTAAAAAAAATAAGAGGTTCCCATATACCCCACATGCCCTCTCACCCCACTCCTTCCACATCAATCACCCCCCCCATCACCATGGCACACTCATCACACTTGGTGAACACATCCTGGAGTGCCACCGCACCACAGGGATAACAGTCCACATTGTCATTTTCATGCTCCACCAGTCCACCCAGTGGGTTATGGCAGGGTATATATTAATGTCCAGCATCTATCCCTGCCACATCATTCAGGACAACTCCAAGTCCCAAAAATACCCCCATATAACATCTCTTCTTCTATGTCCCTGCACCCCAGCAACTACCATGGCCACTTTCTCCACATCAATGCTACAATTTCTTCCATTACTAGTCACAATAGTTTTATAGTAGAATATCAGTAAGTCCACTCTAACCCATAGTTTATTCCTATATCCTGTGGACCCTGGGAAGGTGATATCCACTCCACCTCTATATCAAGAGGGGCTTAGATCCCACATGGATGATGGATGCAATTCTCCTGCTTGCAGTTGTAGGCACTCTCTTGGTTCTCTGGTGTGGTGGTTGACCATCATCACCTCTCTGTTAGCTGACTTGGGTAAGTCCAATGAAACAGGGAGTAGGAGTTGAAACTCTGCTGAGGCTCAGGGCCCAGCTGGCACATGGGCAGTCCAGAGATTGAAGTCTCCTGAATGTGCAACAACCCTAGTGCCAAACACAAGTTCAGTATAAGTGACAGAAAAGGCATATGTAGAAAGGTCACATCTGAGTCCAACTCCATCACACTCAGGAGCACAAATTCCGAAGTAGGGTCAACTGACATGGCACTGAACACCAGCACCATCTGCCATGACTGTAGAACCTGTGGGCCTCAGTAGCCCTCATGAAACCCCGTACCTGGGATTGTATTGCTTTGGCTGTTTCTGGTGTCCTGCTGAGACGTGCATAAGCACATCCCCTCTGATGACCTCCTGAATCTTTTTTGAATACTCTTAGCCATATAAACTCATTTGTCTTTGCCATTTCCCCCTTTTATTCAGGTCAAAAAGCAGTTTTTAACACATGATCCTACATGTAGCCTGAGATATTCTGCTGGTCTGAGTTGACCCTTTCATTTTTCTAGTTACATTACCAGCTGGTGCTTGGTAGTAATCCCTCTGTCCCAGAGAGGTTTTGGATCAGGCACTTTTATCTCATCAGATTCCAACTTCTAACTCAGTTGTTCCTCTTATGTTCAGAAAGATATACAAATGAAACAGATTAATTAAATACCTTAAAGGGACTTTAAGAAGAAGAAATGTGGAGAGTCCATGGAGTGGATCTGAAAATTTCCCTTGAGCTCCAGTAGCAGCTCAGGGCAGTGTAGGTCAATGTACATAATAAAGAGCAGAAATAGAACCACCGGTGCATGTGCTCATGAAAACCGTTTCCCCTAATCCACTGGGGAAAGGACAGTCTCTTCAACAAATGGTGGAAAGTTTCAAAAACGATTTTGACACAAGGAGCTGGTGGGGGTGAGGCCGAGGGGACCTGGACAGCTAAGGCCCCCAAAGGAGAAATGACCTGGGACACCAGGCTCCTGCACTCAGCCTGGGGGAAGGTCCACCTTGGGGTTGGGATGGTGGGCAGGTGCCTGGTCTGGGGGTCTGGTGAGGCGCGGACGGTCAGCCCTCAAGTTCGTGGAGTGTGTGGGCAAAGCGTGGGTGGGTCTTATCACCCACCTCCCCACTGTCCACTAGGGTCTCCAGCCCCCAGGCCACATCCTGCCCTCCGCCCTCCAGGACCCGCATCTTCGGGGCCTCCATCTGCGAGGCCACCTCCCCGCACCCAGCCCAGGTCGCACCAGCTCAGCTATCAGGAGCTGAAGAAGCGCCTGTAGGTGGCCAAAGGTTCTGACCACAGGCTGTGCAGGGCTGGGGGGAAAGCGGTGAGAGAAGAGACCCTGGGGCTCCTGGAACCAGGGGCCGCTTGCCTCCAGGAGCCACACAGCCATGCTCGCCCCTCCTTTGGGTCTTTGATTTCCCCCACCCAGTGTTAGGAAGGCTCTGTGTGAGGGAACCCCTCAATCTCTTCCCGTCCCTCACCCTGACTTCTCCTTCTGTTCCTGGATGTGTTTGGATTATACCATTCTTGCAAAACAGAAAAATGTTCAACACTTAACACTTATAATCAAGTACAGGGTAACACCTGAGTAGTTACCATCCAGGTGAGAATACAGACCTCCACCACTGACCTGGCCATAAGTCCCCTCTGCCTCTCACTGAGAAGACCCTGTCCCTCCCCTCACTGTGTCCATGAGGCTGCCCCCTCTCTTCTGGCTCCTTTCCATCCACTGTTTTTGCCTCCACCACCAGTCGTCCCTATTTCCTCCCTCTCTTCTCTTCTCAGGAGCCCGCCTTGTTCCTAGGCCAATGCCAGGGGGGTCATCCTCCCTCTTCCCCAGGTCCTAGATTTGGAGAATAACGGAATAGATTCCTGGGAGGAGATGTCTTTATGCCTGGAAGCAGCAGCAGGAACAAGCGTCAGGGACGGGGGCGTCCAAGGACCTCTCCTAGGAAAGAGGACTGGTGCTGGGAGACCCCTAACTTGTGGTCCAATTTGGGCATGGGAACCAGATGGAAAGGTCTGGAGATCGTGCTCTGCCCCGAGGCCATGTCCACGGTCACCCAAGGGAGGAAACGCCTACGTCAGCGTGGCCGCACAGACGCTGCCCTGGATCGCGGGCACCCCCTGATGTGCAGATACTTGCCCGGATGCTGGGGGCGCAGGGAGACCCCAGGGAGGGCTCCACTGAGGGCAAAGGGCAGCGCGGGTCTCTGTCCTCCGCCCGGTGGCCACGCGGGGGCGCCGCCGCGCTCTCTAGGATGCTGACGAGAGGAGGGGTCGGGGTGGAAGGAGGCAGAGCTGGGGGACCTGGGGGCTCAGCACTGTTGGGAAAGGGCGGTGAACTTTTCTTCTGAGCATCCCTGGAATCCACTGGTGTCAGATTCCAGGGAGCTCAGGGAGCGGGAGAGGAGGGGCACTCAGCAGCCCTTGTACATCCTTGAGGTTTCCATCACTTCCTCAGAGCCCCCACCCAGCCCGCTTGATGCAGCACCTGGGAGCACTGGAGAGTAGAGAGTACTTTCATCTACTCTCCATTCCTTTTCAGTGGAATTTTATTTTTTTCCTTGTCAGAGGGCTGTTTTCGAAGAAATAAACGTTTAATATTAGAATAGTTTTGCATCTATAGAAAAATGGTGAAGGTGTTGAGAGAACTCACAGACAACCCTGTTTCACACATTGTTAACATCTTAAATCCTGGCGTTTTGCTCCTCTCATGAAGCGATATTGATGCGCTATTAGTGACTAACCTGAAGTTCATGTGGATTTCATTAGCTTCACCCCAGGTCCTCTCCCTGTCCAGGATCCCATCCAAGGCACCACATCACATTTAGTCCCATCAGATCTCCTTCAGCTCCTCTGGCTGTGACAGTATCCCAGACCTTCCTTGTATTTGGTACCCTTCGACGGTTTTGAGACATCTTGGTCAGGATGTGTAGATTGCCTTTCGATTTGAGTTTGGTTGATGTTTACTTCATGGTTAGACCAGGGCTGTGGGATTTTAGGGAAAAGGCCATGGAGATGACACATCTCAACCGAATAAGAAGAGGATGTGGTGTGACCATGATTCATCTCTGGTGATGTGAGCTGGGTGAGGCAGCATTTTCTGGGATTGTCCAGGCTGAAGTTATGGTTTACATCCCTTTCCATTGTCCTCTTTGGAAAGACATCTTCTGTGCAGTCCACACTAAGGGGTGGGGAGTTATGCTCAACTCAGTGAAGGGGGAGCATCTACATAAATCACGGGGAATTCTTGTTTTGAGAGATTTCTCTATTCTTGTTATCTTTAATTAATTATCCACTCATTTACCGGCTCATGGATATTAACTTTGTACTTTTGGCTATAATCCAATTCTGTGCTATTTATTTTGTTGTTCACATTGTTCCAGTTTTGGTCATAGAGTCCTTCCAGTTGGCTACTGAGTCTTTCTGACATGTCCAGTGGTTTTACATTTTGGGCAATACTTTCTCACACTCCCATATGCTCCAGACTCATCTTATATGTTTCCTCCCCTAGTCCTAGATTTGGCCTTTTCTGCAAGGAGCCTTGGTTCAGTTATGAGACAAAGGTATTAGAAACAGAGGGTTTAGGCACTGGGTTTGCTCACTGCTATTGGGGCCTCATTGTTTCTAGGCCCTCAGCAGAGATAACCAGGAAATGTGTGTGTATACCAATATATGTGTAACACATCTATCATACATATATATACACACATACATTTATATTTATACTAAGTTGTATTACGATAAACACGAGTTGATTCCATGTTTCAAACTCTAATCTCATATCATATATTTCATTCTCGCTTTCCCTTTTGCAAATCTCTAACCTTCCAATTCTGTGAGAAATTTGGCTCTCTCCACATAAGATATATTAATATTTACTTATTGTTCAGTCCTCATACACATGGGCAGTGATTTCAGGAATGTTAGCCCCTACCTCATAAGAAAGGACTTTACCAGCTACAGCCAGTGCTTTTGCATAGTTCCTTTTGTCTTCACTCTAACAATTTCCAGTAATCTCCAAAGGTCCTCAGTCCAGCAGCTCCTCACCCTCCTTCAGTGAGGTCCTGCCATACACCTGTAATACAGCTGGATCCTTCTGCCACAGTCTGCAGCCATCCTGGGACACCCTGCCTGCTGGGAAAGTTGTTTTTAAAGTTTGCACACCTAAGATTTACACTTTGTGTTCTAAGGTTTATGGGTTTAGACACATGGACAGTGTCATAAATCCATCCTTCAGTACCATATGGAGTAGTTTCAGTGCCCTAAAATCCCTGTGCTTCACCTAAACAACCTTCTCCCTCCCCAAGGTCTTGGCAACCAGGGATCTGCTTTCAGTATCTACAGTCTTTGTCTTTCCAGGATTTCTTGAAGATGGAACCAGACACCGTGGAGCCTTCCCAGGGTGGCTTCCTTCACTAGCAATTTGCATTTCCAATTGATCCATGTATTTGCATGAATTAACAGCTCATTCCTTCTGATGGCTGAGTAGAGCTGCGGCATTAGCCAAGATTATCCGCATAGGCCCTAGGAGTGATCACGTGGATCTCATAACAGGGAAGTAGGGGAAGATTTGACTACACCCAGAGGAGAAGGTGACGAGAAGACAGAGCACGTACATGACGATATTGGCCTTAAGATTAGAGTGATGTATCCAGAAGCCAAGGACAGCTGGTGGCCACCACAAATGGAAGAGGCAAGACACAGGTTCTCTCTGCTCAAGCCTCCAGAGAGACCTGGTCAACACGTTGATTCCAACCAGGGATGTTGATTTTGGATTTCTGGCCTCCAGAATTATGAGAACATAAATTCCTGTTGTTTAAAGCTACCAAATGGTGAGTGGAGGTGGCACAAGCCATATGGGAAGTCCTGGGTTCTGTGCCAAGTGCCTCCTAAAAAAAAAAGACAAGCACAAAATGAAAAGACACAGAGAGCAGACAGTGAGCAAAAACACCAACAGGGGGAGAAGTAAATAAATGAAATAAAGCCACCAAAGTGTGAAAATTTGTTCCACTGGAAACAGAAAACTAACCCACCAGTTTTAGTTCATTTTAATTTAGCCATTCTAACAGGTGTGTGCAAGGGAATCTCATGGTTGTTTAATCTGCACTGTCCTGATGACAATGACACAGGTTGTTTTTATGTGCTTATTTGCAACCTGTGTATCTTCTTTGGTGAAGTGTCTGTTTAGATGTTAGCCCATTTTAAAAACTGGGTTGTTTTAGTATTATTGAGTTTTTTCAAATTTAAAAAAATCAATTTTATTGATACATATTAATAAAACAATCCTTCCAAAGTGTACAGTCAATAGAACTTGGCATAATCACAGAGTTGTGCTTTCATCACTTCAGTCAATAGGAGGGTGTTTTCACTACTTTAATGATAATGATAAATGAAAAACAAAAAACCTAACCCTTAATAATCACCACACAATCTCTTTATTCTTTCCATGCAAGACATAGCTGCTAATCAATTCTTGTTTCTTTTTCCTCCCCTGCCCCTAACCCTGCTCTATTGCTGTCTGTGCCAATTCACTGTATGATCTTCTGTACCTATTTCTCTTTTTTTCTTTTCTTGTTTTTCTCCTCTAGGATTTATCAGGATTCAATCCCAGGGACTTCCAATGTGGAGAGAGTTTCCCTGTCACTTGCATCACCTCAGTTCCTGGTTGCTGCTGCATCTCCTCTTGACTCTCCCTTCATCTCTCTTTTCTTGCATCATCACACTGCTATGTGGTCACCTGGTTTACCACACCAGCACACCTTGACCAGGAGGTCCCAGGACCAAACCAGGTCCTTCCATATGGTAGATGGAAGCCCAATCACTTGAGCCACATCTGCTTCTCTTGGATTCCATCTAATTCATTTGTATTTACATTTTGTATAGATTGAATCAAATAAAAACAGAAACCACAATGATGGAACCTAAACTTGGACCCAGGCTTTCTGGTGGCAAAGATGAAAGTGCTTCATTGTCTTGGCTGAATTACAGCCCTTTTCACCTACAGCATTTCCTGAGAGAGTCCCTATGGGAATACTATGGTGTACTTGAGAAGGGTGCTGAGAATAATTTAAAGAACTTAGAGGAAGCAGATGTGGCTCAAGTGACTTAGCCCCCACCTACAACATTAGAGGACTGTTGAGTTTTAAAAGTTCTTTATGTATTCTGGGCAGAAATCCTCTATCAGAAATGTGATTTGAAATATTTTATCTCTGTGGCTTGCCAATGATAAAATATAAACTCTCAAGAGAAAATTAGAATTTTGGAAAACTGGTATACATCACCCTAATCTTGACAGCTTTCCAATGCACACACAGTTTCTAGTGGGATCTGTATGGCTTTTGGAAATATGTAAAGAAATGTGTCAGCACTGGAAGATCTACATAACTCAGTGGGCCAATGTGCTACTGAAATCTTCATGCATTAGTAGAAAATCCATTTAATGTACAAAGACAGACCTGAGGATTTCTATGTAACAAGATGAAATATTCAATAAGATTTCAGACTGCAACTCACCTTTAGAAACTACACTCATGTGCTTTTAGTGTAGTATGGAAGATGAATGTTAATGCTCACCTGAAAAGACTATTAAAAATACCTCTGTCTTTTTCAACATCTATATCTGAGGCTGAATTTTGGTTCAAACCCAGATAAGAGATTGAATGTGAAATAAAAGTCCAGGGGTGCTCTATTCAGACTGTTGAGAAAGATTTGCTAAACTGTACACTTTTCTTACATTTTTTCTTACATTAAAAAAATTGAGTTAGTTATAATCTGTAATGAGTTCTGGTATAAGTATTAATCTACATAAATTGATATTTTAAATTCCGGAGATGCGGGGCAAGATGGTGTCTGAGTAAGTGCACCTTATAATCTCTCCTGCATAGAAGTGGCTGAGTAGGGTTGGAATTTTGCTGGACCAGGCAGTTTCGGGTGTTTGCAGGGCAGGAGGTATCTGGACATCGATTTAGTGGGATGGTGACAGAGAAGATTCATGTAAAAGGTAGAATTTTGGGTCTCTTTCACAGAGACCGGGGCTGCATGAGGGACACATCCCCCTGGGGTGGGTGGCATGGTGGTGGAGATTCCTGTAGGCTCTGCTGCACTGGGGAATTCCTAAGCCCTGAGCAGGCTATTTGGGGGCTTGCAGGGTAGGAGGTGTCTGGAGGTCGATTTGGTGAGACAGACATGGAGGCATTCTTGCGAGACGTGAAATTTTGGGTTTCTGACATGGAGATCAGAGCTTCTGGCTAAAGCCCCTCCCCCATAGTGCAGACGGCCCATCTGCAGCATCCCTGAACTGCTTGTAGTACAGTGGTACCCCCAGCAGACTGTTTCAGGGGCTTGCAGGGTGGGAGATGTCTGGAAGTTGATTTGGTGAGACAGAGATGGAGGAGATTTTTGTGAGACATGGAATTTTGGGTTTCTGACATGAAGATCAGAGCTTCCGGCTAGAGCCCCTCCCCGTAGGGCTTTCAGTCTATCTGCAGTGGTCCCTGAATTGTCTATAGTACAGCAGTGCCCCCAGCAAGCTGCTTCAGGGGCTTACAGGGCAGGAGGTGTCCTGAAGTCGACTTGGTGAGACAATGACAGAAGAGATTCTTGTGAGAGGGGGAATTTTGGGTTTCTGACACAGAGGTCAGAGTTTGTGGGTGTGACCCCTCCCCATAGGGCTGCTGCCAAGCTGCAGGGACCCTGAAGGCTGTGTTGCACTGCAGTGCTCCCAGGTTCCCTGTTAACTGGATTCGTGTTTCCCATGTCTGTGTCCCCTAAATCCTGGTGTCCCACACCCCAGAGACTCACACCTCTTGAGTCTGCAATAACACAGACTTCCCATCCCTGAATCCACCACTCCCTGAGGGCCATCTGAGGTCCTTGATTGTCCTAGCCCTCAGCGTTTGTGGGGTTTTTTTCCTTTTTCTCTTTTCTCTTTTTTTAAAATTGTCTTGTGTGCTACTATTGCCTTATCTCCTGGACTTTTCTCCCATTGTATCCCCCAAGGTCCTTTTTCATTGATTTAGTTTTTTTTCTTTCTTCTTTTCTTTTTCTTGCTTGTTTCCCTCCCTTTTCTTTGCCAAGACCCCTTTTTTCCTTCTCTTTTTTCTTTTCTCTCTTTTTCTTCTTATTTTATTTCATCTTATTTTCATCTTATTATTCACCTATATATACAATAGGTGCTGCAGGGAACACCTCACATTTGCTGTGTTTCCTCATCTTCTAATATCTCGTTTCTGTATGAAATGATTTTGGCCACCTGCACTATCCCCTTTCCCCCACATTTTGCTATCCTCTATCATCTATTGTCTCTCTTACATTCCACTTCCCTTTCTTTGGTCCCCAAATTGTCTAACTTTTCATTTCTAATACCTTTGTTCTGTTTTCTGTCTTTCATCCACTCTTGACACTATTGTCTTTGTTTTCTCTTTCCCTCTCTCATGAAAACACTGACTTTTTAATTCATACTACATTCCTCCCCATATTCAGTTGACTATCTTATTATAGGTACTCTACTTACTGTTATAACTCTACACAACTTACATGAATCTGATATCCATTCTCCAAGATCTCATATTGTTGCTCTGTTAACATTTATTACCAATACTACTTTACACATTTTCTTTTCTTACACAATTGTCTTTCCCTGGCCCTAATATTTTCCTTCAAAGTGAACTCAGCCAGCAACAAGAAATTAGAATAAGAAGAACAAAGTGACAAAGAGAAGATATAACACTTGCACAAGAACAAAAACTAATTAATCCCTAAGACTAGATAAAGAAGCTAAGGAACTGATTGAACCCATCAAGATAAAATGATGACCAGACAGCAACAAAAAACTACAAAAGAAATGAATAATCAGGAAAATATGACTGAATTGAAGGAACAAACTAAAAATCAGGAAGGGGAGCAGAACATCCGACAAGTAATTAAAGATCTCAGAACATATATTAGAGACCAACTTAATGAAGTAAAGGAAGAGATTAAAAATATGAAGAAAACACTTGGAGAGGAAATTGCAGATATATGCAAAAAGATAACAGATATGATGGTGATGAACATCACAGTTCAAGAAATCAAAAATAACACAGCAAATAGCAGCAGATTAGAACAGGCAGAGGAGAGAATTAGTGATGTGGAAGACAGTACATCAGAAATCAAACAGATAGTAGAATTGATCTATGAAAAGATAGAAATAATCCAGCTAGGACTTAGGGACCTGAATGACAATGCAAAATACACAATCATACATATTATAGGCATCCCAGAAGGAGAAGAGTAGGGAAAGGGGACAGAAGGGGTGTTGCAGGAAATAATGGCTGAAAACTTCCCAAATCTACTGAGAGAGATGGATGTACATATCCAGGAAGCACAATGCACCCCAAACATCATAAATCACAACAGGCCCACCCTAAGACATATACTTGTCAAATTATCCAATGCTCAAGACAAAGAGAAAATTCTAAAAGAAGCAAGTGAAAAGAAAACCATCACATACAAGGGATGCTCCATAAGATTAAATGCTGATATCTCATCTGAAACTATGGAGGCAAGAAGGCAGTGGTATGATATCATGAAAGTACAAAAAAAAATTTCCAACTGAGAATACTCCACCCAGCTAAACTAGCATTCAAAAATGATGGAGAGTTCAAAATATTCACAGATAAACAGAAATTGAAAGAGTATGCCAACAAGAAACCACACCTTCAAGAAATACTAAAGAGAGTTCTGCAGGAAGAAAGGAAAAAACAGGAGAGGCAGATTTGGAGGAGAGTGTAACAGCAACAAAAAAGACAAAAAGAGAAGGGAAAAAAACAAATGAAATATGACAAACACAAATCCAATCAAAATATGGCTAACATAAATAATTTCTTGAAAGTAATAACACCGAATATCAATGGTTTAAACTCACCTATCAAAAGATTCAGACTGAGACATTGGATAAGGAAATATGACCCTTCTATATGCTGTGTACAAGAAACACATCTTAGACCCTGGGATTCTTGGAGGCTGAAAGTGAATGGTTGGAAAACAATCTTACAAGCAATCAAGAACAAAAAAAAGAGGCAGGAGTAGCTATATTAATATCAGACAAAATGGACTTTAAATGCAAAACAATTGTGAGAGACAAAGAAGGATACTACATATTAGTGAAAGGGAAAATCTCTCAAGAAGAATGAACAATCATAAATATTTATGTTCCTAACAAGGGCGCCTCCAAATATGTGAGGCAAACACTGGAAAAACTAAGTGAAAGAATAGGTACCTCTACAATTATAGTGGGAGATTTTAACACACAACTCTGAACTTTGAACAGAACACCTCAAAAGAGAATCACTAAAGAAACAAAATATTTGAACAGTATATTAGAGGAGCTGGATCTAATAGACACTTACAGATCACTACACCCAAACACAGCAGGATATACATTTTTCTCAAGTGCACATGGATCATTCTCCAAGATAGACCATATGCTAGGCCACAGAGAAAGGCTTAATGAATTCAGAGAGATTGAAATCATATAAAATAATATCTCTGAACACTGTGGAGTGAAGCAGGAAATCTGCTAGGGCCAGAGGCCCAGATTTCACACCAAGATATGGAAATTCAACAGCACACTCTTAGAAAAACATTGGGTCAAAGAGGAAATCTCAAAAGAAATCAATAAATACCTTGAAACTAAAGAAAGTGATAACACAACATACCAAAACTTACGGGATGCAGCAAAAGCAGTACTGAGAGGGAAATTTATAGCCATAAATTCATACATCAAAAAAAAAAGAAAGAGCAAAAATTGAAGAACTAACTGCACATTTGGAGAAATTAGTAAAAATACAACAAAGTAACACCACAGGAAGAAGAAATAAAGAAATAACAAAGATAAGAGCAGAACTAAATGAAATAGAAAATAAGAAAGCACTTGAAAAGATAAGCAAGACCAAGAGCTGGTTCTTTGAGAAGATCAACAAAATTGACAAATCCGTAGCTACACTAACAAAGAAAAAAAGAGAGATGATGGCAATACACAAAATAAGAAATGAGAAACAAAATATCACCAGTGCCCAACAGAAATAAAGACTATCATAAGAGGATACTTTGAAAAACTATATTCCAACAAAAATGACAATTCAGAGGAAATGGACAAATTCCTAAAAACACATAAGCAGCCTATATTGATAAAAGAAGAAATTGATGATCTTAACAAACCAATTACAAGTAAAGAGTTAGAATCAGTCATTTAAAAACTCCCAACTAAGAAGAGCCCAGGGCCAGATGGCTTCACAGGTGAATTCTACAAAACATTCTGGAAAAAACTAACACCAATCCTGCTGAAACTCTTCCAAAAAAGCAAAACAGAAGGAACATTACTGAACTCATTCTATGATGCCAACATTACCCTAGTACCAAAGCCAAAGAAAGACACCACAAGAAAAGAAAATTACAGACCAATTACTCTAATGAACCTAGATGCAAAAATACTCAACAAAATACTTGCTAACCATATTCAACAATGCATTAAATAAATTATACAACATGACCAAGTGGGATTCATTCCAGGTATGCAAGGATGGTTCAACATAAGAAAATCAAACAATGTAATACACCATATAAACAGATTGAAGGAAAAAAATCGCATGATTATATCTAGAGATGCAGAAAAAGCATTTCACAAAATATAGATCCCTTTCTTGATAAAAACACTCCAAAAGATTGGAATACAAGGAAAATTTTTGAACATGATAAAGAGTATATATGAAAAACCCACAGCCAACATCGTTTACAATGTTGAAATCCTATAATCCTTCCCTCTAAATTCAGGAAAAAGACAAGGATGCCCACTCTCTCCCTCTCTATTTAACATTACCTTACAAGTACTTGCTCGAGCACTGAGGCAAGAACCATATATAAAAGGCATTCAGATTGGAAAGGAAGAAGTCAAAATTTCATTATTTGCAGATGACATGATCCTATACATAGAAAACCCTGAGAAGTCTACAACAAAGCTTCTAGAACTCATAAATGAGTTTAGTAAAGTCGCAGGTTATAAGATCAATGTGCCAAAATCAGTAGCATTTCTGCACACCAATAATGAGCAAGCTCAGGAGGAAATCAAGAAACAAATACCATTTACAATAGTCAATAAAAAAATCAAATACATAGTAATAAATTTAACTAAAGAGGTAAAGAACTTATACATAGAGAACTGCACAAGACTGTCCAAGGAAATCAAAGAAGACCTAAATAAATGGAAGAATATTCCCTGTTCATGGATAGAAAGACTAAATATTCTTAAGATGTCTATCCAGCCAAAACTGATCTACACATTCAATGCAATCCCAATAAAAATCAACACAGCATTCTTTAAGGAACTAGAAAAACTAACTATGAAATTTATTTAGAAAGGAAAGAGGGCCCGAATAGCCAAAGACATATTGAAAAAGAAAAATGAAATTGGAGAAATCACACTACCTGTCTTCAAAACATACTACAAAGCTACAGTAGTGAAAACAGCATGGTATTGGCATAAGGGGAGACACACAGACCAGTGGAACTGAATTAAAAGTTCTGATACAGATCCTCATATATATAGTCATTTAATATTCAATAAAGCTATCAAACCCTCTCAACTGGGAGAGAATGGCCCATTCAACAAATGGTGCCTGGAGAACTGGATTTCCATATGTAAAAGAATGAAAGAGGACTACCATCTCACACCTTATACAAAGATCAACTCAAGATGGATCAAAGATCTAAATATAAGAGCCAAGACCATAAAGACTTTGGAAAGCAGTATAGGGAAGCATATACAAGACCTTGTAATAGAAAATGGCTTCATGAACTTATCACCAAGAGCACGAGCAGCAAAAGAACAAATAGATAAATGGGACTTCCTCAAAATTAAAGCCTTTGGCACCTCAAAGGAGTTTCTCAAGAAATAAACAGGGAGCCTACACAATGGGAGAAAATATTTGGTAATCATATATCGGATAGGAGACTTATAACTTGCAGATATAAAGAACTCCTATATCTTGAAAATAAAAAGATAAACAACCCATTTAAAAAATGGCAAAAAAGATTTAAACAGACACTTCTCCAAAGAAGAAATACAAATGGCTAAAAAGCACATGAAAAAATGCTCCAAATCTCTACTATCATGGAAATGCAAATCAAAACTACAATGAGATACCATCTTTCTCTCACAAGATTGGCAGTTATGAAAAAAAAACAGAAGAATACAAATGCTGGAGAGGATGTGGAGGAATGGGAACACTCATCCACTGCTGGTGGGAATGCAGAAGGATCCAACCATTCTGGAGGACATTTTGGAGGTTTCTCAGAAAACTAACCATAGATTTGCCATATACCCCAGCAATTCCACTGCTGGGTATATACCCAGTAGAACTGAGAACAAGGACACAAACCGATATATGCACACCAATGTTCATAGCAGCATTGTTCACTATCGCCAAAAGTTGGAATCAACCCAAATGCCCATCAACAGATGAGTGGATCAATAAAATGTGGTATATACATACAATGGAATACTACTCGGCTTTAAGAACAAATACACTACAAACACACATGATAATATGGATGAATCTTGAGAACATTATGTTGAGTGAAGCAACCCAGGCATTGAAGGACAAATACTACATGACCTCAATGATATCAAGTAAGTAAACCAAGCTGCCTCAGAGAGCTAGACACTGGATGATAGGCTTACAGAAAATCGGGGGGTAGAGGAAGGATGTAAGCTGACATCTATGTGGGTGAAATCTATTATAAGCTGGAGGTAAGTATGTGTACAAGGAAGGGATAAAATGGGGGCATAGGGTTACCTTTGGTGGGGCTTTGTGGGCTTGAGGGGGGCTAGGGATGGGTGGAGGGGTAATATTGCCCAAGAAATCGGGGGGAGGGTGGGGCAAAATACAAACATAGGAGATTGTCAGGTGTTCATTGAGAGTATAATGCTGAGAAAACCTTTTTTAAAATATAATAAGGAATGTACCTGTTTAAGATACTTAAAGGGGATAATCTGATGCAGGACAGACTCGTAGGGAATATGTGAATGCTCATTTTGCTAGAGTGGGTTATATCATTGGGTAGAGACCCATATAATGAGAGTGAAGGTATACCCACATCCTGGGGAGGACTGATGCCATCAAATAGAGGGAACTGTATCTCTCAAGAGAAAGGGTGGCTTCCAGGGCATTAGGGCAGTTGAACATGTCAAGCCCTCAACACTGTTGCAAGTATCTCTGAACATGGCTCTTCAAGAAAGGAAGATTGACTGTCACTGTGGACCCTAAGGGGAGAGGGAAATAGGTATTGAAGAGATGGAACCAATGTAACTGTGAGGGCAATAGAAGTGTTTCAAAAGAGTACACAAGGATGGATATAAAACCTAGAAAAGTACACCAAAAATCTATAGGGGCTGATAGGCTAAAATGTAAATCATAATGTAAAACATAGGATAACTAAAAGTTTAGAAAATTGTATAGCCTAAAGTATAAACCACAATGTAAACACAAATGTTACCTTGTTTGAAAGCTATTGTCTCAATGTCTGTACATTAGTTTCAGTAAATATGGTATGAATATGTGTGTTAAAAGATTATTACTGTGGAAGGGAAAAGGTTTTATGTTGGATATGTGGGAGTACTGTATATTGTATATATGAATGTCTGTGATCTAAAACTCTTGAGAAGATAAGCTTAACAATTAGAAAAAGAAAAGAAAAAGATAGGATGTAGAATTTTTCCAAATTAATATGTATTCTATATTTAACCTTTAAACCCATCGCTATTTTTCATTTTACTATTAAGAGAACCTGGCAATATATTGTGCTTCACTTCTCAGGAAGTTTTGGATCACAGAGTGGTTCAATAATAGCAGCGGAGGAGTACTGGTGTGGGATGTTATTGACAGGGGACATATGGTTGACAGGGAGTTCTACAGGGCATATATCCAGGGTACATAAAAATGTTTGGATATTTCCATAGTGGAAACAATTAAAAACAACAACTAAGGGAGTGCTGAGTTCCTAGCCAGGGGAGTTCTATCAGTCCCTAAAGGAACAGCAACAATCCCCCAAGCGCAACAGCAAAGACCAAAAAGAAATGAAGGTCCAACAATGAGCCCCTGATACTAACGACTATGCTTGTGAGCCTGTGCACCTGAAATAAGAACAAGGCGTAGAGCAGCAGTGTGCCTAAGAGTTCCCTCCTGAGAGCCTCCATGTTGCTCAAATGTGGTCAGTCTTGAAGCCAAACTCAGCATGTAAATCCATTGCCTCCCCCCAGTGTGGGACATGACTCCTGGGAATGAGCCTCCCTGGTGCTGAGGGATCACTACCAAGCACCAGCTGATGATGTAACTAGAAAATGACCTTGAATAAAATGTTCAACTTGGACCAGCAGAATATCCCTCTCTACGTATAATAACAGCAGTTAAAAATGCTTTTTGACCGAAATCAAGGGGGAAATGGAAAGGACAAATGAGTTTATATGGCTATGAGTCTCTAAAAAAGATCCTGGAGATTATCAGAGGGGTTGCCCTTATGCACAACTGGGCAGAGTCTCAGAGACAGATAGAATAGATACAACCCCAGGTGTAGGTTCTTCTGAGGGCTACAAAGACCCACAGGTTTTACGGTCATGGCAGATGGAGTTCACTGCCATGTCAGTTGCCCCTTCTTTGGAGTTGGTGTTTCTGTGTGATGGAGCTGGACTCAGATGTGATCTCTTTTCACAGGCCTTTCCCTGTTACTTTACCAGAATTGTAGTTGGTGCTGGGGTTTAAGATATATCTAGGGGACCTGAATCTCTGGACTGACCATATGATAGCCAGGCTCTGAGCCTCAACAGACTTCAGCTCCTACACTCTGGTTTATTGGACTTACCCCACTCAGCTAACATGGAGTTGAAGAATGTCAACCACCACACCATGAAGCCAAGAGTGCCTACAACTGAAAGCAGGAGGATTGCATCCAGCATCCATGTGGATTCTAAGCCCCCTCTTGACATAGATGTGGAATGGACACAACCAATCCAAGGTCCACAGGATAGAGGAATAGAATATGGATTAGAGCGGACTTACTGATATTCTATTCATGAACTACTGTGGTTAGTAATTGAAGAAAATGTGGCATTGCTGTGGGAAAATTGGCCATGGTGGCTGCTGGGTGTGGGGAATGGGAGGAAGAGATGAGATGTGGAGGCATTTTCGGGACTTGGAGTTGTCCTGGGTGGTGCTGCAGGGACAATTACCGGACATTGTAGATCCTCCCATGGCCCACTGGATGGAACGTGGGAGAGTGTGGGCTATGATGTGGACCATTGACCATGAGGTGCAGCGATGCTCAGAGATGTATTCACCAAACGCAAGGAATGTGTCATGATGATGGAGGAGAATGTTGCTATGGGGGAGTAGTGGGGTGAGGGGGTTGGGGGTACATGGGGACCTCATATATTTTTAATGTAATATTTTAAAAAATGAATTAATAAATAAATACATAAATAAAAAATATTTTAAATTCCACTTTGATTTCTAGTATGGTCAGTAGCAGTTGAGGTCACCCAAATCTCCTTGGGATCCTCACGAATTTGTAAGCTGTGAAGTCAGGATAAGGCCTCACTCACTGGGGGTGACAGAGTGCTCCTGCAGGGGAGGGCCCAAGGCTAGTGGGGAGTGGGGCCGCTGGGAGGCTGAGGGAGGAGTCCTCAGTCCCTGCAGTTTTACTTCTTCCCCCAACCTGGGTCAGGCCCTTCTGCAATGACACTCTTGATGCAGCCCCAGGCTGCCTTCCATTGTGGCCCGGTTCTGGAGAAGCCAACTGCCATCCCCATAGCCCATATCGAGCCAGCTCTGACCCACCCAGTCTCATGGTCCTCCAGACCCAGGGATCCCACCTTGGCACCGGGGACCCTCCTGGTGCTCTTGGGGGCCCTGGGAGTCCAGTATATTTTATATGAATTATTCTGATCTGAAACTTTTGTGAAAACAAGCTTAATAATTAGGGGAAAAAAAAGAAAAAGAAAGGACACAGACACTAAGGAAGAGATGGAAAAAGTTGCCTTCCCAATGTGCATACAGGGCAACATTTATTGCAGTGACGGAAGGCAAAACATCAAAAACAAAGCTTTTTAATTTTTTAATTTTTTGATACCCCAATTTTTTTAAATTTAATTTTTCTAATTTAATCTGTATCCTATATCTAACCTTTAAAACTCTTACTATATTCCATTTTACTATTAATGGAACCTGGCAATATATTGGGCTTCATTTACAGGGAGGGTTTGGATCACAGAGGGGTTTGATGGTGGCAGGGGAGGAATACTGGTGTGGGGTGTTATTGGTGGGGGATGCATGGTTGGGAGGGAGTTCTCCAGGGCATGTGAGCACAGAGCATAAAAACATTTGGATATTTTCATAATGGTTACAGTTGGGAACGACTGCTCGGGGAGTGCTGAGTTCCTGGCCCAGGGAGCCCTGTCACATTCTTTAATGGAGCAGCAACAATCTCCCAAGCGTGATGGCTAAGACCAATAAGGACGGATGGTCCAACAATGAACCCTTGATGCTAATGAATATGCTTGTGAGCCTGTGTGTCTGAAATAAGAACTAGGCCTAGAGCTGCAGGGTGCCTAAGAGTTACCCTCTGGGAGCCTCTATGTTGCTCAAATGTGGCCGGTCTCAAAGCCAAACTCAGCAGGTAAATGCATTGCCTTCCCCCCAGCATGGGTCATGACCCCCAGGGATGAGCCTCCCTGGCACTGAAGGATTAATACCAAGTACCAGCTGATAATGTGGCTGGAGAACGACCTTGAATAAAAGGGTCAACTCACACCAGCAGAATATCTCAGCCTACATATACTATCAGGAGTTAAAAATGCTTTTTGACCTTGAATAAAAGGGGGAAATGGAAAGGACAAATGAGTTTATTTGGCTATGAGTCTCCAAAAAAGAACCAGGAGGTCGTTAGAAGCATCGCCCTTATGTACAACTCAGCAGAGTCCCAGAGACAGCTAAAGTAGATACAACCCCAGGTATTGGTTCTTCTGAGGGCTACAGAGACCCATAGATTCTATGGTCATGGCAGATGGACTTTGGTACCATGCCAGTTGGCCCTTCTTTGGCGTTTGTATTCCTGAGTGTGATCGAATTGGACTCAGATGCGATCTTTGATCACAAGCCTCTCCTGTTACTTTTACCGGACCTGTGGTTGGTGCTGGGGTTTAGTGTATACTCAGGAGACCTAAATATCTAGACTGTCCGTGTGACAGCCAAGAACTGAGCCTCAACAGAATTGCAACTCCTACCCTCTGGTTTACTGGACTTACCCCAGCCAGCTAACATTGAGGTGAAGAAGGTCTACCACCACACCAGGGAGCCAAGAGTGCCTACAACTGCAAACAGGAGTGACATCCATCATCTAAGTGGAATTGAAGCACCCTCTCAATATAGAGGTGGAGTGGACATAACCATCCCAGGACCCACAGAATGGAGGAATACAGTATGGATTAGAGTGGATTTACTGATATTCTATTCTGGAAGTATTGTGGTTAGTAATGGAAGTAAATGTGGCATTGAGGTGGAGAAAGTGGCCATGGTAGCTGCTGAGGGTGGGGAGTGGGAAGAAAAGATGTGATGTGGGGGCATTTTCAGGACTTGGAGTTGTCCTGGTTGGTATTGCAGGGACAGTTACTGGACATCATATGTCCTCCCGTGGCCCACTGGCTGGACTGGGGGAGAGAGTAAACTATAATGTGGACCATTGTCCATGCGGTGCAGCGGTGCTCAGGGATGTATTCCTCAAGTGCAGGGAATGTCCCGTGATGATGGAGGAGGTTGTTGTTATGGGAGGAGTGGGGTGAGGGGGGTGGGGGGTATGTGGGGACCTCATATTTTTTTAATGTAACATTAAAAATTAATAAATAAAGATAAAAATAAAAATAATAAAGGATACTTAGATTACATAAAATGTTACATAAGAAAATATAAGGCATTCCCATAGGCCCCACTGCCCACAGCCCCCACTTTCCCCCACATCAACAGCTTCTTTCATTAGTGAGGTACATTCATTGCAATTGCTAAACACATCTTGGAGCACTGCTGCACAGCATGGATTATAGTTTCCTGTGTGGTTTACACTCTCTCCCATTCAATTCTGTGGGTAATGGCAGGATATATAATGACCCGTGTCTGTCCTTGTAGTGTCAGTCAGGACAACTCCAAGCCCTGAAAATGCCCCCGTATTACACCTCTTATTCCCTCTCCCACCTTCAGCACCTCCCGGGGCCACTGTCTCCACATGAATGATATTAAGGAATTATTAAAGCTATTAGGTCTGATAACAGTGTTGAAATTAAGCTGGAAATGGTCCTCTTTTCTAGACACGTACATTTGAGTGACGGCACAATTTATCACCTGTACAAAGTTTATTTATAACTTTTAGCTTTCTACGAGGGAAAACTTCAAGCTTACCCCAACCTAGAGAAAAGAGTAAAACGCACCTCTCGTCCCCGATTGGCGACACTTCGGCTGTTCTCTGGTCACCCTCCATCCCACCCTACACACTTTATTTTCCTTCGCTGAAGTTATTTTAAAGCAATGGACAGACATCGTACCATTTCAGCCGAAAGGATTTCAACACACTGTAATTCGCTTAAAATGCTTCTCGCCAATATTTTAAATGTGTGCTGCGGGTAGGACACGGCGTTTCCGTCCCTAAACCTGGCCACTGCTTCCCGCTGGGTGGTCTGTTTGACAGTTTTCCCCCTCTAACCTCCTCACAGAAGTCCCACGAGGCGGCCGGTTCTGCGGGTCCCGGAGGCTGCCCGCGGCGGCGGCTTGAGCAGAGCAGCCCCGAGTGCGAGCGCGGGACGGGGGAGGCCGGAGCCGGGCAGGCGCGGCCCCGGGGGCCCGGGCAAGGCGCGGGGGCCGCGGGGCTCCACAGGGTCAGGGGGTCTCCACGTCAGCGGGTCCTCAGAGGCCACAGTCCACCAGACCCCAAAGGCCGGGCTGCGCAGCTGCTGGTCCGCACGTCCCGGCGCGGTTCCAGGGAGGCCCGTGGGGGACGGACGCTGGGGCCCCCACCGCCTCGCAGGAGGCCGCAGCTCCGCGCCGGGGCCCAGGCGGCTGCGGGGGCGGAAGCTGAGCGAGGGGCCACTGGGCTCTTGCGGGAAGGCGCGGGCGGGGCTTCGGGAGGCCCTGGGGGCGGGGTCGTGCCTGGGGGCGGGGGCGAGTCTGGGGGTCGGGGGCAAGCCTGGGGGCAGGGATCGTGACAAGGGCTCGGTTCCTGCCTGGGGGCTTCGCGGGGCCCTGGGGCGGGCGAGCAGGCGCCCCCAGACCGCATGGGAAGAGGCCCGAGCACAGCGCCATCCAGGTGCGCCCAGGGCGAGCCTGCGAGGCCGGTCTGGGTCCCTGCTTCTAGCTCTCCCCCTCGTCCTCCTCTTCCCCCTCTTCCATCCACTCCCCTCTCCCTCCTCCTTCTCTCCCCTTCCTCCTCCCTCTCCCCCTCCTCTTTCCCCTCTTCCCCTCCTCTTCCCCCTCCTCCCATTCTTCTCCTCCCTCCACTCCCCTCTCCCCTCCCACTCCTCCTCCCCTTCCTCTCCCTCTTCTCTCCCCCTCCTCCTCCCCCTCCTCCTCCACTTCCCCCTGTTCCCTTCCTCTTCCCCCTCTCCCCCTCCTCCCTCCTATTACCCTTCTCCCCTTCTCTTCTCCTCCCCCTCCCCCTGCTCCTCCAATTCCCCCTGTTCCCTTCATCTTCCTCCTATTCCCCTTCTCCCCTTCCCCTTCCGCTCCCACTCCACCTCCCCTCTCCCTCCCCCTCTCCCCCCTTCTCTCCCCCTCCTCCTCCCCGTCCAGCGTGTTGAGGCTTTCCCTGGTGTACAGTGGCCCTGGGTAACTGTGCGTGAAGTGAGAACACGCATGTCGAGGTGTGGCCTGGTGTGCAGTAGCCCTTGGTGTCTGGTGGTTCATAGTTTTCAGATCAGAACCCAGAAGTAAGTTTGACTCTTTTAAAATAATATTTTCTTCTTTATTTACCTCCTTTTTTAAAGATACATAGATCACACAAAATGTTACATTAAAAAATATAGGAGGGCCCCATACACCCCACTCCCCAAACCCCCACCCCTCCCACATCAACAACCTCTTTCATCAGTGTGGCACATTCATTGCATTTGAGCAGTACATTTTGGAGCACTGCTGCACTGCATGGTTAGAGTTTACATTGTAGTATACACTCTTCTCCAGTCCATTCAGTGGGCTATGGCAGGAAATATAATGTCCTGCATCTGTCCCTGCAATATCACTGAGGACAACCCCAAGTCCTGAAAATGCCCCACATCACACTCTTCTTCCCTCTCCCTGCCTTCAGCAGCTCCTGTGGCCACTGTCTGCACATCAGTGATATAATTCCCCAGCGGAGCCCAGCCCCCAGCCCAGGATGGGGCACTGGCAGCTTTTAACAATTGTGCTGATTGACTTGCCTGAGTTCTCACTGCTGGTCAAGGACAGCACTCATCAGAGGTCTCTGAGCAGAGCTCGAGGAGAGGGCCTGGGTCCTCCAGAGGCTCAGGGTCCAGCATGTCCACCAGGCCCTGGCATGAGGCCACTGGCAAGTGTGTGTCCTCTCCAGGTCTCAGTCTCCCCACCTTAGAATGGATCATTTTGGCTTGGTACTGGAAAGTTTTGTTTTCAAGACCCTCCCTTCTTAAGGTTTGAGTCCTGAGTCATCAGGCAGAGAACTGGGGTTTGGTACTGGCAGAAGCTCAGCCCTGAGGCTGCTCTGCCATGTGCTTGCCCTGTCACGTGCTTGCCCTGTGGTTTGGGGCAGCATCTCACTTCTCTTGTTGTAGAAGTTGAGAGAGGTTCAGTTATTTGTGTGTGGAAAGGCCAGGACTCAGGAATGATTTTGAGAAGGAAAAATGATTTATTGACAGTCAGTGGGACTCGGGAGCTTTCTGTTTCAAACCCGAGCCCTGAACAAGTATTTTGAGTTCTTTTTATACAGAGAGGAAGGGTCAAATTGTTCTTTGTTTCAGTTCTCAATAGGCTTAAATTAGTATATATCTTCCACATCCTAGGTAAGCTTTTAGCATGGACCTTATACATCCTAGATAAGCTTTTAGCACATTTGGTTTGCATTTTCCCTAAATATTTAAAGTTTATAGACTTTGCATTGTTAAACTGTTTCCTGGGCCTGGAGTCATTGCCATGGCCACCAAGGGCAGGACTGCAGCCTCTTACCGTCTCACACCCACAAGTCACAGGCAGCTTAGGTTATCTACAAAGAGATGAAGAGCCTCCCACCCATAGCCCACATCACTGTGTTTCCTTTTCTCGCATATGAAATGTGCCCTGACACCTTCCCTGCAGGGCACCACAGGTATTAAGTGAGATGGTGTAAAATCCTGACCCCAGCAAGTCCAGCTCCCTGCGTCTTTTCCTCCCAGCTTTGTCTCTACTCTACTCTCAGAGCTGGTTTTGGAGAGTCACCTCTCAGCCCTCACTGGGGTTCTTGAAGGATGTGTGGAACAGAAGAGAGTAACTGAAGATTGTGTCTCTCTGGGAAGAGACGGGACTGTGGAAACATCTGAGGCAGAAATGTTGCCTCACCTGGGCAGCTGAGGCTCCAGCCTGCCCCGCTTTAGGCACAGGACACAAGGCTATTTCATGATCATTGTCATCACAACAGGACCCTGATATCAGGGACCAGCGACAGGGGAGGGTTTTAAGCCTCCAAAATGCCTGTCCAGACATGGTCTCATTGTACCCTCCTAAGGCAGCATGTCCAGCCATGGACAGGCAGTGTAGGTGCTGGAGAGTGGAGGAACCAGCCCAGGACATGTCTGGCAAGGGCAGAATGGACACATGGACCCAGAACCTGGAGCCACAGGGCATGGTGTTTCATCCACCTGGCATGTATTGGAGCATGGCATCTACTTCCTGAACCAAAAATTAAATCCCTCGACTGAGGAGGCTGAGGAGGAAATACAATGTGGTGCCTGGACTAGATCCTGGGACAGAAATAGGCAGTGATGGAAAACCTGGAGACATGGGAATGGGCTATGCTGGTGGCTCTGCAGGTGAGTCTGCAGTAGGTCTATAGGTGTGTCTGCAGGTGGTTCAGCAGGTAGGTCTGCAGCAGGTCTGCAGTAGGTCTGTAGGAAAGTCTGAAGAACCTGCAGTTGGGTCTGCAGGTGGGGCTACAGTAGGTCTGCAGGTGGATCTGCAGTAGGTCTGCAGTAGGTCTGCAGGAGGGTCTGCAGGTGAGTCTGCAGGTGGTTCAACAGGTAGGTCTGCAGCAGGTCTGCAGGCAGGTGTGCAATAGGTCTGTAGAAGTCTGTGGTGGATCTGCAGGTGGATCTGCAGCAGGTCTGCAGCAGGTCTGCAAGTGCATCTGCAGATGAGTCTGCAGCTGGGTCTGCAGGTAGGTCTGCAGCTGGGTCTGCAGGAGGTCTGCAGATAGGTGGACAGATGAGTCTGCAGACTGCTTTGCAGGCAGGTCAGTGGCAGGGTCTGCTGGTAGATGTGCAGGTGGGTCTACAGGTAGGTCTGCAGGCAGGTCAGCAGGTAGGTATGCAGGCAGGTTGTCACGTGGGTCTGCAGGCAGGTTTGCAGGCAGGTCAGCAGGTGAGTCTGCAGTAGATCTGCAGGTAAGTCTGCAGGTAGCTCATAGTCATGGACCAGTGTTCATTTCTCAGCATTGACAAATGTACTGTGGGGTGTGAGGGGCTAACAGCAGGGAAAGTGGGTGACAGGGTACAGGAACTCTCTGTTCTAGGTTGGCAACTCTTCTGTCAATCCAGAATTATTCAAGGAAAATGAGAATAAATAGCTAGACCCACATCACTCCGACTAACTTGCCTTCTTGGGGTTACATAGGAAATTCTGAAGTATCAACAAGGAAATGAACCTCTGCTGCTACTCAGCCCAAGCTTGCTACATAGTTGCCTGCATGAGAAGGAGCAATATTAGGAACCAGTGCCTGTAGTCACACTCACAGAGGAATGTTCCTGATGTGCCTCTTCTGGGAACAGTATGCCCAAAATGAATTTCAAGGGTGCCATGAGCCTTTATTTTAGGTCAGACCCTACCAGATGTGCCCTTTTCCTCTGGTGAAGCTCACCAACTCATTTTCACCTGTCGCTCTAGCAATGGGATGAAGAGCCAGTTTCCCTTGCAGAAACAGGTCATGGGACTTGACGAGTTGTTGTGACTCAGGCCCACAGAAGCTGGAGCAAGGCAGTCAGAACAGAATCAGAGCTTTGGAAAGGCCATTGAGACAACCCAGTTTTCTTGCTCAATAGAAAGCATTTAGGTCCAGGGAGGGGCATCTCATGGGATGAAGGAACAAGGCCTGGTCAGGGGATTCTGAGGTTTGGCCTCTGCTCTGCCATGACTCCCCCTTCACAAAACTGGTGAGTGGACTCAGGAGGGTCTCTGGAAACCCCTGAGCCTGAGCAGTAACTGGCACAGCCTAGCCTGGCTGGGTCCTGGCCTCCTGCCCTTCTCCTGGGGGCTTGTGACCACTCCTAGGTCACCTCAGCACACAGGCACGTGGTGTCGCTCAACTCAGGGGAGGTGGGAGATGCCCAGGACAAGCCCTCAGCACCGGGGTCTGCTAAGAGCATTTACTAATTAAAGGAGAACAGCCCTCCAGGGGGCTCTTTATGCCAATAGGGCTCTAAGCTTGTGAAGTGAGGAAGTTCAGCAGGTCCCTGGTGCAGTGCCAGTGCCATGGGATGTAAAATGTGTTACAGGGAGAAAAAAAGTCCCATAACCAAGTACATTTGGAAAGTTTAAAGGCTTGTAGGCTGAAGGACTTCTCAGAACCTTTAACATGCAAAAGTGCACTGGGTGGCTCTACAAGGTGTGTGGGTAGAGGTGGGAATTAGGAGTAGCTTTCTAAACTTGATTGACCAGAAAGCCTGCCTTTTAAACTCTATTTTTAGAAAAGTTTAAGGTTCACCTTTACAAAAAATTACACTGAAAATACACTGAAAGTATAGGGAATTCCCATATAAGCCTCCCCCAGCACCCTCACACCCAGTTGCCCTATTATTGACATCTTGGATGATGGTGGCACATTTGTCATAGTGGAGGAACCAATAATGAAACACTGCTACCAACCATGGTCTACAGTTCACATTTTGGTTTCCACATTGCACTGTACAGTTCTATAGGCCTTGACAAAGGTGTAATGTCATGTTCCATCATTGCAATATTATAATGAAGAATCTCTCCACCGTGAAAGTGTCCTGTTCCACACATTGATCACCTCCCTTATGGCCCCTGGTACCCCTATCTTTATATCAATGATACCCATTCTTCCTCCAACACAAGGTGACATCCACAATAATGACTAATCTACTTGGCCCATGGCCACCCCCCATGATTATTCATTCCTCAATCCCGAGGGACCCTGGACATGGGTTCTGAAAACCCCAGGCTGAGAGGCCAATACCATGGGGCAGATGGAGGGAAGTGTCCTGTCTGCAGCTGCACACATTCTCCATTTTGGGGGATGGGTCCTGTGCATCATCGTTTTGTTGGCTGTCCAGGGCAAGCCTGAAAACTGGGCAATAGGAGATGTCCTCTGATCTGCTGAGATTCAGGGTTGAATCAACATTTGAATAGTCCAAAGATTTGAGTGTCTGAAAAATATGCTTAACTGTTACAGAGAAAATTATAGGTTCAAATAACAGGAGTAGAAGAATCATGGTTAGGGGAAGTATAAATGAGTGTAACTATGTGATATTGGGAAATAGGTTTTCATATATATTCCAAGTAGAGCCCACCAAAGAAGAGTTGACTTCATCAAGCTGTGTGCCTTGCCTCTTCTATGCAGCTGTCCCAAGAGTCCTCAGGAGTGCTCTTGTTGAGGCTTTGTACACTGTGCAGTTAATGAAATCTGTCTGAGACCTGGATAAATGTATCCTCCAGAACAATCCCCTGACTCACTTTGAAATCTCATAGCCATAAAAGCTCTTATATTTAGTGCTTCCCCCTTTTGGTCAAGGTATTTTCCCAAATGCATCACTGATTAATGCTTGGTTGAAAAAAAACTCTCAGTTCCAGGGAGGCTCATTCTCAGGAGTCATGTCCCATGTTGGGGGGAAGATAGTGAGTTGATTTAAACAGTTTGGCTTAGAGAGGCCATAGCTGAGTAACAGGGAGATTTTCTGGAGGTAACACTTAGGCATTAATAACAATTAGGCAATGTTTCCTTTTGACAGGAATAAGGTTCGTATGTACAAGTTTAAGCCTGATGGTTTGGAGTGGATGTGGCTCAAGCAGTTGAGTGACTGCTTCCCACATGGGAGGTCCAGGGTTCAGTTCCTGGTGCTTCCTAAAAACTGTAATGATAATAATAATAATAATAATAATAATAACAAATCCAACGCAGGGGAGCAAATGTGGCTCAGTGGTTGAGGACTTACTGTCCACAAATGAGTTCCTGAGTTCTATCCTGAGCCCCCACTACCACCAAAAAAAAAAAAAAAAAAAAAAAAAGATCAAGTACTTGGCACATAGCCAATTTTCTTTTCTTATATATTCCAGAAATTTTTGCCATTTTATTTGAGAAATCAGGGCTTCCCTAGGATGGAAGCTTAACATTTTGTTTGTTCTCTATGGGTCTCTATCTAGTGTAAAAACATACCTACAACAACACAAACACAATCATTATGGGAAAATAGCTTGAATTTGAATGTGGGAACCTGGCTTGAAGTTGAAATGTTTCCATAACACAGATAAAAAGTGTGGGCTTAGGAACACTGGCCTTGACTGGATGGAATGTTGTCTGGTCAGCACGAAAATTGTTTGCATGAAGAAGCATTTGAACTTTGTATGGCTTATTCCCTAGCATTGTGGGTGTTGCAGCTTTAGTAACAAGCAGCCTTGAATATAAACATAGATAACTACTGCTTTGTAATTTCTACTAAATACGATGTGGAAATTAGGGTTGAGGCTCTCAGTTCCAGATGCTGTGAGTCCCCTAGTCCCATCTTTATTTATCTCTCTTGTGTCTTTCTTTCTGTCCTTTTATTTGTTCAGTTCTGCATTGCCTTCCATTCATGCAAACCTATTGCTGAGTGGGCCTCAGCAACTGTTACCCAAACAGGGACTTGAGGGGAAGAAGGATCGCTTTGAGTAAAACTAAAGGTGTTGTCAGGATACAGAGCCATGAGTGATTGAGAAGGCCTTCCCAGTCCTCAGTAAAGACACTCTCGGGTATTTCGGCAGGGTTTCAGTGGGAAATGGAGACAGTTCACCTGTATGTCTGTCTCCTATAATAACTCCTCAAGGCAAGAAGAGGCGAGGCAATTGAGCTTCATATTTTAGAACTTACAGATTATAGAAAAATATTGCTCGTAGTTCCCAGCAATAGGAAGTTTAGAATTAGGAGATTAGGAAAGAGTAGAAAAAAGAGTAAAGAAATTATATGTACAAGGTGTTTTGCTCCCTTTTACTATTTGGCCCACTTGGACTATTATTAAATCTGTTTTGATACTAAATCAAAAATTTTGCCCTCAGCTAGTTTATTAACTGACATTATCTTTTTAAATGTTACATTCAATAAATATGAGGTTCCCATATAACTCCCACCCCACCCACACCACCCCTCCCACATCAACAATCTCTTCCATCATTGTGGCACATCCACTGCAACCAGCAAATACATTCTGGAGAACCGCTGGAGCATATGGACAGTGGTCCACATTGTAGTCCACACTCTCCCCCAGTCCAGGCAGTGGGCTATGACAGGACACACAATGTGCAGCATCTGTCCCTGCAGCACAACCTAGGACAACTCCAAATCCTGAAAATGCCCCCACATCATACCTCTTCTTCCCTCTCCCAACCATCAGCAGCCACCATGACCACCCTCTCCACATCACTACTACAATTTCTTCCCTTACTAATCACAATATTTCCCCAGCAGAACACCAGTAAGTCCACTCTAATCCATACTCTATTCCTCCATCTTGTGGACCTGGGATGGCTATGTCCAGTCCCCCTTTACATCAAAAGTGGGTTTAGATCCACATGGCTGATGGATGCAATTCTCTTGCTTGCAGCTGTAGGCATTCTTGGCTCCCTGGTGTGGTGGTTGACCCTCTTCACCTCGCTGTCAGCTGGCCAGGGTAAGTCCAAGAAACCAGAGGGTAGGAGCTTCAAGTCTGCTGAGGCCCAGGGCCTGGCCGTCACTTGGACATTTCAGAGATTCAGGTCTCCTGAGTAGACACCAACGTAAACACAACCACACAGGTCCAGTAAAAGTAACAGAAGAGGCATGTTTAGAAAGGTTATATATCTGAGTCTAACTCCATCACACTCAGGAACAGAAACTCCAAAGTAGGGCCAGCTGACATGGCCCTGAACTCCAAAGCCATCTGCCTTGATCATAGAACCTGTGGGTTGCTGTGGCCCTCAGGAGAACCAGCACCTGGGTTTCCATCTACTTTGGCTGTCTCTGGTACCCTGCTGAAGCATGCATAAGCATCATCTCCTGATGACCTCCAAACTCTTTTTTTGGAGACTCATAGCCATATAAACTCATTTGTCCTTTCCATTTCCCCCTTTTATTGAAGGTCAAAATGCAGTTTTTAACACCTGATATCACATGTAGGATAAGATATTCTGCCGGTCTGAATTGACTTCTTTGTTCATGGTCTTCCTGTAGTTACATCATCAGCTGGTTCTTCATAGTAACCCCTCAGTGCCAGGGAGACTCATCCCTGGGAGTCTTGTCCCACACTGGGGGTAAGGCAATGCATCTACATGCTGAGTTTTGTTTAGAAAGTGGCCACATTTGAGCAACATGGAGGCCCTCAGGAGGTAACTCTTAGGCACCCCACAGCTATAGGCTTAGTTCATATTTCAGGCACACAGGCTCATAATCAGAACTGTCAGTATCAAGGGCTCATCATTGGACCATCTATCTTTATTGGTCTTTGCCATTGCACTTGGGGGATTGTTGTTGTTCCATTGGAGAATGTGATAGAGCTCCCCTGGGCAGGAATTCAGCATACTTTCATCTGTCATTTCCAACTGGAACTACAATGAAAATATCCAAACCTTTCTGTGTAGCCTGTGTACATGCCCTGGAGAACTCCCTCCAAACCATGTGCCCCTCACCAATGACACCCCACACAAGTGTTCCTCTCCCACCATAGTTGAACCTCTCTGTAGTCCAAAAGTTGTTCAAAAAGGAAACCCAGGTTTCCATTAATAGAAAAATGGAATATATTGATGGGTTTAAAAGTTAAATATAGAATACATAGAAATTTAGAAAAATTAAGTAAAGGAAAAATAAATTGGGGTATCAAAGAAATGAGACAATGAAAAATTTTTGTTTTTAACATTTTGCCTTTCATCACTGCTACAGGTGTTGCCCTGTATGTACAGTGGCAAGGCAATTTCTTCCACTTTTTCCTCAGTGTCTAACTCCTTTCTTTTTTTTCCTGATTATTAAGTTTCTCTGGACATAAGCTTTAGGTCACAGTAATTCACATATACAATATATGATACTCCCACATTTCCAACATCAACCCTTTGTCCTTCACCAACAGTGATCCTTTTACATATTCATATTATATTTGCTACTGCTAATGTACAGATATTGAAAGAATACCTTTCAAACATGGTTCCATTTGGATTTACATCATGGTTTATATTTTAGACTATACAATTTTCTAAAATTTTATTTATCTTATGTTTTACATTTTAGTCTACAGATGTTTATACATTTTTGGTATAATTTAACATGACCTACATCCATCATGGCATGATCCTGTGGAACACTTCCATTGCCTCACAGTTACCCTGATTCCATGTATTCAACACCTCTTTCCCCCTCCCCTCAGGGCCCACCATGACAATCAATCTTCATTACTTGAGGGACCATATTCAGAGATACTTGCAAAAATGTTGAGGGCTTGACATACGTGACTGCCCTAACCCATTGGGAACCACTGTTTCTCTCAAGAGATACAATTCCCTCTATTTGAGAACATCAGTCCTCCCAGAATATGGGTATATCTTCACTCACATTGTATGAGTCTCCACCCAATGATATAACCCACTATGACAAAATGAGCACTCACACACTCCCCAGAAGCTTGCCCTGTGTCAGATGCCTCCCTTAAGCATCCCAAACATGCAACCTTCCACATTACATTTTCTAAAGAGTTTTCTCTGCACCACAATTTCAACCACATGCCTGGCAATCTCCCATGATCAAATGTTCCCCTCACCCTCTCCCCAATTTCATGAGCAATCTGACCCATCCTCCCATCCCTACTGCCCCTAAGCCCACACAGACCCATCCAAAGATATCCCTATGCCCCCAATTTATCCCTTCCCTGTACTAATACTTCCTCCAGCTTACCATAGATTTCACCCAAGTAGCTGTCAGCTCACAACCTTCCTCTACCCCACGATTTCCTTTAAGTTTATCATCCAGTTTCTAGCTCTCTGAGACAGTTGGGTTTACTTATTTCATATCAGAGAGGTCATGTAGTATTTGTCCTTCAATGCTTGGGTTGCTTCACTCAACATAAGGTTCTCAAGATTCACCCATGTTATCACATGTGTTTGTACTGTATTTGTTCTTATAGCTGAGTAGTATTCCATTGTATGTATCTACCACATTTTACTTATCCATTCCTCTGTTGATGGGCATTTGGGTTGATTCCAACTTTTGGCAATAGTGAATAGTGCTTCTATGAACATTGGAGTGCATATATCAGTTTGCGTCCTTGTTTTCAGATCTTCTGGGTGTATGCCCAGCAGTGGAATTGCTGGGTCATATGGCAAATTTATAGCTAGTGTTTTGAGAAACTGCCAAACTGTCCTCCAGAGGGGCTGGATCCTTCTGCATTCCCACCAGCAGTGGATGAGTGTTCCTATCCCTCCACATCCTCTCCAACAATTGTAATCTTCTAATTTTTTGAGAGCTGTCAGTCTTATGGGAGTAAGATGGTATCTCATTGTTGTTTTGATTTGCATTTCCCTAATAGCTAGGGATTCTGAGCAATTTTTCATGTGTTTTTGAGCCATTTGTATATCATCTTTGGAGAAGTGTCTGTTCAAATCCTTTTCCCATTTTAAAATGGGCTGTTTCTTTTATTATTTTCAAGATATAGGAGTTCTTTATATATGCAAGATATGTCTCCTATCAGATATATGGTTACCAAATATTTTCTCCCACTGTGTAAGCTCTCTTTACACTTTCCTGACAAATTCCTTTGAGGTGCAGAAGGCTTTAATTTTGAGGAAGTCCCATTTATCTATTTGTTCTATTGCTGCTCCTGCTTTTGGTTTGAAGTCCATGAAGCTGTTTCCTATTACAAGGTCCTGTAGATCCTTCTCTACTTTGCTTTCCAGGGTTTATGGTCTTGGGTCTTATATTTAGGTCTTTGATCCATTTTGAGTTGCTTTTTGCATAAGGTGTGAGTTGGTAATCCACTTTCATCATTTTATATATGGATATCCAGTTCTCCAGACACCATTTGTGCAAGAGGCCATTCTCTCTCAGTTGAGAGTGTTTGGTGGCCTTGCCAAATAACATGTGGCTGTATATATGAGGATCTATATCAGAACTCTCAGTTAGGTTCTATTGGTCAATATATCTATCCTTGTGCCAGTACCATGCTGTTTTCACTACTGTAGCTTTGTACTATGTTTTGAAGTCAGGTAGTGTGATTCCTTCAATTTCATTTTTCTTTTTCAATATGTCTTTGGCTATTCGGGGCCTCTTTCCTTTACAAATAAATTTCGTAGTTATTTCCTCTAGTTCATTAAAGAATGCTGTGTTGATTTTTATTGGGATTGCATTGAATGTGCAGATCAGTTTTGGTAGACTAGACATCTTTTTTGTTTTGTTTTGTTTGAATATAGTTTTATTTTTAAAATATGGATTACCTCACGAATTTGCATGTCATCCTCGTGCAGGGGACGTGCTAATCATCTCTGTATCATTCCAAGTTTAGTTTATGTGCTGCCAAAGCAAGCACTAGAGATCTTAATAATGTTTAGTCTTCCTATCCATGTACAGAGAATATTCTTCCATTTATTTAGGTCTTCTTTGATTTCCTTGAACAGTGTTGTATAGTTTTCTGTGTATAAGTCTTTTACCTCTTTAGTTAAATTTATTCCTGGGTGTTTGATTTTTTAAATTTACTATTGGGAATGCTATTTGGCTCCTGATTTCCTTCTCAGATTGCTCATTATTGGTGTACAGAAATCTACTGATTTTTGGGCATTTATCTTGTAACCTGAGACTTTACTGAACACATAAGTTCTAGAAGCTTTGTGGTAGACTTCTCAGGATTTTCTATGTATAAGATCATATCATCAGCAATTAGTGAAATGTTGACATCTTCCTTTCTAATCTGGATGTGTTTTATGTCTGGTTCTTGCCTCAGAGCTCAAGCAAGTACTTCTAAGACTATGTCAAATAGGAGGGGTGATAGTGGGCAACCTTGTCTTGTTCCTGATCTCAGAGAGAATGATTACAGGATTTCACCATTGTAAATTATGTTAGCTGTGTGTCTTTCATATATACTCTTTATCATGTTCAGAAAGTTTCCTTCTATTCCAATCTTTTGCAGTGTTTTTATCAAGAAAGGGTGCTGTATTTTGTCAAATGCTTTTTCTGCATCCATAGATATGATCATATTGTTTGACTTTCTTTTTCTGTTTTTGTCTTTTTAATTGCTCTTACACTCTCCTCCAGCTCTGTCTCTCTTGTATTTTTTCTTTTCTTCCTGCATAACTCCCTTTAGTATTTCTTGAAGGGCAGTATTTTTGTTGGCATACTCTCTTAGTTTTTGTTTATCTGTGAATATTTTGAACTCTCCATCATTTTTTTTCTTTTTTTTAAATTATTTATTATTTTTAAAAAATTACATTCAAAAAATATGAGGTCCCATTTAACCCCACCGCCCCCACCCCCCACTCCCCCCACGGCAACACTTGCTCCCATCATCGTGACACATGCATTGCACCTGGTAAGAACATCTCTGAGCATCACTGCACCCCATAGTCAATGATCCACGTCATAGCCCACACTCTCCCACATTCCATCCAGTGGGCCCTGGGGGGATCTACAATGTCCCGTAATTGTCCGTGAAACACCACCCAGGACAACTCGACGTCCCGAAACCGGCTCCACATCTCATCTCTTCCTCCCATTCCCCAAACCCAGCAGCCACCATGGCTACCCTTCCCACACCCATTCCACATTTTCTCTGTGGGCATTGGATTAGTTGTGTCCATTGCACATCTATGTCAAGTGGGGGCTTAGATTCCATATGGATACTAGATGCACTCCTCCTGCTTTCAGTTGTAGACACTCTAGGTTCCATGGTGTGGTGGTTGACCTTCTTCAACTCCATGTTAGCTGAGTGGGGTAAGTCCAATAAATCAAAGTGTAGGAGCTGAAGTCTGTTGAGGCTCTGGGCCTGGGTGTCATATTATCAGTCCAGAAATTCAAATCCCCTAAATATATCTTAAACCCCAGCACCTATTACAATTCCAATAAAGTAGCATGGAGGTCTTGTGAAAAGAGATCCCCTCTGAGTCCAATTCCATCACACAGAAACACAGGCTCCAAAGAAGGGCCATCTGCCATGGCAGTGAACCCCATCTGCCATGACCATAGAACCCGTGGGTCTCTTTATTCCTCAAAATAACCAATACCTGGGGTTGTATCTACTTTATCTGTCTCTGAGACTCTGCTCAGTTGTGCATAAGGGCATTCCTTTTGACAACCTCCAGACTCTTTTTTAGAGACTCATAGCCTTATAATCTCATTTCTCCTTTCCATTTCCCCCTTACATTAGGTCAATCAGCATTTTGAAGTCATGTTATTATATGTAGACAGGGATATTCTGCTGATCCGTATTGAACCTTTAATTCAAGGTCATTTTCTAGTTGTATCTTCAGCTGGTATGTGGTAGTGGTCCCTCGGTGCCAGGGAGGCTCATCCCCGGGTGTCATGTCCCTCGCTGGGGGGAATGCACTGCATCTACATGATGAATTTGGCTGTGAGAGTGGCCACATTTGAGTAACATGAAGGCTGTCAGGAGGAAACTCCCAGGCATAGTGCTACTCTAGGCCTTGTTCTTATTGCAGGTGTACAGGCTCAAAAGCATAGCCATTAATATCAGGAGCCCACTGTTGGGCCCTCCTTCCTTCCTGGTTCTTGCCATTGCACCTGGGGGACTGCCGCTGCTCCTCCAGGGTCCACGACAGTGACCCCCCGGCCAGGGGCCCAGTACTCCCCCCAGCTGTTGTTTTTAATTGTTTCCACTATGAGTATATCTAGACATTACTATATACCCTGGGCATATGCCCTGTATAACTCCCTGTCAACCCTATATATCCTGTCAATAACATCCCATATCAGTATTCCTCCGCTGCCATTTTTGAACCAGTCTGTGATCCAAAACTTCCTGTAAAGTGAATCCCAACAAATTGTCAGCTTCACAAGAGTCTTAGATCACCAAAATTCATATATACAATATACAGTACTTCCCCAGATCCACCATAAAACCTTTTCCCTTCTGCAGCGATAATCTTTTAACTTATTCATATCATATTTCCTGAAACTGATGTAGAGATTTCGAGACAATAGCTTTCAAACAAGGTGACAGCTGTACTTACTATGTGGTCCATACTTTAGGTTGTACAGTTTTCTAAATTTTTTAGTTATCCTATGTTTTGCCTTATGGTTTACATTATTAGTCTGTCGTCCCCTATATGTTTTTGGTGTAATATTACATGTTTTATATTCATCCTTGTGTACTCTCACAGAACTCCTCTCTTGCCCCCATATTTACCTTGGTTCCATCCATTCCACATCCATTTTCCCCTCCCCTTGGGGCCCACAACACCAGCCAATCTCCATTTCCCAAGAAGCCATGTCCAGAGATACTTGCAGCAGTATTCAGGGCCTGACTTTCTCAACTGCCCTGTTGCCCTGGGAGCCATCCTTTCTCACGAGAGATACAGTTCTCTCTATTTGACGGCATTAGTCTTCTCCAGGATGTGGGTCCCCCCCAACTCTCACTTCTTGGGTCTCTTCCCAATGGTACTACCCACCTTGGCATAATGAGCCTTCAGCTATTCCCCTGGAGTCCGTCCCGCATCAGACCATACCCCCTGAGCATCCTAAACAGGTAACCCTCCTACTTATATTTTGATACGAGTTTCTCAACATTTTGTTCTCAACAAACACCTGACACTCTCCCATGTTCGTATGTTGCCCCTCCCTCCCCCCATTTTTTGGATAATATTACTCCTCTGCCCATCCCCAGCCCCCCTCCAACCCGCAAAGCCCCATCCGAAAGCAACCCCTTGCCCCCATTTTGTCCCTTCTTTGTGCTCATACTTACCGCCAGCTCATCACAGACTGCCCCCCTGCAGACGTTAACTCACATCCTTCCTCCACCCCCCGATTTCCTGTAAGCCTCTTTTCCACACTCTAGCTCTCTGAGGCAGTTTGCTTATTTCATATCATTGAGGTCATGTAGTATTTGTCCTTCAATGCCTGGGTTGCTTCACTCAACATAAGATTCTCAAGGTTCATCCATGTTATCACGTGTGCTTGTAGTGTATTTGTTCTTACAGCTGAGTAGTATTCCATTGTGTGTATATACCACATTTTATTGATCCACTTGTCTGTTGATGGACATTTGGATTGATTCCAATTTTTGGCGATAGTGAACAATGCTGCTATGAACATTGGTGTACATATATCGGTTTGTGTCCTTATTTTCAGTTCTGATGGGTATATACCCAGCAGTGGTATTGCTGGGTCATATGGCAAATCTATGGTTAGTTTTTTGAGAAACTGTCAAACTGTCCTCCAGAATGGTTGGATCCTTCTGCATTCCCACCAGCAGTGGATGAGTGTTCCTTTCTTCACATCCTCTCCAGCATTTGTATTCTTCTGTTTTTTTCATAGCTGCCAATTTTATGGGAGTAAGATGATATCTCATTGTAGTTTTGATTTGCATTTCCCTGATAGCTAGAGATTTGGAGCATTTTTTCATGTGCTTTTTAGCCATTTGTATTTCTTCTTTGGAGAAGTGTCTGTTTAAATCTTTTTCCCATTTTTTAAATGGATTGTTTATCTTTTTGCTTTCAAGATAGAGGAGTTCTTTATATATGCAAGTTATAAGTCTCTTATCAGATATATGGTTGCCAAATATTTTCTCCCATTGTGTGGGTTCCCTTTTTACTTTCTTGACAAACTCCTTTGAGGTGCAGAAGGCTTTAATTTTGAGGAAGTCCCATTTATGTATTAGTTCTTTTGCTGCTCGTGCTTTTGGTGTGATATTCATGAAGCCATTTCCTATTACAAGGTCCTGTAGATGTTTCCCTACACTGCTTTCCAAGATCTTTATGGTCTTGGCTCTTATATTTAGGTCTTTGATCCATCTTGAGTTGATCTTTGTATAAGGTGTGAGATGGTAATCCTCTTTCATTCTTCTACATATGGCTATCCAGTTCTCCAGGCACCATTTGTTAAATAGGCCATTCTCTCCCAGTTGAGAGGGTTTGGTGGCTTTATTGAATATTATATGGCTATATACTTGAGGTTCTATATCAGAACTTTCAATTCGATTCCATTGGTCAGTGTGTCTCTCCTTACGCCAATACCATGCTGTTTTCACTACTGTAGCTTTGTAGTATGTTTTGAAGTCGGGAAGTGTGATTCCTCCTATTTCGTTTTTCTTTTTCACTATGTCTTTGGCTATTCGGGGCCTCTTTTTATTCCAAATAAATTTCATAGTTAGTTTTTCTAGTTCCTTAAAGAAGGCTGTGTTGATTTTTATTGGGATTGCATTGAATGTGTAGATCAGTTTTGGTAGGATAGACATCTTAATAATATTCAGTCTTCCTATCCATGAACAAGGAATATTCTTCCATTTATTTAGGTCTTCTTTGATTTCCTTGAACAGTCTTGTATAGTTCTCAGTGTATAAGTTTTTTACCTCTTTAGTTAAATATATTCCTAAGTATTTGATTTTTTTATTTACTATTGTGAATGGTATTTGTTTCTTGATTTCCTCCTGATCTTGCTCATTATTGGTGTACAGAAATGCTACTGATTTTTGCGCATTGATCTTATAACCTGTGACTTTGCTGAACTCATGATGGCTGCTGGGTGCAGGGAATGGGAGGAAGATATGAAATGTGGAGGCATTTTCAGGACTTGGAGTTGTCCTGGGTGGTGCTGCAGGGACAATTACCAGACATTGTAGATCCTCCCATGGTCCACTGGATGGAATGTGGGAGAGTATGGACTGTGATGTGGACCATTGACCATGAGGTGCAGTGATGCCCAGAGATGTACTCACCAAATGCAATGGATGTGTCATGATGATGGGGGAGAGTGTGGCTGTGGGAGGAGTGGTGGGGTGGGGGCAGTGGGGGTGAATGGGGACTTCATATTTTTTAATGTAATATTTTAAAAAAATGAATAAAATAAATAAATTTTTAAAAAAGAGAGGGCTCCACCCTCTCTCCACCTTCTCCCAGGCCAAGTTTCCTATCCCAGTGTGTTTAGGTGAATTGGGCTGAGAAAGCAGATTTGCCACTCCTCTCTTCCCAGACTGTCCCCATGCCAACCGGTATGCTCTTCCAAGTGCAAGAAAGGAGAAAAAGAAAAGAAGAAAGTGGGGGGAAACACCAGAAAATCGAAACCACACTATCCAAGCCCCCATACTGCACCCACCATCATATCCCTCCCATGCACAGACTCCGTCCAAAACCAGAGGGCTAAGGCAATCCCAAAACTCCGGGAGTGCTGGACTTAGGACAGGGAAGTTCAGGACTCTGCAGAGTGAGGGCACATAGGTCTGTGGAACATGGGCTATGGTGGTTCAGGGGACACTGATCTGGGGACCACACATTTGGGGATAACAGGGCCCAAGAACACCACTGCACAACCGACAGTTCTCAGGAAACACCATGGCCACCAGCCCCAGGGAAGGGTCCCACCAGCCCACAGCTTCAGACCTCTGTACTTGTAAGCCTCAATTCTACCTTTAGCAAGCACCACCTCTGGCATTCTCTCTCCAAATTGATGTCCACATACCCTCTGCCCTGCAAGCCCCCAAGAGAACCCACTCTGGCAAGACTCCAACCCAGTTAGCTGCCTCTTCACAGGAGAGACTGTAAGGTGCACTCACTCAGATGCCATCTTGCCCCACCTCTGATGGGTTGTCTTTCCATTAGCTGACTTTAGAAAGTCAGTTTTCCCTCCACCAACACCTCCTTCCCCTCCTATACCCAGAGAAGCTCAGCCAAAGTTGTCAGCTTTACAACAGGGCATCTTGCAGGCTAGAATAGAGGAAATCATGTGGAGCTGCTTGGGCAAGGAAAGGTTAACTGACAAATACAATGTCCCCTACAGGCAAAAGTGCTGAATAAGGCCCTTGTTCGTGAAATCTTGCTTGTAAGAAAACTCTCTGTTAAAGTTGACTAAGATAAAAAATTTCTGGCAACAACTGTACAAACCGCCCTCCCCCCCCCCCGCCTTTGATGCCTACAGGATAATGTGGCTGTGGGCTAGTGTGGGATAATAGAATTAAGCTGCTGGAAGAGGATGAAAATATGGCAACATTGGTGTTCTGTTTTGTTTCCATACTCATTCTGATTGGGCATATTTAACCAAATTAATATAATTAGTACAAAGTTTTTATCAAGTTGTTAAAATGAATTTTCAGTTTTGAATTAATAGCTTACTCCTGAACTTCAAGTCTTAGTGTAGTCTTAAAGAGTAGTAATCCAAAAGATGTGTGTTAACTATCTGTCTAAACTGCTAAATAAGAGCTTAACTGCATTTATGCTGTTCAAGTTATCCTAACTGGTTGCCGATTACTAATAAAAGTGTTTCCAGGAACAAGCTTGCATGTTACAGGCAACATGATTCCAGAAGAAATCTTAAAAGCAGTAAAATCTAAGACGTGAAATGATGGAGAACTTAAAAACAGCTATACCAGAAAAGTAAGAATTATGAGTCCAATTGTAAATGTTATGTTTCTGTTCGTGTGTTTTAATTGTTTTGTGTTTGTCTATTTGTTCAATGTCCATATATATTTTGATACTTCCAGATGGTAATGTAAATTAATAAATAAAAATTTCTTAAAAAGCTCTATTCAAATGGCCGAAAATTAAATAAGTACTTATATTAATACATAAGTTTAAGTGTTAATAAGATCTCTGCAATGATAAAAACTATAAGTCTTGATTAACAAAATTACTGTAAGTCTCCTCATAAAGAATAGTTCTTCCCTAAATTAAAATGAATAGTTTATTTTTCTTCACAGGATAAAATGAAGGATGTGAAACTTAAATGAATATTAAAGAATGTAAAATGTTTGTGGGCATTCTAACTGAAATTTAATAAGTTTGTTCAAAAAAGTGTGTTTTGTCCTAAAATAAGATTGCTGGTTTTCATAAAATCAAAGGGAATACATGCAGGACGGAACTTGAATGCATGTGGCAAGATGTAGAAGGTATTGTGGTAACATTATGTACAGGAATATATTCTGTCAAATATATTCTGTGAAGGTGAAATTTGTCTTAAAATAATAAAATTATGGTTTATATTGTTGTAAATAATTATAAGAAGTTTGTTGAAGCACTGTTTGAATTAAATTATTAACATGGCTAATTCCAAGAAGTCATTATGAAACAAAAACTAAATTGATAATAATAACAAAAGTAACTGTATAACAGGTAAACTTGTTGGCAGCCTCCTCCCCTGCCAATTTTTTTCTAAAAGACTATTTCTAGTATTGCATGCTACTAGGTATTTGAAATAAAGTTATATTTGCATATAACCAAACTGAATAATTATTTTGACAACTTTGTTTAGTGTTGATGGTAATTGTATGTTTTAAGAGGTTTGCTTGGAAACAGTTTCCAAAATCATTTTGGTAACTTATGTATATAGGGTGTATAGAATGTGTTTTTATTATTACAGAAACAGAAAATAATTTTGTCCTAAAATAAAATGATTGGTTATTAAGACAGAGTAAAGTGTGGGACAAAACCTGAATGAATACTGAAAGTGTAGAAGGTGCATGGAAAAGGTTGAAGTTCAGTAAGGGGAATCAGACTTGACCCAATGGATAGGGCCTCTGCCTACCATATGGGAGGTCCATGGTTCAAACCCTGGCCTCCTTGACCTGGGTGGAGCTGGCCTATATGCAGTGCTGATGCACACAAGGAATCCCATGCCACGCAGGGGTGTCCCCTGTGTAGGGGAGCCCCATGTGCAAGGAATGTGCCCCATAAGGAGAGTCACCCAGCATGAAAGTGCAGCCTGTCCAAGAATGGCACTGCACACATGGAGAGCAGCTGACACAACAAGATGGCACAACAAAAAGAAATACAGTTTCCCGCTGATAAGGAAAGAAGTGGTCACAGAAGAACACACAGAAAACAGACACAGAGAGAAGACAACTGGGGGGAGAAAGGAGAGAGAAACAAATAAAAATAAAAAATCTTTCTAAAAAGTTGGGTTAGATTTCATGGATTTATCTATAAATTTTAAAAGCTTTAGTATCAAGTATTATATTTATGCAAAGTTAAAATTTTATTCTTTCTCAAAGTTTCTTAAGTTATCAGTCTGTTTTAGTAAAAGTTTATAAAGAGTTTTTCTCCTGAATAATCAGTATACAAAGAAAGTCTGTTTTATCAAAATAGCTTCTTGTACTTTAACCTTATTGTTTCCTTGGCTTTTTAAGAAGCAAGTCTCATCATTTTAAAGAAACATAATGTTCAAACATGCTTTCTCAACATCAGATCCTGAAAAGTATCTTTTTATTTCAAACTATTGCAAAAGATTTGTTCTTTTGCCTTAAAAAATTAATATAATAAAATAGTTAAGTTCCTTTAATATGTTATAAGTTAAATGGAAAGTGTTTAAAAGTGTTATAAAATTAAAAGGATCCTTTAACCCTCTGTTAATTAAAGTTGTATGAATAAAAAGTTCATATGAATACTTAAAGAGTGTATAAAATTCCTGGAAATTTACCAATGTTTCACCATAATATTAGAGAAAAATACAATGTTGTTAATCATGCTTGTAATTATTTAATAGTATGTGTCACAGAAACAACCTCTTATCATAAATTAAAGTAACACAATTGTAGTATACAGCAGCCCCAAATATTGCTAGTTTGGTGCAAAAAAATTAATATCCAACCGTGTTACTATTACTTTGTTTTAAAACTTGCTAAGACTTTCTTTAGTATTTCCTTAGGCAAGTCAAGCCAGCCTTCACTCTCCTGTTAGAAAGAAATCTTCTTCTGGAAGAAAATAAGGCTCACCCGATTGTAGAGAAGAAAAGAATTTATTCTCAATCTTGCAAGAAGGGGCACACAAGCAGAAAACATGGCTGGCACCCTGAACAAAGAAAAATGACACATTTTATACCCCTAAGCCTAGCACGCAAGCCCTTCCTCTGTTTCTCCATAGATTGGATACTTGGAAGTTATAGCCTATCTGAGAAGATCTAACTTTCCCATGCAAACGTTCATGATTAACCGCTTCCCCCATCACATTCAACCATTTTAGTTTTTACCTGTTCCCCTTTGTCAAATAAGGAATGGAATTTAGTGCTGAATTGGTATTGACTTAGCTCTATCTTGGGCATTTTTTTTTTTACTGCCTATAGGAGTGGCTTAAGCTGGTTTCCTTTGTTGCTGTTTAACCCAGGAGTGAGAGACTGAGGCAGTAGGCTGCCAGGTTACATTAATCAATATTTTCTCCCTTTATGTGAAAACTAAACTAATCATTTCTTACACTCCTATCTGTAGAAAAGTCAATGGAATTTTGCAGTGTTTCTTCAAGGCTGTGTGCATAGCCCAACCATCTTGCCCTGGTCTGGTGGCAAAGAATCTGGCTGCACAGAAGAAATCTGTGGCTGAAACCCTACTGAGGACATTAAGTTAACCATTAATCCTTTTTTTCAAAATTAAAAGAAATAGCAGGGACACTACTATCTTATCTTAAGAGCCTGAAATAGGCAAACAATTGGGACAGTCCCAAGGTCCCTGCTGCTCTATCAAATTCTTAAATGTTGTTTAGTTAGGTAAGACAAAACTATACCCTCTGCTATAATTGATAAAGTACAATATTTTCTCATGTTAATGTAGTCTGCAATATTGTTGGAATACTAAAAATATTTCATCTCTCACTTATCTCAAATATTAAAACCATTGTATGTGTTAACTGGGAAAGGTCCTTCATGGGAGTAGGAGGACCTCCAGCAGACTGCTTTAAAAAATTAAAAAAATAGAAAAAGAGGGAGAAGGCGGACATTGACTTAGCCTGTGAGTTGGTTGTGGCCAGCTCCTATATTGGCTTTGGATGGGGTTGTGGCAAAGGCAGCATTCTAAATAAGTACCCCTTGGGTTTTAGTTACAACTCTGAGAAGGGGCCAAAAGTACAATATAAAAAAAGCAATTGGATACAGCATAAGAAGCCCTGCTGAAAGTGAAAGGCTTACACCAATATGTCTGGGCACTCTGAAGACTGCCATCCCTATTCAGGGGTGAATTGAAAATACTAAAAGCAAGACAAAAACAATAAACTGTTTTGACTCACCTTATGGTGGAGAGATTTGAGGAAGAACATCTGAGACACTTGCCAGCAGTGACAGGTAACTATCACATCCCTGCCCAGTCTTCTAACACCTCTCTTAGGATTTTTGAGGCAGATGCCTTCATGATAATCCAGAGCCACCCCATGAAGACCTGAGAAGAAGCAGAGTGGCTCCACCAGAAAGGTGAGCATCATGAGCACCAAAACTTGTGGTGACTAGCCCAGCAGTTCTGGCTGCCTATTACTTGCCAACAGCTCATGGACTTTACCCTTGAGTGTCCTTCATGCTCACTCCAATGACTGTGTCATCAGTCCCCTCCTGCTCTTGGGAAGGTAAGTTATGCTTTCAGTGCTACAGACACTGCATCAGGACTCTTACAACAAAAGAGTTCTTATTTTCTGAAAATGAATCTGCACAACAATGGACTAAGTTTAAATTCAACACTGAGTTGAAGCCCCAGGTCCAGTAAAGATGCTAACAGTTGTTGGAAAGGAGGCACAGTGGTCTCACAAGGAGAGATCTGCTGTTTCCATGGCTATGCTAGCAACCTAAGGAATGCAGTAATTAAGAGTTCCCAGTAAACAAGATGAAGCTGTAAAAGGCTGAAAGAAAAGATGAACAGATAACATTTTGTAGTAAATAGAACACTTAGACTTTGTACCTTGAGATAAGTTTTTTTAAATTTCTTAGACTATGAGTAATGCTAATAGTTAACTGCATGTTGCTGCTTGTTCTCACATAGACTGGGATATATACCGAGCCCCTTGTGAACAATAAAGTGGTCTGAGGAGTCTGTACTTGCAGATTCCCTGATCCCTGCTCTCTCGTTCTTTCTTTCTCATTCTCTTTCTTTCATTTCCTTTCTTTCTTTTTCTTTCATTCCCAATACCTTTGGGTTCAAATCTCCAACATCTGGCACCCAACGGGGGCCTGAAGAAGTGAGTCTTCAGTATCAGGAACTGTGGAAGAGACCTCATCAAGGGCCAAGTGAGAAGTACAAAGCAGAGTGACTCAGTCTTCAAGATTAAGTAAGTAACATTTCCACGAAGTCCTCAGGGTAATGGGTAATCAAATGAGACCTGTGGAAGCATATTCACGAGTTTAAAAACTTGACTTAAAGTTAATGGGGTACCTGTAAAAAGCCATGAATTATTGGAATTGTTTGCTTTAATACAAAAGCAATGTTGCTGGCTTCAACCTCAGGGGCTTAATGTTTTAAATTTGAAACAGTGGAGATACATAATGAAAGCTTTATGAAGAGCATATCAAAAAAGGGAATTCATTCCATTATCAGTATGGGCCTTAGGCCACCAGATAGCAGCAGCTGTAGGTCCTTTACAGTCTGAAGGGGAGAAAAATGAAATTACTATATTTTTCTAAGCCCATAAGTAAATTTGAAGTGAAAGAAAGTAAATCAGAACAAGAACAGGAGCTTGAGGCAAATGGGGAACCAGCAGGTTTTTTTCCTCATCCTGATATTAACCCTTTCATCAACAAAAGCTCAGTGAAGTGTCCTAATAAAATATCTTCTGTGTATCCAGTACAAACCTCTGCACCTACTGAATTGCCTTCTGTTACTAAGCCTAAGTTAGGAATGTTTTCAGATGTTGCTGATGCTTTGCCTTATGTTAAACAATTATTATCTGCTTTCCCAGTAACATTACATGCGATACCACCAGATCCAAATAATCCACAGGGGGTTGTCGAGTTTCATCCTGAGCCAATACCTTTCAAACTATTGAAAGATTTAAAACAGGCAAAAATACTAAATAAAGTCCTTGTTAGTGAAATCAGGCTTGTAAGAAAACTCTCTGTTAAAGTGTTAACTAAGATAAGGAAACTATTCTGGCAACAACTCTGTAAACCCCCTGGTGTCTACAAGACAATGTAGCTGTGGGTGAGTGGGGGTTAATAGAATTAAACTGCTGGAAAAGGAGATAAACATAGCAACATTGGTGTTCTGTTTTGTTTCCATGCTAATTCTGATTGGGCCTATTTAATCAAAATAATAAAACTAGTACAAAATTTTATCAAGGTGTTAAAAGGAATTTTTGGTTTTAAATTAAGAGTTTACTCCTGAACTTCAAGTTTCGGTATAGTCTTTCAGAGTAGTAATCCAAAAACGTGTGTTCTAAACAGTAAATAAGAGCTTAACTACATTTATGCTGCTCAAGTTATCTTAACTGATTGCTGATAAGTAATAAAAATGTTTCCAAGCACAAACTTGCATGTTATAGGCGACATGGATTCCAGAAAGTATTAAAAATGGCTATATCAAAAAAGTAAGAAAGAATGATGAGTCAATTGTAGACTGTATGTTTCTATTGGTGTGTTTTAATTGTTTTGTCTTTGTTTGTTCAATGTCAGTGTATATTTTGAAACCTCTGGATGGTAATATAAATTAATAAATTAAAATTTCTAAAAGAGCTCTATTAAAATGGCCAAAAATTAAATAAACACTTATATTAATATATATGTTTAAATGTTAATAAGATATCTACAATGATAAAAATTGTAAGTCTTGATTAACAAAATTCCTATAAGTCTTTTCATAAAAAGCTGTTCTTGCCTAGATTGAAATGGATAGTTTATTTTTCTTCACAGGATAAAATGAAGGATGTAAAAGTTAAATGAATAATAAAGAAGGTTAAAAGTTTGTAGGAATGCTGACTGAAATTTAATAAGTTTTTTTCTAAACGGTGTGTTTTGTCCTAAAATAGGATGGATAATTTTCATAAACTCTTGGGACTTAAATGCATGTTGCAAGTTGTAGAAGGTATTGTGGTAACTTTAAGTAAGGTGATGTGGGCTATGGGTGGGAGGCTCTTTGTCTCTTCAGAGATAACCTTAACCTAAACTGCCTGTCCTAACTTGTGGGTTTGGAAAGGTAAGAGGCTGCAGTCCTGCCCTTTGTGACCATGGCAATGACTCCAGTCGCAGGAGGCAATTTAGCAATGCAAACTCTATATACATACCAGTCAGTCCAGGGAAACTCTGATGGTGGTGATGCCAAAGCTTAAGGGAACTTGGACTTGGCCTTGAATGGGAAATATAATATAGTCTGTGCAAAAATTCAAAATCATTTAATTCTATATCCAAGTGTGCCTAGACTCTAGAAATCCAGTTAAGTGATATGAGCTTTGAATGTTCAGAAAGGATGTAAGACTGAATGTGTATTCAAGGTTGCATCCAGACAGAATGCAGGCAAGATGCTAAATCAAGCTCACCTGAGGTGTGGGCAACATGTTAATTCAAAGCCTACCTGGAACTCAGGAAAGACTTAACTAACAAAGAAAGTAGTTTTCTTTGATAAAAGCACCATTTAACTCCCCATCCTGTATAAAAGGAACTTGAAAATGTTGTTCAGGTCTCAGGTTTGAAAGAGAAAGCACCCGAGTCTGGCCCTCTGTCAATAAACCATTTTTCCTTCTCAAAATCATTCCTGAATCCTGGCCTTTCCATACTCAAGTAATTGAACCTCTCTCAAATTCTACAACAAAGGGAACGTGTTCTCTGAAGGTAAAATTTGTCTTAAAATTATAAATAATTATAAGAAGTTTAACAAAATATTGTTTAAATTAAGGTATTTAAATGGCTAATTCCAAAAAGTCATTATTAGACAAAACCTGAATTGATTTAATACTAATAATAAAAGGTGATTTTATAACAGGAAAATTTGTCAGCAGCCAGCCTCCCCTGCCAACTTGCTTCTAAAAAACTGTTTCTGGTATTGCATGGTATTAATATTTTAAGTGAAAAAAAGTTCATTATTTTGACAATCTTATTTAGTGTTGATGGTAATTATATGTTAGAAGAAGTTTGCCTGGAAACAGTTTCCAAAATTGTTTTAGTAACTTATGCATGTGAGATGTATGGAATGTGTTTTTATTGTTAAGGAAACAGGAGATGACTTTATCCTAAGATAAAATGATTGATTATTAGGAAGGAGTAGAGTGTGGGACAAAACCTGAATGAATATTGAAAGTGTAGAAGGTTCGTGGAAAAGAAATTTTTATAGTCAAAGTTAAGCAAGATTTGAGGGGTCTGTCTACAATGCTTTAAAAGGTTTAGTATCAAGTAGTATACTAATGCAAAGCTAAAATTTTGTTCTTTCTCAAAGTCTCTCAAGTCATTAACCTATTTTGGTAAAAGATTATTAAAAGTTTTCATCCTGAATAATCAGTATACAAAGCAAGTCTGTTTTATCAAAATACCTTCTTGTGCTGTAACCTCATCATTTCCTCGGTGTTCAAGGAAGTAAAGGTCTTATCTCTTCTAAAGAAAATTAATGTTCAAACCTGCTCTCTCAAAATTAAACCCTGAAAAGTAGCTTTTTCTTTCATACTAGTTACAAGAGATTTGATCTTTTACCTTGACAGAAAAATTAAAGTAATACTTGAGTTCATTTAATAAGTTATAAGATGAATGGGAGGTGTTTAAAAGTGTTATAAAATTAACAGGATTTTTTAACCCTCTGTTAATTAAAGTTGTGTGAGTAAAAGGTTCATCTGAATGCTTAAGAGTATATAAATTTATGAATATTTCAACATAATATTAAACAAAAGTACAATATGGTTAATTATGATTTTAATTATTATAAAAAAGTGTGTGTCACAGAAACAACCTCTTGTAAATTAAAGAAACAACATTGTAGTATGCAGCAGTCCCAAATTTTGCTAGTTTGGTGCAAAAATTAATATCCAACTATGTCACTATCATCTTTGTTTTAAAGTGTGCTAAGACTTTCTTTAGTAAATAATTGACTTAATGATTTAGAATCAGCTGTGTTAACATATTGGAGATCAATTGTATAATTTAAAATTGTTAAAGGGGTTGAAGTTTGATTGGAATGATAGTAATTTCTGTGTGACTCCACTTGCATATAAATCATCAGATATAGTATGGAAAAAATTAAGAACCATTTATTAGGCCATAAAAGTAATACCTCTCTAGAAATAATAGAGTTACAAAGAGAAATATTGGATATGTCTCATAATCAAATTCATGTAGCAAATGATAAGAATATTTTCTGAGATATGATTTCACATATTACAAAATTTAACCCAGTTACTTGGTGGAAATGACAGTATTTCCTGTCAGCTTTAAGAATAGAGCTAGTCATATTTGTTCTGGTGCTCATGATTGTTGCCTGTGTGGGACAGTGCTTTCTCAGAAAATTGCAAAGTATAACAGCCATTGAACATGTAGTGCTCTGGTGCTAGCAAAAGCACTTCAGTAATTTCCCCAAGTCAAAGAGCTTGGCTGGTAGTCAATGATGGGAAAGACACTCAGAGGAGGTCAACCTAAGACAGGCACAGTCACCTTGACTAAAACAAAATGGGGGAAATGTTGGTAACTGAGGCACGGTGGTCTCACAAGGAGAGATGTGCTGTTTCCATGGCTATGCTTGTAACCTAAGGAATGCAATAATTAAGAGTTCCCAGCAAACAAGATGAAGCTGCAAAAGGCTGAAAGAAAGATGAGCAGATAACATTTTATAGTAAATAGAACACTTAAACTTTGTACCTTGAGATAAATTTTTTTTTAAATTTCTTAGACTATGACTAATGCTAAGAGGTAACTGCATGTTGCTGCTTGTTCTCACGTAGACTGGGGTATATACAGAGTCCCTTGTGAACAATAAAGTGGCCTGAGGAGTCTCTACTCACAGATCCCCTTGATCCCAGCTCACTTGTTCTTTCTTTCTCTCCCTCTCTTTCTTTCAATTCCTTTCTTTCTCTTTCTTTCATTCCCAATACCCTTCAGGTCCAAATCTCCAACAAACAATGAGACCAATTAAGGCATTGAAAACAAGAGTTAAGCTTCCAGCTGCCCCACAGCCCAAAATGGGGGTGTAACAATAATTTGTTGCTGCCTATGCCTCAAACTATACACTCTAGGGGAAATGAGGTCATTTTTGATCGAGTACTGGCCTATATAGCCTTGCTGGTTGGGAACCTTAAGCCTATGAGAAATGAAAGTCTATTCATTAAATGTCTGTTAGTTGGAAGTCTTATTGTTCATTATTGTATAATCTACTGCACTTATAGATTATGTATAAAATGCAGCTTTGAGCTTGGTAGAAGAATTACAAACTGTAAATATGTGCTTATTCCTACAATGTGATTGGAATATATCTCATTTTTTTTTGTTATCCGTATGTATACAATAGCAGTGATATTCCTTAGAAATCAGTGAAACGTCATTTGCATGGACATAAAAACAATTTAAGCTTAGATATGTCTCAATTACAAGCCCAAATAACAAGTATTCAACATGCTCATTTGCAATTGCTTTCTGCCTCACAAACTATGACAGGAATTGTGGATGGATTAAGATCCCTGAACCCTATGATATGGATTAAGAGTTGGGGAAGGGGTCTTCTAGGAGGTATATTAATTATCTGTTCCCATCTGTTTTGTATGAATGTAGTCCTCAGATACACACAACAAACCTTCTGGGGTATGAAGCAGCAGGAAATTGCCAAATCTGCCTTCACTGCTTTGCTAAAACAAAAAAGGGGGAGATGTGGGAAAATAGCTTGAATTTGAATGTGGGAACCTGGCTTGAAGTTGAAATGTTTCCACAATGCAGATAAGAAGTGTGGGCTTAGGAACACCAGCCTTGACTGGACGGAGAGCTGTCTGGTCAGCATGAAATTTGTTTGCATGAGGAAGCATTTGAACTTTGTATGGCTCCTTCCCTAGCATTGCAGGTGCTGTAGCTTTAAAAGCAAGCACCTTGAAAGTAAACATAGATAACTACTGCTTTCTAATTTCTAATAAATATGATGTGGAAACTAGAGTTGAGGCTCTCAGTTCCAGAAGCTGAGTCCCCTGGTCCCATCTTTATTTTCTCTCTTGTGTCATTCTTTCTGTACTTTTATTTATTCAATTTGGTGTTGCCTTCCCTTCTTGCAAACTTATTGCTGACGTGTTCTCGGCAATCATATCTCATAGAAATATGTTTTAGGTGAATTTTCCCACATATATCACCTCACTGTCAACACCCTGTACTAGTGACATACCTTTGTCATAGATGCTGAAAGAATATTCTTTTTTTTTTTTAGAATATTATTATATTTGCATTCTAAACTATAATCTTCGTCTACCCCAGGATTCACTGAGTTATGTAATTGACCAATTTAACCTCCATCTTTCCTGCTAGTCTCATGGGTGGCCCAAACTTCCTCATTGAGCCACATTCAACTCACATTTGAGAGCTATTAATTATACCCTCACCACAGTGCCACCATCACCTTCATCCATTTCCAAACCATTGCAATCAACCAGATTATAAATTCTGCACAGGTTAAGCATTGTCTCAGTGCTCTTCATGCCCCTTCTCTCTCCTGGTACCCTGCCTTCCCGGGTCTACCTCCATGAGTCTGCTCGTGATCCTCAGTTCATATCAGTGAGATCATCAATATTTGTCCTTTTGAGTCTGGCTTATTTGCTCAACATCACATCCTTGAGGTACATCCATGTCGTTGAATGTGTCAAAACTCTATTCCTTCTCACACCTTAATAATATACCATTGTTTGTATAGACCACATTTTGTTTATATGTTTATCCATTCATTTCTTTATGGACACTTGGGTTGCTTCCGGTTTTTGGCAAGTGTGAATAATGCTGCTATGCAAATTTGTGTGCAAATATCTGTTCATATCCCTACTTTCAATTCTTCTGCGTATTCACCTAGTAGTGGGATTGCTGGGTCATATGACAATTCTATTCTTAGCTTTCTGAAAAACTGACAAACTAGCCTCCAAATTGGCTGCATCATTTTACATTCCAACAGCAGTGAATGAGTGCTTCTATTTCTCCATATCCTCTCCAGCACTTACGGTTTTCTTTTTTTTATAGAAGCCAGTCTAGTAGGTGAGAAATGATATCTCTTAGTTTTCATATTCATTTGCCTACTAACTAGTGATGTTGAACATCTTCTCATGTGCTTTTTAGCCATCCATGGTTCCTCTTTGAACTAGAGCCTGTTCAAGTCTCTTTCCAGTTTTTTAAATGGGTTGTCTTTTTAATATTGAGTTGTAGGATTTCTTTATGCTGAATGTTAGACTCTTACCAGATATATGTTTCCAGATATTTTCTCCCATTAAGAAAGCTGCCTTTTCACTTTCTTTACAAATGCCTTTGATGCAGAAAAGTTTTGAATTTTGAGGAGGTCCCATTTCTCTCATTTTCTTTCACTGCTCCTGCTTTAGCTCTTTTAGCAGTTTGATATAATCGATGAATTCCAAAAAAAAAATTGGATTATTCTTGTAATCTGATCTGCACCTGCACATGATTGAGTTAGGATTAGGGCATCAAGTACCCACCCCTTGGTGGGTGGGGACTCACATATAAAAGGCATGGTGAAAAACAGAGTTGGGAATTTCTGATGTTAGAGTTTGATGCTGAAGACCCAGGAAGCCAGCACCCAGAGGAAAGAGAAGCCAGCCCCATGAAGGAAGGAACCTTGAACCCAGAGAAATGCAAGTCCCAGGAATGTAGGAACCCAGGAAGCCTGAACCCTCCCAGATGCCATCAGCCATCTTGCACCAAAGAGACTTTGGTGAGGGAAGTAACTTAAAGCTTTATGACCTGGTATCTGTAAGTTCCTACCCCAAATAAATACCCTTTATTAGACACCAACCAGTTTCTGGTATTTTGTGTCAGCATTCCTTTGGCTGACTTACACAGCTGTCCTTTTTTAAAATGTATAGTATTAATTACAATGTTCCATAGAAAAACTCTTCGGAAAATACTTAAGTTTTCTGAGGTTAAAAAATTAAATGGAGGTTAACAGAGATGTAAAACTTGTTTTTGTTCTGCATTATTAGCTGTAAACTCACAACTTCTCTACCAAAACAAACAGGGTTCAATGGAAAATAAGCAGCAAAATGGCAAACATAATTCTAACCATATTGATAATGACATTCAATGTAAAACATGAAAAGACAGCAATTGTCAGACCGGATTAAAATCCAGACAGACTAAGTGTTATTTATTTGAGACACATTTTAAATACAAACACAAAATTAATTTAAAAGTTAAAGGGTTGAAAAGATATGACACATAAGTAGTATTTTGTCTTATACTAATATAAGTCAAAATGGACTTTAAGACAAGAAATATTGCCAAATACAACAAGGACATTTAATAATGCAAAAATCAATATCACAAGAATAATTAAGCGGGAAATGGATGTGGCTTAGCCAACTGGACTCCCAGAACTCCCATCTACCATATCAGAGGTCCAGGGTTCAATGCCCAGGGTCTCCAGGTGAGGGCAAACTGGCCCATGCAACAAGCTGGCCCACAAGGAGTGCCAGCCCATGCAAGAATTTTGCCCTGTGCATGAATGCCACCCTGTGTGGGAATGCCACCCAGCATGGGAACACCACTGTACAGAAGAGAGCTGGCTGATGTGGAGAGCTGGCACAGCAACATGATGCAACAAGAGACACAAAGGAGAGAAAATAAGAAGACATAGCCGATCAGGGAGTTGAGGTGGTGCAAGAGAGTAATCACCTCTGTCCCACTCCAGTAGGTCCCAAATGGATTCCCAGACCCACCTAATGAGAATACAAGCAGACACAGAAGAACACACATCAAATGGACACAGAGAGAAGACAACAAGGGGAATAGGGTGGGGAGAGAAATAAATAAAATAAATCTTTAAAAAATAAAAGAATAAATAATTATGTATAGGCATCTAATAAATGAGCTCCAAAATAATAGAAGTCCAAACTGTTAAAACTGAAAAGAGAAATACACAAATCAACAGTTATATCTTGAGATAAACAATCCTCTCATGGTAATTGGTAAACAAGAGAACAGAAAAACAGTAAAAATATAGAATACTGAAATCATTCTATAAATCAACTTTCCCTAAGTCAAATTTATAGAATACCCCACCTCACATGAAGAGAATAGATAATTTTTTTTCAAATGCATAAAAGAGTATCACCAATACAGACCACATTATGACCCCTAAAAGAAGTCACAATACATTTAAAAGAATTGAGGACATAGAGTATATTCTTTGATCACAATGGCATTAAATTAGATATCTATAAGATTAAGGTACTGGAAAATACATGAAGACGATTTCCTCTACTATTCCTTAAAAATACTGTCAAATCTAATCCAACACTAGATAAAAAGGTATATAAAATACCTCATGGCCAAGTAAGTTTTAGGCCAGATGCAAGTCTGGATAGATATATGAAAATCAATCTAATTTATGGTAGTAAGAGGATATTGGAGAAAGACCATTGTAACATCTCCATGCAGAAAAGGAATTTTAAAAATTCCACACCATTCGTGATAAAATCTCCCAGTAAACTAAGACTAGAAAGTGTGGTGGTTTATGTTGGAGATAAAAAGCAGTGCTCACTGGAACATGGAAACTGACATGATTGCAGGCAGGAAGTTTATTGGGAAGGTTTCCCAATGGTAGAGGTCTGCAGAGAGACTTCAGCCCATCCCTGGCTGAGGCAGTCATGAATTTATACAATGCATCTACAGGTAGGACCATGCTTAGTTAGTGGGAGTGTGCTGGGGCTTCGGTAAGACCCAAGGGCCAACAGGGAAGGCTAGGGGTGGTGGGTTAGGGGTAGTGAATTCTAGGGGTGGAGGAGGGGTTGGTGATGTCATGTGGCTTCTTTGTCTATTCTTGTGAGGAAATGAACTGTATCTGGACATGGAGGCTCTGGATGGGGGGCTGTTCTGTGTCATGGGAATGCGAGTCATTGTTTCTTAATCATTGTAATCCTTGGGATCAGTTAATCATTATAAAACTTGAAAGGGAGAAACCTCTAACATTCCTAACTCTTTGGTTGTATATATATATATGGTAAGGGGCCTAAATAGGGGTTTAAGGTTTTGGGCTGGATAAAGAGTGAAGGGGTTTGGGGTGTTGACTACTCTAGCTACTTCCTACTATCCAGGGGCAGGGTAGGGTTCCCTCCCATTTTGTCCCATGTTTCCTAGTTTCTGGTTCTGGAGAGGCTGGCATTGGTGTTCACGCAGCAGAAAGAGGCTGTTCACATATTCTTGAGTGGTTTTTTGTACAATTTGGCATGTGAACTGGACAAGGAGCTGTAAGAGACAAGGACTAAAGAGAAGCAGCAGCAGGACTGTTAGCACAGGTGTAATAACGGGTAAAGGATTGATTTTTTTTTTTGATGTTTTGCCTTTCTTTTTTTTTTGTTTTTTTTTTTAATTTTTTATTAATTTTGTAAAAATATTACATTAAAAAAATATGAGGTCCCATTCAACCCTACCACCCCCACCTCACCACTCCCCCCCCCCCAGCAACCCTCACTCGCATCATCATGACACATCCATTGCATTTGGTAAGTACATCTCTGGGCATCTCTGCACCTCATGGTCAATGGTCCACATCATGGCTCATACTCTCCCACATTCCATCCAGTGGGCCCTGGGAGGATTTACAATGTCCAGTGATTGCCCCTGAAGCACCATCCAGGGCAACTCTAAGTCCCAAAGGCGCCTCCACCTCTCATCTCTTCCTGCCATACCCATCAGCCACCATGTCCACTTTTTCCACTCCAATTCGACCTTTTCTCTGTGGACCTTGGATTGGTTGTGTCCGTTGCACCTCTATGACAAGAGGAGGCTCAGATTCCACATGGATACTGGATGCAATCCTCTTGCTTTCAGTTGTAGGCCCTCTAGACTCCATGGTGTGGTGGTTGTCCTTCTTCAACTCCATCTTAGCTGAGTGAGGTGAGTCCAATAAATCAGATTGTAGGAGCTGCAGTCTGTTGGGGCTCAGGGCCTGGCGATCATATTGTCAGTCCAGAGATTCAAATCCCCTATATATATCTTAAACCCCAACACCAACTACAATTCCAGTAAAGTAGCATGAAAGTCTTGTGCAAAGAGATCCCATCTGAGTCCAGCTCCATCACGCAGAAACACCAGCTCCAAAGAAGGGCCATCTGATATGGCAGTGAACCCCATCTGCCATGACCATAGAACCCGTGGGTCTCTTTAGCCCTCAAAGGAATGAATACCTGGGGTTGTATCTACTTTATCCGTCTCTTAGACTGTGCTCAGTTGTGCTTAAGGGCAATCCTTCTGACAGCCTCCAGACTCTTTTTTAGAGACTTGTAGCCATATAAACTCATTTTTCCTTTCCATTTCCCCCTTACATTAGGTCAAACAGCATTTTAAAGTCATGTTATTATATGTAGACAGGGATATTCTGCTGATCCGCATTGAACCTTCAATTCAAGGTCATTTTCCAGTTGCATCATCAGTTGGTACTTGGTAGTGATCCCTCGGTGCCAGGGAGGCTCATCTCCGGGTGTCATGTCCCACGCTGGGGGGAAGGCATTGCATTTACATTCTGAGTTTGGCTTCGAGACTGGCAACATTTGAGTAACATGAAGGCTGTCAGGAGGAAATTCCCAGGCACAGTGCTGCTCTAGGCCTTGTTCTTATTTCAGGCATATAGGCTCACAAGCATAGTCATTAGTATCATGCTCTCACTGTTGGACCCTTATTTCTTCCTGGTCCTTACCGTTGCACCTGGGGGACTGCCGCTGCTCCCCTAGGGGCCACGACAGAGCACCCCTGGCCAGGAACCCAGCTTTAGTTTTTAATTGTTGCCAAACATTACCATGCACCCTGGACATATGCCCTGTATAGCTCCCTGTCAGCCCTATATCACCTGTCAATAGTGTCCTATACCAGTATTCCTCCGCCGCCATTGCCAAACCACTCTATGATCCAAAACCTCCCGAAAATTTAAGCCCAATATAATGTCAGGATTCCTTACTAGCAAAATGGGATAAGGCGATGGGTTTAAAGGTCAGATACAGAATACGTGTTGACTTGGAAAAATTCTACATCCTATCTTTTTCTTTTTCTTTTTTTCCCCTAATTATTGAACTTCTCTTCACAAGAGCCCTAGATCACAGAAATTCATATATACAATATACAGTACTCCCACACATCCACCATAGAACCTTTTCCCTTCCACAGTGATATTCTTATAACTTATTCATATCATATTTACTTAAAGTGATGTACAGACTCTGAGACAATAGCTTTCAAACAAGGCGACATCCACGCTTACATTGTGGTCCATACTTTAGGATATACAGTTTTCTAAATTTTTAGTTATCCTAGGTTTTACATTATGGTTTACATTGTTAGTCTGTCATCCCCTATATGTTTATCGTGTAATATTACATGTTTTATATCCATCCCTGTGCACTCTCGCGAAACTCCTCTTTTACCCCACATTTAATTTGCTTCCACACATTTAACATCCATTTCCCCATTCCCTTGGTGCCCACAGTGACAGCCAACCTCCATTTCCCGAGGAGCCACGTCCAGAGATACTTGCAACAGTGTTCAGGGCCTAACTTGCTCAACTGCCCCAATGCCCTGGGAGTCACCCTTTCTCTCAAGAGATACGGTTCCCTCTATTTGATGGCATTAGTCCTCCCCAGGATGTGGGTCCACCCCCATTCTCACTACTTGGGTCTCTACCCAATAGTACCACCCACTCTGGCAAAATGAGCATTCAGACATTTCCCAGGAGCCCATCCCGCATCAGACCATCCCCTCCGAGCATCCTAAACAAGTAACCCTCTTAATTATATTTTGATACGATTTTCTCAGCATTTTACTCTCAACCAACACCTGACACTCTCCTATGTTCGTATGCTACCCCTCCCTCCCCCCACTTTTTGGGCAATATTACCCATCCGCCCATCCCCAACCCCCCTCAAACCCGCAAAGCCCTACCCAAAGACAACCCCTTGCCCCCATTTTATCTCTTCTTTGTGTTCATAGTTACCGCCAGCTCATCATAAATTCCACCCCTGCAGACGTCGGCTCACATCCTTTCTCCAACCCCTGATTTCCTGTAAGCCTATCGTTCAGTCTCTAGCTCTCTGAGGCAGCTTTCTTATTTCATATCATTGAGGTCATGTAGTATTTGTCCTTCAATGCCTGGGTTGCTTCACTCAACATAAGGCTCTCAAGATTCATCCATGTTATCACGTGCGTTTGTAGTGTATTTGTTCTTACAGCCGAGTAGTATTCCATTGTGTGTATATACCACATTTTATTGATCCACTCATCTGTTGATGGGCATTTGGGTTGATTCCAACTTTTGGTGATAGTGAACAATGCTGCTATGAACATTGGTGTACATATATCGGTTTGTGTCCTTCTTTTCAGTTCTGCTGGGTATATATCCAGCAGTGGTATTGCTGGGTCATATGGCAAATCTATGGTTAGTTTTTTGAGAAACCACCAAACTGTCCTCCAGAATGATTGAATCCTTCTGCATTCCCACCAGCAGTGGATGAGTGTTCCCCTTTCTTCACATCCTCTGCAGCATTTATATTCTTCTGTTTTTTTTCATAGCTGCCAATCTTATGGGAGTAAGATGGTATCTCATTGTAGTTTTGATTTGCATTTCCCTGATAGCTAGAGATTTGGAGCATTTTTTCATGTGCTTTTTAGCCATTTGTATTTCTTCTTTGGAGAAGTGTCTGTTTAAATCTTTTTCCCATTTTTTAAATGGGTTGTTTATCTTTTTATTGTCAAGAAATAGGAGTTCTTTATATATGCAAGTTATAAGTTTCTTATCAGATATATGGTTGCCAAATATTTTCTCCCACTGTGTGGGCTCCATTTTTACTTTCTTGACAAACTCCTTTGAGGTGCAGAAGGCTTTAATTTTAAGGAAGTCCCATTTATGTATTAGTTCTTTTGCTGCTCGTGCTTTTGGTGTGATATTCATGAATCCATTTCCTATTACAAGGTCCTGTAGATGTTTCCCTACACTGCTTTCCAAGGTTTTTATGGTCTTGGCTCTTATATTTAGGTCTTTGTTCCATCTTGAGTTGATCTTTGTATAAGGTGTGAGATGGTAATCCTCTTTCATTCTTCTACATATGGCTATCCAGTTCTCCAGGCACCATTTGTTGAATAGGCCACTCTCTCCCAGTTGAGAGGGTTTGGTGGCTTTATTGAATATTATATGGCTATATATGTGAGGTTCTATATCAGAGCTTTCAATTTGATTCCATTGGTCAGTGTGTCTCTCCTTATGCCAATACCATGCTGTTTTCACTACTGTAGCTTTGTAATATGTTTTGAAGTCAGGTAGTGTGATTCCTCCTATTTCATTTTTCTTTTTCAATATGTCTTTGGCTATTCGGGGCCTCTTTTTATTCCAAATAAATTTCATAGTTAGTTTTTCTAGTTCCTTAAAGAAGGCTGTGTTGATTTTTATTGGGATTGCATTGAATGTGTAGATCAGTTTTGGTAGGATAGACATCTTAATAATATTCAGTCTTCCTATCCATGAACAAGGAATATTCTTCCATTTATTTAGGTCTTCTTTGATTTCCTTGAACAGTCTTGTATAGTTCTCGGTGTATAAGTTTTTTACCTCTTTAGTTAAATATATTCCTAAGTATTTGATTTTTTTATTTACTATTGTGAATGGTATTTGTTTCTTGATTTCCTCCTGATCTTGCTCATTATTGGTGTACAGAAATGCTACTGATTTTTGCGCATTGATCTTATAACCTGCGACTTTACTAAACTCATTTATGAGTTCTAGAAGCTTTGTTGTAGATATCTCAGGGTTTTCTATGTATAGGATCATGTCATCTGCAAATAAGGAAATTTTGACTTCTTCCTTTCCAATTTGAATGCCTTTTATATCTGGTTCTTGCCTCAGTGCTCAAGCAAGTACTTCTAAGACAATGTGAAATAGGAGTGGAGACAATGGGCATCCTTGTCTTGTTCCTGAATTTAGAGGGAAGGATTTTAGGATTTCTCCATTATAATCAATGTTGGCTGTTGGTTTTTCATACATACTTTTTATCATGTTCAAAAAATTTCCTTGTATTCTGATCTTTTGGAGTGTTTTTATCAAGAAAGGGTGCTGTATTTTGTCAAATGCTTTTTCTGCATCTATAGATATAATCATGTGATTTTTTTCCTTCAATCTGTTTATATGGTGTATTACGTTGATTGATTTTCTTATGTTGAACCATCCTTGCATACCTGGAATAAATCCCACTTGGTCATGGTGCATAATTCATTTTATGTGTTGTTGAGTACAATTAGCAAGTATTTTGTTAAGTATTTTTGCATCTAGTTTCATTAGAGAAATTGGTCTGTAATTTTCCTTTCTTGTGGTGTCTTTGTTTGGCTTTGGTACTAGGGAAGGATTGATTTTAAGGGTGAAGAAAAATGAGAGGAATGAGGATAGCCATGATTGATTTTCATAGCTGTAACTCCAGTCATTCCAGATGATTTTTATGTTTTCTTTTAAAATTTTGAGATTTTTCTCTATTTGTTCTGTTCTGTTACTATAGGAGCAACAGGTTTCATTTATGATTGTACATGTGCTTCTTGGAACAGGGGTGAGGACTTTAAGGCAAGTAGGCTGTACAAGAGTGACAGGATTTAACTGCTTGGAGAAATAGGCAATATCTTGGTTAAGGGCAAGTAGGGATTACAAGGAACTGATGAAAAAATTCTCTAATGAGCATGTAAATGATGTGGTGATTAAAGGGGAAGAGGGGATGCCATTAGGCTGTGCAATAGAGAGTGAGGAAGTGGCTAAAGGTCCTGAATAATCTAGGAGGACTGACCATGTGGCCTCTGTTAATTAACAGGGAGGTCAGCGCACCTCCAGTCTTGATGCTAGCCCTCGGTTTGGACTTACTGATAGAGACGTGGACCATCTTGACCCAGGGACCTGTCAGTCATTTGTTGTTAATCAAAGAGGTCTGGAAAGGAAAATCTGAGCTCCAGGTCTGTGTGTGCCCTGGAGGAACTTTCCTGGAAACAGTGTTTTCAGGACAGTGCGACTTCCAATGACCTTTATGATGACATACTGGCTAGACCTCAGAAGAGGTGTGGGGTTGGGGCAGGAATGTTCCCAGTTCCCCTCCTTTCCCCACTTAAAACTGGGTCCAAGTGGTGGCTGAAGAGAAGAAGGGGGATGAGGTTTCCGAGAATCAGACCCGAAGGCAGAGGCCAGGAAGGAGGCTTTAGCATGATCTCATTTGGGCTTTTCTAATTTGGCTTCCTCTTCTCTACTGTTCAAGACCTTAAAAGCTGCTTTAATCAGGTCTTTCTGAGGGGTTTGAGGGTCATCTTTTAATTTTTGTAACTTTTCCTAATGTTTGGATAAGAATGTGTGATAAACTGGGTGTGTAGGAATAGCTGACCAGAGTCTAACTTGGAATTGAAGTTCGTGTATTTAAGGAAGGACTTGGTTAATCTATTCATAAAGCAGCTGGATTTTCATCAAGCTTTGTGAAATCTGTTTAATGTTATCATAATTAACTGCCTTAGGGCAGCCTTTTTCATTCCTTATGTTACACAGGTTAAAAAGTGGGCCATGTGGAGAAGGTCAGCAGACCTTGGCTGACAGTCCCAGGGCAGATTTGCAGTTGGAACTGTGGTGGGGCTTGCTGTGTGTTTATTGTAGTTTTGAGTATGCATGGAATCTGTGAGAGTGGTAGCAGATGCTCAAATGCAGTTTTTCTTCAGGTGTACTTGAAGGGGTAATGATAATGTATGTGTTCTGATATGTTCAATTAAAAGAGTGGGTGAAGTGTTGGAATTCTTTGATGTATGTGGCATGATTTTCAGAGAATGAGCCTAACTCATTTTTTTATTCTGACTTAAATCTGAAAGGTGCACTTTATTCCTTCAGTTTCTGCTATTTTTCTGGGAGTAGGAGGGGTGTTGATGTTGTGTAGAATTAAGAGGTGGAGAGGGGTTAACTTGTGCTTATGGAGGTAGAGGATGATGGTGGGAGGGGGAGGACATAGTCCTCATGAGCAAGGATGAGGAGGGGAGAAAGGAGGGGCAGATGACGGCATGGCAGAGGGTTGAGGGGGGAAGGTGGTGGCAAGGATGAGGATGGAGATGAAGTTGGAGGCACATAGGGAGGGGGTGCAGGAGGAGCTTGGCTTGCTGGATGAAAGTTGAGGTTTTCAGGAGATTTGGGAGGTGGGTGAGAGGGAGATCAAAGTTTCTGAGGTGGTTTCTGGTGTAAAAGAAGAATTTGGTAAGGAGAAATGGATTGGCAGGAGTGGCAGTTCACTCACTGGGATTGCAGGCAGAAATGAAGGAAAAGGAAAGCCTGAACCTAAAGAACTTCAGACTACTAGCTACTATAGCATCCACAAAAGTTTCAAACCTGGGCAACTGCCAACTTCAGGAGAATGAAAAACAATTACTACTGAATTAGGCAATACAATACTCAGTGATATTACTTGTCCAGTCAAATAAACATATCTTCTGAGCTGAGATGGGCTGGGTGACCTAATGAGAGAAGTGTGAGTCCCAGGTCCTGTAGCCTCAGTGTCCCTCCTCTGATGCTGTTTCTCACTTTGTCACAATTTTCCTTTTTTTAAGAAGGTACTGAGGATTGAACCCAGGACTTCATCCATGGGAAACAGGTCCTCAACCACTTGGTGTACATCTACTCCCCTTTCCACAGTCATTTTTTCTTTTTTTTTTGGAGGTACAGGGAATTGAACCGAGGACCTCCTACATAGATAGCCAATGCTTAACAACTGAGCTACATCTGCTCCCCCAAAGGAATATTGTGAACCACCACAATTTTCAAAACCAGGAATCTCTTATATGAACCTGGGACCTCTTCTATGCAAGCAAGCACTCAACCACTGAGCTACACCTGCTTCCCCTTGACACAATTTTGATATTGGAGCATTGTAAAATATTTTCTCCTGACACAATGTTTAAATGCTGTCAGTGGAAAATAGACACTTTGAAACTATTTGAAAAAAAAACTATTTGAAAAAAAAAAGAAAAGAAAATATGTAGTGTTAAAGGTCAAAAATAAAACATGACCTATTACTCTAACAAAGAATTTCAAGAACTCTTGGTGTTTGAAGGGAAAAATGGGATATGTTTATCTAAGTTTGATAACTTTACTATACACTTGCTTTTATTTTGTTAACACATTTTATTCTTTAAAAATACTTTAGATTACATAAATTTTACATAAAATATAGGGGATTCCCATATGCCCCACTCCCTTCCCCTCCCACATTTTCCCATATTAACAGCATCTCTCATTAGTGTGGTTTATTTGTTAAAATTGATGAACACACATGAGAGCATTGCCATTAAGCATGGATTAGCATTTACATTATAGTTTACACTCTGTCCTGTACAATTTTACAGGTTTTGACAAAGTGTATAATTACCTGTATCTGTCATTGCAATGACATTCAGGACAATTCTGGTGTCACCAGTATGCCCCCATGTCACACTTATTCTTCCCTTTCCCTCTTCTCAGAAATTCTGATGGCCTCAGCATTTATATCAATGATTCAAGCTTCTTCATTGATCAAATAATTCTACTTTAGTCCACAGTTGCATTCATGTTTGTTCTTTCTGCAATCTTGGAATTTGGGGATGGTGATGCCCACTCTGTTTCTGTTTGAGAGGGGGCTTGGATTCCATGGAGCAGATGCATGGAAATGTCTTGCTTGCAGTTGTAGATAGTCTTTTTTTTTTTTTTTTTTTTTTTTTTAGGATTTCTTGCCCTTTTTTTTATTTTTTTATTTTTTTATTTTTTATTTTTATTGACTTTGTAATAATATTACATTAAAAATATATATGTGAGGTCCCATTCAACCCCACCCCCCCACCTCCCCTCCCCCCCCCCAACAACACTCGTTCCCATCATCATGACACATCCATTGGATTTGGTAAGTACATCTTTGGGCACCTCTGCACCTCATAGACAATGATTCACATCATGGCCCATACTCTCCTCCATTCCATCCAGTGGGCCCTGTGAGGATTTACAATGTCCGGTGATTATCTCTGAAGCACCATCCAGGGCAGCTCCATGTCCCAAAGACGCCTCCACCTCTCATCTCTTCCTGCCTTTCCCCATACCCATCGTCCACCATGTCCACTTTTCCCAATCCAATGCCACCTCTTCTATGTGGACATTGGATTGGTTGTGTCCATTGCACCTCTATGTCAAGAGGAGGCTCAGATTCCACATGGATGCTGGATGCAATTCTCCCATTTTCAGTTGTAATCACTCTAGGCTCCATGGTGTGGTGCTTGTCCTTCTTCAACTCCATCTTAGCTGAGTGTGGTAAGTCCAATAGATCAGATTGTAGGTGCTGGAGTCTGTTGAGGCTCAGGACCTGGCTATCACATTGTCAGTCCAGAGATTCAAATCCCCTAAATATATCTTAAACCCCAACATTAACTGCACCTCCAGCACATTAGCATGAAAGTCTTATGAAGGGAGATCCCATTTGAGTCCAGATTCATCACACATAAACTAGGTAGTCTTTTTTAAAGCATGGGCATTCTATCATCATTCTTTTCTTTTTTATCCTTGGTGAGTCCAATGAACTGGAGAGTAGGTGTTGCAACTCTGCTAAGATTCAAGTCACAACTGGCATATGAACAGACAAAAGACATAAGACATATATGTAATGAGTATAGTGGTAATTATAGGTTCAAGTAAAAGGGGCAGAAGAGCTAGTGTAGAGAAATTATAAATGAGTCTAACTCTGTTACATTGGAGCATATATTCCAAAGTAAGACCCACTGACAGGGTGCCAAACTCCTGAGCTGTCTGCCCAGCCTATAGTGTCTAGATGTCTCTAGAGCCCTCAGGAGCCCCACTGTTGGAAGCACTGTTACTTCAATGAGTTCCTGTTGAGAAGTGCATGAACATAACCTCAGGACTCACTCTGAAATCTCTTAGCTATAGAAACTCATTTGTATTTAATATTTTCCCCTTTTGGTCAAAGTCATTTTCCAGATGCATCACTAGTTGGTGCTTGAAAATATTCCCTTGGTGCCAGGAAGGTTCATTCACAGAAATTATGTCCCATGCTGAGGGGAAGATAGTGCATTTATATGCTGAATTTGGCTTAGAGAGAGTCCACATTTGAGGAATAAGGAGGCTCTCAGAGGTAACCCTTAGGCAATATGTAATACTAGGCTAAGTTTCAATTTCACAAGAAAAGGCTCATAAGTACAACTGTCAATATCAATGGCCTCATGTAATGGCCCATCCTTCACTAGGCACTGCCAGCAACTCAGGGGATTCTTACCACTCCTTAAGAGAAGGTAGGAGGAATCCCCAGAATGGAAATTCAATATTCTTTGATTATAGTGTGGCTATGCACATACTGAGACAATGCCTCATGACTACTTGGACATATTCATGTACTATAGAGGCATGCCTCAGGTGCACCCCTCTTCTCACATCCCCCACCACCAACACCCCACCCCAGTGATCCTCCCCTGCCATATTTGTGACCCTCAGAAACAACGTCTGAGTTCATGGAAATTTGGTCTACTAGGAGTGATACCACTTAACCCATCAGTGGGAATATGGAGAACTGTAACTAGATGGAGGTGGGAAAACAGGCTCATGGTATAGAGGAAACTAGAGTTGGTTCTCTTGTGCACACTAGGTGAGTTAAAGTTTTATGAATGGTAAAATATATAACTAATGGAAAATACATACACATATGTATATATTTATGATCTTAAGGTGGTAAAAAAAATCCTTTAAAAAAGACTCTGAAAACATAAACCATCAGGTAAAATTTGATAAAATTTAATTACCAAAATTCAAGAATTTTCTCATGAAAAGCATCATAGTCAAAGTTAATGAATGATATTTTCAAGTCTAAAGGGATTAATATCTAGAATATACAATAAATTCCTGCAAACCAACAAAAGAAAGACTGGAAATTGAAAGTGGGCAAAGGGCATAAGTAGGAAAGTACAGAAGAGATGCTCAACCTTACAGGTAACCAGAAAAACCAAAATAAAAGAATATTGAAATAAAACTTTACAGTTATCAGATCTTTTAAAAGTAGCAAGTTTGATAGTAGAATCTCCATGCCTCTTTGGTGGAAGAGTAAACTGACACCACTATTCTTGGGAGCAATTTGGTGATACTTCAGGAAATTCAGGGTGTGAGCCTCCCTGGTGTGGCTCAGAGAGGCTCTTGCATGGGATCGTGCAGGAGTGTGAGCAGCGTTGCTTGTAGTCCTAGGCCAGTGTCCATCTGAGAGCAGGTGTGAATGTGGTGGGCATGTGCTCTGGGACCCTCCTCAGCAGTGAGGAGCCATGCTGGAGTCTATACACAGCATGGGGTCTAACAGCAGGGTACTGGGCTATGGTAAAATAGAAGCAGAGGGACAAATAGTGCCCTGTTTCTATAGTCGAGGGTCCCTGTTTCCAAGGATGTATGAAAAACATTAGAGAGTAGCTGCCTATGGGGGCAGGAAGACTGGGAATAAGAATTGCTGATGGAGCAGAGAAAAATAAAGACCAACAACACCCGTGAACCCAAAGTTAAGGCATGTGGTTGAGCCAACTCCCTACATGAAATGCAAAGGAAGGAAGGCCCTGAGGATGGGAGGGCAGGGAAGGACCAAGCAAGGTCAGCAGCCCAGGTGTGGACAGGAGGCTGGGCCTCCACGGAGCAGAGCAGGTGGACAGACAGACCATGCCTGCTGGGCTCTAGATCCCGACATCCCACCCAGGGGAACACTCCCTTGGCTCCAGACAGCCCGCCCTGACCCCTTCCCAGTCCTTGCACTGACCCCTCTCTGCTGGGGCACCTCGAGGTGTGGCTGCCCCTCATGTCCAGCAGCCTGGCTGTCTCTGGTCAGGCCTCCTTTGACTGCTGCCCAGGGGTGGACAGAATCAAACACTCCAGGAATGAGCGCCCCTCTCAGGGGTCAGGATAATGCAGAGTTCACCGAGGGTCTCGAGGGGAGACAGGAAGGCTTCATGTCACCAACGCCAACAGCAGACCCCTGTGGACCACCCAGCGGCCACCAGCGGGGTCTCCCTTCTGCTGTCCTCCAGGCAGTGCCCAGTCCTCACCCCTGGCTCCTGGGCATGCCCAGACCTCGAACTTAGGTACTAAATTCCTCTCCCCTTTCTTTTTTTCTTCCTTTTTTTAAACAATAATTTGATTTTTATGGCATAAATAATATTTGCAAGAGAGCTTTTACAGCCAAAAACCCTTCCCTTTTACTAACTCTTCACTTTTCAACAAAATAGAGAATATTTCTTCACATAAGTTGTGGGTGTATATTCATTTAATAAACATTCTGGAAATCTAGCTTTGTATGTTACATACATGTTAACTGCATTTACTGTAAGTAGAAATGTTTTCTAAGGAAATGAGAAATCAAGCTGTGGCTTCTGGCTCACCATAGACCTAACTTCTCAACCATCTGTGCAGGTTTATGCAGAGATGTGCGTTTGCAAGTTGGAAAACAGGCATTGCTGTACCTGAGGCTCTAGAGCTGCCGCATCTATAAACAGCTCCCGTTTTGACTTACGTTGGCACCAAGATAAACTGGTCAAAACACGGGTGACCTGAAGCCCCTGTCTGGGTCCACAGTCAGTCTAATTACTCCTCAGAAAGGCCGCGCTCTCCACCCCCACCCCTGCTCACTGCTGCTCCCCGACTCTGACTTTTGTCTCTGGCCACAGCTGAACTGACCATTCACGCAGGGAGCATGGACCTTTGGGGCGTGATGAACATGAGCAGCTGTGCTCAGGTGACAGCCCAGGCCCCACGCCAGAGGTGCCATTCACCCCAGCAGGGCCGGGCAGATCTGGGGAGGCTTCTGGGCCCCTGCCTGAGGGCAGCCCGGCCTCCTGTGGACTCTGCAGAGCCTGGAATTGGGGGCGGCAGGTCCCTGGAGCCTCCTAGGGAACCAGCCGTGGGTGACGCCCCCGCCCATGACGGAGCAGAGGAGCACTTTGTCAGGTGCTTCCTTCCTGCTCTCTTGTCCCTGCACAGCCCTGAGGCCAAGCCTAGGATAGGCGCCCTGTGCTCCAGGGTTACAGCAGGGATCAGAGTCAGGAAGGAGGAGACAGTTTTCCCCAGCGTGAGATCCTGACGTGGGACGCAGCGTCCTGGCTGCGGAGGGGCATCGCGGCGGCAGCTCTGGGGCGATTTCTGTGCTCGCGGTGAAGAGCCCAGAGCTGGGGCACAGCAGACAGAGGGCCCCGGAGCCGACGGGCGCCTTCTCAAAAGCCAAGGCTGGGGTTCAGGCACCAGCACAGTAACGAAGCCTACAGGCCTGGGAATGCGCCATAAAGCCCTTTGACGCGTGACGCAGAGCTCCAGGCGCAGCCCCCTTGGCCTAGGAGGTGACTTAAAGCCACGCCAAGGTCAGCTCCGCTGGCAAAGGGCCGAGGCGGGTCAAGGCTCGGGAGTCATTCTGGACATTCCCTCTGCTCTTCAGAACTGAACTTAGGCCCGTGCAGCCCAAGGTTTTCTTTGACTTCCTTTCCCACAGGAGCAGTTAATGGCTTCTCCAGGTGCAAACTCAAGGTGGTCTACGAGGGGGCAGGGGCAGCAGGTGCTGTGGGATAAAGACCCCTGTGCAGAGCCCCCGTCACAGAACGGTCCTCACGGCCAGCGGCCCCACGAGTCCATGTGTGTCCTGGGGTGGAAATGAGCTCCCGTGGAAAAGGCTTCCTGGAGGCCCACGGCCGCCTCCCCGGGCACTCGCCCTCAGCCCCCCAGCTGACCACTGCGCGGCCGTCCTAAGGGAGCAGCGGCCTGACCACCTCCTGGTCAGGGGTCCTGGGGTTTAAACTCTCCCCAGCAGTCCTAATGCCCCGCTGTTGGGTCTAAAGGTGTTTGTACCTTACATCACCTTCCCATCCAGAGCTGGCGCTTCCTCCTCATAGTGGCTGGGCACCTGCGGACTCCACGTCCAGCAGCCACAGACCAGCTGGACAGCTGGACAGTCAAGTCCATTAAACCCTGATCTGGATGAGACTGTGGGCTCTACTTGTGTAAAAGTAATAAAGCCACACACTAGTATACAAAACTGGCAGGATTCAAAAAAAAATTGAAACCAGTAGTTGACTATGAGGCATGACAAGGGAAGTGGGTGGAGAGGGGTTTCTCCCCTCTGGAGACGCTGGGATTTTCACCCTGAGCACAGGCTACTTTACCAGGAACACGAGGCAGCGCTCCTGCTCCTCCTGCAGTGGGACCACCAGGCCCCTTGGCTTTCTCTGGCGTAGACACGGGGGTCTCACCCACCTCACTGGAGGACAGAAGCGCCTCTGGCTTCTTACAGCAAGGCCCCTCTTGCCCGGCAGGTCACTCAGGTGATTGCTCAGTCACAGCCACTCGCAGTAGATTTGTAAGGAAGCTCAGGTGGAGGAGGGCTTGGCTGCCTTCAAACCCTGGACTCCGGTTTTCAGGAGCAGAGCCCCCACAGCCAGGATGAGTAGAGGCTTCTATGGGGGGACCTGGGCTGCAGGTGGAGGCAGGTCTCTTTAGGGGCTGGGTGGGAGGGTGAGAGTGGGAGGTTCTACCTTGAAAGGAGAGAGAGCTAGAGCCATAAGGGCAGGGGGGGAGCCGTCGCCCCAACAGTGATTCATAAGGTGCTTTGTCAAGGGTTTTAGCAGCAGCTTGATCCTGTGTCCAGATAATAACAGGAATAATAAACATTTAGGAGGTAGCCAGACCTGAGTAAAGCCTCATTTCACAGGGTGATGGGTTCTGGTGCTTGCTCCACTGTCATCAGGGAAGACCTGGTCACCATGACAGGAGCCCCCTTCAGCTGTCCCCCCCCCCCAATTGTCCCCACAGCCACTAGCACAAGCCTTTCACTCCACACGAGATGTCGGAGTCACGGACCCAAAGGGTATCAGGAATGAAAGACAAAGAGAGATTGGGATCAGGGGATCTGAGAGCATTGAAGTCTCAAGCTCATCAGACAAGTTTATTGATCTCAGGGGCTTCTTTCTATACCCCAAGCAATTGTGAGAACCAGCAACTGTCCCAGCTAACTATTCCCATTACCTCAACCTACGTAACACAATGGATCAAAATCTACAATTATAATTCAAAGTACAAAATTTCAATGTTCTATTATATTGTTGAGAAAACATACCCATAAATCTTGTTGCCCAGGTTGTTCCATTCTACCTAGTCCTCGTTCCACCTGAATGTACACATCACCTTGCTAGATTTATGACCTGCATGTACAGCTATGGAGACAGCATGACTCAGTGGTCAAGGAAGTAACTTGCTTCCATGGAAACAGCATCCCTCTTTTTCCCACAATGTGACATGCACAAAGTCTGGCCACTCACTTTATTAGGACATTCTCTCTGGCCCTAGAGAAGTGGCCTGGAGGAATCAGATCAGAAGGGCCCTGGGTCCATCAGGGGAGGAGGTCCAAGTCCCACTTGGTGACGCAGTCCCAGTGGACGTCGAGAGGAAGCAGCCTCAGCTGTAAACTTAGTGCCAGCCCAAGAGTCCTGATTTTCCCCATGATGATTATTTGAAGAGTTTTTATTTTAGATTTTTCCCCACAACTGCCTGGCACCCTTCTTTGCTGTGCCCTATGCCAGCCAAGCCTGCGTCTGCTTCTCCACTGGAGGAGGAGACAAGGCAGCGCTCATGGGAGGATAAAATAAAATCAAAACCATGGGCTGCCCTGCCTGCATGGCCGCCCCCTCCCCTGGACCCCAGGGCTGGCACCGAGGCTCGCTGCACCCCAGCCTTTCAGGTACCAGGAACCTTCCTTCCTCAGGCGGGAAGAAAAGCCTTTGCCCAGAAAGACGCGGCCAAGGAGATCGGTGCCTGGATCTGGGTGTCCAGGAGGGTTGCCCATCTTGGGCCAGGTGTCACCCACCAGGCGGGGCCGCGCCGATGGCAGGGAAAATGCCCAGAGCAGGTGGGGACCATGGGGCAGGTGGGGGGCAGTAGGGGGCAGACAGAGCGCTGGCCTCGTCCAGCCGGCCTGGGCGCAGCCCCCTCGGCTCAGTTTCTCTTCCGTCTGAGGAAGGAGCATGACCACTCTTCTACCTGACCGCCAGGTGGCGCTTCAACACCTGGCGTCTCGAAGTGCGTTCAGTGTCCGCAGCTTCCTCCTGTCCTTGGAGCTCATTAGAAACAGGCTTGGGGTCCAGTCCAGACCTCCAGGATTGGAACCTGCCTTTATCAAGCTCCCCAGGTGGTCTGTTTGCACCTCAATTGGAAAGGACTGACATAAGGGTCTATCAGAATGATATGAGATAGGGAGAGCAGTGTCTAAACTACAAAGCGATTTAAAAGCAAAAGCTATGTTTAGAAAGTTGTACATTTCTTCAATTCAGTAAAGGTCCTGGCACAGTGCTGGGCATAAAACAAGGGCTTGATGGGTGTTTTTGAATGGTAACAGCTATACAAGTAACTACTATTTACTGAGCACTTACTACGTGCCAGGTACTGCTCTCAACTCTGCATCTGGCCATATTTAGTCCTCACAGCTGCTATAGTGTAGGTGCTATGAGTCCTCCCACTTGATATATGAAGATGGTGTGGGGCCAAAAGTTCCAATAATGTGGCCTCTGTCATCTCGCAAGAGCCAGAACAGAGAACCCGAGCAGCTGGGCTCTGGGGCTCGTGCACAGACGTGGTCCTGACGGGCTGGAGTGGAGCTCCCAACGCCCAGCTCTTTACCTGAACTTGTTTGCAGGTGGAGCACCGGGTTGTGTGAGGGAAGCTGAAATAGAGAGAGCTGTGACGTCTTCTTTATGGGCACCCCCAGCATAGCAGGTGCTGGGTGCAGCATGAGGACATGGAAAAAACTTCAGGAGTCTAGGGGATAGAGGTGAGCCCCCTCCAGGGTCAGTGTCAGCACACAGGGCCTGCTTCAGGGAGCGGAGTGGAGCAGAAAGTTCAGGAGACAAAGGGGGAGTTGGGTGGGAGAGATGAGTGGAAGGCATCTCTGGTCCTCTCGGACTCCAGATTTATTTTATTCTGTAGAAGATATTTCCCCTTAGAATTTTTTATTTTAAATGGTGTTAGACTCTGGCTTGAGTAGTAAACATTTCATAGATTAAATAGTCGTTCTGTGACTGGCCTAAAAACATGATTTTTATTTATAATCATTTTGGGGATGGGGAGTGTCCCCCCAATACCAAATAATGTATTTTAACACTGTGACCCTTTGAGCACAGCCCTGTGAATGGGCTTGGGTGTTTGTGTGAGTGAATGACAGGATGTGTATATCAGAGCGCCCATGCTCTCCTGTCGAGTCGTCCTTGTGTGTGGGGGGGTGAGAGCCCCTTCCCTGGAAATGCCGTGTTTAAAGGAGGAGGGGCTGGGAACGGCCTCCCTGCTCCGGTGACTCCACGTCCTATGGAAGCAGAAAGAGCAGACCTTGGCTCCACGCGCCCTTCCCTGGTCCTGCTCGTCCTTCCTCCTTGAAGAACCAGCTCAAAGGCTCCTCCTGAGGGAGCGCCCCTGCTGGAGGACCTGCTCCTGGAGCTCCTTCACCTGGACTTTCCTCACTTATGGAGCTGCCCGTTCCCCTGCGCTGGCTCCTGTCTCCACCTCGTCCTGGGAGGTGTTCTGCCTCCAGCAGGTGAGTGTGTGGGATCAGGGACTGGAGCTTGAGTTATCAGTCGGGCCTCGGGATGCAAACCAGCTCCACTAACTGGGAGGATGACGCTGGTGACACCACAGCAGCCACCACCTCCTGCAGTCTTCCTGGGTGCCGGGACCGCGCGGAGCGTTTACCTGGGTTAGTTCTCATAATCGTAGCCACAGCCCTGTGAGGAGGTGCTGTTCATACTCCATTGTCTACAGAGACTAAGAAACTTGCCAGGACCCCCCAGCTAGAAGGGCCATCTCAGTCAAGACTCAGCCCAGCGCCCTAACAAGACCCAGTGACCAGGGCGGTCACCGCAGGGTCATCCTCGTCTCCTCTCTGGGCTGAAGGAGTCAGGTGCCCCCAGACCCCATTAGAAACAATCCCCAGCCCTCCTCCCTCTCTCCAGGGTCCCCCAAAGGGCGTTCCGCCTCCCTCCTCTACCCCATGTGGCAGGAGGCGCTCACTTTTAGGGGCTCGTGTGCTGGCGGCCGACACTTCTCCAGCTCCTCCTCGAGGGCCCCAAGTCGTGACTTCCTCAGGGGCCTTCTGGGCTTAGTCCTCGCGCTCCTGCAGGACCTGCTCCAGCTCCTCGACCTGGCCAGCAGGGGGCGCTGCTGCCCCCAGCTCCTCGACCTGGCCGGCAGGGGGCGCTGCTGTCCCCACCTCTACCTGCAGCCTCTCAGCAGCTGCTTCCACCTGTTGCTTCTTGGTTTCCATCTCAGCCTGTGAGGGGTAGAAGGACAGACATGCTTAGGGAGGGGCTCACAGCGCTGGGCTCCAGGAGGTTCACCTAAACATTCACTATTGATAAGGGGACGGGTGATGAAGAGTTTTACTAAAGGGTGGAAGTGAAGTCAGCACAACATTGTGGTGTAATAAATACCATGATTTGAAAGTGGTTAAAATAGTAGATTTTATGCTGTATAAATGTTGCCACAATAAAACCTTCAAAATAGAAAATAAAACATAATAAAACTGTAGACCACAATGATTGAACTCTCTTGTAAACTATGGACTATAGTTAGTGATATAATTATAGAGCTGCTGGTTCCTCAGTGACACCAAAGCTACCTCACTACTGCAGAACATTAACACGGAAAAATGCATATGGGGGTGCTGTGGTGTATGGGGACCCTGCCTGGTTTTTCTGTAAACCTGCAACTGCTGTAATATAAAGAAAGAAAAAGAACAAGAAAGAGACGTGGAGTAACTACTTACAGGGCTTCCCCCAAATAGCACCGTGGTAGCAGCGGCTGGTCTCAGGATGAGCTGACCACGAGGAGGGCGTCTTATCCAGAGATTCCATAATGATGCCACATGATGCTCCCAGAGCCATATGGAGCTAAACAATCCTTCCATGTCTGTAATAACATCCTAACCCTACGAAGCCTTGGCAGGGGAAAGTGGGCTGATAATGGTCATTTTTAGAGAGGGAGTGAAGCTGAAGGGGGGTGGGATTAGCACCAACAAGCTGAGCAGAAGAGCGTGTGGCTGGTCTTGGCCACGTCTTCCCCTACGGGGCGAGCTCTGATGGGAACTGAGGGGAGCTGGGGAGATCTTCCTGTCCCAAGACTCTCTCCTGGTCAAGTACCAGGAATCCCCTCACTTGGTTTTCCCCTGGATGACTTTGTAGCCTGAAAACCAGAGGCCAAGTGTCCAGACATGCCACATCCTGAGCCTGTGGTGCTCAGTCGGCCTCGTGGCCAGGACTAGAGTCCAGGCACCAGCTGAGCCTTCAGCCTGAGCCACCCCAAGGTGGTGCCCTCAGGCAGGCTGGAGCGCCGTGGCCTGAGGCCCCAAGGACCAGGGTGCTGGTCATTTCACAGGAACGTGGGCTTGAACGTGCCCTCCGAGGGCCACATGCTCTGTAAAAATTGGCTGATCCAGAAATTCAAATTTGGATTAGAGGATTCAGAACCATTTCTGCTCTGTCATTCTGTGACTCCACAACCTGGGTTCCAAATGCCTCTGAGCAGGCAGGGAGTGAGTGAGGAGCATCTGCCTTTCCTTCCTGCCCTGGACAGACACCAGAGAGCAGCCTCCCCAGGCCATGGAGAGGACCCTGAAGGAGGGGCAGGGGAGCAGCCTTCACCAGAGCACCTGGAGCTCCTGGGCTTCATGGCACTCCATATTCTCATCTCATCTCCCTCCATGCTCAGAGATTCCAGTGATTCCTGAGACATTCCTGTGGGGAGGCAGAGGGGCAGAGAGAAGTGAAGGAATTAACACCTCAACTCACAGGTACAGGTGTCTGCCGGGGGTGGGCACATTGTTAGGGGCTGGAGGCTTAGGTGCTAAAGGGCAATTGTTGTCCCTAAAGAGAGCACCATCTAGGAAAGGGTGTCCCCAGTGATCAAGATGTAGACACTGAGCTGTGCAGAGAGGCAGAAGCAGGAGGGCAAGGGTTTTAGATAGCACAGAGCATTTATTTATTTTTACGTGGTACCAGGGATTGATCCAGGACCTCATACAAGGAAGCAGGTGTACAACCACTGAGCTACAAATTTCCTGTACAAAGCATTTAAACTGGGCCTTGAGAAATAATCTCAGCTGGACAAGAGAAGGGGAGGAAAGCATTCCAGGAGGAAGGGCTTGCCTGTGGGCAGCCTCAGAAATAGGAAAGAGTAGGACAGTTCAGGAAGCAGGCACCACTCAGCCTGGCTGGACCAGGTGCCTTGGGGAGGGGGCTGGAGAGGGGACAGAGGGGAAGGCAGCATCCCACCTGCAAAGCCTGTGTGAGCAGCTCCTGGAACTCCTGGAAGCTGTTGGGCAAGACAGATCCGTGAAGGGGCTCTGAGCAGCAGAATGAGCTCTGCCTCTCAGGAGGGAGTGATGGAAGGGGTGAGAATGCAGGAGGGAACATCCCAAGAGCACCCCGAGTCTGATGAGAGCTCGGGGGGGGGGGGTGCTGGCTGTGGGTAAGGCAGAATTAAACACCGAGATGTTTCTGGGGAAGCCTCTTCAAGACCTGGTGATGGGAGGATGAGCCAGCTCTGAGAGGCAGGCAGCAGGCAGTGCCCTTGACCTCAGGTGACACCCCTGCAGTGCTGGGCTTCTCTGCACCTCCCTTTCTCAGAATGAAGGGGCCCCTGTGGGATACCCTTCCCTTCCCTTCTTCCATGGACCCCAGTTCAGGGTCATGTTCAGGCCATGGCTCAGGTGGATCTTGGTGGCCAGGTGCACCTGCCCACAGCCAGCAGGGGGTTCCTTCTCAGGTGGGGTTCTGCCAGCAGAGAGGCCAATTCTTCACTGCACTGTGGGGTCCATAGGGCAGCCACGGGGCTAGCTCCATGTGGAGAGTCCTCTGTGGCTGGAACTCAAGACCCCTAAGAGTGAGCTCCCACAGAGCCAGGGGCAGCCACATCCCCTGGGGTCCTTCCAGCTAACATTGTACTTAATGGTGAAAGATGAAAGCTTTCCCATTGAGAGTGGGAACAAGGCAAGAATGCACACTCTCTCCCAGTATTCAATGTTGTGATAGAAGCTCTAACTAGAGCAATTAGGCAAGAGAAAGAAAGAAAAGGCATGCAAATAGGAAAGGAAGAAGTAAAAAAAATTTCATTATTGGCTGATGATGTAATACTATACTTAGAAAATCCCCCAAATCCACAACAAAACTAATAGACAATTTTTACAATGTTATGGGATACAAGATTTATATGCAAAAATCAATAGCATTTCTGTACACTACTAATGAGCAATCTTAGGAGGAAGTCAGAAAAAAATTCCATTACAATAGTGACTAAAAGAATCAAATAGTAATAAATTTAGTCAAGAACATAAAGAAACTGTATTCAGAAACCCATAAAACAATGGTAAAAGAAACCAGTGATAATCTAATAAATGGAAGCATATTTCTATGTTCATAGGTTGGAAGACTAAATATCCTTAAGATGTCAATTATAACCAAACTGATCTATAGATGTAATACATTCCTGATAAAAATTCCAATATCCTTCCTGGTAGAATTTTTTCTTTTGACAAATTTTTAAGATTTATTTTTTATTATTTATTTCTTCACCCCCCCACACACCTTGTCTGTTTTCTGTGCCCATTCCCTGTGGGTTCTTCTGTGTCCACTTGTATTCACATTAGGCAGCTCTGCGATCCGATCCTGGGCTTTCCAGAGTGGGAGAGAGGCAATTACTCTCTTGTGCCACCTCCTCTCCCTGTTCTGCTACATCTTCTTATTTTCTGTCCTCTGGGTCTCTTGTTGCATATCTTCCTGCACCAGCTCTTTGCATCAGCTGGCACTGCTGTGTGGGGCAGCTTTCTCACCCAGGACAGCATTCCCATGCAGGGCAGCCCTCCTCATGGTCCAGCTCGCTGCATGGGCCAGCCTGCCCTCGCCAGGAGACCCTGGACATCAAACACTGGACTTCCTGTATGGTAAACAGGAGCCCAGTTGGTTGAACCACATCCATTTCCCAATTTCTTGGTAGAATTTGAAAAGACAATTAAGAAGTTTATCTGAAGGAATCAGGGTCCCCAAATAGTCAAAAACATTTTTTTAGAAAAAGAACAAAATTGGAGGACACTCACTTCCAGACTTTAAAGCATTTTATCTAGCTATGGGGGTAAAAAAGCATGGTACTGGCATAAACATAGAGAGATTGACCAATGGAACCAAATCTAGAGTTCAGAACAGACCCTCCCATCTATGGTCCAGTGATCTTTGACAAGGCTGTCAACCCACTCAGCTGGGGCAAAATAGCCTGTTTAAAAATGGTGCTGGGAGAACTGGACATCCATATATCAAAGAAAGATGGAAAGAGGACCCTTATCTCACTATTCAAAAATTAATTTAAAGTGAATCAAGAACCTAAAGGTAAAAACTAGAACCATAAATCTCTCAGAAGAAAATTTAGGGTAACATCTCCAAGATTTTGTGCTTGGTTGTGATTTCTTGGCTCTTACTTTGAAAGCATAAGCAACAAAAGAAAAAGTAGATAATTGGGACAGCATGAAAATTAAATACTTCAATTTTTCAAAAGACTTTGTCAAGAAAGTAAAAAGGTAGCTAACTCAATGGGAAAAAATCTTTGAATACCACATATCTGATAAGGTATTGCTCTCCATGTTATATAAATAGAGTACAGGGAAGCGGATGTGGCTCAAGTGATTGGACTTCTACCTACCGTATCGGAAGACTTGGGTTCTATTCCTGGGGCCTCTTGGTGAAAAAAAAAGCACTGGCACAGTAAGCCAGTGCCTGTGTAAGTGAGTCACACAGCAACATGATGCAACAAAAGAGAGACAAAGGGGAGAGCCAAGGCGAGATGCAACAGAAACCAGGAACTGAGGTGACACAAGTGACAGGGAACCTCTCTCCCTATCAGAGGTCCCCAGGATCAAATCCCTGTGAATCCTAGAGGAGAAAAATGAGAAGAGGGAAAAAAAAAAGAAGTAAATACAGAAGATCACTCAACAAATGGACACAGACAGCAAAAACAGCAGGGGAGGGAGAGGGGGAGGGAAAAAAAGAGATTATACACCTTAATGACAACATGACCAGCCACCCTGTTTAAAAATAGGCAAAAGATTTGAAAATTTTTCCAAAGTGAAAATACAAAAGGCCAAAAGCCACATGAAAAGAAGGTCACATTACTAGCTATTAGGGAAATGCATATCAAAACTACCATGAGCTGTCATCCCTCACCATACGGAATGGACATCCCTAAAAAAGAACAGAAAATGTCAAGTGCTGGAGAGGATGAGGAGAGATAGGAACACTCCTTCAATGTTGGTAGGACTGTAAAATGGTGCAACCTCTGTGGAAGATGATCTTGCAGTTCCTCAGGAAACTAAGTATAGAACTGCCATATGATCCACCAATCCCACTACTAAAATATACTCAGAATAACTAAAAACAAAGATGTGAACAGCTATTTGCACTCTGATGTTCCTAGCAGCTTTATTCACAATTGCTAGAAGATGGAAACAAGCCAAGTGTCCTGAACCAATGAATGGATAAAAAACAAGTGATGTATCCATACGATGGACTATTTCTCAGCTGTAAGAGGAAATCAACTGGGGAAGCACATGACAACATGAAGGAACCTCAAGGATATTACATTGAATGAAATAAGCCAGACAAAAGGATGACTATTGTATGGTCTCACTGCTATTAACTAAATGACTGGAATTATGTATTTGCACTCTGAAGTGTAGATTGTTGGGAGATGGAATGTGGGATAGAAAGGGGTGAAGATGTTGGATGTATGTAGAATGTCTAACAAGGTCCAAAATAAATATGTGATAATGATTGGACTTGTTGGTAACATTTACAGTGAATGTTACACTGCTGGTTTATGGATTTGATTGTGGTTTCTGGAGGACAGTCAGAAGTTAATATTGGGAATATATAACAATGATTTGGAAGTAGATGAGGATTGTGGTTAATAATGTAAATACAGGAATGTTCTACTACAGGGTATTAAGTATATGGGGCTACATGGGAAAATGTAATTAATGGAATTTATTGGTTATAGTTAACAACATTGTAATTTTTTGTAACAAAGCAGTGTGGTACTATATTAATTCTATTAAAGGTTAAAAAAAGGAATACGGGGTTTAGTTTTGTAAGATATGAGCATGATTAAATACTTTTTTTCTCTTTTCTTTTTTGAATAATAAGACCTTGACTATGCCATTTAACTAATCTGTGTTCTTCTGTGTGTCTGTCTGAACACTAGAGGAACACCTGAGTGAGCGGGTGCAATTAGATGAGATAAAAGTCTGAAAATAACTATTTAGGAGTAATTTTTCCATGATTTGTTGAGTTGCCTTCTTCTGTTCCTTTATTTTTGTGAATTTGAAATAAAATTGTTAATAACTAAATTTTAAAAAGATGCTGTGGACATTATTGAAATGACATCAAAGATTTAGAATATTATTCAGACTTAGTAGATAAAACAGTGGCAGGTATGACAAAAAGAGTCCAACTTTGAAAGAAGTCCTACTCTGTGTGAAGTGCTATCAAGCAGCATCACATGCTACAGAGATAACTTTAGTGAAAGGAAGAGCCAATGGATGTGGCCAACTTCCTTGTCTTATTTTAAGAAATCCCCACAGCCCTCCACCCTTCAGCAGCCTCCACCTGATGAGCAGCCGTCAACATCTAGGCAGGACCCTCCACCAGCAAAAGATTATGACTCACTGAAGGCTCAGGGAGGGTTAGTATTTTTCAGCAGTAAAGTGTTTTTAATTAAGGTATGTATATTGTTTTTAGATAGAAAGCCATTTATTGCATCCTTAATAGAGTACAGTGTAGTGTAAGCATAACATTTATATGTACTCAAAACCAATAAATTCATGTATGTTAGTCAGTCAAAGGGGTGATAATGCAAAATACCAGAAATTGGTTGGTTTTTGTAGTGTATTTATTTGGGGTAGGAGCTTACAGATACCAGGCCATAAAGCATAAGTTACTTCCCTCTCCAAAGTATATTTTCAGCTCTTGGAGCAAGACAGCTGCTGACATCTGGGAAGGTTCAGGCTTCCTGGGTTCCTCCCTCCCTCAGGCTTACTTTTCCTGGGCTCAGGGTTCCTCTCTTCCTGGGGTCTGCTTCTCTTTCCTCTGCGATCTTACTTTCAGTGCTCCAGCTTAGGCTTCAGCATCAAATTCCAACATCAAAATTCCATCATCAAAAGCCCCCTACTCTGTCCTTTCCTGTGCCTTTTAACTGTGAGACCCCATCCACCAAGGGGTGGGGACTCAAGGCCCTAATGATGTGGCCAAATCAAGCCCCAATCATAACTCAACCATGCCCAGGTACAGTTTAGATTACAAATATAATCCAATGTCTATTTTTGGAATTCATAACCATATCAAACTACTACATTGGGTGACTCATTTTATTGTGACATTCGCTTTACTGCCATGGTCTGGAATTGAACCCTCCTCATCTCCGAGGTACACCTGTGCTGTTGTATCTGTGAAGGGATAACATTGAGGAGACTTTTCACTAAATCCATAGTGTCCTCTTGGCGACCTCCAGGAAAGACCCTCTCTCCATTGTCAGTAAGGCTTTACCAGGTTTCTGGTGAATAACTGTCTAACGTGTATGTTTTGGGTCCTTTCACTAACTTTCCTCTTGGAGTTGGCTTCTGGGATATTCAGAGCCAAGTTCAGGAACCCCCTGGAGTAAGAAGGTGAAAGCTTATGGCCATGTGTGGGTGCCAAATGTATACCTGGATTTGTTTTGTGTTTTTCTGGCTTTACTTTCACTTCAGGCCATTTTAGTCTCTTACCTAATTTTGAAAATCTTGTTCTGTGTGTTTTTTGTTGTTGTTGTTACTTAGAGTCCCTCTGGGATGAGATGGGGTAAAAATAAATAATGACCCCCCCCACCCTGCCAGTACTGTCTTGGGGTGGAATCAGGCCAGGGACTTGGGGAGAGGCTGGAGAGAGATGGGGTGACAGGCCTTAAAGGGCTGGACAGGCCATGATGCAGGGCTGGGGACTGTTCCCAAAGCACTTGGACCTGGGAAATGCCACATTTCATATTTTTCAAAATAAATTTAATATTGGCAAAAAGTATTTAAATGTAAATTTATAGCCTGAAATTGATAATAAGGGACAAATAGAAACAACTTAGGGCAATATATTTGATGACTGAGACAAAATGGACCGTTTCCTTTAAAGAGATGAATTATCAAAACTGAATCAACAATGGGAAATGTGAAGAGCAGTTACCAACTAAAGAAATTAAATTCATAATGAGAAACCATCCCACTAAGGAAACTCCAGACTCAAGTGACTGTACTGTTGAATTCTACCATACTTTTAAGCAAGAATTTATATCACTACTGTGGAAACTCTTAGAGAAAATAGAGGAAGAGGAAAACACACTTTCAAATCATTTTGTGAGGCATTGCCAAAAGCAGAGAAAGGCATCAAAAGGAAACTGTGGTGGTTAAGCTCATGGGTCAACTGGGCCAGGCTGTGGTGTCCACTTGTTCGGGCAAACAAGCACTGGCCTGATTGTTACTTGAGGACATTTCATGGATTTAAGTCATCAGTACGTTGATGGCATCTATGGCTGATGACATCTACAATCAACTGAGGAGATTGTCTTCAATAATGAGGGATGTCTCATCAAATCAGTTGAAGGCCTTAAAAGAAGAAGTGATGGTTTAAGCTGTCAGAAGAGGGAATTTCCATCTCTACTTCAGCCAGCTTCTCCTGGGGAATTCATGGAAAATCTTCCCTGGTGTTCCCGCCTTGCATCCTGCCCTTTGGAATTTGGAATTTGGATGTGTCCATCCCTACAGTCATGTGAGAAAAAGAAAAAGTTCTGTCCAGGCATTTTTATCTCATCAGATTCCAACTATTAGCTCAGTTGTCCTTCTAGTGTTCAGCAAGATACACAGATGAAACAGATTAGTTAAATGCCCTAAAGTGTTGTTAAGAACAAATGGGGAGGATCCACTGAGCAGATCTGAAAATTTACTGTGAGCTCCAGTAGCAGCCTCAGGGCAGTGGTAGGACAATGAACATAATAAAGAGCATAAATAGAACCACAGGTGCATGTGCTCTTGAAAACGGCTTCCCCTAATGCAGTGGGGAAAGGACAGGCTTTTCAACAAATGGTGGAAAGTTTCAAATACAGTTTTGACACAAGAAGCTGGTGGGGGGCAAGGCCGAGGGGACCTGGACAGCTAAGGCCCCTGAAGGAGAAATGACCTGGGATGCTGGGCTCCTGTGCTCAGCCTGGGGGAAGGTCCACCTTGGTGTGGGGGATGGTGGGCAGGTGCCTGGTCAGGGGGTCTGGGGAGGTGGGAGGGTCAGCCCTCGGGTTCATGGAGTGCATGGGCAGAGCCTTTGTGGGTTTTAGTTAGATGAGCAAATAGTTGGGAGATGCATTGCTGGGTTGTAAGTTAAGTCCACACTTAGCTTTTCAGAACCTGCTAAATGCCTTCTGTGGTGGCTGCACCCTTTGGCCTTCCTACCAGCAGGGAGTGTGGGCCCCATGTCCTTGTCAGTGCAGGTGTCACCACTTGTGACAGACTGAAAAACACCTCCCAACCACTAATGACGTCTACATCCTAATCCCTGGACCCTGTGAATATTACCTTATATGGCAAATGGGCCCTTTGCATCTGTAATTGATCTAGAGCTGGGGGATTACCCAGGATTATCCCCATGTGCCCTAGGTGTGATCACATAGATCTCATAACAGGGAAGTAGGGGGAGATTTTACTACACCCAGAGGAGAAGGTGACAAGAAGACAGAGCAGAGATCTGATGATGTTGTCCTTAAGTTTAGAGTGATGCAGCCAGAAGCCAAGGAGAGCTGGCAACCACCAGACATGGAAGAGGCAAGACACGGGTTCTCTCTGCTCGAGCCTCCAGAGGGAGCCAGGCCTGGCCGACACCTCGATTCCAACCAGGGATGTTGATATTGGTTTTCTGGCCTCCATAATTGTGAGTACATTAATTTCTGTTGTTTAAAGCTACCAAATGGGGAATGGAGGTGGCTCAAGCCATTGGGCACTTCCCTCCCACATGGGAAGTCCTGGGTTCAGTGCCCAGTGCCTTCTAAAAAGAAAAAAAAAAAGACAAGCATAAAATGAATAGACGCAGAGAGCAGACAGCAAGCACAAACACCAACAGGGAAAAATAAGTACATAAAATAAAGCCACCAAAGGTGTGAAAATTTGTTTCACTGGCAACAGGAAATTAACCCAGCAGTTATTTTAGTTTAGTTTAATTTAGCCTTTCTAACAGGTGTGTGCAGGGCCATCTCATGGTGCTTTTCATCTGCTCTTCCCTGATGACAATGACGCTGAGCATGTTTTCATGTGCTTATTTACCTCCTGTGCATCTTCTTTGGTGAGGTGTCTGTTCAGACATTAGCCCATTTTTTAAAATGGGTTGTTTTCTTATTAAGTTTTTTTTCAAAATTTTAAAAATGAGTTTTATTGATATATATTAATAAAACAATCTTTCCAAAATATACAATCAATGTTACTTGGAATAATTACAGAGTTGTGCTTTCATCATTTTAGTCAATATTAAGGTATTTTCATTATTTTAATAATAATAATAAACAAAAACCAAAAAATGAACTCTTAATAATCACCATCCAATCTCTCTATCCTTTCCATGCAAGACATAGCTACTAATCAATTCTTTTTTTCCTTTTTTCTTCCCCTAGCCCCAATCCTGCTGTTTTGCAGTGTCCACTTGCTGTGTGACCCTCTGTATCTATTTTTCTTTTTGTCTTCTTCTCTCATTTTCTCCTCTAGGATTCACCAGGACTCAATCCCGGTGACCTCCAATGTGGAGAGAGGTTCCTGCCATTTGCACCACCTCAGTTCCTGGTTGCTGCTGCATCTCCCCCTGACTCTTTCCTTTGCTCCTTTTGTTGCATCATCATCTTGCTGTGTGGCTCACTTGGTTTACTGCATGGGCACACCTTGATCAGGAGGTCCCAGGGACTGAACCAGGTCCTCCATTATTGTAGACAGAAGCCCAATTGCTTGAGGTAGATCTCCTTTCCTCAGTTTCCATCTAATTCATTTGTATTTACGTTTTATATAGATTGAGTCAAAGAAAAACAAAAACCACAATGATGGAACCTACACTTGGACCCAGGCTTTCTGGTGGCAAAGACGAAATTGCTTCAGTTTCTTGTAATTTCTTGTAATTCTTGGCTGAATTACAGTCCTTTTCACCTACAGCACTTGCTGAGAGAGTCCCTATGGAATACTATGGTGTACTTGAGAAGGGTGCTGAGAATAATTTAAAGAACTTCTTAGAGGAAGCAGATGTGGTTCAAGTGACTGAGCTTCCCCTACCACAGGGGAGGACTGTTGAGTTTTAAGAGTTGTTTATGTATTCTGGGCAGAAATCCTCTATCAGAAATGCGATTTGAAATATTTTGTCCCTGTGGCTTGAGCCAATGATAAAATGTAAGCTCTCAAGAGAAAATGAGAATTTTGGAAAACTGGTATCCATCACCCTAAGCTTGACAGCTTTCAAATACACATTTTCCAGTGGGATCTGTGTTCATTTTAGAAGTATGACTTTGGAAATATGTAAAGAAAAGTGTCAAAACTGGAAGATCTACATAACCCAGTGGGCCAATGTGCTACTTTAAAATCTTCATACATTAGTACAAAATCTATTTAATGTGCAAAGACAGACCAGAGGATTTCAATGTCCCAAGATGACATATTCAACAATAAGATTTCACACTGCAACTCACCTTTAGAAAGTACTCTCATGTGCTTTTAGTGTAGTATGGAAAGTGAATGTCAATGCTCACCTGAAAAGGCTATTAAAAATATGCCTCTTTTTTCCAACATTTATTTCTGAGGCTGAATTTTTGTTCAAAGCCAAATAACAGATTGAATGGGAAATGAACATACAGGGGTGCTCTAGTGAGACTGCTGAGAAAGATTTGCCAAATTGTAAAAATTTTTTCGAAATTCTACTCAATTTATTCATTTTTTTAAAAATATTACATTCAAAAAATATGAGGTCCCCATTCACTCCCACCACTCCCACTCCACCACTGCCCCCCACAGTAACACTCTCCCCCATCATCATGACACATCCATTGCATCTGGTGAGTACATCTCTGGGCATCGCTGCATCCCATGGCCTATGGTCCACACCATAGCCCACACTCTCCCACGTTCCATCCAGTGGGCCATGGGAGGACACACAATGTCTGGCAATTGTCCCTGGAGCACCGCCCAGGACAACTCCAAGTCCTTAAAATGCCCCCACATTTCATCTCCTCCCATTTCCCGCACCCAGCAGCCACCATGGCCACTTTTTCCACACCAATGCCACATTTTCTCGATTATTAACCACAATAGTTCATGAATAGAATATGATTAAGTCCACTCTAATCCCCACTGTATTCCTCCTTCCTGTGGAACTTGGCTTGGTTGTGACCATTGCACATCTATGTCAAGAGGGGGCTTAGATTCCACATGGATACTGGCTGCAATCCTCCTGCTTTCAGTTGTAGGCACTCTAGGCTCCATGATGTAGTGGCTGACATTCTTCAACTCCATGTTAGCTGAGCTGGGTAAGTCCAATAAACCAGAGTGTAGGAGCTGAAGTCTGTTGAGGCTCAGGACCTGGCAATCATATTGTCAGTCCAGAGATTCAGATCCCCTAGATATATCTTAAACCCCAGCACCAACTACAATTCCAGTAATGTAGCATGAAAGACTTGTGAAAAGAGATCCCATCTGAGTCCAGCTCCATCACACAGAAACACCAGCTCCAAAGAAGGGCCAACTGACATGGCAGTGAACCCCATCTGCCATGACCATAGAACCTGTGGGCCTCTTTAGCCCTCAAAAGGACCAATACCTGGAGTTGTATCTACTTTATCTGTCTCTGAGACTCTGCTCAGGTGTGCATAAGGGCAATCCTTCTCACAACCTCCAGACTTTTTTAGAGACTCATACTCATATAAACTCATTTGTCCTTTCCATTTCCCCCTTAATTTACATCAAACAGCATTTTTAACTCCTGTTTTTATATGTAGACAGGAATATTCTGCTGGTCCGCATTGAACCTTTAATTCAAGGTCATTTTCTAGTTACATCATCAGCTGGTACTTGGTAGTGATCCCTCAGTGCCAGGGAGGCTCATCCCCAGGTGTCATGTCCCACGCTGGGGGAAAGGCATTGCATTTACGTGCTGCATTTGGCTTTGAGACTGGCCACATTTGAGTAACACGGAGGCTGTCAGGAGGGAACTCTTTGGCACAGTGCTGCTCTAGGCCTTGTTCTTATTTCAGGTGTATAGGCTCACAAGCATAGGCATTAGTATCAGGGGCTCACTTTTGGACCCTTATTCCTTCCTGGTCCTTACCGTTGCACCTGGGGGACTGCCACTGCTCCCCTAGGGACCACGACAGAGACCGCCCCCCCCCGGCCAGGAGCCCAGTACCCCCCCAGCTGTTGTTTTTAATTGTTTCCACTATAAATATATCCAAACATTTCCATGCACCCTGGACACATGCCCTGTATAACTCCCTGTTAACCATATATCACCTGTCAATAACATCCCATACCAGTATTCCTCTGCTGCCATTGTTGAACCACTCTGTGATCCAAAACTTCCTGAAAAGTGAAGCCCAGTATAATGTCAGGTTCCCTTACTAATAAAATGGAACATAACAATGAGTTTAAAGGTTAGATATAGAATACATATGGATATGGAAAAATTCTACATCCTATCTTTTTCTTTTCTTTTTTCCTAATTATTGAGCTTCTCTTCACAAGAGCCTTAGATCACAGTAATTAATATATACAATGTACAGTACTCCTGCATATCCATTATAAAACCTTTTCCCTTCTACAGCGATAATCTTTTAACTTATTCATATCATATTTACTGAAACTGATGTACAGATATTGAGACAATAGCTTTCAAACAAGGTAACATTTGTGTTTACATTGTGGTTTATACTTTAGGCTATACAGTTTTCTAAATTTTTAAGTTATTCTATGTTTTACATTATGGTTTACATATTAATCTGTTGTCCCCTATATGTTTTTGGTGTAATATTACATGTTTTATATCCATCCTTATGTACTCTTATGAAACACTTCTTTTGCCCTCACATTTACTTTGGTTCCATCTATTCAATATCTATTTCCCCCTCCCCTTGGGGCCCACAGTGACAGTCAATCTTCATTTCTTGAGGAGCCATGTTCAGAGATACTTGCAACAGTGTTGAGGGCTTGACATGCTCAACTGACCTAATGCCCTGGGAGACACCCTTTCTCTTGAGAGATACAGTTCCCTCTATTTGATGGCATTAGTCCTCCCCAGGATGTGGGTCTAGCTTCACTCTCATATGGGTCTCCACCCAATGGTATAACCCACTCTGGCAAAATGAGCATTCACATATTCACTAGGAGTCTGTCCTGTGTCAGATTATCCCCTTTCAGTATCTTAAACAGGTAACTTTCCTAATTATATTTTGAAAAAGTTTTCTCAGCATTATACTCTCAACCAACACCTGACTATCTCCTATGTTCATGTGTTGCCTCACCCTCCCCCCAATTTCTTGGGCAATATTACCCATCCGCCCATCCCTAGCCCCCCTCAAACCTGCAAAGCCCCACCCAAAGGTAACCCTATACCCCCATTTTATCTCTTCCTTGTGCACATACTTACCTCCAGCTTATCATAGATTTCACCCATGTAGATGTCAGCTTACATCCTTCCTCTACTCCCTGATTTCCTGTAAGCCTATCTTCCAGTCTCTAGCTCTCTGAGGCAGCTTGCTTATTTCATATCATTGAGGTCACGTAGTATTTGTCCTTCAATGCCTGGGTTGCTTCACTCAACATAAGGTTCTCAAGATTCATCCATGTTATCACGTGTGTTTGTAGTGTATTTGTTCTTACAGCTGAGTAGTATTCCATTGTATGTATATACCACATTTTATTTATCCATTCATCTGTTGATGGGCATTTGGGTTGATTCCAACTTTTGCCAATAGTGAACAATGCTGCTATGAACATTGGTGTGCATATATCGGTTTGTGTCCTTCTTTTCAGTTCTGCTGGGTATATACCCAGCAGTGGTATTGCTGGGTCATATGGCAAATCTGTGGTTAGTTTTCTGAGAAACCACCAAACTGTCCTCCAGAATGTTTGGATCCTTCTGCATTCCCACCAGCAGTGGATGAATGTTCCCATTTCTTCACATCCTCTCCAGCATTTGTATTCTTCTGTTTTTTTCATAGCTGCCAATCTTATGGGAGTAAGATGGTATCTCATTGTAGTTTTGATTTGCATTTCCCTGATAGCTAAAGATTTGGAGCATTTTTTTCATGTGCTTTTTAGCCATTTGTATTTCTTCTTTGGAGAAGTGTCTGTTTAAATCTTTTCCCCATTTTTTAAGTGGGTTGTTTATCTTTTTATTTTCAAGGTATAGGAGTTCTTTATATATGCAAGTTATAAGTCTCTTATCGGATATATGGTTGCCAAATATTTTCTCCCATTGTATAGGTTCCCTTTTTACTTTCTTGACAAACTCCTTTGAGGTGCAGAAGGCTTTAATTTTGAGGAAGTCCCATTTATGTATTAGTTCTTTTGCTGCTCGTGCTTTTGGTGTGATATTCATGAAGCCATTTCCTATTACGAGGTCCTGTAGATGTTTCCCTACACTGCTTTCTAAGGTTTTTATGGTCTTGGCTCTTATATTTAGGTCTTTGATCCATCTTGAGTTGATCTCTGTATAAGGTGTGAGATGGTATTCCTCTTTCATTCTTCTACATATGGATATCCAGTTCTCCAGGCACCATTTGTTGAATAGGCCACTCTCTCCCAGTTGAGAGGGTTTGGTGGCTTTATCGAATATTATATGGCTATATATATGAGGTTCTATATCAGAACTTTCAATTCGATTCCATTGGTCTGTGTGTCTCTCCTTATGCCAATATCATGCTGTTTTCACTACTGTAGCTTTGCAGTATGTTTTGAAGTCAGGTAGTGTGATTCCTCCAATTTCGTTTTTCTTTTTCAATATGTCTTTGGCTATTTGGGGCCTCTTTCCTTTCCAAATAAATTTCATAGTTTTTCTAGTTCCTTAAAGAAGGCTGTGTTGATTCTTATTGGGATTGCATTGAATGTTCAAATTGTAAATTGATCCACTTTCTTATTAAGTTGTTTTCTTTTCGAAGTAGTTCTCAACGTGTCATGAGTTTTGTATAAGTACTCATCTACAGGAGTTACTTACTATTTTAATTCCATTTTAATTTTTAGTATGGCTGGTACCAGTAGAGGTCACCCACATCTCCCGGGTTCCTCACTAACTTGTCAGCTGTGAAGTCAGGACCAGGCCTCACTGACGGGGTGATAGCGTGCTTGGTGCAGGGGAGGGGTCGGGCCAGCCCAGGACCGGGTCTCGCTCTCAAGGTCCCCCCGAGGCTGGTGTGATGGGGGGAGGCGAGGGGGGAGTCCCCGGTCCCCGCAGTTTCACTTCTCCCAGCCCGAGTCAGGCCCTTCTGCCCCGACACTGGTGACGCGGGCCCGGGCGGCCTCCCATTGCGGGCCCGGTTCTGGGGAAGCCAATCGCGGCCCCGCGACCCATCCAGGGCCCGCCCCGCCCCGCCCCGCCCCGCCCGGACTCAGCTTCCTCCAGACCCGGGGTCCGGCCATGGCGCCGGGGACCCTCCTCCTGCTGCTCTCGGGGGCCCTGGCCCTGACCCAGACCCCGGTGGGTGAGTGCGGGGTCGGGGGGCTGCCCGGAGGGGGGCGAGGGGACCTGGGGGGCAGGACCCCGGAAGTCGCGTCCCCCAGGCTAACGCCCACGACCCCCACGCCGATCAGCGTTTCTCCCTCCCCCCCAGGCCCCCACTCCCTCAGGTATTTCAGCACCATCGTGTCGCGGCCCGAGCGCGGGGACCCCCACTTCATCGCCGTGGGCTACGTGGACGACACGCAGTTCGTGCGGTTCGACAGCGACGCGGACAGTCGCGGGCTCGAGCCGCGGGCGCCGTGGATGGAGCAGGAGGAGCCCGAGTACTGGGAGCGGGAGACGCGGAGGGCCAAGGACCACGCGCTGACTTCCCGGGCGAACCTGCGCAACCTGCGCGGCTACTACAACCAGAGCGCGGCCGGTGAGCCACGGGCCCGGGGTCCGCGCACGACCGGGACCCCCAGGACAGGCCGGGGTCGCCCGAGGCTCGGTCCCCACTGCCCCCGAGGCCGCGAGACCCGGGACCCCACCCGGGAGGGACTATTTCTCGTTTCGTTTTCAGTTTAGACCAGACGAGGCGGAGCACTCAGCGCGGGGGCGGGGCGGGAGGTGGGAGGGGCGAGCGGGTGGGCGGGTCTGACGCAGGGCGAGGTAAAAGTGGGCGGGACCTGTAAGTGGAGCAAAACGCGGGGCGGAGCCAACCGTGGTGGGCGGGGCCTGGGGCCAGGGTCTCACACCCTCCAGGGCATGCTGGCTGCGACGTGGGCCCCGACGGGCGCCTCCTCCGCGGGTACTTTCAATACTCCTACGACGGCGCCGACTACCTCGCCCTCAACGAGGACCTGCGCTCCTGGACGGCGGCGGACACGGCGGCGCAGATCAGCCGGCGCAAGGTGGAGGAGGCTGGGAATGCAGAAAGCATTAGAGCCTACATGGAGGGGGAGTGCGTGGAGAGATACCTGGAGAGCGGGAAGGAGACGCTGCTGCGCACAGGTACAGGGGGGCAGGGCGCCCCAACCCCAAATGTCCTGTCCATTCCTGGTGGTCACATGAGTGCTGCTAGAATGGCCAGGAGAGAAATGGAAAGTTCCTGAAGTTTCTGACCTTCCCGCAGACCCCCCAAGTTCACACGTGACCCGCCACCCCATCCCTGACCGAGGGGTCACCCTGAGGTGCTGGGCCCTGGGCTTCTACCCCGCGGAGATCACGCTGACCTGGCAGCGGGACGGGGAGGAACAGACCCAGGGTACGGAGTTTGTGGAGACCAGGCCTGCGGGGGACGGAACCTTCCAGAAGTGGGCAGCTGTGGAGGTGCCTTCTGGGCAGGAAGAGAGATACACGTGCCACGTGCAGCACCAGGGGCTGCCCCAGCCCCTCACCCTGAGATGGGGTAAGTGGGTCGAGGTGGGGGCCTCTTCTAGGGAAGCAGGAGCCCTTCTGAGCTCCTCCAGCAGGGTCAGGGCTGAGCCTGGGGTGAGGGCTCCTGACCTTCCCCGCTTCTCAGAGCCGCCTTCCCGGCCCACCATCCTCATCGTGGGAGTCTTGGCTGCCCTGGTCATCCTTGGAGGGTCCGTGGTGACTGGAGCTCTGATCTGGAGGAGGAATAGCTCAGGTACGGAAGGGGTGGGTCTGAGGTTTCTTGTCCAGGGGGGTTTCCTGCCCGGGTAGCCGTGTGCCCTGCCCCTTCCTGGTGCCATGAAGCCCCTCCTCACACACCTGCCCCTCCAGTCTGGGCCTGTTACTACACTTACTTTATAAACCTGTGAGAGAAGTAGGACAATGTCCCCCAGTGATGACGTGGAGGCCCCTGTTCCCAGCAGTCAGAGGAAGGGGCTGCTGAGGACAGACCCCCAGGAGGGCAGAAGGTCCAGCCCACACATCTCCCACCTTGTGTTTCCTGATCCTGCCCCAGGTCTGCAGTCATGGTTCTGGAATCTTCCCTGGGTCCAGGACTAGTTCTCAGGACCTCATGTCCTGGACTCACTGGTTGTTTTTCCACAGGTGGAAAAGGATGGAGCTACCCTCAGGCTGCTGGTAAGTGGGGGATTGAGGGGGAGGTGGTGTGGAGGGTCAAGGCTGACCTGAGGCTTTTGGCAGTGTAGACAGAGCCCACAGGGCAGCTCAGCCCATCACTCCTTGACTCACATCTCCCTGTGGCTCTGACCAGACCCTGTGTTTGTTCCTCTCCAGCCAGCAACAGTGCCCAGGGCTCTGATGAGTCTCTCAAGGCTTCTAGAGGTGAGACCCTGGTGGGCCTGAAAGGGGAGAGGGGTTAGGCTGAGAGGACATGCCGGGGTCCTGGGGATTCCTTGGACATGGACATGAGGGCTTTGGAGGGCTGGTCATGACATCAGCATTTACAGAGATGACCTGGATGTGCTCTTGATTGTTTTCTTCTGTAGCGTGACAAAGCTGCTGCGGTCACCCCTCGGGCTGAAGTGTGGTTTGCTGGCCTGGCGGGGGAGCGGCTGCGGCAGGCCAAGCCGCTGCCCCCATAATAGGGTGGCTGGTCGGACTCACCACCACCCCTGAAGGAAGCTCGGCATGGGCGCAGAGTGCCCTCGGGTCTCCCCTTCTCGGCAGCCATGCTTCCGCGGCCACCCCTCCTCCCAGATGGCGCCACCCAATGCCTTGTGGGGCGGCACCCTTCTTCTTCCTTCTCCCTGCGCAGGCGCAGGGCAGAAAATTCCAGTCTGCCCTTTTCCCCTCCCCTGACAGCAGCAACAGCCAGGCGTGGGCAGAAAAATCCAGCCCACCCTTTTCCCCTCCCCCGACAGCAGCAACAGCCAGGCGTGGGCGGAAAAATCCAGCCCGCCCTTTTCCCTTCCCCCGACAGCAGCAACAGCCAGGTGTGGGCGGGAAACTCAAGTCTGCCCTCCACCCCAGCAACAGCAGCCACCAATCCCTAAACCCTGCCCCTTCCCCCAGCAACAGCGACAGCCAATCCCTAACCACCACCCCTCCCCCATCCAGTACCACCCACTGACCTTTCGCCGGCAACCAATCAGAACAGGGCGTGGCTTCGACCAATCAGCCTTCGCCAGCCCCTATAAAACTGTTGCCTCTCCCTCAGTAAAGTGGACTTGCGTGTTTACCTTGTCTCCGCGGTAGTTCTTCTGCCGTGCGCCCTCCAGTCCTGAGAGCCCCCGACAAGGGCCTGGCCTCCCTTGTCCCCAGTTCGTCGCCTGCTTCTCCGGGCGACCCCTTCGTCGCCGGCTTCGCCGGGCGACCCCTTTGTCGCCAGCTTCGCCGGGCGACCCCGTCAGCCGAACCGCGCAACCCCTTGTGAGACCGATCCCTCGTCTGCTGCCGGACCGACCCCTCGTCCCAAGCGGGACCGACCCCTCGTCCCAAGTGGGACCAACCCCTCGTCCAGAGCTGGACCGACCCCTCGTCCGCAGCCAGACCCCACCTCTACCGACCGAGCAAGCTGCCGCAGCTGCCTCGTGGGGGTGTGAGAGATTCCAGAGCTGTTCACGCCCCTCGTGTGACCTCAAGACCCCCTTCCTTTGGGTGTGAAGACTTTCCTTCCTCAGCTGGCACCTGTGTGTCTGCATTCCTGTTGTATCCTGGAGGATGGGGAGGTAGCTCGCCCGTGTCCCCACATCCCCCACTCTGACCTGTGTTCCCTGCCCCGACTGACTGTCCTGCTCAGGAGAGCTGGGTGTGGAGCATCCACAGCTCTGTCTTACTTCATGGTGCTCGGAGCTGCCCCTTCCTGCTTCCCTTGAAAATGAGAACCTGGGATGATTGTGCTTCTACAAATTCTTGCTATTAGGTGGGATTGAGGAATCAATTGAAGGAGAGGGAGATTCTTAAACAAGAGGATATAAAATGCTCTGAGAACCTTCCAGAACCCATGTGCCTGCTGTGCTGAGTGTTGCTGTGAAGAGCCAAGGGTGGACAGGGCTGTGTCCAGTGAGTGCTCTGTCCTCGTGGGCTTCACACTGAGGAGGAGTGATGTTTCAAATTTATTTAACTCCTGGTGATTTGATCCTTCTCTGCCGCCTGCCCTCCCTCTCTGCCCTTACCCAGCTCCCCTGACCCCAATGCTGGCTGCAGCCCAAGCCCATGGATGTGTAGAGCAGACCCTAGTGTAGACCCACAGGTGGGCAGTGGGGTCTTAGCCTGGATTGCTCTTGTCTTGGGGGAGTTGAAATTGTGCTGTAGTCATGGGGGTGGAGGGGAGGGGGGAGAGCAGCACTTCTGAGGACAGTCCTGGGGGCCTCAGGGTCACCTGAGTGGAGGTTGTGCTGTCGCTGCCAGGAGACCACAGCTGTGTTAGGAAAGGCCCTGGGGGGTCCTCACTGACCACTCCTGCACCTGGTGTTGGTGGAGGACTAAGCAGGACGCCCCTTTTAGCTTCTGGGAACATTTGTGAACTAAAAACAGCTAAAATCTCTGGCCTTGGTGCAGGGAAGGTGCTGTGTGAGCTCGGGGGTCAGTGTGAGTCTCACTGAGGCTGTGACCTTTGAGGACAGCTTGATGGTCATGAAGGGCATATCCCTGAGGATGTCCTGGAAGGTCCTCCCAGACGGTACTGGGCCATGCATTATGTTGGGCAGGTGGTTCTGGGAAGGGCAGGAAGCTGGAGTGGCTGTAGCAGTGTCATGGGGACAAGCACAGGTCAGCCCGGTCTTGGGGCCCTGTGGATGTGGGAAGATGAAATTTTTCTGCATCAAATGGGACTTGAGAGAAATTTTTGTAAAGGAGACACGTTATGATTTCTCTTAAATGCTTACTTAGTCTGCTGTGCTGAGAATACAATTGAGAGGTGAGGGATCAGTGAAGAAGTGGGGAAAAGAGGATGAAATCTGTGCAGTGTTCCAACTAGAGATGGGAGTTGATCTGCCTGGAAAGGAGCAAACATTGGGAAATAGAAGTCTATATTTAAAATATTATAGGGTATCCTAGCAGATTAAGTTTTGGGTTGTGAGAGAAAACAAAATCAGGAGGATGCAAAAAATCCCTCTATGTGAAAAAAAAAGGAGTTGTAAATAGAAAGGAGGAACTGCAGTCGGTGGAGGGGGAGTCTCTGGAAGGAGGACAGTTGAAGGGTCATTACAGGCATTCTGTTTAGGAAAAGTTGAATCTGAGATGTCCATCAGAAATGTAGGTGAGGCTGTCAGGTGCCACTGGAAATAGGAATCTGGAGCTAGGAGAAGTGTCTGGGGTGGAGTCACAGATTTGGGATGAGGCCATAAAGTGATATTTTGAACCTGAGGAGAGGAAGAAGTCCCTGAGTGTGATTAGCTACAGGAAAGAGAGGAGCAAGGAGTGATCCTGGACCTCCAGAGCTCAGCATCCATGGGCCACACTCCAGTGACCGCACAGCTCTGGCACCACATCTGGAAGGCACATCGACCAGGGAACCCCAAATTCTCTGTGCACAGGAACCTCCTGACACTCCACATGAGTCCAGAAGGTCTGGGGGAGCACGAGGTTCTGTGTTCATAACAAGGGGGTGCTGAGCTGCTGGATTTCAGGTCCATCCTTAGAGCAAGAACCAGACCAGGGAGGCCATGTGTATGTGGAGGAATGTGCCTTCTGGGCTCTTGCCCCATGTCCTGAGACAGGGGTCTGGGGAGAAGCCTGAATATTTCATCACGAACCCCTCAGGCCATCCTGGCTCAGCTGGACAGTGAAACTTGTTCTCCCGTGATGAGTGTAGCACCCCATGTGGTGCCTAAACCATGTAAAAAAAGTCCTTTCTGGGAAAGAAAAGGAGGACATCTATCATCAGTTAAGACAGTGATGTTGGGAAATGCATGTGCTTTCTCTATGATGGGATATAGCTAAGTAGCAATTTATAAAGTGGTTCAAAGTTCTTCATAAATTAAAGCTCTGAATTCTTACTATGTGTCTTTATTTCTTAATGGATTTAATGCTCACTTCTTGGTACAAACAGTCGGTTTTAGGTTTTTCTAATTTCAGCGCAAGGAGTTTGTACAAGTGATCCCGGGACTCACTTTATTTGGGGAAAGCCCCAGAACCAGGAACTTGAGACCACACACCCAGGAACAGAATCTACAACCTGCTCTGGGTTGAGTTCCCTGAGGGAACCAAGGCCACTGCTGCTGGGCAAGGGGCTTGGTCCCCCCACTGGCCTGACACTGGACACGGGGCCTCAGGTAAGACCCACTGCTCTGCCTGGAAGACCCCGTGCCAGTCACGAGCCCCTGCCCACTGGACTCTGCACTGTCCAGCATCACTGGGTCAGTGTGCCCTGAGCCAGAGTGTGCTGTGGTCATCTGACAGGGAGACCAAGGCTCCTCCGTGTCCAGCTCAAGCATGTTGGGAAGGTGAGCTTCCCTCTTCATGGCGGGCAGTGGCTCTGCCTCCACCAAGGCTCCTAAGTGTGAATTCCCTGGTGTGGGAAGAGGTCCAGGTGCTGTGGGATGGGCATAGAGGGTGGAAAGTGAGGACAGAGATTGATTCTTGGAACCAGGACCAGTCTGGAACTTAATCTGGTACACTGATGGCACTGAGGTTTGGTTGGAAAAGTGGGTGACTAATAAATGACATATTTCAACTCTTTCCCTTATAGTCTCTTTTGATTTCACCTTTTGTCTTTGTCAGTTTATTCTAACAAGTAGAGGGACATTGCTGGATGGATAAGTGATTTCTGAAAACATCTCTCCCTGTCTTTGACTCTTAGTAGGATTAAAAAACCCAGCTCTCTAAGTCTTCAGAAGACCATATGTGCACTGGCATTTCATATACATTTTATATTTCCTTGTCCATGCACACATTTCTGTGGAGAGGATCCATAACCTTTCTAGGTTTTATGTGACCCCACAAGAGTCTAATACACCCCCCAGGTTTAGACACTGTGCTACTCCAAGTTGGTCAGGAGCAGCTCGCCAGCAAACTTTTCAGGAGACCCAAGGACATGATAAATATTCTCTTCCATTGCTTGTGTGTCTTTAGTTTGGGACATAAGGTAGAGGCTCCCTTGTTGCAGGAGGGAAATAATAAAGATCAGACCAAAAATCAGTAAGATAGAACATAGAGAAAAAGAATGAAACACAAAGATTGTTTGATGGTGAAATACCAATACATTTTATAAACCCTGGCTAGACTGACAAGATAAAAAAGACACAAATTACCAATATCAGGAACAAAACAATGGCTATCTAGACAGACTCTTTAGAAAGTATAAGGACAAAGGAACATGCCAATAATTTCTCAACCTAGATGAAATAATCAGTTTCCTTGAAAAAAAATTACAAAAGAGGAAACAAAGTTTTGTTCATGCCTTTATCAATTGTAGAAATTGAATTAGTAATTGAAAACCTTCCCATAGAAAAAACTCCAGGCCCAGAAGGTCTCATTGCTGAATTGTATCAAACACATAATGAAGAAATAGTATCATTTCTACCCAAACCCTCTTATATACTAAAGGAAGAACAATTACCTATTCATGTATGGGTCCAGCATTACCCTCATTCAAAACCAGGCAAAGACATCACAAGGAAAGGGAAGTACTGAACTCTGTCCCTCATGATCCTGGGCTTAGAAATCCACACAAAATGTGAGGGAGCAAACCAAATGCAAAAATACATCAAAGAGTACTGTAGATCATTCCAAATTGAGCTAACTGGAAACGCAAAAGTGGTTTAAGATCAGCAAGTCATCTCTGTTCTGCAAATTAAATAGAATAAAGAGGTCTCTTTCAGCTGGAACCATGGAGGGTATTGAAGAGAAGAAGGTTCCTGCTGTACCAGAAACCCTTAAGAAAAAGCAAAGGAATTTTGCTGAACTGAAGATCAGCACTTGAGAAGGAAGTATGCCCAAAAGATGCTTGGAAAGGCAAGGAGGAAGCTTATCTATGATAAAGCTAAGTACTATAACAAAGAATATAGGCAGATGTACAGGACTGAGATTAGAATGGCTTGAATGGCAAGAAAAGCTGGCAACTTCTATGTACCTGTGGAACCCAAAGTGGCATTTGTCATCATGATCAGAGGTATCAACGGTGTGAGCCCAAAGGTCGGAAAAGCATTGCAGCTTCTTCGCCTTCGCCAGATCTTCAATGGCACCTTTTGAAGCTCAGCAAGGCCTCAATTAACATGCTGAGAATTGTGGAACCATATATTGCATGGGGGTACCCAAACCTGAAATCAGTGAGTGAACTGCTCTGTGATCGTGGTTATGGCAAGATCAACAAGAAGCGGATTGCCTTGACAGAGAACTCATTGATTGCATGAACTCTTGGTAAATATGGCATCAACTGCATGGACAATCTGATTCATGACATCTATACTGTTGGGAAATGCTTCAAAGAAGCAATTTCCTGTGGCCCTTCAAATTATCTTCTTCCAGAGGTGGAGTGAAGAAAAATACAACCCATTTTGTAGAAGGGGGAGACACTGGCAACAGGGAAGACCAGATCAATAGGCTTATTAGAAGGATGAACTAAGGTTCCACCACGACTATTTTTGTAATCAGGTCAGTTAATAAAGTGACCACTTTCAAACTGAAAAATAAACAAATAGAATAGAATAGAATAAGGCACAAGCACCATGTCACCATTACCACAGATGCCAAAAAAGCATTTGCCAAAAATGCAACACCTTTCAAGAAAAAATCTCTCAGCAAACTAGAAAGAGAAAGCAGTTTCCTCTATGTAGATCCAGGCATCAGTGAAAGTCTATGCTAGCATCATACTCAATGAGGAAAGGATAAGTACTTTCTTCCTAAGAGCAACTAAAGAATTCCACTGACACCATTTTTATTTAACCTTTTTCTGGATGTCCTGAGCAGTGCAAGAAGGCAAGAAATGAAATGCAAGCCCTATAGATAGTAAAGGAAGAAGTAAAACTGTCATTATTGCCAACAGCATGATCATCTATGTTAGAAACCCTCAAAAAACAACTCCAAAAAGTTACCAGAATTATTAAATGAATTTAGCAAGTCCACAGGCTACAAGTCAGTAACAAACATCAATTTTATTCCCATATACTAGGGATGACAACTAGAAAATGAAATTTTAAAAATCCTCCACATATAAATATTGATCAATAGTTACAAATATTGTAAAATCCTTATCTAACAGCATGTGGTATCTTAGGTTGGATACTGGAACAAAAAGAAAAGGACATTAGTGGAATAAGAAGTGAAATCGAAAGAAAGTTTATAGATCTAGGCATTATACTATTTGAACCATTATTTCTTAGTTGTAACAAATTATCATGCTTTTGTAAGTACTAACTGCAGGGGAAACTGGGTGAAGGATAACTGCAACTGCCTGTACTAGCTCTTCAACTTTTTATGAACTAAAAATTATTCTAATATTTAAAAAGCCTCATTTAACATGAAAAAGAATACTTGGAAATAAATTTAATGAGAAGGATGAAAATCCTTTACCATGAAAGCTACAATAGATTGCAAAAGGAAATAAAAGCAGACATAAAGATATGGAGGGAAAATCCTGGCTTGTGGATTGGAAAATAAGTATTGTTAATATATTGTAAAAAATCTTTTAGATCTGGGGTTCTTAACAAGGGGCCCATGAACTCGAATTTAAATTTAAAAAAACATTATTCTTGTGGGGATTGTTGATGCATGTGTGGTACATTTATTAAATAACACAGGATAGTATGGACTTAGTAAGGGGTCTTTGATTTTCCCTTGAATGGCAAAGGGGTCTCTGGGAAAAAAAGGTTAAGAATCCCTGTTTTAGATCAACAAAAACAGATAATTCATTGTTGCTAGTACTGAATCAGAAGTAATTTTAGAAGAAAGATAGTCCAACAATGAACCCTTGATACTGATGACTATGCTTATGAGCCTGTGTGCCTGAAATATGAACTAGGCCTAGAGCTGCAGGGTGCCTAAGAGTTACCTCCTGAGAGCCTCCATGTTGCTCAAATGTGGTCACTCACTAAGCCAAACTCAGCATATAAATGCATTACCTTCCCCCCAGCATGGGACATAACTCCCAGGGATAAGCCTCCCTGCCACCAAGGGATTACTGCAAAGCACCAATTGGTCATGTAACAAGAAAAAGACCTTGAATAGAAGGGTCAACTAAGGCCAGCAGAATAATATCAGCTTACATGTAGGATCATGTATTAAAAACTACTTTTTGACCTTGAATAAAAGGGGGAAATGGCAAAAACAAATGAGTTTATATGGCTAAGAGTCTTCAAACAAGAGTCAGGATGTCATCGGAGGGGTCACACTTACAGAAGTCTCAGTGGGACCCTAGAGACAACCAAAGTACATACAACCCCAGGTACTGGTTGTCCTGAGGGCTAAAAAGACACATAAATTCTATGGTCATGGCAAATGGCTCTGGAATTCAGTGTCATGTCAGTTGGCCCTACTTTGGAATTTGTGTTCCTGAGTATGATGGTGTTGGACACAGATTTGGGCCTTTCTACACATGTCTCTTCTGTCACTTTTACTGAACTTGTGGTTGGCACTAGGGTTGAATCTCTGGACTGTCCATGTGCCAGCTGGGCCCTGAGTCTCAGTAGTCTTGCAACTCCTACTCTCTGCCTTGTTGGACTTACCCATGCCAGCTAACAGGGAGGCGAAGGTGGTCAACCACCACACCAGGGAACTGAGAATACATACAACTGCAAGCAAGAGAATTGCATCCATCATCCATGTGGAACTTAAGCCCCCTTTTGATATAGAGGTTAGTGAATATCACCATCCCAGGGTCTACAGGATGAGGAAAAAATATGTATTAGAGTGGATTTACTAATATTCTACTATGGAACTATTGTGACTAGTAATGGAAGAAATTGTAGAACTGATGTGGAGAAAGTGGCCACAGTAGTTGCTGCAGGCAGGTAGAGGGAAGAAGAGAGGTGATGTGGGGGCATTTTGGGGACTTGGAGTTATCCAGAATGACATTGAAGGGACAGATGCTGGACATTATATATCCTGCCATAACCTACTGGGTGGACTGGGGGAGAGTGTAAACTACAATGTGGACTGTTATCCATGGGATGTGGTGGTGCTCCAGGGTGTGTTCACCAAGTGCAATGAGTGTGCTGCAGTGGAGGGGAGGTTGCTGATGTGGGAGGAGTGGGGTGAGGGGGATGGGAGATATAAGGGAACCTCTTATATTTTTTTAATGTAACATTTAAAAAATTAAGAAAAAATAATATAATATTCGATAAAGCCACCAAACCCTCTCAACTGGGAGAGAATGGCCTATTCAACAAATGGTGCCTGGAGAACTGGATAGCCATATGTAGAAGAATGAAAGAGGATTACCATCTCACACCTTATACAAAGATCAACTCAAGATGGATCAAAGACCTAAATATAAGAGCCAAGACCATAAATACCTTAGAAAGCAGTGTAGGGAAACATCTACAGGACCTTGTAATAGGAAATGGCTTCATGAATATCACACCAAAAGCACGAGCAGCAAAAGAACAAATAGATAAATGGGACTACCTCAAAATTAAAGCCTTCTGCACCTCAAAGGAGTTTGTCAAGAAAGTAAAAAGGGAACCCACACAATGGGAGAAAATATTTGGCAACCATATATCTGATAAGAGACTTATAACTTGCATATATAAAGAACTCATATATCTCGAAAACAAAAAGATAAACAACCCATTTAAAAAATGGGAAAAAGATTTAAACAGACACTTCTCCAAAGAAGAAATACAAATGGCTAAAAAGCACATGAAAAAATGCTCCAAATCCCTAGCTATCAGGGAAATGCAAATCAAAACTACAATGAGATACCATCTTACTCCCATAAGATTGGCAGCCATGAAAAAAACAGTAGAATACAAATGCTGGAGAGGATGTGAAGAAAGGGGAACACTCATCCATTGCTGGTGGGAATGCAGAAGGATCCAACCATTCTGGAGGACAGTTTGGCGGTTTCTCAAAAAATTATCCATAGACTTGCCATATGACCCAGCAATACCACTGCTGGGTATATACCCATCAGATCTGAAAACAAGGACACAAACCGATATATGTACACCAATGTTCATAGCAGCATTGTTCACCATCGCCAAAAGTTGGAATCAATCCAAAAGTCCATCAACAGATGAGTGGATCAATAAAATGTGGTATATACACACAATGGAATACTACTCAGCTGTAAGAACCAATACACTACAATCGCACGTGATAACATGGATGAACCTTGAGAATCTTATGTTGAGTGAAGCAACCCAGGCATTGAAGGACAAATACTATATGACCTCAATGATATGAAATAAGTTAACTGCCTCAGAGAGCTAGAGTCTGGAAAAGTGGCTTACTGGAAATCGGGGGGTGGAGGAAGGATGTGAGTTAATGTCTGTAGGGGTGGAATCTGTGATGAGCTGGGGGTAAGTATGAGCACAAAGAAGGGACAAAATGGGGGCAAGGGGTTACCTTCGGGTGGGGTTTTCTGGGTTTGAGGGGGGCTGGGGATGGGAAGAGGGGTAATATGGTCCAAGAAATAGGTGGGAGGGAGGGGCAACATACAAACATGGGAGAGTGCCAGAAGTTCGTTGAGAACTAAATGTTGAGTAAAACGTATCAAAGTATAAGTAGGAGGGTCACCTGGTTAGGACGCTCAGGGGGTATGGTCTGATGCGGGACGGACTCCGGAGGGAATAGCTGAAGGCTCATTTTGCCAAGGTGGGTTCTACCATTGGGTGGGGTGGACCCATATCCTGGGGAAGACTAATGCCGTCGAATAGAGAGAACTGTATCTCTCGTGAGAAATGACGGCTCCCAGGGCATTAGATTGGCAGGCGTTGTGGGCCCTAAGGGGAGGGGAAAATGGACGTGCAATGGATAGAACAAAGGTAAATAAGGGGGCAAAAGAGGAGTTATGTGAGAGTACACGAGGATGAATATAAAACAGCTAATATTACACCAAAAACATATAGGGGACGACAGACTAATAATGAAAACCATAAGACAAAACATAGGATAACTAAAAAATTTAGAAAACTGTACAACCTAAAGTGTGGACCACATAGTAAGCACAAATGTTACCTTGTTTGAAAACTATAGTTTTGGAATCTGTACATCAGTTTCAGGAAATATGATATGAATAAGTTAAAAGATTATTGCTGTGGAAGGGAAAAGGTTTTATGGTGGATCTGGGGAAATACTGTATATTGTATATATGAATTTTGGTGATCTAAGACTCTTCTGAAGCTGTCATTATGTTGGGATTCACTTTACGGGAAGTTTTGGATCACAGAGTGGTTCAACAATGGCAGCGGAGGAATACTGATATGGGATGTTATTGACAGGATATATATGGTTGACAGGGAGTTATACAGGGCATATGCCCAGGGTATATGGTAATGTCTATATATACTCATAGTGGAAACAATTAAAAACAACAGCTGGGGGGGTACTGGGCTCCTGGCCGGGGGGTCACTGTTGTGGGCCCTGGGAGAGCAGCAGCAATCCTCCAGGTGCAACGGCAAGAACCAGGAAGGAAGGAGGGCCCAACAGTGGGCTCTTGATACTAATGGCTACACTTTTGAGCCTATGCACCTGCAATAAGAACAAGACCTAGAGTAGCATTGTGCCTGGGGGTTTCCTCCTGACAGCCTTCATGTTACTCAAATGTGGCCACTCTCACAGCCAAACTCAGCGTGTAGATGTGATGCATTCCCCCCAGCGTGGGACACAACACCCGGGGATGAGCCTCCCTGGCACCGAGGGATCGCTACCACATACCAGCTGAAGAAGCAACTAGAAAATGACCTTGAATTAAAGATTCAATGCGGAACAGCAGAATATACCTGTCTACATATAATAACATGACTTCGGGAAGCAGTTTGACCTAATGTAAGGGGGAAATGGAAAGGAGAAATGAGATTATAAGGCTGTGAGTCTCTAAAAAAGAGTCTGGAGGTTGTCAGAAGGAATACCCCTATGTACAACTGAACAGAGTCTAAGAGACAGATAAGGTAGATACAACCCCAGGTATTGGTTCTTTTGAGGGATAAAGAGACCCACGGGTTCTATGGTCATGGCAGAAGGGGTTCACTGCCATGACAGATGGCCCTTCTTTGGAGCTGGTGTTTCTGCGTGATGGAAATGGACTCAGAGGGGATCTCTTTTCACAAGACTTGCATGCTACTTTATTGGAATTGTAGTTGGTGCTGGGTTTAAGATATATGTAGGGGATTTGAATCTCTGGACTGATAATATGACACTCAGGCCCAGAGCCTCAACAGACTTCAGCTCCTACACTTTGACTTATTGGACTTACTCCACTCAGCTAACATGGAGTTGAAGAAGGTCAACCACCACAACATGGAGCCTAGAGTGTCTACAACTAGAAGCGGGAAGAGTGCATCCAGTACCCATGTGGAATCTAAGCCCTCACTTGACATAGGTGTGCAATGGACACAACCAATCCAATGTCCACAGAGAAAATGTGGAATGGGTGTGGGAACGGTAGCCATGGGGGCTGCTGGGTGTGGGGAACGGGAGGAAGAGATGAGATGTGGAGGTGTTTTCGGGACGTGGAGTTGTCCTGGATAGTGCTTCACGGACAATTACGGGACACTGTAGATCCCCCCAGGGCCCACTGGATGGAACGTGAGAGAGTCTGGGCTATGATGTGGACCATTGACTATGGGGTGCAGTCATAGTGATGCTCAGAGATGAACTTACCAGGTGCAATGGATGTATCACGATGATGGGAGAGAGTGTTGCTGTGGGGGGAGTGGGGGGTGGGGGCAGTGGGGTTGAATGGGACCTCATATATTTTTTTTAATGTAATTAAAAAAATAATAATAAATAAATATTAAAAAAAAAAGAAAAAATAGAAAAATAAAGAGTCACGGATATTAAAAAAAAAAAGAAGTGGTCAAGAACTGGTTTTTTGTGTGTGTACATCTATCTATCTGTATACAATCTTTGTTGTTAGTTGTCTGTTCTGGAATTCTGAGTTACCACCTAATGTCACTGGCCATGCATGGGTGGTTCAAAGAAAGAATCAGTTGATGAATGTATTTTGTCACATTTAAAGAACAATGGAGGAAAAAACCACATGATTATCCACAAATGAAGCAGAAAAGATACTTTAAAAAATCCAGCATCCCTTCTTAATAAAAGCACCCAGAAGTAGGGACAGAAGGAAACGTCCTCAACATGCTTAAGAGCATAACATGAAAAACCCACAGCTAGCATTATATTCAATGTCAGAAGATAGAAAACTTTCCCTAAGATTAGGCACAAGAAAGAGATGCTCACTGTGGCAGTTTGAAATCATTTTATGAAGCTCAAAAAGGGACATATTATGTTTTAAATTATCCACTCCTGTGGAAATGAATTTATGAATAACAAAAAGAGAAATATTCTGTTGTATACTAATCCATTCCTGTGGGTGTGACATGCATTTGACTGGATTATGTCATGGGGACATGATTCGTGTTGAGTCTCTGCCCTCTTGCTGGGTCTGAAGTAAAGGGAGAGGTGAAGGATAAAGGTGATGTGGGCTATGGGTGGGAGGCTCTTTGTCTCTTCGGAGATAACCTTAACCTAAGCTGTCTGTCCTGACTTGTGGGAGTGGAATGGTAAGAGGCTGCAGTCCTGCCCTTGGTGACCATGGCAACGACTCCAGTCCCAGGAAACAGTTTAACAATGCAAAGTCTATAAACTTTAAATATTCAGAGAAAATGCAAACAAAATGTGCTAAAAGCTTATCTAGAATGCCTAAGGTCCATGCTAAAAGCTTACCTAGGGTGTGGAAGATATTTGCTAATTCAAGCCTATTGAGAACTGAAACAAAAGGACCATTTGGCCTTTCCTCTCTGTATAAAAGGGACTCAAAAATCTTGTTTGAGCCTCGGGTTTGAAACAGAAAGCTACCAAGTCTGGCCGGCCATCAATAAACCATTTTTCCTCCTCAAAATCATTCATGAGTCCTGGCCTTTCTATACACAAATAATTGAACCTCTCTTAAATTCTACAACAAAGGGAGCAGGTATTTGATTCTGAAATGTGAGTCCAAGAGGATTCCTTAAGCATGAAGCCCCCAAGAGGCTGGTCCAGGGAACAGCTCAGGAGGAGAAGAGCATGATGGATGCCTGAGGGCACAGCTGAACTTGGGAAGAGAGCAGAGCAGTGGAGATGGATACAGGAGGCCTGGAAGGAGACAAGCCCTATGCCTGGTCGCTCACAGCTGAGCTCCAGGGGATGGGAGATTCTGAAGGGGAAGACAGAGAGCTCTAGAGATGGGCGCCTTCTTGCTTCTGCATGTGGCAACATGCCAGAACCCACAGCAGCTGACTTTGTTGAGAAACCACATCTTATGATGCCTTGGTTTGGATTTTTCATGGCCTTGGAACTGTGAGCTTTTACCCTAAATAAATCCCCTTTATAAAAGCCAGCACATTTCTGGTACTTTGCATTGGCAGCCAATTGGGAAATTAAGATGCCCACTGTCACCGCTCTTGCTCAATATTGTGCTGGAAATTCTAGCTGGAGCAATTAGGCAAAAAGAAGCAATAAAAGGCCTCCAATTGTAAAGGAAGATGCAAAATGTTCCCTATTTCCAGATGACATAATCCTTTATATAGAAAATACTGGAAAATTTACAACACAGCCATTAGCTCTAATAAACAAATTCAATAAAGTGTCAGGGTAAACGATCAACACACAAAATATCTGTAGTCTCTATACACAAGTACTGCACAATCTAAAGAGAAAATCCATTTACAATACAAATGAAAGAATCAAATATCTATAAATGAATTTAACCAAATATGTGATGAAAACATACACACACAAAAAATCTACAAAACATTACTGAAAGAAACCAAAGAAGACATCAGTCTGTTAATAGACTAGAAAACCAAATGCTTTCAAGGTGACAATTCTATACAAAAAATTTATACTTTCAACACAATCCCAATAAAAATTCCAAAGGCCTTCTTTGCAGAAATGGAAAAGCCCATCATCAAGTTTATATAGAAGGATAAGAGGACCCAAATAGCCAAAACATCTTTCAAAAAAAGAATATAGTTGAAGAACTCAAATCACCAGATTACAAAGCTACAGCTATCAAATTAATGCGATCCTGGCACAAGGGCAGACATATAGACCAATGGGACAGAATTGAGAGTTCAGAGATAAAGTCTCCTATGTATGGCCAATTAATGTTTGACAAGGCTGCCAAGTCCACTCAATTGGGAAAGAATAGTCTCTTTGATAAATTGTTCTGGAAAAACTGGGTATGTATATGCCAAAGGATGAAGATGGGCTGCTACCTCACAATATATATAAATATAAACTCAAAATCTATTAAATATCTAAATATAAGAAAAGACTATAAAACTTCTAGAAGAAAACATGGAAGCATCTACAGGCAATGGTTTATTAAACTTTATACTCTAAGCAAAAGCAACAAAAGAAAATAGATACATATAAAGCTTTTGTGCATCAAAGGGCTTTAGCATCAGTCAAAAGACAATCTACAGAATTGAAGGAAATGTTTGGAAATAGCACATCACATAGGGCTAATATCATGAAAAAAATAAAGAAATCCTGAACTCAACAAAAATACAAACGAGCTGCCCCCAGTGCCCCGAGTGACAGGCTGGGGCTGCAGCAGGAGGGTTTTGGAGAGGAGGTGGCAGGAAAGGGGGCTGTGCCTGATGGGCTGTGGCCCAGGAGGAAGGTGGCAGCTCTGATGCCCACATCCTCTGCTCATGGAGGCAAAGGAAGGAAAAAGCCGGGCCGAGAGGCCTGCCGGACGCCACTGCAGACAGGGAGAGCTGAGAAGAGCTACAGCGGGCAGTGGGAAGCAGCGTCCTGATTCCTGATGACTGCTGAACATGTCCTCCTGACCAAAGGACCAAGCTGGGCAGCAAGGGCTCGGCTGAGCCAGCTCTGGACCTGGGGAGGGTCTGATGTGACCACGCTCCTCTCCAGCAGTTCTTCCTGGTGACAGAGCACCACCTGGAACATGGCTTGAAAGACAAGAAAACTTTTCTTGGACAAAACAAGCCCTCCTGTGGCCTCTAGAACCATAGGAAAGCTTGTTCCAGAAGCTGAGGAGGAAACTGCAGGTGTCAAGGTCTCCCAGGACTGAGGATGCCAGGAAGCAGAGGAAGAGCCTAACTTCATTTGAATCAACACAAAAGAAATTCTGAGTGTACAAAAGCTGTGATCAATAAAAAGGAACTTCTCACGAATCCTACGAGCCCAATGACCACATAGTGGAAGAAGAAGGAGGTATAATTGCTGGTCCATCAGTGAGTCTTAAAGACCTTGATCCCGATTTCTGTGTGAAAGGAGAAGGTTTGGACTCCCAGATGCAGTTTCAGGTGTTTCACTGTATCTCGAGGATGGGAGCAGCATTGAAGGCATAAAGGAGATGGTCAGATTCCTGCAACTCTGGACCAGCACAATGAGGTAGAAGAGCTCCACTGAACATCTGAATGCTTCATAAACAACCTTCAGGCAACAGTGGATGCTTTAGAAAATCCAACACCAAACTGACAGGGGAGCTTGCAGTTGCGAAGAATAGGGTTATTACCTTGCAAGAAGAAATGGAACGAGTTAAAGAGGATGCTTCTACATATGAGAATCCATGCAGAAGTGTCCTAAGCAAGACAGAACTTCAGAAGAGCAAGCACTAAGTAAAGCAAGAAAGCATTGAAAGTAAGAGACACAATTACCCCTGGATGTTGAAAAGGAACTGGAGAGACAGATCTGCACAAGACAAGAGATGGAGTTGGCTGTGAAGATGCTGGAGAACATTGTCTGAGAAGCAGGAGCCTTGGTATCTCCACAGCAGCACCTGGATGCTCTCCGGGATCTCGAGCATGAGCATGCTTTAAAGCTGCATAGTTCAGGCTTAGGAATAAATCAGAAATGTGAACTAAGCAGTTGCTTGGAAGAGATGACTATTTAGGTGGCTGCCACCATTAAATGACTCAAACAAAGATGGCCCCGGCTGGTTGAGGCCACCCATCTGCTGAGCTGGACAACCGGCTCTCAGAGCAGGACTTCAGAGACAAGATCAAGAGTCTGCAGCTGGACATGGAGGAGCCCACCAGGCAGCAGAACCAGCCTGAGTTCTAACTAAAAGAAGAAAGAGAAAGAAGGTTCCAAAACAACAGGAGCCTCCAGGAAAGGGGTCATGGAGCCAGAACCCAAATGGTTGAGAAGCACAAAATCAAGAGGAACATGTTAAACTGAAAATGACCTTTGAAGAAGCCACAGGCTGGTCTCACCCATGGATGAGCAGGATCTTCCCTGGGCACCTGAAAGATGCAGGTGTGTCAGCTCTGCCAAGAAGATGGCAACATCACCAAGAATGTGGGTAAGACCTGCAGAGGAGCCATCTGTAGGGCTGGTTCAGCAAACTCCTGCCTCTTCCTTCAAGCATCAGGCCTGAGCAAGCATGCAGTCCCTGCCCAAGCTTCTGATGAAGCAATATTCCACCAGCCCACCATGAGGCAGGAGGACAAGAGCTGGACCAGAACTCACGCACGGCCCATCTCTACCTGTGCTAGGTGTCAGGAGGCCCTAAGAGCACAGTCCTCAGAGTCAACTAGAAGCTGTTGGGAGGAGTTATTTAAATACATCAAGCCTGGGGAAAAAAAGCAGTGGTTAGGGGTGCTGGAAGTTTGCTAATTTTCTGTAATTACTTTGAATAAAACTTACTCACTTTAGACTTTCTCCTCTAAGTCTAATACCCTACCTTGAAGGATTTCTGGCATAGCATATCTTTGTAAAGAGCTATTACCCATTTTTATGAATAGCAGTAATAATACAGGGGAGGGTATACTAGGAGAGAGGGGTCCTGGCTGGTAAGACTAAAAGTAAAATGATCATCTCCCTCCATTACATGTTCAGAGTCACAGAGGAAAGACAAATGTTAACTGAAATGAAAATTACCTCTTTATATTATATTTACCAAACTGTGAACCCAAACTCAGGGAAAAGAAAGAGAAATTAAAGAGTAATATAAATTAGGAGTGTATTTATTTATTTGTTCCCACCCAATCATTGTTTGCACTTGCTGTGTCTGTTTGCTGCATGCTGGTTTTTTTGGTGGCACTAGGAACTGAACCAGGGAACTTATGTATGGGATGGAGCCCCTCATCACTTGAGCCACCTCTGCTCCCTGCTTTGTTGTGTCTTTCTTTATGTTTTCCTTCTGTTTCTCATTGCATCCTTTTGTTGCATCAGCTCATTGCATCAGTGCATTGTGTTCCTTGTCTTCTTTAGGAGGCAACAGGAAATGAACCTGACACCACTCATGTTGTAAGCAGGGGATCAATCTCTTGAGCCACATCTGCTTCCCCATTATGAGTGTATTTAAAACAATATTGTGTTATTTCAGGACCAGAAGGTTTCTGGTATTTTCCTACAAATGATTTCATTATCAGAATATGAAGGAACATTTGCCACTTTCCCCCTTAATGATTTCAAGAATACATATCTGCCATTCTAGAATCTCTTAACACAAAGCAAACCAACTTTCTCCCCCAGCTCCATCTATTCCCAAGTAATAATGTAAATTGCAATGAGTTTTAAAGTTAGCATTTGAGTTCTTCAAATAGAAGTGTTGAGGAAAGCAAAGCTAGGTCAGATGTAGAGAAAAACAAATTTAATTTATCATGGCTGAGGATAGTTCTTAAATTGTTTCTTGTTATATGAAATACTTTATGTTCTGAGCCAAGCTGTAGAGCTGCTGGTGCACATGGTTCTTGGAAAGGGCAAGACTCAGACATGCCTTAGTAATGATCCTTTGGGGGAAGGAAGGAAGTGCATCAGTAAGGGAAGGAAAGATGGAATGCTCTATTTTGATTGCTACATGTGTACAGATTTTAAAATTCCAATTAAGACTTCAGATACAGTCTGTGATTGAGGTGGAAACATCCCTAAACTGTATTGTTTGATAAATGGTTTCCTGAAAAGGTTTACAGCCTTGAATATAGAGTTGCCACATGACCCTGCAATACCACTACTGGGTATATACCCAGAAGAACTGAGAGGAGTGACACGAACAGACATCTGCACACTGATGTTCATAGCAGCATTATTCATGATTGCCAAAAGTTGGAAAAAACTCCAGGTGTCCATCAACAGATGAATGGATAAACAAACTGTGGTCTATTCACACAATGGAATATCGTGCAGCTGTACGTAGAAATGAAGTTGTAAAGCATACAACAACATGGATGAACTTGGAGGACATTATGTTGAGCAAAGCAAGCCAGATACAAAAGGACAAATACTGTATGATTGCATTACTATGAATCAAATGCATTGTGTAACATATTGTATGATTCGAAAAAAATTTATAGGTATCCAGTACCAAAAAGGAATGGGCAAAATATTTGAATAGACATTTCTCCACAGAACATATACAATGATTAATAAGCACCTGGAAAAAATGTTCAACATCATTAGCTATTAAAGAAATGCAAACCAAAACTGCAATGAGGTGCCATTTTACACCCACTTGACCTGCTATGATAAAGAAAATGGAAAATAACAAGCATTGACAAGAATGTGGAGAAAAAGGAAACCTCATCCGTTGTTGGTGGAATGTGGAATGCTGCAGCCACTGTGGAAAACAGTTTGGCAGTTCTTCAGAAAGTGAAGCATAGAATCACCATATGACCCGTCATCCCACTTCTGAGTATATACCCAAAGAATGAAAAGCAGGGACTCAAAAAGGTATTTGCACACTGATGTTCAAATTCACAGTTGTCAAAGATGAAATCAATCCAGTGCCCATGAGCACATGAAGGGGTAAACAGAATGTGGTGTATACATACAGTGAACATCATTCAGCCACAGAAAGAATGAAATTCTACCACATGGTGACAACACGGATGAACCTTGAAGATGTCATTTCACCTGAAACAAGCCAGACACAAAGGACTACTAGTATGATCTCACACGAAATGATTGGCATATGCAAATTCATAGCTAAAAAATTAGAATACACTGTGATGGTTAGTCTAACTCGCCAGCTCAGGCAGCTGATGGTTGCACAGTTGTCTGGTCAAGCAAGCAGTGGGCTCCTGTCACACCAGAGCATCCATGGACTTTGATCATAGTGAGTTGATTGTGGAGATGGCGGGTCCATCTCGTCACCTGAGGAGCTTGCCCTCAGCAGTGATGACTCTCATCCAGTCACTGAAAGGCCTTAAAGGGGAAGGGTCTTCAGTATTCAGAGAACTCCCGTCTCTGCTCCAGACCACCAGCATCTCCTGGGAGCTCATCCAGGACCCTCACGAGCACCTGGCTTGCAGCCCGCCTTACGGAATGTGGACTCGTGCATCCCCACCGTCGGTGTAGACAATTTTATAAAATCTCATACTATCTACAGACATCTCCTGTGGTTTCTGCTTCTCTAGAGAACGCTGACAATACAGCAGGTTACCAGGCGCTGGGGTAAGGGTGGGAAATAGGGAGCTGACAGTTGATTGTACAGAGTTCCTGACTGGGGCGGTGGGAAAGCTTTGCTAATGGATCTGGTGACAGCAGCACGACACTGTGAATGCAATAAATACCTCTGAATTTTATATTTGACAATGGTCAAGTGGAAAATGTTAGGTTGAATATACGTTAAAAAAAGAAATTACCCTATTTACTGTGGGCTACAGTAAACAGGGCAATGGTAACAGTGTTGCTTCATCAGTTGTAACAAAGGCTCCACACTAAAGCCACGTGCTAACAACAGGGAAACCCGTGTACGAGAGGTATATGGGAACTCTGTACTTTCTGCCTGATTTCTTGTTTTAATTGTTATTATTGTAAACCTACAGACAAAAAAAGTGAGGCCGGGGCTTCCCGCAGCACAGCTGGCTAAAGGGGGGTTGCGCAGGCACTTTGGGGGCCGCAGTGGTCCCCCCCGGGCTGGTGCGGCTGAGGCGGGCGCCAAGGGGGGTCCAGGCCGGGGCGAGCAGGGCTTGCTGCCGGCGCTCCCGAAGGCCCGGGGGGAAAGAGCGGGCAACCGGGGTGGGCGCGGAGGGGGGCGGCGCCCGGAGGGACTCGGCCTGCTCGAGGACGCCGCCCCGAAGCCGCCGGGAACCAGGGATTCCCCAGCGGAGGAGATCCCGCCCCTCCGTGACGCCCGCCGCGGGGGACCCAGCGGCTCTGCTCAGGCAGCTCTGGAGGGAAGCGAAGGACGCGGGGGTCCCGCCTCGCGCCGGCCTCTGCCCGAGAAGGAGCTTCCAAGCGGCCGCGGGGCTGCTGGAGCCGCACCCGCCAGCCCGCCCCGCGCCACCCCGCGCCACCCCCGCCGCGTGGGCCGCCAGCGAGCGCCTGGGGCACCTGCGGGGCAAGCAGAGCCGGGCAGAGCCCGCGAGAGGCGCTGCCGAGGCGGGGGCCGGGCCGCAGCCCAGAGCTGCCCAGAGCTGCCCAGGCGGGTCCAGCCCAGCCCAGACTAGCACAGCCCGGCCCGGCCCCGCCCCCTGCAGCACGCCCCGCCCCCTCTTTCTGGGGCGTCTGTCCACACCTGCGGGCGGCGCGGAGTCCGTCTCCTTGGTCGCCCGTGCCCAGGCCGCGCGGAGCTTGGCACCTGGAGGGCCTGGGAAAGGCGGGTTTAGTTTGGGCAGAAGCAGAGAAGCCGCCCCCGACACACCTGCCTGCGTCCTGCCCTCGAGCATCTGCACGTGGGCTCAGGGGAGCGAGAAATCCTGACCTGGGTGAGGGTCGCCCCCCGCCCCTTCCTCAGCTCTAAGGAGCTCACAGCCCCTAGTGGGCATGTGAAGACTCGAGGCCTGATGGTGGGCCAGCCCAGGGCCGTGCGCCTCCAGTGGAGCTGGGGAAGCGCGGGGAGTTCTGGGAGTACAGAAAGATGCCTCAGGGGTCGTGGGAGGGGAAGCCTGAGGCCTGGAGGGGGCTGGAGGGGTCCAGGCGACAGGTCGGGGAGGAGAGCGGGCCTGGGGGTGTGCGGGGGTGGGGGGGTCCAGGCGACAGGTCGGGGAGGAGGGCGGCCCTGGGGGTGTGCACGGATGGGGGGTGGTCCAGGCGACAGGTCAAGGAGGAGGGCGGGCCTGGGGGTGTGCACGGAGGGGGGGCGTCCAGGCGACAGGTCGGGGAGGAGGGCGGGCCTGGGGGTGTGCAGGGGGCTCCAGCTCTGCAGCATCCAGGGGGCTTCCACGTCCAAGACAGGAAAAGACCCGGGGGGAGGACAGTGCTGGCAAGACGCGCTGTCACCCAACACAGGAGCATTGCCTGGCAGCCTGCGAGGGTCTCAGAATGGCCGGGAGCTCCTTCCCAGCCTGTCCTGGAACTCGCCTGGCTTTCCGCCCACTGCCCACCTCGATTGGGACCAGCCTCGTTTCCCGGGCTCCATGGCTGTGGTACCAGCAGCTTTCCTCAGCGTCTCAGAGAGCTCAGGATTACGGGGTAAGACAACCACGTGAGCACAGCCTCTCTGAGGGCAGCGCGGCAGCTCCTGGAAAAGCTTCCTCTCTGTCCTCATGGGCCAGGAACTCCACTTGGAGGCCGAGGCCCCCCGGGAAACCGTCCCCCTTGCCACAAAGCAGCGCGGACGAGCATGTTCTTTGCCCCTGATTCTAAGAGCGCGATGGGAGAGAAACCAGCTCCATCCATCACCTGGAGACGGATCCTTGAATCTCAGTAGCTCAAGAAAATACAGAGCACCCAGAGGCCCACAGGGACACTGAGCGGCCTTGCAGAGGAGAGAGGCGGCGTTCCAGGGGGCCACGTAGCGCACGTGGTGGGCGAGGACGAAAGCTGCAGGACCTCAGGGCCAGGAGGCCGTTTGGGACAGCATCTGAAAACCCGCAGGGTGACGCTCGACTTTGGACTCATGCATGTGTAGCAGAAGCATTTTAAAAACCAGAAGGACGGCTCACTGGGGACAGTGGGTACCTGTGGGAGGGCTGGGAGGCTTTGGAGAGGGGCCATCACACGGCCCGTTTCAATTCTCTGTGGAAAGTTCCGTTTCTTGAGCTGAGTGGTGGCTCATGGCTGCTCCTGTTCACCTGTCTTTGGCCTGGGGATGCCTGAAATACTTCAGAGCCTGAGGGACCCGCGAGGTTTGGAGCTGCCTGTGCCGCCTCTCGTCTGTAAAGAAGAGCACACCTGTCGCAGGTAGGCCGTGAGGATGACGTGAAGTCAATGCGCAGGCGCGTGAGGCCCCCAAGCCAGCGCCTGGCCGGTCCCAGCTGCTGATATCACCGCAAAGCACTTGCTAGGCGACAGGCGGTGTCTACAGCCCGTCCGTGGCTCTATTTAACACTCCTTGCCAATTCTGCCCATAGGAACAAAGGGGCGCCCGTGCGTGCAGGGACTGGAACTACTGCTGTGAGAACAGGCGCGAAGGCTGCCCCTCCATCACCACGAGGCCATTACGACCACCAGGCTGAGGTCAGGGGTGGAGATGCTGATTGACTCGGTCACAGGCTCATTCTTTCCAGAAGAACAAATCAGTTTAACATCATAGCCGTTTTCTTTTCTTTCTTCTTTTTTTGGGGGTGGATGGGCTAAGCTGTCAACTGTACAATCTTTGAAATATAAGTTAATTTTTATGTGATATTTCAATCTATATTTTATTAACTCAATCTATTTGAAAAAATTAACACATAATAGGTATCATATATAATTATGTTATAGAGACTATAATATAGTATGTAGCACATATAATATATAACTATTTAATATAACTATTTTAATATATACTATATTTATATGATATATAGTATATAGTTAACATTTAATATTTGTTTACCTAAAAATAATTTATATGATATAGTTAAATAAGCATTTAATATTTAAGCATATAATACAGTCTACATATTATAAAATATGTTAAACATTAATATTTTAATATATAAGATACAACATACGTTGTGCGTAATATGGTAGTGTATACCATCATATAGAATATAATATTGCAGTACATACAGTATTTTAATACATTGCATGTGTGCTGTAGATGATGTAGCCTATGTAGCATATACAATGTTACATGTTCTGTAAATATTAAATGTTTATTTAACAGTAACTCTCTGGGAAGGAGCTGTGGTTGCCCTCCCTTTCCACAGAGGAAACTGAGGCATGAAGGCAGCTGGACACTTGCAGGGCGCCCTCAGCCAGGAGGGGGAGACAGCAGAGCCAGGAGGGGGGGTGAATGGCGACAGCGGCGGTGGGCGTGGTCACAACAGAGTGGGGGGGGGGATAGGGAAAATGGGGCCTGGAGGGGGTGACAGTGGAGAGGGGTGTGACAGCAGAAGAGGGGTATTAGGGCCGGGAGGGAGGACAGCGTTGGGGGGTCAGGGGGGACAGCGGAGCCCCTCGCATTGACAGGGGCCAGGAGGCCCTGAACCGGCTGAAGCCCCCACCCAGTCCCGAGGTACCAGGTGACCCTGCGGACCGTGTAGCTAAGGGGGAGGGAAATCCCCCGGGTCAAAGGTGAGCCTCGAGGAGGACAGGGAGGGCTGCAGGCTGCGTGTCCGCTCCGCCCTCTCGCCCTGGGGACCCAGGTGGCCGGCTGTCCACTGACCTTCAGCAGCTGCCTCTGCACCCCGCGGACCCCGCACGCACGCGGCCAGCTCCCGGGGTACGCGGCTCCCCGCACCTGGCCTCGGGGTAGCGCCAGGCAGTGGCCGGAGTCCAGGGGCCTCGGGGAAGCCAGACCCGCCCCTGCGGGCTGCGGCACGACTGATGACGGCCTCTGGGAGCCTCAGTTTCCCCGTCAGTGCCCTGGAGACCCTCGTTCTGCTTGCCCCGGGTTTGTTGAGGGGAGGCTTACTGATTTTATTTTCTTTTAAATGTTAGGGTCATTCACCCCACTCTACTGGGAAACAATTCAAATAAAGGAAAGACACAGCCTAAAAGTTTCGCCAAAGCCACGTGTGCACCTTGGTCGGGATTTGACTAAAGCAGCAAGGAAAAGCACTTTTGGAAAAATTGGGGCAAATGGAATATGGGCTGTATTAATTAATTTTAAGGAATTATTCTATGTTATTACAAGATATTAATATAAAGCAAAAATACAACCAAAGCAAACTATGGGCAAGAGCACATAAAAATATATTAATAATTTTCTAGCAAGGGGGAAATAAAGGAATATACTTAGGGAAAGAAAATAGACACAAGGTAATATGTAGTGCTTGACTCCATCTACACAAAATATATCCACAAATACACTAGAGAGACAGAAGCAGAATAGCAGCTCTGTACAGCAGGGGAGCAGAGAGATTGAGAGGTGATGAGTGTTTGTTTCTCTGGGTTTTTATGTTGTTGATTATTCTTATAATTGGAACAATGAAAATGCACTAATAATGACTGAAGTGATAAAGGCACAACTATGTGATTATACCAAATGCCACTGATTCTATACTTTGGATGGATTTGTGCTTTATTAATATGTATCAATAAAATTGATTTATTATTAAAAAGTTAAGGAATTTTTAAATATATTATTTATTTTTAAAAGATACTTAGATTACATAAAATGTTACATAAAAAAATATAAGGCATTCCCATAGGCCCCACTCCCCACAGCCCCATTTTTCCCCACATCAACAACTGCTTTCATTAGTGAGGTACATTCATTGTAATTGATGAACACATCTTGGAGCACTGCTGTACAGCACGGATTACAGTTTACTTTGTAGTTTACACTCTCTCCCATTCAATTCTGTGGGTAATGGCAGGATATATGATAACCGATATCTGTCATTGCAATCTCACTCCCAACAATTTCAAGTCCTGAAAATGCCCCCGTATTACACCTCTTTTTCCCTCTCCGTGACTCAGCACCTCCAGTGGCCACTGTCTCCACATCAATGATATTAAGGAATTATTAAAGCTATTAGGTCTGATAATAGTGTTGAAATAAAGCTGAAAATGGTCCTCTTTTCTAGACACGTACATCTGAGTGTTGGGGCACAATTTATCACCTGTACAAAGTTTATTTTATAACTTTGAGCTTTCTAGGAGGGAAAACTTCAAGCATACCGCAACCTAGAGAAAAGAGTAAAACACACCTCTCGTCCCGGATTGGCGACACTTCGGCTGTTCTCTGGTCACCCTCCATCCCACCTCACACACTCACTTTATTTTCCTTTGCTGAAGTTATTTTAAAGCAAAGGACAGACATCATACCGTTTCAGCTGGAAGGATTTCCATACACTGTAATTCGCTTAAAACGCTTCGTGCCAATATTTTAAAATGTGTGATGCGGGTAGGACACGGCCTTACCGTCCCTAAACCTGGCCCCTGCTTCCCGCTGGGTGGTCTGTTTGACAGTTTTCCCCATCTAACCTCCTCACAGAAGTCCCACGAGGCGGCCGGGTCTGCGGGTCGCGGAGGCTGCCCGCGGGCGGCGGCTTGAGCAGAGCAGCCCCGAGTGCGAGCGCGGGACGGGGGAGGCCCGGGCAAGGCGCGGGGGCCGTGGGGCTCCACAGGGGCAGGGGGTCTCGACGTCAGCGGGTCCTCAGAGGCCACAGTCCACCGAGCCCCCCAAGGCCGGGCTGCGCAGCCGCGGGTCCGCACTTCCGGGTGCCGTTCGGGACGCTGGGGCCCTCGCAGGAGGCGGCAGCTCCGCGCCGGGGCCCAGGCGGCTGCGGGGACGGGAGCTGAGCGAGGGGCCACCCGGCTCACGCGGGCAGGCGCGGGCGGGGCTTCGGAGGCCCTGGGGGAGGGGGGTGGCGTGCCTGGGAGCGGGAGCGCGCCTGGGGCCCGGGGTCGAGCCTGGGGGCGAGGGCGCGCCTGGGGACCGGGGACGAGCCTGGGGACCGGGGGCGACCCTGCGGTGGGGGGCGTGCACGGGAGTGCGCCTGGTGCGGGGGCGCGCTTAGGGGCGGGTGTAGCGAGAGCCTGGATCACCGCGGTGGCGGCCCTGCCCCCCCGCTCTTGCCCCCTGGCTGACCCCCCCGCCCCGCCCTCCCCGCCCTGCAGCCCCCCACGCGGCTCGGCCACCAGGTAGCGCCAGTGGAAAGAGCAGGAGGGTCTCCCGAATACCTGCTCTCCAGGGGCGACGGCGGGACCCCACTGCCGCCTCAGAACCCCCACCACCCTGCTTGGTCCTCACTCAACCAAACCGCTTCCACATCTCCATTTTTAAGGCCATCGAGGGAAATGTCAACCTGCGCTGCGTGTTCTATCGAAGTGAAGAGTAGAGATTAACTTTGCCACGTGTGAAAACCCCGTTCTAGAGGTAAGCGCCTCAAAGACAGGGACTGTGTCGTCGCCCGTTCCTCAGTCACCTGCCGAGCCCCCCTGTGACTGGAGACGGTGTTTCCTTTCCCGAGGCTTTGGCCACCCCTTTCCACAGCGCCCGGCGCTTCCGCCATAACGGCCGCACTGCCTGGATTTTGACCACCTCTGCCCATTGTGTTCCCCCAACCTTGAACCTCTGAGGACAGCTGCGTCCTCGTGGCCAGCATCAGCCAGTCCTGGGGCGGGCGAGCAGGCGCCCCCAGAGCTCGTGGGAAGAGACCCCAGGACAGCGCCCTCCAGGTGCGCCCGTGGGCGAGGCTCGGGGACCTGGACTTGGGCTCTGCTTCTTGCTCGCTCTTCCTTCCCCTCCCCCTTCCCTCCCTTCCCTCTTCCCTCCCCACCCCCCTTGTCCCCCTCCCATCCCCTTCTTCCCTCCTACCCCCGTCCCCCTCCCCTCCCCTTCCCTCCCCCTTCCCGTCCCCTCCAATCCGCCTGGAGCTCACCGAGGGCAGAGCCTGCCTCCCACTCATCTCTGTGTCCTCAGCTCCACCAGCGCAGGGCTGAGCCGCAGGTGGCCCCACCTGAAGTGACTGCGTTCCATCCACAGCATCCCTGTGTCGTGGGAAGGACAGACGGGAGATGGAGGCTTGGTGGAAAGTGCCGCAAAAGAGCGAGGTGCTTGTCCTGCACGCCCACCGTGCGCTAGCCTTGCTCTGTGCTTGGCAGAGGAGAATGCCAGGGGCAGTGGGCGCTAACGATGGAGATGGGGGGCCCCTTGGAGCTGACGTACCTCGAGGCCTGAGTAATGGAAAGGGGGCGTCGGTGCCAGGATGTGGGGAATCTTCCCCCAGGAGAGCAGCAACTCAGAGGCCCTGGGGCGCGTCTTCACTGACGTGGGGGGGCTGAGGGCTGCGCTCACTGCTGACCCGACCCGCAGCCTCCGGGGTAATTACTGGCGCTTTATTTGGGACCTAATCGTCTGCCTGTTCATCTCTAGAGCCAGGTGTGTCCTGGGCTTTGGGGAGAGGGCAGAGCCCCCTTGCAGCTCAGCCACTGTAGGATTTGAAGCTGCGTTTCAGGCGCTCTGACAACCAGGGGTCCCCCGGGAGGGGCTGAGTTATCTGTGAGGCTCCACCATGAGGAACCGTGATGCCGCGCTCCTGCGCAAGCCTGACGGCCACAGCGCGCTCTCTTGTCATGGCTTTCTCTGCGGGATCATCTGTGGGGGGAGGTGGGAGGGGCACAGGGTGCAGCTCTCAGTCCCTGCCAAGCACATCTGTCACCTCCAAGCGAGAGTGACACGAGAGCCTGCCTCCCACGGCCTGGAGAACACGCATGTGAAGGCATGCCCTGGCGCACAGTAGCCCTTGGTAACTGGGGGTGAAGTGAGAACACGCATGTGAAGGCATGCCCTGGTGCACAGTAGCCCTTAGTAACTGGGTGTGAAGTGAGAACACATGTGTCAAGGCATGCCCTGGTGTGCAGTAGCCCTTGGTAACTGGGGGTGAAGTGAGAACATGCGTGTCGAGGCATGCCTGGTGCACAGTAGCCCTTAGTAACTGGGTGTGAAGTGAGAACACATGTGTCAAGGCATGCCCTGGTGTGCAGTAGCCCTTGGTAACTGGGGGTGAAGTGAGAACATGCGTGTCGAGGCATGCCTGGTATGCAGTAGTATCTGGTAAATGGGGGTGAAGTGAGAATGTTGTAGCAGTTGTGAGAGGTTCAATTATTTGCATATAGAAAGGCCAGGACTCAGGAATGATTTTGAGAAGGAAAAATGGTTTATTGAAGGTCGGCTGGACCCGGGAGCTTTCTGTTGCAAACCCCAGCCCTGAACAAAAATGTTCAGTTCTTTTTATACAGAGAAAGGGCTAAATCGTTCTTTGTTTCAGTACTCAATAGGTTTGAATTAGCATATATATCTTCCATATCCTAGGTAAGCTTTTAGCATGGACTTCATACATTCTAGATAAGCTTTTAGCACATTTGGTTTGCATTTTCCCTGAATATTTAGTTTATAGAGTTTGCATTGCTAAACTGTTTCCTGGGACTGGAGTCGTTGCCATGCTTACTAAGGGCAGGGCTGCAGCCTCTGACCATCCCACACCCAAAAGTCACAGACAGCTTAGGTTATCTCTTAAGAGACAAACAGCCTCCTACCCATAGCCCACGTCAAGAACATGTGTAATACAGTCAACTAATATTCAATGAGGCCACCAAGCCCACCAAACTGGGAAAGAATGGCTTCTTTTTTTATTATTATTAAAATGTTTTCTTAAGAGTAAACTTTCTTTTTATTTCTTATTTATATATATGTTTTTTAATTTCTCTTCCCTCCCCCCCGCCCCCTCCCTCCAGTTGCCGGTTCTCTGTATCTATTTCTTGCGTATTCTTCTTTGTCTGCTTCTGTTGTTGTCAGTGGCATGGGAATCTGTTTCTTTTTGTTGCATCATCTTGTTGTATCAGCTCTCTGGGTGTGCAGCACCATTCTTGGGCAGGCTGAACTTTCTTTTGCACTGGGCACCTCTCCTTACAGGGCGCACTCCTTGCGTGTGGGGCCAGCTCTACATGGGTCAAGGAGGTCCGGGGTTTGAACCGCGGACCTCCCATGTGGTAGATGGATGCCCTAACCACTGGGCCAAGTCCGCTTCCCAAGAATGACTTCTTAAGCAAATAACACTTGGAGAACTGGGTATCCATATGCAAAAGAATGAGAGAGGATTTCCATCTCACACCTTATACAAAAATCAACTCAAGATGGATCAAAGATCTAAATATAAGAGCCAAGACCATAAAGATCTTGGAAGACAATGTAGGGAAGCATCTATAGGATCTTGTATTGGGAAATGGTTTCATGAACTTTACACCCAAAGCATGAGCAATGAAAGAAAAAATAGATAAATGGGACCTCCTCAAAGGTAAAAAAAATTGCACCTGAGAGGAGTTTGTCAAGAAAGTGAAAGGCAGCCTACTCAATGGGAAAAAATATTTGGTAACCGTATATAGCAGTTTGGTGTTGTTTATGAATTCCAAAAACAGATACTGGAATATGTTTGTAACCTGGGCATATTAGATTGTATTAGATTCAGAGGTTTCCCTTTTACTTGATTAAATTATGATTAAGGCTTTGTTTTGGCCATGTGGGCAGGACATGCATACCCACTTAGTGAGTTGGGACTCACAGAGAAAACAGCACGGTAGGTAGCAGAGAGAGTTTGAGGTTTGTTTGGGGTTTTTTCATCTTTTTTAAAAAGATGCATAGATCACACAAAATATTACATTTAGAAATATAAGAGGTTCCCATATACCCCACTGCCCACACCCCCCACTCCTCCCACATTGACAACTTCTTTCATCAGTGTAGTATATACATTGCATTTGATAAGTACATTTTGGAGCACTGCTACACCACATGGATTATAGTTCACATAGTAGTTTACACTCCCAGTCCATTCAGTGAGTTATGGCAGGATATATAATGTCCTGCATCTGTCCCTGCAATGTCATTCAGGACAACTCCAAGTTCCAAAAATGCCCAGAGACAGCCAAAGTAGAGAGTTTTGATGCTGGAGTCACAGGAAGTACATTCCTGGAGAAGGAGAACACAGAGAAGAGAGATAGTTCATTAGACAGGATCCTGAGGTCCTGGGGAGAGATGAGCCAATAGTCTACAGCTGACCTTGTGAAGAGACCAGAGCAGCTGAGCCCAGAAAGAAATGAGCCCTGGCTACAGCTAAAGTAGGAAGAAGCTTGGACCACGGAACCTTAAGAGGAAGGAGGAAGGCTGAACCCTTGCAGAGATCGCCCACCATCTTGCATCAGCACGTGGCAACAGACTTTGGGTGAGAAAGTACCTCTTATGGTACCATGAGTTGGACTCTTTAGGGCCTGGTAATTTTAAGCTTCTACCCCAAATAAATACCCTTCATAAAAACCCAACAGATTTTTGGTACTTTGCATCAGCACCCTTTTGACTGACTAATATACCATATATCTGATAGGAGCATAATATCCAGCATATGCAAAGAAACTCTAAACCTTGAAAATAAAAAGGCAAGCAACCCATTTAAAAGGGGCAAGTGATTTGAATAGACACTTCTTCAAAGAAGAAATACAAATGGCTAAAAAGCACATGTAAATATACTTGACATTACTAGCCATTAGGGAAATGCAAATCAAAACTACAATGAGATATCATCTTACACTCCTTAGACAGGTGGCTATTAAAAAAACAGGACTACAAGTATTGGAGAGGATGTGGAGGAATGGGAACACTTATCTACAGCTGGTAGGAATGCAGAATGGTACAACCATTGTGGAGGACAGTCTGGCATTTCCTCAGGAAGATAACTGGAGAACTGCCATAGGATCCAGCAATCCCATTACTGGGTATATACCTAGAAGAATTGAAAGCAGGGACATGAACATATATGCACACCAATATTCATAGTGGCATTATTCACTATGGCCAAAAGTTGGAAACAACCCAAATGACCTTAAATAGATGCATGGATAAGCAAACTCTGGTATATACATACAATGGAATGTTACTCAGCTTTAAGAAGGAATACAGTATTAACCCATGGAATAACATGAATGAATCTTGAAGACCTTTTGTTGAGTGAAGCTAGCCAGGAACTGAAAGACAAATATTACATGACTACACTGACATGAATTAAGCAAATTGAGCAAGCTCACAGAGCTAGAGTATGGAAGATAGGTTTACAGGAGAAGGAAAGGGAGATGAAGTTTGTGAGCCAATGCCCATATGGGCAAAATCTATGATAAGGTGGAATGGTGTAGTTGTGCAGTGAATGGACATGACAGTAGTGCAGTGATGCTATTGGGTTGGGTGGTGCTGGTCTGTGAGGGTGTTAAGTGGTGTGGGTGGGTTGCACTGTCCAAGGAACTGAGGGGAGGGTCAGGGGAGGGAGCAGATGAACTCTGGGGATTTGTGGGTATGTGGTTGAAGCTACAATGTGAGGAATGTTCTTTTGGCAAATATGGCAGAGGAGGGATACTGCTTTAGGGTGTTTGATGTGGGGGGCATGCAGGACAGGGTGCACCTGGGGCAGGTTTCTAGAGAATATGTGATTGTTCATCTTGTCAGAGTTTGTTGTCTTCATGGGTGGAGACCCACATAATGAATGGGAAGGTGTTGGACTCCCATCCTGGGGAGTCCTGCTGTGTTCTCAAATAGAGGGGTAGGAGTCTCTCAAGAGCATAGGCAGTGCCTAATAGAGAAGGACAGGCCAGTAAGTCAAGCCCTCAATGTTTCTGCAAATAACTATGAATCTTATTCTTCAAGGGTGAATGTTGGTGGTTGCCATGGGTTCTGAGGGAGGGGGAGGGAAAAATAGAATAGATGGAAAATGGGGCATGTAGCAGTTTGATATAATTGATGAATTCCAAAAAGAAATATTGGATTATGCTTGTAATCTGATCTGTACCTAGGCATGATTGAGTTACGATTAGGGCATTGAGTTCAAACCCTTTGGTGGGTAGGGACTCACAGATAAAAGGCATGCAAAGAACAGAGTTGAGAGTTTCTGATGTTGGAGTTTGATGCTGACAACTGAAGCTGGAGCCCTGGGAAGTAAGCTCACAGAGGAAAGAGAAGCCAGCTCCAGGAAGAAAGGAACCTTGAACCCAGAGAAAAGGAAGCCCCAGGAACATAGGAAGCCTGAACCCTTGCAGACGTTGGCAGTCATCTTAATCCAAATAGACTTTGGTGAGGGAAGTAACTTATGCTTTATGACCTGATATCTGTAAGCTCCTACCCTAAATAAACACCCTTTATAAAAACAACCAATTTCTGGTATTTTGCATCAACACCACTTTGGCTGACTAATAAAGAACTTGGTACCAGGAGTGGGGTAGTGCTTTTGCAATAATCCAAAAGCTGAAATGGTTTTATAAATGAGTAAGGGATATTTTTGGAAGAATGGTGAGATGCTTAATGGAAAAGGCCTAGATCACTTTGAAGAGACTGTTGATAGCAATATGGGTGCTAAAGAGACTTTTTATGATGTCTTAGAAGTAAATAATGAAATTACTATTGGAAACTGGAAGAAAGGTGATCCATGTTTTAAAGTTACAGAGAACATAGCAAGATTAACTCCTGGTGTTTTATGGAAGGCAGAATTTGAAAATGATGAGCCTGGGCATTTAGCTGAAGAAATTTCCAAAGTAAATGCAGAGAATGCGGCTTGGCTTCTGCTAGCAGCTTATAGCAAAATGCTAGATGAGAGAGATAGACTGAGGATGAACTGTCAGGCATAAAGAAAACAGAAACTAATTCTATAAATTCCAAGACTCTGGAAATCAAGCTCCCAGAAGAAAGTGTCCCAGTGGAGGACTTAACTAAATTGGAACTTGTAAGTCAGAATTGAAGATGCAGTTTGTGGGAAAGAAAGGCACGGTGGTCCTGCAAGGAGAGACCTGCTGTTTCCATGGCTACGCTTTTAACATAGGAATGCAGTAATTAAGCCTTTCAGGTCAACAGAACCAAAGCTGACTGGGGAAGGGAGAAATATGAGAAAACACACTTTGTACTTGGAAAGAGCACTAAGACCTTGTACTCTGAGATAAGAGTTTGTAACCTGTAGCTTGTGAGATTCATTAATGTGCAGCTGTATATTATTGCTTGTGCTTACAATAGCTTGAGTATATATAATGCCACATGAAAATTATAAAGTTTTCTGTTGAGCTTGATGATTTGATGCTCTCAGGCCCCCAATCCCAATCTTCTCTTTGTCTTTCATTCCCCAAACCCTTTGGGTTGACGATTCTGACCGCAGTTATCTAGGAAAGACTTGTGGAAAGTCTTACTGCTGATGACTTGGATCCCTGCTTCCTGCATGCCAAACCAACAAGCTTTTTGAGAGAGCTATATGAATAAAACCACTGTCAGCCTGGGATAAAAAAAGGACATGAAAAGGAGAGATTGAAGGGGAAACAACTTCAAGAGGAAAACCATGGAAGCTGAGATCTGGAATTAGGACATCACCTCGGGCCAAGAGAGGAACCACAACCATGTGTCCAGAGAGGGTGAGTTTGCCCCAGCAGTTGAAGAGGGTGGGTATTCCCACCTGATGTTCTGGAAGAGTTTTGCAACCCCAGGGTAAAGAGATGGTGGAGCACATTCCCCAAGGATTAGGGCAGAGTGGTTAAGTTCAGCTCCCCATAGGTCTGAGTGGAGTGGACCTGTCCCTCAAAAGTTAGGGAAGGCCAGGTGGTCAACCTGTTTCTCTGAGAGAGTTGAGCCTGTATGCCAAAGATTAGAGGGAATGTTGTCTTCACATCACTGTATGAGGGGGGTTAAGACTCTAACCCAAAGATTGGGTAAGGTATGGCACTCACCCCAACACTCTTGGAGGGAGAGGTCTGGAGCTTGGTTGACACCCAAATGCTTGATGAGGATGGAACCAAGAAAATGGCTGTTGGGAAAGACTGTGGAAAGGGTAGGTCCCCATATGGCCCCAAAGAGAAGAAACCATCATCTTAAGAATAACTCTCAGACTGAAATTGAATGGAGGATACCCTGCAGGTTTACCAAACTGTAGAGGGCCTATGACTCATGTTTCCCTACCAATGTCTCTTTATTGTAAATGAAAATATTTATCCAATGTCTGCCCATTTGTATTGGAAGCAGATAAATTGTTTTGTAAGTTTCAGAGGTCTATAACAGACAGGACTTTGGCTCAAGACAAACTGCATTTCTTTAAATTGATTATGATATGATTTAGTATTTGCATTGTAACTGATTTAAGGCTTTTTAAAATATTGTAATGACTTTTTGGAATTCAGAGGGTGGAGTATAGCAGTTTGATATAACTGATTAATTCCAAAAAGAAATATTGGATTATGCTTGTAATATGATCTGAACCTGTGCATGATTGATTTAGGATTAGGGTGTTGAGTCCCCACCCACCAAGGGGTGGGCACTCACAGATAAAAGGCATGGTGGAGAACAGAGTTGAGGGTTTCTGATGTTGGAGATTTGATGTTGGAGTTTCATGCTGAAGATTTATGCTGGAGCCTCAGGAAGTAAGCTCACAGAGGAAAGATAAGCCAGTCCCAGGAAAAAATAAACCTTGAACTCAGAGAAAAGCAAGCCCCAGGAATGTAGGAACCCAGGAAACCTGAAACCTCACAGACGTTGGCAGCCATCATACTCCAAATAGACTTTGGTGAGGGAAGTAACTTATGCTTTATGGCTTGGTATCTGTAAGCTGCTACCCCAAATAAACACCCTTTATAAAAACCAACCAATTTCTGGTATTTTGCATCTGAACCCCTTTGTCTGACTAATACAGGGCATTTTGGGGGGTGTTGGAATTGTTTTCATGATCTTCCAATGATGGATACAGGCCATGTTAAATTTCATCAAAATTTATAAACGTATATGGTCCAAAATGTAAACCATAATGTAAATCATTGACCATGGTTAGTAGAAATGCTCCAATATTTTTAAATCAAATGTACCATCCACATGTAAAATGTTATGAAAATATTATTAATGGGGGAAACGGGAATCAGGGGAGGATGTTGGGTATATGAGAAACCCCCATATTCTGTATGTGACTTCTGTAACCTAAAGCTTCTTTGAAGATAAAATGAAAAAAAAATAAGACCCTGGGAGAATAAATTGAAGAAAATGTCATTGTACATACAAGACAACAGATCTTAATGATGAAGGCATAATGCCATTTTTTTTATTTTAATTTTTGTATTTTATTCATTATTTTTTAGATTATCATTATTATTTCATTTTCTTATTAATTTCATTCAGTTATTTTGTTGGCTTCTCTTTGTAACATGTATTGGATCACAGAAGGGTTACAGCTGTGGCAAGGAAGAATCATTGGTGTGGGGTGTCAGTTATGGGGGATGTATTGGAGGAGGTTCACCTGGGGCATTCCTGTAAGGCATGTGAATGAATTCAAGTGTTTATGGGCCATGGTCACAGTGAGTGGATATCCACACAATAACTGAAAGAATATCAAATTCCCATCCTGGGGAGTTCTGCCACATTCTCTAATGGGACAGCAAGAATCCTCTGATTACAGGGACAGTGACTAATGAAGGAGGATGGACTATTGATTGGCCTTTGATATTGATGACTATACTTATGAACTTTTTCTTTCAAAATTGAAATTTAACATAGTATTAAATGTTGCCTAAGAGTTACCTTCTGAGAGCCTCCTTATTGCTCAACTGTGGCCTCTCTCTAAGACAAACTCAACATATAAATGCATTACCTTCTCCCCAGCATGGGACACAACTCCTGGGGATGAGCTTCCCTGGCACTGAGGGATTACTACCAAGCACCAACTAGCATTGCAACTGGAAAAAGACTTTGACCAAAAGGGGAAAAGGGTAAAGAAAAGTGAGTTTATATGGCCAAGAGACTTCAAAGTGAGTTGGGAGGTCATTCCAGAGGTTGCACTTATGCATACCCAAGCAGGATCTCAACTGCCACCATAAATATTGCCTCAAAATAGCAGGGCCTCTGAGGGCTCTGGATACATCAAGACACTGTAGGTAGGACTGACAGCTCAGGAGTTTGGTGCCCTGCCAGGGGGACCTACTTTGGAATTTTTCTTCCATATACCCCTCCCTTTATTAGTACTTTTTGAGTATGGTAACATTGTTGCAATTCAATAAAGAATATTATTAAAATTGTACTGTTACATATAGAACAAAATGTTCCTGTTATACAGTTCTTCTGGTTATTTTTTAAATTTCATATTCATTGACATTCAAAGACATAATTCAGTATGTTAACTATATTCACAAAGTGCTACCATCACCACCATTCATTATTAAATTCTCCATCACCCCAAAAAAGAAATTCTCTACCAATTAAGAATTAACTCCCCATTCCCTACCCCAACTTGGCTCCTGGACCCTCTATTCTAGTTTCTGTTTCTCTGAATTTCTTTACTCTAATTATTGAATACCAGTGAGGTCATACAATATTTGCCCTTTTGTGTCTGGCTTATTTCACTCAACATGATTTCCATAATAATACAAAGTTATCAATATTCTCATTAACACCATTGATAATTCAGAAAGTCTAAATGCTTTTATAATTGAACTGTGGTATTTATGCTTCCAAGAGTGACAGAGTTGGACTCACTTGTGATTTCCCTACACATGGCTCTTCTGTCCCTTCTATTTGAACCTATAGTTAGTGCTAGAGTTGATTGGCTAATGTCTTAGAAACTTAAATATTTGGCCTGTCCATGTGCCAGTTAGGCACTGCATCTCAAAAGACTTGCAACACCTACTCTCCAGTTCATTGGACTCACTCAGGAAAACTAATAAGGAGATGATGATGGCCAATGCCCATCCCAAGGAACAGAGAGAGTTTACAACTTCAAGCAAGATAGTCCCATCCATCTGCCCCATGAGATCTAAGTCACCTCTCAATTAATGACCTAGCGGATGTCGCAGTCCAAGAATCCTCAGGATTGGAGAATGAACAATGGACTAGATTAGACTTACTGTTAGTCCACTATAGACTTATTGTGATCCTAGAAATGGAAGAAATTTTATCATTGATGTGAAGGCAGTGGCCACCAGAGGTTCTGAAGGAAGGGAGAGGGAGAAAGAGGTATAATATGGGGGTATTTTGGGGACATTGGAATTGTCCCACATGATGTTCCAATGACAGATTTAGGCCATTATAGATCTCATCATAACTTACAAAATTGTGTGGAAGAGAGATTAAACTATAAAATAAACTATAATCTACACTTAGTGGTAATGCTTCAATATGTGTTCATCAATTGTAACAAATATACCACACTGATGAAGGATGCTGTTTATGTGGGAAAATATGGAAGGGGTATGGAGTGGGGCATATGGAAATCCCCTACATTTTTTATGTAACACTTATGTAATCTAAGTATCTTTTTAAAAAATTTTAAGTATATTAAGGAAAAACTGTAATGTATAGTCCACGGTTAGTAGCAATGCTTCAGTGTGTGTTCAACAATTGTAACAAATGTACCACACTAATGAAGGATGTTGTTAATGTGGGAAAGTATGGGAGGGGGAGGGTGTGGGGCATATGGGAATTCCCTATATTTTTATGTAACCTTTATTGTAATCTAAAACTTCTTTTAAAATAAAATATTAATTATTTTTAAAAAGTCAAGAGAGTTTTGGTACTTTGTGTCAGGACCGGTATGTCTGATTAATACAGAATTTCATACCAAGGAGTGGGGATGTGCTTTTGCAAATACCAAAATGCTGGTATGGTTTTATAAAAGGGTAAGTGTTATTTTTTTAGAGGAATTGTGGGATGCTTGATAGAAAATGCCTAGAGTGTTTTGAAGAGACTGTTGGTAGGAAAATGGCCACTAAAGAGACTTTTTATGAGGCCTTAGAAGTAAATGATGAAACTATTATTGGAAACTGAAGGAAAGGCAATCTGTGTTTTAAATTTGCAGAGAACTTAACAAGATTGACTCCTGATGTTTTATGGAAGGCAGAATTAGAAAATGGCAAGCCTGAGCATTTAGCTGAAGAACTTTCCAAAGTAAACTCAGGGAATGCAGCTTGGCTTCTCCTTGCAGCTTATACTAAAATGCTAGGTGACAGAGATAAGCTGAGAACTGAACTATTGAGCACAATGAAAACAGAAACTGATTCCAGAAATTCCAAGCCTCTGGAAATCAACCCCCCAGATGATATTACCCCCATTTAAGGAATTAACTAAACTTGGAACTTGTAAGTCAGAATTGAAGATGCAGTTATCCAGGAAAGACTTGTGGAAAGTTTTACTGCCTGGTGGCTTGGATTCCTGCTTCTTGCATGCTAAACCAACAAGCTTTTTGAGAGAGATGTATGGACAAAATCACTGTCAGCCTGAACGAAAAGGGACATACAGGGGAGAGATGCAAGGGGACCTGGATTTAAAAGGAAAACCATGGAAGCTGATATATGGACTTAAGACATCTTTTTGGGCCAAGAAAGGAGCCCCACCCATTGTTCATATAGGGTTAGTGTGCCCCAGCAGTTGAAGAGGATGGATGTTCCAGCCTGCTGTTCAGGAAGAGTTTTCCCATCCCAGGCTACAAAGAGTATGGAGCAATTTCCCCAAGGGTTGAGGAGAGTAAAGCCAACATCCCATAGGTCTGAGAGGGGTGGGCCTGCCCTCCACAGATTAGGGAAGGTCACCAACTCATTACTCTGAGAGGGTGGGCCTCTAGGCCAGAGATTAGGGAGAATGTTGCATCCCCCTCACCATACTAAGGAGTGTGACACTCTATCCCCAAAATTAGGTAAAGTTTGGCCATCACTCCAACATTCTTGGAGGGTGAGGTCTGTGGCTTGGTCACCACCCAGATGCCTCATGGGAGTGGAATCAAGGAAATGTCTGTTGGGCAAGGCTGTGGAAAGGGTGGGTCCCCATGAGGCCACACAGAGAAGAAGCCATCCTCTTGAGAATGAATCTCAGAGTTTAAAGTCTAATGAAGTATGCCCAACAGGTTTACAGAAATGTAGGGAACCCGTGACTCATGTTTCCCTCCCAATTCTCCTTATGGTAATGCAAATATTTATCCTTTGTCTGTCCCTCTTTACATTGGAAGCAGATAAATTGTTTTGTAAGTTTCACAGGTCTGTAGCCAGATGGGACATTGTCCTAAGACAAAATGTATTTCTTTAAACTGATTGTGATGTGATTTTTGTACTTAGCATTTTTACTGATTTAAAGTTTTGTTCTTTTTAAAATATTGTCCCATCTTTTTAGAATTCAGAGGGAGGAGTGTGGCAATTTGATACTATTTATGAATTCCAAAAAGAGATCTAGACTATGTTTGTAAACTGGTCTCTTCCTCTGGGAGTGATAACCCTTTGATTGTATTAGATACAGCTGAGATGTCTGATTAAATTATGTTATGATTAGGTCTTTGATTCAATAATGTCATTAGAGTGTGACTCGGCATTGAGTCAAGCCCCCTTGGTGGGGTGACAAAACAGACTCTTACAAGGAAATAGACACACAGAGAAGATACACAGAGGATCCAGAGGTGCTGGGAAGAGAGATGAGCTCCATAGTCTACAGCTGACCTTATGAAGAGTACAGAGCAGCTGAGCCTGGGAAGAAACAAGACTGGGGGAAAAGATGAGCCTTGTGCCAACCTACAGCTGAGAACAGAAGAAGCTGGGACCATGGAGACTTAAGAGGAAAGAGGAAGGCTGAATCCTCACAAATACAATCTGCCATCTAGCTTCAACTCATGGCAACAGACTTTGGGTGAGAAATTACCTCTTATGATACCTTCAGTTGGACTCTTTAGTGCCTTGTGACTATAAGCTTACATCCAAATAAATATCCTTTATAAAAGCCAACGGATTTCTGGTACTTTGCCTCAGCACCCATTTGACTGACTAATACAAAACCCAAAGGTCAAAATGAGTGAAATAAGAACTTCCTTTACAGTAATAACATTGGATGTTACTGGATTAGCTTCCCAACCAAAAGACACAGACTGGTAGAGTAGATAAGAAAATATGAGCCATTTATATGCTGTCTATAAGAGACTCACCTTAGACCCAAGGTTAGTAATAGTTTGAAAGTGAAAGGTTGGAAAAAGATATTCCATGCAGGGAAGCAGACTTGGCCTAATGGATAGGTCATCTGCCTACCACATGGGAGGTCTTTGGTTCAAACTCTGGGCCTCCTTGACCTGTGTGGAGCTGGCCCATGCACAGTGCTGATGCATGCAAGGAGTGCCGTGCCATGCAGGGGGGTCCCTCATGTAGGGGAACTCCATGGAGTGTGCCCTGTAAGGAGGGTCACCCACCATGAAAGTGCAGCTTGCCAAAGAATGGCGCTACACAAAGAGAGCTGACACAACAACATGATGCAACAAAAACAGACACAGATTGCTGGTGCCACTGATAAGGATAGAAGTGGTTATAGAAGAACACAAAGCAAATGGACACAGAGAGCAGACAACTGGGGGGGGGAGAAGGGGAGAGAAATAAATAATACATTTTTTTAAAAAATTAAAAAATATATATTAAAAAGATATTCCATGCATACAGTAATAAAAAGGGGGGAAAAAGCTGGAGTAGCTATACTTATATCAGATAAAATAATATTAGAAACAGGGAAGGTCATTATACATTAATAAAAGGGGAAATTCACCAGGAAGAAATAACAATTATAAATGCATGTGCACCTAACCAGGATGCCCCAAGATACATGAGATAAACAGTGGAAAAACTGAAGGAGAAATAGATACCTCTACAATAATAGTTGGAGACTTCAATACACCACTCTCAGCATTGGATGGAACATTTGGGCAAAGGATCAATAGAGAAACAGAGAGCTTGAATATTCTGATAACTATTTAAACCTAATATACATATATAGAACATTGGACCCCAAAAAACAACAAGACATATATTCTTTTCAAGAGCTCATGGATCTTTCTCCAGGATAGACCATTTCTTGAATCAGAAAACTGATCTCAATAAATTCAACAAATCAAAATTATACAAAGCACTTTCTCTGATCATAACAGAATAAAGTTGGAAATCAGCAAGAGGCAGAAAAAGAGAAAATTTATAAATATATGATTAAACAGCACACTCTAATCAGCAGATCAAAGAACAAATTTTGAGAGTAATCAATAAATATCTTGAGACAAATGAAAATGAAAACACAACAGATCAGAGCCTGTGGGATGCAGTGAAGGCAGTGTTGAGAAGGAAGTTTACAGCCCTGAATGCATAGATTAAAAAGAAGAAAAAGCTAAAATCAATGACCTAACTACACAGCTGGAGGAACTAGAAAAAGAACAGCAAAATAATCCCAAAGTAAGTAGAAGGAATGAAATAAAAAAGAACAATCAGAAATAAATGAAATTGTGAGTAAAAAACAATAGAGAGAATTAACACCAACAAAAGTTGGTTCTTTGAGTTTAACAAAATTGACAAACCTTTAGCTAGAGAGATAAAAAAAGAGAGAAGATGCAAATAAATGAAATAAAAAATGAAAACAAAGACATTACCAAAGACCCCACAAAAATAAAAGAAAGCATAAGAGAATACTATGAATAACTGCCAAAAAACTAGACAATGTGAAGGGAATGGAAAAATCCCTAGGAATATATGAACAACCTACACTGACCCTAGAAGAAATAGAAGACCTCAGCAAACCAATCACACAAGTAAAGAGATTGAAACAGTCATCAAACAACTCCCTAAAATGAAAAGCCCAGGACCAAATGGTTTCACAGGTAAGTTCTACCAAGCATTCAAAGATGACTTAGTAAGAGTCCTACTCAAGTTCTTCCAAAAAATTGAACAAGAAAGAATGTTACCAAACTCATGGAATGAGCCAAATTCACCATAATACAAAAAACAAATAAAGATATTACACAAAAGAAGAAAATTACAGACCAATTTCCCTGATGAATAATGGTTGCAAAAATTCTCAAGAAAATACTTGCTAATTGAATCCAACAACCCACTAAAATAATTATTCATCACGATTAAGTCGGTTTTATACCAGGCATGCAACGGTGGTTCAACACAAGAGAACCAATCAGTGTAATAGAACACATTAATAAATCAAAGAAGAAAATCACATGATCCTATCAATTGATGCACAAAAGTCATTTGACAAAATAAAATATCCTTTCTTGATAAAAATACTACAAAAGATAGAAATTGAAGGAAATGTTTTCATCATGATAAAGGGCATATATGAAAAACCCACAGCTAACACTGTACTCACTGGTGAAAGACTGAAAGATTTCTCATTGAGATGAGGAACAAGACAAGGATGTCCATTATCTCCATTGTTGCTCAGTATAGTGCTAGAGGTTCTAGCTAAAGCAATTAGCCTAAAATAAAAATAAAAAAGAAAGAAAACACATCCAAATAGGAAAGGAAGAAATAAAACTTTTGCTTTTCACAGAAGATATGATCCTATGCCCAGAAAACCCTGAAAAATCTACAAAAAACTGCTAGAGCTAATAAACTATTTCAGTAGTTAGGATACAAGATCAATATGCAAAAATCAGTAGCGTTTCTATCCACTTGTAATGTACAATCTGAGGAGGAAGTCAGGGGAAAAATTCCATTTATAATAGCGACTAAAAGAACTAAATATTTAGGAATGAACTTAACCAAGGCTCTATGTATTAGTCAGCCAAAGGGATGCTGGTGCAAAATGCCAGAAATCTGCTGGGTGTTATAAAGGGTATTTATTTGGGGTAGGAGCTTACAGTTACCAGGCCATAAAGCATAAGATACTTCCCTTATGAAAGTCCATTTTCATGTGTGGGAGCTAGATGGCTACTGACATCTGTTAGGATTCAGGCTTCCTGGGTTCCTCTGGGATCATCTTCTCTGTTTCCTCCACAAGGTCAGCTGTAGACTATGAGGCTCTCTAGGCTTTGCCTTGCTCCACAGGGTCAGCTGGAGACAATCAGGCAAATGGCTCTGCCTCTTTCCCTGGGGCTCCAGCTTAAGACTTCAGCATCAAACTCCAACATCAAAACTCCAACATCAGAAACCCATCAGTTCTGTTCTTTACCATGCTTTTTATCTGTGAGTCCCCACCCACCAAGGTGTGGGGATTCAATGCCCTAATCATAACTTAATCATGCCCAGGTACAGATCAGTTTACAAACATAATCCAGTATCTATTTTTGGAATTTATAACTATATCAGACTGCTATGCTGTAAAGCACTTGTTTTCAGAAAACTATAATGCATTGCTAAAAGAAATAAAAGAACTAAATAATTGGAAAAACATTCTATGCTCCTGGATTGAAAGACTAAGTATTATTAAGATGTTGATTCTACCCAAACTGATATACAGATTCAATGCTATGCCAATAAATATCCCACCAGCATTTTTTACAAATAGAAAACACAATTACAAATGTATTTGGGAGGTAAGGGATCCTGAATATCCAGAAACATCTCAGAAAGGAAAAGCAAAGTTGGAGGACTGTCACTTCTGGACTTTAAGTCAGTATTACCTAGCTAGAGTGGTAAAAACAGCATGGTGCTGGCATAAATACAGACACATAGACCAGTGGAACCAAACTGATGTTTCAGAAACAGACTCTCATATCTACGGTCAAGTGATTTTTTACAAGCCTCTCAAACCCAGCCAGCTAGGGCAGAACAGTCTATTTAACAAATGGTGCTGGGATGTAGCAGTTTGATGTTGTTTATGTTTGTAAACTGGTTTGGTCCTCTGGGCATACTAGATTATATTGGATTCAGAGGTTTCACTTTTATTTGATTAAACAATGATTAGGGCTTTGATTGGGCCACGTCAGTAGAAAGTTGAGTCCTCGCCCCCTTGGTGGGTGAGAATTCACAGAGAAACCACACCACAGAGAAGAGAGGGGAGAATTTTGATCCTGGAGCCTGGGAAGTAAACACACAGAGAAGCAGATATGTGAGGAGGGAGAGAAAGCTCTATTAGACACAGCAGAGGCCCTGGGAAGAGATATACTACAAAAGATAGAAATCGAAGGAAACCTTCTCAATATGGTAAAGGGAATATATGAAAAACCCACAGCTAACGTTGTACTCAATGGTGAAAGACTAAAAACTTTCCTGTTGAGATCAGGAACAAGACAAGGATGCCCACTGTCTCCATTGTTGTTCAGTATATTGCTAGAGGTTCTAGCTAAAGTAATCAGAAAAAAAAAAAAAAAAAGAATAAGAAAGACAAGACATCCAAACAGGAAAGGAAGAAGTAAAACTTCAGCCATTCCCCTGATAGTGTACAGCTGGCCTTGTGGAGCAGGCAGAGGAGCTGAGCCTGGAGAGAAACAAGCCCTGGGGAGAGGAGCCCAGGAAGCCTGAGCCCTGGCAGACATTGGCAGCCATCTTGCTCCAACATGTGGCAACAGACTCTGGTGAGGGAAGTAACTTATGCTTTATGGCCTGATAACTGCTGATTTCTACCCCAAATAAATACCCTTTATAAAAGCCAACCAATTTCTGATACTTTGCATCAGCACCCCTTTGGCTAACTAATACATGGGAGAATGGGATATCCATACCCAAAAGAAAGAAAGAGGACCCCTATCTCACACTTTATACAGAAAATAACTCAAAATGGATCAAAGACCTAAATATAAAAGCAAGAACCATAGAGCTTCTAGAGGAAAATGTAGGAAAACATCTTCAAGACCTGGTGGCCAGTGATTCATTCTTAAACCTTACACTGAGGCAGTGGATGTGGCTCAAGTGATTGAGTGCCTGCTTCCCACATTGTATGTCCCAGGTTTGGCCCCTGGTGCCTCCTAAAAAAACCTCATAACAAACAAAAAAGCCAACTCAGGGAAGGTGGTGTGTCTCAGTGGTTAAGCGGCTTTCCACATGCAAGGTCCAAGGTTCAGTCCTCAGCCCCAGTACCTAGGGAAAAAAACACAAAAAGTCCTTACACTCAAAGTACAAGCAATGAAAGAAAGTATGAATAAGTGAGCCTCTTCAAACTTAAACACTTTTGTGATTCAAAGGACTTTGTCAAGAAGGTGAAGAGGTAGCCCACTCAATGGGCTGTGAGTGCTGGAAAGGATGTGCAGAAATAGGCGCACTCCTTCACTGTTGGTGGGATTGTAAAATGGTGCAGCCTCTGTGGAAGACAGTTTGGCGGTTCCTCAGGAAGCTAAATATAGAACTGCCATGTGATCTAGCAATTCCATATATTCAGAAGAACTGAAAACTGTGACACGAACAGACATCTGCACACTGATATTCATAGCAGCAAAAACATGGAAACAACCCAGGTGTCCATCAACCAATGAATGGATAAACAAAATGTGATATATACATATGATGGAATTCTATGCTGCAGTAAAAAGAAGTGAAATATGATAACATGGATGAATCCTGAAGATACTATGCTAAGTGAAGTAAGCCAGACACAAAAGAACAAATATTGCATGTTCTCACTAGTAAGAAATAAATATGAAGAATAAATGCATGAAGTTAAAAACTAAAGTGCAGGTTTTAGGAGATAAGAGGGGGGCTGAGAAGGAATACTGATAATGTATGTAGAAACTTTAATTAACTTGACTATAAAAGCCAGGAAATGGATAGAGTTTATGGTTAACATATTATAGTGAATAGCAGCTGGTTTATAAATGGGATTGTGCCTGGAAAGGGTAGCCTAGGGATGTAAATGCCAATTGAAAGAAAGCTAGAGAATAATTTAGAGACCGGATAACAGTGAACCCAGAGGTGGAAGAGAATTGTAGTTGATGGTACAGATGCAAGAGTGTCCTTCCATGAAATAGAGTGGGTGTATGTCACTATCGCAGGGTGGTGGGAATATGGAGATGCATGGGAAAAATACAGTTGGTATGACCTGTGGACAGTGGTTAATAGCAATTCTTGTATCAATGCCAAAGATGTACTGTGCTGATAATGGGGGGGTGTATAAGTCAGCCAAAGGGGTGCTGATGCAAAGTACTAGAAACCTGTTGGCTTTTATAAAGGGTATTTACTTGGGGTAAAAACTTATAGTACAAGGCTCTAGAGAGTCCAACTCAAGGTACCATAAGAGGTACCTTCTCACCAAGTCAGCTGCCACATGTTGAAGCAAGATGGCGGGCCATCTCGCCTGGGGTCTTCTTCCTTCTTCCTCTTAAGTCTCTGTGCAGCCAGCTCCTTCCCTTCTCAGTTGTAGGCTGGCCTAGGGCTCATCTCTCAGGGCTTCCTCTATCAGTCTCTGGCAGGGGCTTGTTTCTTTCCAGGCCTTATCAGCTGCTCAGCACCTCTGTTCTCTCCAGCTGCAAACTATCAGGCAAGTGGCATACTTCTTCTGAGGGATGGGTGGGGAGCAGGAGGCAGGATCAAACCTGACAGAGCTATCTCCTCTTCCATGTGTCTTCTTGAGTGAGTATCTGTTGAGTGAGTATCATCCCATGAAGGGGGCAGGGACTCAACCCTAAGTAAAGCCCTACTGATGTGGTCAAATCAAAGCGCTAATCTTAACAGAATTTAATCAAAGGCATCTCAGGTGAATGTAAAACATTCAAAGGGGCTCACACCCAGAGGAACAGACCAGTTTACAAACATAATCTCTTCTGGTGATTCATAAGTGATCTCAAACTGCCCCAGGGGGGTTGGGAAAAGTGTGCCAAATATACACTGTATACAACGGTTGGTGGTAATAGTCTGATGATATTACCTGATAATCTATAATAAATGTTCCACAACACTGTGCTGTGTTGGTGAAGGGGTGTTGTATGGGAATTCTACATATGTGCATGATTGTTGTATAAGTTCACAACTTCTATAAAATATATATATATTTTAAATAATAATAATAATAACAGGGTGAGTTGGGGGAAAATACACAGATGTAAGATACGGGTTATAGTTAGTAACTATAAAAAAAGTTATAAAAAAAGTAGCAATCCAAAAAAATATAGTAAAAAGTAGTAATCCAAAAAATGTGTGTTAACTATCTGTCTAAACTGCTAAATAAGAGCTTAACTGCATTTATGCTGCTCAAGTTATCCTAACTGGTTGCTGATTACTAATAAAAGTGTTTCCAAGAACAAGCTTGCATATTACAGGCAACATGGATTCCAGAAGAACTCTTAAGAACAGTAAAATCAAAGATGTGAAATGATGGAGGGCTTGAAAACAGCTTTATCAAAAAAGCAAGGATTATGGGTCAAATTAGTAAACTTTGTTTCTGTTGGTATGTTGTAACTGTTTTTGTGTTTGTCTGCTTGCCCAATGTCAGAGTATATTTTCATACCTCCAAGTGGTAATATAAATTGATAGATAAAACTTTCTAAAAGACTTCTATTCAAATGGCCAAAAATTAAATAAGCACTTATATTAATACATAAGTTTTCATGTTAATAAGAACTCTACAATGACAGAAATCATAAGTCTTGATTAATGAAACTACTATAAGTCTTTCCATAAAAAAATAGTTCTTGCCTAAATTGAAATGCATTGTTTATTTTTCTTCATGGATAAAATAAAGGATGAAAAATGTAAGTGAATATTAAAAAAGGTAAAAAGTTTGTGGAAGTGCTGACTGAAATTTAATAGGTTTGTTCAAAAAATTATGTTTTGTCCTAAAATATCATGGCTAGTTTTCATAAAATCAAATGAAAATATGTATGACAAAACCTGAATACATATGGTAAGTTGTAGAAGGTATTGTGGTCACATTAAGTAAGGGAATGTGTTCTGTGAAGGTGAAGTTTGTCTTGAAATAAAATAATTATAGTCTATATGTTTATAAATAATTATAAGAAGTTTGTGGAAGCATTGTTTGAATTAAAGTGTTTAAATTGCTAATTCCAAGAAGTCATTATTAAACAAAAACTGAACTGATAATAATAACAAAAAGTAATTTTATAACAGGAAAACTTGTTGGCAGCCAGCCTCCCCTGCCAACTTGTTTCTAAAAGATGGTTTCTGGTATTGCATGCTACTAGGTATTTGAAATAAAGAAAAGTTATATTTGCATATAATCAAACTGAATCATTATTTTAACAAGTTTGTTTACTGTTAGTGGTAATTGTATGCTGTAGGGTGTATAAAATGTGTTTTTACTATTACAGAAGCAGAAAATAATTTTGTCCTAAGATAAAATGATTGGTTATTAAAAAAGTAAAATTTCAGACAAAACCAGGATACAGAAAGTGCAGAAAGTGCGCAGAAAAGGGATTTTTATGGTTCAAGTTGAGTAAAATTTGATGGGTCTATTAATATTTTAAAACTTTAATAGCAAATAGTATACTAATACAAAGTTAAACTTTGTTATTTCTCCATGTTTCTCAAGTCATTAGTCTGTTGTAGTAAAAGTTTATAAAGAGTTTTTCTCCTGAATAGTCAGTATACCAAAAAAAACCTGTTTTATCAAAATAGCTTCTTTTTTTCCCCACTGTTATCACTTCTTTTTTTTTCCTTTTTTTTCTTTAATTCATTTTTTAAAAATATTATTCAAAAATTATGAGGTCCCCATTCACCCCCCCACCCACAGCAACATTCTCCCTCATCATCATGACACATCCATTGCATTTGGTGAGTACGTCTCTGGGCATCGCTGCACTTCATGGTCAATGGTCCACATCATAGCCCATACTCTCCCACATTCCATCCAGTGGGCCATGGGAAGATCTACAATGTCCGGAAAATTGTCCCTGCAGCACCACCCAGGACAACTCCAAGTCCCGAAAACGCCTCCACATCTCATCTCTTCCTCCCGTTCCCCACACCCAGCAGCCACCATGGCCACTTTTTCCACACCAATGCCACATTTTCTTCAATTACTAACCCCAATAGTTCATGAATAGAATATCAGTAAGTCCACTCTAATCCTTACTGTAACCTTATCATTTCCTTGGTTTTTAAAAAAGAAACAAGTCATCACTTTTAAAAGAATATAGTGTTCAAACCTGCTTTCCTAAAGTCAAATCCTGAAAAGTATATTTTTATTTCAAACTATTGCAAAAGATTTGTTCTTTTACCTTGAAAAATTTAAAGTAATAAAATAGTTAAGTTCCTTTAATATGTTATAAGTTCCTACCTGTGGAAAATCCAATGATGGATTTTGCAGTGCTTCTCCAAGGCTGGATATGGCGCAATCTTCTTTGGTGGTCTGGTGGCAAAGAATCTGTCTGCATAGAAGAAATCTGTGGCTGAAACCCTACTGATGACTTTATATTAAACAGTAATCCTTTCTTCAAAATGAAAAGAAACATCACAGACAATAGTATCTTATCTTAAGAGCCTGAAATAGGCATAACAATTGGAACAGGCTGCAAGGACCCTGCTGCTCTATCAAATTCCTAAATGTTGTTTGGTTGGGTAAGACAAAACTATACCCTCTCCTGTAATTGATAAAGCACAGTGTTTCCTCATGTTAATGGAGTGTGTAATACTGCTGGAATACTAACAATCTTTCATCCCTCACTTAGGTCAAATATTAAAACAATTGTATGTGTAACTGGGAAAGGTCCTTCATGGGAATAGGAGGACCTCCAGCAGGCTGCTTTAAAAAATAAAGGAGGGAGGGAAGCAGATTTGGCCCAGTGGATAGAGCATCTGCCTATCACATGGAGGTCCAGGGTTCAAACCCAGGGCCTCCTGACCCGTGTGGTGAGCTGGCCCACGTGCAGTGCTGATGCACGCAATGAGTGCTGTGCTGTGCTATGCAGGGGTGTCCCCCACATAGGGGACCCCCACACACAAGGAGTGTGCCCCATAAGGAGAGCCGCCCAGTGTGAAAAAAGTGCAGCCTGCCCAGGAGTGGCGCCACACACACACAGAGCTGACATAGCAAGGTGAAGCAACAAAAAGAGACAGATTCCTGGTGCCACTGATAAGAATACAAGCAGACACAGAAGAACACACAGCAAATGGACAGAGAGAGCAGACAACTGGGGGGGAGGTGGGAAGGAGAGATAAATATATAAATAAATAAATAATTTTTTTTTAAAAAGGGGAGAGAGAAGGTGAACATTGACTTAGCCTGTGAATTGGATATGGCCAGCGCCAATATTGGCTTTGGGTGGGCTTTGTGGCAGAGGCAGCATTCTAAACTGTAGCCCTTGGGCTTCAGTCACAATCCTGGGAAGGAGCCAAAAGTACAATATAAAAAAGCAATTGTGTGCAGCATAAGAAGCCCTGCTGAAGGTGAAAGATTTAACCCAATAGTGTCCAGTTACTCTGAAAACTTCCATCCCTACCTACTGATGGATTGCAAATACTAAAAGCGAGACAGAAATGATGGACTGTTGTGAACCACCCTCTATGTGGGAGAGATCTGTGGAAGAACATCTGGGACGCCTGCCAGCAGTGACAGGGAACTGTCTATCATGTCCCTGCCCACTCCTCTAACATCTCACTTAGGACTGTTGAGGCAGATGCCTTCATGAAGATCCAGAGCCATACCATGGAGACCTGAGAAGCAGAGCGGCTCCACCAGAAAGGCGAATGTGGTGAGTACCAGACCGTGTGGTGCCTAGCCCGGCAGTTCCAGCTGCCTGTTACTTGCCAACAGCTCATGGACTTCACCCAAGGGGGTCCTTAATGCTCACTTCAATGGCTGTGACATCAGCCCCCTCCTGCTCTTGGAAGGGGCAAGGTATGCTTTCACTGCTACAGACATCGCATTAGGACTCTTTTTTTTTTTTTTTTTTAAAGATTTATTTATTTATTTAATTTCCCCCCCTCCCCTGGTTGTCTGTTCTTGGTGTCTATTTGCTGCATCTTGTTTCTTTGTCCGCTTCTGTTGTCGTCAGCGGCACGGGAAGTGTGGGCAGCGCCATGCCTGGGCAGGCTGCTCGCTCTTTTCACGCTGGGCGGCTCTCCTCACGGGCGCACTCCTTGTGCGTGGGGCTCCCCTACGCGGGGGACACCCTTGCGTGGCGCGGCACTCCTTGCACGCATCAGCACTGCGCATGGCCAGCTCCACACGGGTCGAGGAGGCCCGGGGTTTGAACCGCGGACCTCCCATATGGTAGACGGACGCCCTAACCACTGGGCCAAAGTCCGTTTCCGCATTAGGACTCTTATAACAAGCCAGCTTTTATTTTCTATCTAAAAAATGAATCCTCACAACAATGGACTAAGTTTAAATTCAACACAGAGTTGTGGCCCCAGGTCCAGTGAAAATGCAAAGAGCAGGACCAAGGAAGGCATTGAAATAATGAGTTAAACTTCCAGGTGCCCCACAGCCCAAAATGGGGGACTAACAGTAATTTGTCACTGCCTATGCCTCAAACTATATGAACTGGGGGAAATGAGGTCATTTTTGATCGAGTACTGGCCTATATAGCCTTGCTGGTTGGGAATCTTAAGCCCATGAGAAATGAAAGTCTACTCACTCAATGTCTGCTAGTTGGAAATCTTATTGCTTGTTGTTGTATAATCTACTGCAGTTATGGATTATGTATAAAAGGCTGTTCTAAACTTGGAAGAATTACAAACTGTAAATATGCCTTGACACCTGCAATGCTTTTGGAATGTATCTAGTTTTTGTGTGACCTCCGTGTATACACTAGCAGTGATATTCCTTAGGAATCAGTGAAACGTCACTTGCGTGGTCAGAGACAAGTTAAGCTTAGATACTTCTCAATTACAAACCCAAGTAACAAGCATTCAACATGCTCATTTGCAACTGCTTCCTGCCTCACAAACTATGGCAGGAATTGCGGATGGATTGCGATCCCTGAGCCCCATGATATGGACAAGGGTTGGGGAGGGGTCTTCTAGGAGGTGTGTTAATTATCGGTTCCTGTCTGTTTTGTAGGTGTTTAGTCCTCAGATGCACCCTACAAACCCTCCTGGGGATGAACACAACAAGAAACCGCGAGCTGCATTCATTTCTTAGCAAAACCAAAAAGGCGGAAACGTGGAGAAATGGCCGGAAGTTAGAACGTTTCATGCCGCAGATGAGGCAAGGGGCCTTAGAGCATCAGGTCCTTTCAAGACGGAACTCTGTCCTGAGCAACCACAGCTGTTTGCAGAAAGGAACATTCGAATCTTGCACGGCGTGGGAAGGACGTGGAAGTGATTACTCTGGCAAAACGTTACCAAATAATAAAAAGGCGGGGACTGCGGGAGGGTTGCGTAGGCTGCGGGCGGGCCCTCGGGGTGGGACTTGGCGTGGCCCGCGCCCAAGGCGCCACGGCGGGAGGACGTCAGCGCCTGGCCCCGGCGCTCCCGAGCGCTTTAGGTGGGCGCAAACGGGCTGCGGCGCTGCGAGCCAGACACCCTGCTCCGCCCCAGGATGGGGCACAGCGGCTTGGGCACCTGCCAGCGGTGGAGGTGACGGCCCAACGCGTCAAACCACAACCAGAGAAGAGGTTCAGCCAGAGAAGCCAGAGAAGAGACACCACAAATACTGCATTGGATTTCGGTATGTCCATCCTTTAAGGGAAGAGGCAGTTGAGGAGATGGAGAGGGTGGGCTGGAACAGGCGCTAGCTTTCACTCAGTACCCACAGTACAGCTGCTCCACCACAGTACAGCTGCTCTGCCACAGTACAGCTGCTCCACCACAGTACAGCTGCTCTGCCACAGTACAGCTGCTCCACCACAGCACAGCTGCTCCACCTCAGTACACCTGCTCCACCTCAGTACAGCTGCTCCACCACAGTACAACTGCTCCACCACAGTACAGCTGCTCCACTTCAGTACAGCTGCTCCACCTCAGTACAGCTGCTCTGCCACAGTACAACTGCTCCACCTCAGTACAGCTGCTCCACCTCAGTACAGCTGCTCCACCACAGTACACCTGCTCCACCTCAGTACAGCTGCTCCGACACAGGCAGAGGCTTAAAGGCCACTTAGAGATGCTACAACGGCACGGGAAAGGAGCAGAGGGTGAAGTGGAGCGGTATGGGCAGGTGGCCCTCATACCCTCCTCATCCAGGGCTTCCACACCACGTGCGGAAAGACCTGGACCATTTTCCACTGGAGAAGAGAAGCGAGGTGGCCATTCCTTCTCTGCTCACTCACGGCTGGTGTCTGCGGTCAACCTAGAGGACCCCGATCCTCAGGAGGTGGGCGCCACAGTCCAGGGAGTCACGGATAAGCTTGCAGCCGGTTTGGTGGTCCAAGGCTGGCCCGATGCCCCGCCTGGCTCCTCAGACAGATGAGCAGAGCTAAGGGCTCAGAGGGCGTGGGTGGGGGGGTACAAGCATCCTTTTGGTTCCAATCGCGTTTACCAGTGATCAGGTTGAAACGCCGTATGAACTGGATGGAATACTCTAAGATTTTAGCAAAAGAGTGTGGAGTGGAGCACATCAGAAGAGCGGAATCTCTTAATGCAGATGCAATGCTCTCACGGCCCTGGCCCACCTGCTGCGCTCGCACAAGCGGTCCAACGAGCGCTGCTGTCCGAAGCTGACTGCGTGGCCCGCTCTGCGTAAATCCCCACTGCCCGCAGACAAAGTCCTTCTTCAGCAAGCAGCAGCCGAGACCCCCGGAGCTTGCCGCGGCGTGGGCCCCGGCCCACGGCAGATATTCCCTCTCTCGGTCAAGTTACTAGTTTGGAATGTCCACGAGGCTGTTTAAAAGTAAGGGTTTTACATGTATTTTAGGTACAGATTTTGGTTCATTGCCGCAAACACCTGCAAAGATTGGGAGAGGGTCTGAGCTGCCGGCGGGCGCGGGATCTGCTCCGTGTTGTGCACACGTAGCTGTTCTTAAAATGAACATACTTGAGTATATGAAATGTAATTTGAAAAAGGGGGGTTGCCTAGTCTTTCCCTCAGCCCCTCGGTTGCCAGAATGCCAGTGAGGTTTGGTTGTCCACAGCGGCTGCTTTGGTACTTCTGTGTGAACCTCGCTTTTCTCACCATACGACAAAATGCAGATTCCAAAAGTGCTTTGGCATTCCCTGGGCACACAAAGCTCATGAAAGCGTGGAAATCCGTGCCTGTCAGGCATGCCTGGCTGGGAGCCTGCGACAGCAAGGCCGAAATGCTCCTGGGAAGCTTCACCTTGAAATCGCCCAGGAGCCCCGGCCGTCCATCCAGCAGCTGCTTACGGCAAGCGGACGACTCCTGCTCGCATATCTGTTTGAGTTGTTTCAGAAAGTCAACTATGCCTTGTAATGTCAGCTTTTCTTAACTTATAGTTTTTATTATAGAAATTATGTCACGTTATAGGAAATCTGAGAAACAGAGAAAAGAAAAATAACCACTTGAGTACACCAGCTGTTGTGTAATTGTACTTCATGCCGGTCTTTTCTTTTGGATATTTTTAAGGCCATTGTAACCTTGAATCTGTGAGTGAAAAATTGTTCTAAAACTGCAGAAAATAATGCCCAACCAGACTATGATTTCCATATTTGTATTTAAATGGATTTTTAAAAATCTCTGATGGGTCCATTAATAAAAAAGAATAAAAAAGTACCTGTACTCCCGTCCCTGAGATAGTCAATACATGAAGCTTGGGTCCGGGCTCTTCGTCCTTGAGACCCTGAGTCCCTGCTCCCATCTTTTCCTACTTCCTGTGTCTCTTTCTTAAGTTCTGCGATGCCTTTCATTCGAGCGTTCCTCATGTAGAGCTAGTCTCAGCAATACTTCAATGGTCATTCATCATCTTTTCAAACAAACTGACGCACAAAAGGAAAAGAATACAAATAATATACAAACACTAACTTGAAATGAATCATAGAAGTAAGAAAAAGAACTAAACTTATTAAGCTTCTAGAACATTGCTGACCAAAAAAATCAATGTGAACCACATATGTAGTTGTAAATATTCTAGAGGCGGCATTAAAAAAATAAAAATTGATAGGCAAAAGTAATCTTTTTCAATTTTAACAATGAATTTTATTTAACCCAAAATATCCAAAATAGCCTCATTTGAACATGTGTTCAATATAACTATTGCTCTTGGAATAGTTTGCATGTTTTGTACGTGTAGCAGTTTGATATTATTCATGAATTGCAAAAGAAAAGATATTATATTTGTAAACTGGTCTGTTCCTCTGGGAGTATACCCTTTGATCATACTAAATTCGAAGGTTTTACTTTTACTTGATTAAATCAAGATTAGGGCTTGGATTCCACTACATCATTAGGGCAGCTCAAGGTCGAGTCCCCACCCCCTTGGAGGGCTGATAAAATAGACACTCATTCAAGAAGACAGACAGGAGAACACAGAGAGTAGGCACAGAAGAGAGAGAACACTGCCAGTTTTGATCCTAAAGCCACAGGTAAAGACTCACCTGATATTTTGCAGCTGAGCCCTGAAAGAAATGAGCCCTATGCCAGCTCACAGCTAGGATCAGAAGAAGCAGGGACCACGGAGCCCCGAGAGGATGAAGGAAGGCTGAGCCCTCGCAGAGATGGGCAGCCATCTTGATTCATTTCAACACGTAGCAGCAGACTTTGGTGAGAAAAGTAACCCTGAGTTGCACTCTTTAGGACCTCGTAACTATGAGCTTTTACCCCAAATAAATACCCTTGATAAAAGCCAACAGATTTCTGGTACTTCGTATCAGCACCACTTTTGGTGGACTAATACAGTATCTCCAAGCTGATGTTCAGTTTTCAGCAGTTAAAGTAAAATGTAGTCTTAGCAAACCAATAAAGCTGAGTTTTACAGTCAACATGTGTTATAATTATTAAAATATATTTGGTTACTAAAAAAAAGCTGACTTTAAGGGAAAATACTTTTTGTTGTTTTGTTTTTAAATTGAAGTTAATTAAAATTAAATAAAGTTTTACAATACCCATGCCTTGGTCACACATGCCTCATTTCTAGTGCTCAATGGCCACATGTGTTAGACAGCACAGCTCTAAGCCTGTTTACTTACCACTCACTTATGGGCACTATGCCTGCCCCAGATGAGGCCTCCCCATATATTAGTTGAAGCAATGGGTAGAAGGATGGATGGATACATAGAGGGATAGATGGAGGGACAAAGGGAAATATAATTGAATGGATGGGTGGGTGGGAGGACAAAGGAAAACTTGATTGGATGGATGGATAGATGGATGGGTGGACAAGGGGGAGCATGATTGGATGAATGGATGGAAGGAGGGAGATGCTATATCCACTCTCCCCCCTCCCAGCTGGCCATGGTTTCCCACTTTCTTTTCCCCACACACCTAGGCCCCCTACTCCCTTTCTAGTTTCCCAGAATATCCAGTCCCCTCCATACATTCCTGTGGGATTGACAGCCTCCACTACTATACCTCCCTCCTGTCAGTGGGTAAGATGTGATTCTTATGTCTTCCAGTGGCTCCTAGAAATCTGAACCCCATGCCATGCCTCTCCTGTTTTCACAGGGCTTCAGCTGACTCCTCCATGCACCACATCCCTAGTCACTCATTCCTGCCACTTTGTCCAAAATCAATTTTAAGTATATATTTTATTTAAACAAATGCATCCAAAATATAAATTATTTCAGCATTTAGGCAGTATAAAAGACTATTGATGGGATATTTTACTGGTATTTTATTCATGCTTATCCTTTCTTGAAATTCATGTTTTGAACTTCCCAGGGGTAGTTCCCTTAATTTTATGTCCTGCTGTGAGACTTCCTAGCAGATCCAGGAACTCTAGGAAAACATCTGTATCACACTTTTCTCAGACTTTGAATGCAGAAGAGAAAAAGAACAGAGTCGGGCTTGGGGATGGAACCCCATCAATTGCCCTCATATCCAAAGAGATCAACTAAACATTGTGCTTCTTTTTTGGTCATAGGAGGGGTCAGATGCAAAAACTTTTCCTTTACTTTATATGCCCCCCACCACTGACACCTAAATGTCACAAAGGTGCAGGTCCAGATATTTTTTGTTGGATTTATCTTCCATCTTCTCTCATGCAAATCCCTTACCAATAAATCTAGAGTATTTGCTATGCCTTGTTCACTAGGTCCAATCAACATGATATCAATATAATGAAACAATGTGATATCTTTGGGAGGGAGAGACAATCAAGGTCCCCATGGACAATATTATGACATAGGGCTGGAGAGTTGATATACCCGTGAGGCAGGACAGGGAAGGTATACTGCTGGCCTTGGCAGCTGAAAAGCAAACAGTTTCTGGTGGTCCTTACTAATGGCAATTGAGAAAAAAGCATTTGCTAGATTAATAGCTGCATACCAGTGGACGTGCTGATTTGCTCAAGCAATGATACAACATCTGGGACAGCAGCAGCAATTGGAGTCACCACCTGATTAAGTTGATGATAATCTACTGTCATCCTCCAAGATCCATCGGTTTTCTACACAAGCCAAATAGGAGAGTTGAAGGGGGAATCACCACCCCTGAATCATTCAAATCCTCAATGGTGGCACCAATCTCACAATCCCTCCAGGAATCTGGTATTTCTTTTCATTTACTATTTTGCTAGGTAGGGGCAGTTCTAGTGGCTTCCACTTGTCCTTTCCTGCCATAATAGCCCTCACTACACAAGTCAGGGATCCAATGTGGGGATTCTGCCAGTTACTGAGTATGTCTATTCCAATTGTGCTTTCTGGAACTGGGGAAATACCATAGAATGAGTCAGGGGACCCACTTTCCTCACTGTGAGATGGACCTGAGCTAAAGCTCCATTGATCACCTGACCTCCATAAGCCCCTACTCTGGTGGACCACAGTGATGTTTTGAGTCTCCTACAATTAATCTTACTTCTGAGCCAGTGTCTAATCATCTCTGAAATGTCTGATCACTTCCTTTTCTGCATGCAGTTACCCTGGTAAAAGGCTGTAGGTCTCTTTGGGAAAAGCTGGAGGAAGATTAACAGTATAAATTTTTGACAATGTAATGACCCTTCCATAAGGGGACCTGGCCTTCTCCTCACTCAAGGGGATCTGGGTCTGTAAACACTCTCAGGTCTGGGAATTAAGGGGCCATGATTCTCTGCATCTGCAGTTCAAGTTAGCATTTTCTTCACTCTTCTGGTTATACACATCAAGTAGGAATTTAGTAGACTGCCCATCTATTTCACTTCTAGGTACTCCATGATCTCTTAGCAAATGCTGTAGTTCTGTGTGACTCACTCTTTCGATTGTTGTCTTCTGTCTGCCTTTCATTGCAGTAGCCACACACACCTTGGTGATTAAGTGCTGCTACTTGGCTTCTACCAGACTGAGAATCAATCATCCCCATATGTTTAAGGATTCTAGTTCCATGACAGCAGCTCCCATGGCAATATCTGGACTGCAGAAAAGAGCAACCACAGAGTTCTTCAGTGAAGAACAAATTTATTACTCACAGTCCAGGTTAAAATTGTGTCCTCTGGGCATTTCTGAGGTGGGCAGGCAGATCTTAAATGGTAAATCCATTTTAGCATCCCGATCTTTCAAAGCCTTTGAATTCCCTCTTCTATGGTATACTGATCTCAGATATTCTTGGCCATCATTTGTTCTGTTTCAGGCAGCCATCCAAACAGTTAGAGCCCCTTTAATCCCTCGAGCTACAGCATGAGTTCAGAATTCCTGCTTAGTTGATTTCTTCTTATATTCAGCCTGAACAAATTTTATATTTCTTCCACCATTATCCCACATTCTCAATACCCATTCCCATACATATTCCCCTGATTTCTGTGTATATAAATGGGAAAATTCATGCAGTTCTTTTAGAGTATAGCATACTTCCTTCTGAGTCACACTTTGTACCTCACCTTTGGGGACTTGTAAGTTTAGTCTAGTAATAGGAATTGAAGAGAAGCAGGGTGGTGGGAGTGGATAAGAAATGCTTTGCAAGCTACTGGCCTCAGGGTTTTCCCTTGCAGTTTCATCTGGTGAGATGAGATTAATCTCTTTAGGCAGGGGTTGGAGAGCAGACTCCTCAGGGCAGGGTGGAGGTTCAGCAGTGCACTTACCGCCTCTGGGCTGGGAGGAGGTGCGAATTCCCTGGGGCAAGCTGGAGGCTGGCTAATACATGTTTGACATTGTGTGGTCTCCACAGGGCCAGACCATTACAGCCTTATCTGGCAACATCTCAGCAGAATTTAGGGTTTCATTGGCCCCACCAATATCATCATCCCATATTTCTCCACACCAATCCTCAGGGTTCACTCCTTTCCAATCAATGGCCTCACTTTGATAGCAGACTCCTTGCAAGATTGAGATTTTAGTTTCTGTTGTAACTCTGCTACTTGTACAATGAGACTCTGAATCTGACTTTCAGACATCTCAAGTCTGTGGCTACATGAAAGATTTTCTTTCTGAACACACAGAGAAACTTTCACATCATTCATATGGGATTTAAGTTGAAAATGTGAAGACTGTAGTTCATCCCTTTCTCTTGTAACTGTATCCAATGTATTTAGGAACAGCCAGTCAACATCATTGTAACTTTTGACTCCACAAAACCCCTGCCTTTTATAAGCATGAAAGTAGTCATATTTGGTAGTGATATTTGGCATATCTCCATTGCCAACTCATGCAAGGGACTGTCAGTGACCTCTTGAATATTAGAGATGGAGTCATTAGTGCTCTTGAATCCAATCAGAGGAAAGGCAGGTGGCAAAAATTGCAGAACCACTTCAGAAATCCCATTTTTAAGATTCTGTTCCTCAAGAACCACTCCTGATACCAAGCTGTATTAGTCAATGTTCTCTAGGGAAACAAAACCAACAGGAGATATCTGTAAGTAGTATGAGATATTATAAAATTCTGTAACACAAACATGGCAGTGCACAAGTCCAAATTCTGAATGGTAGGCTACAAACCAGGAGCTCTGAAGAAGGTCCTTGATGAGTTCACAGGAGATGCTGCTGTCCAAAGTAGAGCTGGGAATTCTCTGAATACTGACATCACTTCCCCTTTTAAGGCCCTCAAATGATTGGATAAGGCATCACTCATTGTCAACAATGGTCTTATTGGTTGATTGTAGATATAATCAACCATCTATGCAATCAACTCACTGATGATTAAAGCCCATGAAATGTCCTTGTATTACTATTAGCCCAGGGCTTGCTTGACCAAACAACTGGGCACCATTGCCTGGCTGAACTGACACATACCCTAACCATCACACATTTTATGAACCTCTTCAGGGGCAGCCTGAGTAGTGTGTAATTTCTCTTCATATGAGAGGGTAAGTCTCTGCTCAAATATTACTTTGAGGGCTGGCTCAAATCCCATTTTCCCTTTCTTTATCCACCTCTCACAGGTTCAAAAGTTGGCCTAGTAGGCATAGTCATCTTTTATGCTTGCCTGAGGTCAGATGCAGGAGCTCCTGTGTAGCAGTTTGATATGGTTATGAATTCCAAAAACAGATATTGGATTATGTTTGTAATCTGGTCTGTGCCTCAACATGATTAAGCTATGATTAGGGCTTTGGTTGGACCTCAACATTAGGGCATTAAGTCCCTACCCCTTGTTGGTGGGGGGAATCACAGATAAAGGGCATGGCAAAGGACAGAGTTGGGTTTTTTGATGTTGGAGTTTGATGCTGAAGCCTTAAGCTGGAGCCCTGAGAAGCTCACAGAGGAAAGAGAAGCAAGCCCTAGGAAGAGAGGAACCCTGAGCCCAGGAAGAAGCAAGCCCTGGGAAGAGAGGAACCCTGAGCCCAGGAAGAAGCAAGACCCTGGAAGGGAGGAACCCAGGAAGCCTCAACCCTTGCAGACATCGGCAGATATCTTGCTCCAACATGTGAAAATAGGCTTTGGTGAGGGAAGTAACTTATGCTTTATGGCCTGGTATCTGTAAGCTACTATGCCAAATAAATACCCTTTATAAAAACCAACCAATTTCTGGTATTTTGCATCAGTACCCCTTTGGCTGACTAATACACCCTGTTTCACACACAACCATTACAACCCTTCCTCCAGAAACCTCTGCCACAATTTCTACATTCTAGCTGATGAAGTGGGAAGGACACAGAAAACATTCTAAAGTACCATTTTTGTCTCAAGGAAAATAATTTGTGTGAACAGAACTAGCTTTTTTATGAAATACCACTTTTTATTTGAAAAGAAAAATGACAAACTAGTGCTGTTTGTACTTGGACATTGGGCACTTTCTTGTAAATGAATGTGAGTCTGTCACTGCATGAACAAATACTGCCCAGTATTTGTTGCCAGTGATAAAATGTAAGGTCTCAAAAGAAAATCAAAATTTTCAAAATGAAATCATCACCTTAACCTTGCCAGTATCTCAAGGCTTACAAACTTTTTGGTGGGATCTGTGTTAAATGTAAGAAGTATGATGTATTAGTCAGCTAAACGGGTGCTGATGCAAAGTACCAGAAATCTGTTGGCTTTTATAAAGAGTATTTATTTGGGGTAGAAACTTACAGTCACAAATCCCCGAAGAGTCCACCTCAAGCTAACGTAAGAGGTACTTTCTCACCCAAAGTCTGTTGCCAAGTGTTGACACAAGATGGCAGGTGACATCTGCAAGGGTTCAGGCTTCCTCTTCCCTCCTAGGTCTCTGTGGATCCAGCTTCTTCCCATCTCAGCTGTAGGCTGGCACGGGGCTCATCTCTCTTCCAGGGGCTCATTTCTTTCCAGGCTCAGCTGATTTGTTCTCTTCCCAAGATCAGCTGTAAACTCTCAAGGGAATGGCTCAACTCTCCCTGGGGCTCCAGCATCAACATCATGTTCTCTCTTCTGCTGTTTTTTCTGTCTATCTCTACTTCCTTGTGAAAGTCTGTTTTATCTGCACCAAGAAGATGAGACCTTAACCCCACATGCCCTAATAACATGATTGAATCAAAGCCCTAATCTTAATTTAATGAGATGTATCCAATACAATCAAAAGGTATCACACCCAGAGGAATAGACCAGTTTACAAACATAAGCAAATATCTTTTTTGAAATTCATAAATAATATCAAACTGCTACATATGACCTTTTGGAAATATGTCGTGAAATGAATCAATAATGGAAACTACATAACTCAGTGTGTCAATATATTACTTCGAAACAAAACACACACACACACAAACACAAAAAACAAAGTATTAGTACAATATCAAAGGGTAAGACCAAGATTTTTGTTTTAACAATATGATAGTCAATAAGGTGTCATATTGCAACCAATCTTAAAGAAACTATCTATTGTGTAGAGTGGTATCAAACATGAATATTAACAATTGCCTGAAAAAACATTTTAAAAATATTCCTCCCATTTCAATCTACATATATGATTAGGATGAACTTTTTGTAGGAACCAAAAATAAGTGATTAAATGCAGAAATAGACTTGAAAATCTAGAAGTCTTCTGTAAAAACAAAAAAGATTGGCAAAATGTGAAATGATCAACATTTCTTACTACAATATTTTCCTCTGAAAAGTTACATATTATTATTAGTTGTAATAATAGGTATTAAAATCATTAGTAGTTACTGTCATTTAAAATTAATATTTTTAAAGTTTAACTTCTAATATGATCAATATCAGCAGATATAATGCACAAAAACAAAATCTCCGTGGGATCCTCACTAATTTGTAAGCTGTGAAGTCAGGACCAGGCCTCACTGACCGGGTCACAGAGTGCTGGGTGCAGGGGAGGGGTCGGGCCAGCCCAGGACCGGGTCTCGCTCTCAGGGTCCCCCCGAGGCTGGCGTGTGGGGGGAGGCGAGGGGGGAGTCCCCGGTCCCCGCAGTTTCACTTCTTCTCCCAACCTGAGTCAGGCCTTTCTGCCCCGACACTGGTGACGCGGGCCCGGGCGGCCTCCCATTGCGGGCCCGGTTCTGGGGAAGCCAATCGCGGCCCCGCGGCCCTTATAGAGCACGCCCAGATCCTCCGAACTCAGGTTCCGCCAGACCCGGGGTCCAGCCATGGCGCCGGGGACCCTCCTCCTGCTGCTCTCGGGGGCCCTGGCCCTGACCCCGACCCGGGCGGGTGAGTGCGGGGGCGGGGGGCTGCCCGGAGCGGGGGAGGGGATCTGGGGGGGGGGGCAGGACCCCGGAAGTCGAGTCCCCCCAGCCGACCCGCTACACTAAACCCCAAGCTCTTCCTCCACGCCGCCCCCCCTCTGTTCCCCCCAGGCCCCCACTCCCTCCGGTATTTCAGCACCGCCGTGTCCCGGCCCGAGCGCGGGGACCCCCACTACATCGCGGTGGGCTACGTGGACGACACGCAGTTCGTGCGGTTCGACAGCGACGCGGAGAGCCGGGGGATGGAGCCGCGGGCGCCGTGGGTGGCGCGGGAGGGGCCCGAGTACTGGGAGCTCAACACCCGCAACGCCAAGTACAACGCGCGGAACTCGCGGGGGAACCTGTGGACGCTGCGCAGCTACTACAACCAGAGCGAGGCCGGTGAGCGCCGCCCAGCTGCCCACCAGGGCCGGGGTCGCCCAGCTCCGCGCGTCGGGGGGACCCCGCCCCCCAGGGACCCCCTCCCTTCGACTTGGTACCATTTTCGATTTAAACCAAACCAGGTTCTGACCAATCACTGTCCGGGATCGGGTCACGAGGAGGGGCCTGAACGCGGGGGCGGGACAAAGTGGCCAGGACTGTTCGAGGGCCGGGTCCGAGGGGCGGGAATGACAGCAGAGCGAACCAATAGGCGGGGTTGCCCGCGGGGTGGGGCCAAGGGAAGGGCTGGTCGCAGGGCGGGGCCTGTGGGCGGGGCTGACCCCGGGGGCGGGGCCAGGGTCTCACACCCTGCAGTGGATGTACGGCTGCGACGTGGGCACCGACGGGCGCCTCCTCCGCGGGTACTATCAGATCGCCTACGACGGCGCCGACTACCTCGCCCTCAACGAGGACCTGCGCTCCTGGACGGCGGCGGACATCGCAGCCCAGATCACCCGGCGCAAGTTGGAGGATGCCGGTGAGGCAGAGCATCGCAGAGCCTACCTGGAGGGGGAGTGCGTGGAGTACCTGCAGAGATACCTGGAGAGCGGGAAGGAGACGCTGCTGCGCACAGGTACAGGGGGACGGGGCGCCCCAACCCCAAATGTCCTGTCCATTCCTGGTGGTCACATGAGCACTGCTAGAATGGCCAGGAGAGAAATGGAAAGTTCCTGCAGTTTCTGACCTTCCCGCAGACCCCCCAAGGACACACATGAACCACCACCCCATCCCTGACCGTGGGGTCACCCTGAGGTGCTGGGCCCTGGGCTTCTACCCCGCGGAGATCACGCTGACCTGGCAGCGGGACGGGGAGGACCAGACCCAGGACATGGAGTTTGTGGAGACCAGGCCTGCGGGGGACGGAACCTTCCAGAAGTGGGCGGCTGTGGTGGTGCCTTCTGGGCAGGAAGAGAGATACACGTGCCACGTGCAGCACGAGGGGCTGCCTGAGCCCCTCACCCTGAGATGGGGTAAGTGGGACGAGGTGGGGGCCTCTTCTAGGGAAGCAGGAGCCCTTCTGAGCTTCTCGAGAGGGTCAGGGCTGAGCCTGGGGTCAGGGCCCCTGACTTTCCCCCCTTCTCAGAGCCGCCTTCCCAGCCCCCCATCCTCATCGTGGGAATCGTGGCTGCCCTGGTCATCCTTGGAGTGTCCGTGGTGGCTGCAGTTCTGATCTGGAGGAGGAAGAGCTCAGGTAGCGAAGGGGTGGGTCTGAGGTTCCTTGTCCAGGGGGGTTTCCAGTCCGGGTAGCCGTGTGCCCTGCCCCTTCCTGGTGCCGTGAAGCCCCTCCTCACACACGTGCCCACGCTGGCTGAGCCTTTACTACACTTAATTTATAAACCTGTGAGAGAAGTAGGACAATGTCCCCAGTGATGACGTGGAGGCCCCTGTTCCCAGCAGTCAGAGGGAAGGGGCTGCTGAGGACAGACCCCCAGGAGGGCAGAAGGTCCAGCCCACACATCCCCCACCTCGTGTTTCCTGATCCTGCCCCAGGTCTGCAGTCACAGTTCTGGAATCTTCCCTGGGTCCAGGACTAGTTCTGAGGACCTCGTGTCCTGCTCTCACTGGTTGTTTGTCCACAGGTGGAAAAGGATGGAGCTACGCTCAGGCTGCTTGTAAGTGGGGGATGGAGGGAGAGGTGGTGTGGAGGGTCAAGGCTGACCTGAGGCTTTGGGGAGTGTAGATGGAGCCCACGGGGCAGCTCACCCCATCACTCCTTGACTCACATCTCCCTGTGGCTCTAACCAGACCCTGTGTTTGTTCCTCTCCAGCCAGTGACAGTGCCCAGAGCTCTGATGTGTCCCTTGAGGCTTCTAGAGGTGAGACCCTTGGGGCCTGAAAGGGGAGAGGGGTTGGGCCGGAAGGACATGCCTGGGTCCTGGGGATTCCTTGAACATGGACATAAGACTGTGGAGGGCTGGTCATGGCGTCAGCATTTACAGAGACGACCTGAACGTGCTCTTGATTGTTTTCTTCTGTAGCGTGACAAAGCTGCCTCATGGGGGATGGAGAGATCTCAGAGCTGTTCACGCCCCTCGTGTGACTTCAAGACCCCCTTCCTTGGGATGTGAAGACTTTCCTTCTTCAGCTGGCATCTGTGTGTCTGCATTCCTGTTGTATCCTCGAGGATGGGGAGGTAGCTCACCCCTGACCCCACGTCCCCCACACTGACCTGTGTTCCCTGCCCCGACTGACCATCCTGCTCAGGAGAGCTGGGTGTGGAGCGTCCACAGCCCTGTCTTACTTCATGGTGCCCTGAGCTGCCCCTTCCTGCTTCCCTTGAAAATGAGAACCTGGGATGATTTTGGTTTCACAAATTCTTATTATAAGGTGGGATCAAAGAATCAATTGAGGGAGAGGAAGATTCTTAAACAAGAGAAAGGAAATAAATTCACCTGCAAACTTCCCAGACCAGTGTGTTTGCAGTGCTGAGTGTTGCAGGTGCAGGCAGGAAATGGCTGTAGAGAGTGGGGGTGGGGGGTGGGGGGGTGGAAGGAGACTGTACCAGTCCCCTGCTTGTGTGTTTATTTGATGATTTTGTGATTTTGTGGAGGATTATGGTTTTTCTTCCTCTCGTGTATGACTCTGGAAGGAGGACAGTTGAAGGGTCATTACAGGCATTCTATTTAGGAAAATGTGAATCTGAGATGTTCGTCAGAAATGTAAGTGAGGTTGTCTGTTCCCATTGGAAATATGAATCTGGAGATGAGGAGTGTCTGGGCTGGAGACACAGCCCAGCCCAGCTGTGAGGCCAAATAAGTGTTATTTTGGGGGTGAGGCCAAATAAGTGTTATTTTGAACCTAAGGAGAGGACAGGTCATGCAGGGTGTGATTAGCTACAGGAAGGATAGAGCAAGACTGACCCTGGGCCTCCAAGACCTCAGCCATCCATGGGCCACACTTGAGTGACCGCACAGCTCTGGCACCCCATCTAGGAGGCATATAGACTAGGGAGCCCCAACTTCTCTGTGCACAGGAACCTCCTGACACCCCACAAGGGTCCAGAAGTTCTGGGAAAGCACGAGGTTCTGTGTTCATAACAAGGGGTTGCTGAGCTGCTGGATTTCAGGTCCATCGTTAGAGCGAGAACCCAGACCAGGGAGGCCCCGTGTCTGTGCTCCAGCTCCCTGGGGTGGTGGGATGTGCCTTCTGAGCTCCCGCCCCATGTCCTGAAACAGGGGTCTGGGGAGAAGCCCAAGTGTTTCATCAGAAGCTCCTCAGGCTGACCTGGCTCACCTGGATGGTGAAGCTTTGTCTGCCACTGATGAGCACAGCACCCCATGTGGTGCTTAAACCATGTGAAAAAGTCCTTATTGGAAATGAAAAGGAAGAAATCCATCATGTTGTCGATGTTGGGAAATGCATGTGCTTTCTCTACGATGGGGTATAGCCAGGTCGGGATTTATAAAATGCTTCAATGTTTTCCATAAATTCTCTGAATTCTTGCTATGTGACACTCTTTCTTAATGGATTTCCACTCATTTCTTAGTGCAATTGATTGATTTCAAATTTTTCTAATTCCAATATAAAGGAATTCATGTATGTACTACCAGAGCTCATTTTATTTGGGGGAAAAGAGAATTTGCAACCACCAGCCAGCCCTGCTCTGGATTTGTTGTCCAGATATGCCTAACCTGTGGACCTAAATAACCTCATGCTATGAATTTAATATGTATATTTCTGAATATTGGAAGGAGGAAACAAACACCTCTAGAGAAATCCATGTTTAACCCATGTGTCAAATATTACATACAATTTCACAAGGAAAAATTGGAGCTTGTAGAAAGAAATATATAAGTACAAATAGGAAAAAGGCAACAATATCAAGAACGAGACACAATAGTAAATTGAGGCTCATAAAACTTCAGTTTTGGAGGATTATGAGACATAGATAATAACATAATCATGAGTTTTATGTACAAAGAAAGAGATAACAAGCTTGAAAATTCCTGCAGAACATGGGAACCTAAGAATAACACCTCTTCTGCAATATATGCATAAATATGTAAAAAATAAAATATATAAATATATATACACATACTTCTTAAAAGTTAAAAAATAGAATTTGAATTAAAACCTCCATATAGACTTTTCCTTTGGATTATGTGCAGTAACAATAACAAGCTTTACTTTCCTGCCTTAAACAACTATAATTGCTGACAAACATAAGAAAACATTTTTCATACACTGGACAAGAAGTAGCTCTAGGACCATGATGCCTGAGATGAGGTTCAAGAACGAGTTGAGTTCTCCAGTTTTCCAGCTTCCTTCCTGGAGGGAGTGTTCTAGACAAGAGAGCCAAGCAGGCTCCCTGAGTGGAGGATGCTAGGTTGTGGATTTGGGGAGACCAGGACTGCTGGAATCCACAAGGTAAAGGTCCAGAGAGTAAAGAGCTGACCAGGAAAAGCTCTGGAAGCCTGCAGGGGCTCCCCTCGGGTCTTCAGCTCATCAGGGCATGTGTGTAAGGAACTTCCCAGGAATGGGGGGAACCACCCAAAAGAACCTCAGGTTTGTGCCCACTGCTCCATGGGACTGCATGCAGTGCCTGGTCCACCAGCCAGACTGGAAAACCTAAGTGGGCACTGGGTAGAGTCTTCAGAAGCCTCTCAGGTCAGTGGTCACACCTAGGCCCCGGACTAACCCGACTGCTATGCCCCAAATCAAACACCTGCCATACAGCTTAATGTGTCTAGAGACAAAAGCTCAAGAACATTTATGAAATACAAAAATATTCAGCAGCTAACAAGGTAAAATCATATGCCTGGCATCCAGTTAAAAAAACAGACTTGCAAATAACACTGGAAACTGTGAACAGGAAAGCAGAGGAATGCAGTCAATCTAAACAAAATCAGAACTGATACATGGTAGAATGAGCAGGCAATGACATTAAAACATAACTGCATTCTGTATGTTCAAAATAGTATGTAAGACAGAGTGAAAAATAACAAAAATCAAGCTTACAGGGATGAAAAGGGCAATGTCTGAAATGAAAAATTCCCTGGGTGATAGATGAGATTAGCAGTAGATTCCACATAGCAGAAGAAAAGATCAGTAACCTTGAAGACATAACAACAGAAAATTTCCAAAATTATACCATATCTATTACAAGGTAGTGTTGGGTTTTAATATATTTTGATATAATATATATAACAATAAGCACAGAAAGGGGCCGAGGGGATAAACCTGTGTTGGAACAACGTTTCTGTATTTCACTGATACTAAGTTACTATAAATCTGAAATGAATTATAAGTCGTGTATGACAAGCGCTAGAGCAACCACGAAGAAAATAATTAAAAACTATAGTGGAAAATCATTAAGGGGATGAAATATCACACTAGAAAACATTCACTTAGTACAAAAGAAGGCAATAAATGAGAAATATAAAGGAGAGAAAGACATGAGATATAGAAAACAAAATGTAAAGTAGCAGGATTGACATCACCCAGATGGAGGAGTAAGACTTAACTGGTCAAAGACCTCCACAAAAACAGCAAAAAAAGCCAAGGGTAAACAACAACCAAACAAGTGCTGAATAAGGAAAGAAAGTCTAAAATCATCAGGAAGCCTGTGGCACACAGGGTAGCCTGGACCCTCACCTCCCTGGCTTGGTGTGGCTGGGTGAGGGAGAGCCTGTGTCCCCAGGGTGGCCCTCCATGCTCCCAGTGTGGATGCCTGGTCAGTTATGAGCACATGTGATACAAACTTGCTGTCCACTACAGTGCACCACCTGAGCAACAGAGCCAATGCACTCATTTGGGTTGTGACCCAGGAATTTCATGGGGTAAGAAGCATGCTGGAGAAATGGTGTGGGGTAAACCAAACACAGGTGTGTGAGATGAATGACATGGTTGAGACAGGGTGCAGTACCTGGGGCCCAGGTGGAGAAGCTGGGAGGGAATTTCCTTTTATGGAGGATATCGAACGTTTGCTCTCACTGGGAAACTTTCGAAAGCTATTACACAAGCCAGTGCAAGACACATATTCAGAAAAACTGGAAGAGAACCTCACCATTCACGGCAGATTGATCTATAAACTCAAAATAAATTGTGCTTAGCATTGGAGAAGAACCTTTACACAGGCTTCAATAATCCAAAACAAAAACAAAATCCAACAAACCCAGGAAGAGTCTACTTACAGAGTGAACACATGAAATACTAAGATGTTCAGGCTTACACAACAATAAGATATACAAAGAAACAGGAAGGGATGTCCCATTCAAAGGAATGAAATAAAAAGACAAACTATCTTTGTGGAAGCCCAGATATTGGAACTACTAATCAAATATGTTAAGTCAACTGTCCCAAATGAATTCAATGAGTTAAAAGAAAACAAGGACAAAAAACTAAAGAAAATCAGGCAAGTGGTCCATGAACATAAGCAGGACTTAGATATTTTTAAAAGGAACCAAACAATCTCTGCAGATTAATAGCACAATAACTGAGATTAAAAATTCACCACAGGGGTTCAACTGCAGTTTTGAACAAGTAGATGAAAGTTCCATTGAACATAAAGTCAGAGTTAAAATCTAAGGAGTAGAAAGACAAAAGAATAAAAATTAGTAAGCGGAGCCTAAACTACCCATGGAATACCATGAAGAGACCAACACACTCATGGGAGTTCCAGAAGAGGAAGAGAAAGAGAAAGGAAGATAAATAATATCTGAAGCAGTAATGGCTTCCCAAATATTCTCAAAACTGTGGAAAGATATACATATACACATAAAATCCAAGAAGCTCAACAAATTCCAAGTAGGATAATCTCAAAGAGGAAACACCATGACACCTTATAGCTGAAGACCAAGAGAGAATCCTAAAAGCAGCAAGAGGGAAGCACCTCATCATATACAAGTGACCTGCAGTAAGATTAAGTGCTAAATTCTAATTGGAAACCATGGAGGCTAAAATGCAGTGAGACGGCATAATTTTTAAGTGCTGAAAGATTTGTCAATCAATAATTTTATATTTGTCAAAATTGTCCTTCCAAAATGAGGGGGAAATCAAGACATTCCCAAGCTGAAGGAGTTCATTTCCACTAGATTGTCCTATAAAAATGCTAAAGGGAATCCTTCAGAAGGGAAAGGACTCTCTTCTCCAACGCTTACTTAACACCAGTTGAAGAAAAAGAAAGATCTATGATAAGGTAACTACATCAGCACTCTATTCTTACTAAAATGGTATCTCTACCTTTTATTTCTTACATGACCTAAAATACAAATTTGTTAAAATTATATTTCAATGTCACTGTGCACAAAAGTATAGAGATGTATAGGTGACAAGAACAACGTAAAGGAGGAGGAGGGCATTCATAGATTTTTATGTATTTAAATTAATTTAATATCATTTCAAGTGGATCATTATAGATTTAGGATGTTAGATGTAAATCCAAGGGTAACAATAAAGAAAACATCTAAAAATATACTGGAAAGAAAATGAGAAAGATTTTGAACTGTTTCACTACAGATCACATACATACAAAAATAGGAAGCAATGGAGGAAGTGAGGTTCAAAAATGTATGACATATGAAAAACTAATGCAAAATAAATAAGTCCTGTCTTATCAGTAACCACTTGAATTTAAAAGGATTAAACTTTCCATCAAAATGGAGAGATTGGCTGAATGGATAAAAGTCATAGTTCAACTATGTGCTTGTTACAAGAGATTCATCTTACAACCAAAGACAAAAAGAGTTTGGAAGTAAATGATGGAAAAATATTCTGTCCAAATTGGAAGCAAAAGAGAGCTGGAATGACTATACTGATGTCAGAATAAAATAGATTTTAAGTCAAAACCTGGTACAGGAGACAAAGAAGGATATATTAATAAGATTGGCAACCTACTTAGAAGATATAACAATTATAAACATATAAGCAGAGATGGCATCATTCTTTTTATAGAAAATCTGAAAGAAACTTCAAGAAAATGAGTAGATTTAATTAATGAATTCAGCAAAGTTTTCCATGTGTCAAATGAACACAAAACTCACTTGAGTTTCTACAAACCAGTAGTGAAAAATCAAAACTGGAAATTAAGTAAACAATTCCATTGATGAGAATATCTTGAAGAATAAAATATCTTGGAATAAATTTAACAGGTTGATGAAAGACTTGTACATTGGAAACTGTAAAACACAACTGAAACTAATAAAAGACTAAATAAATGTCAAGACATGCCACATACATGGATTGGAGATATAATATTGGGTTGATGATACTACTCAAAGCAATCTTCAATTCTGTGTAATCCCTATAGAAATATCCAGCAGACTTTTTAAAGCAGAAATGGAAAGCCAACCCTAAATTCATATGGAATCAGAGGCACCCCAAATAGCCAAAATACTCTTGAAAAAGAAGAATGATATGGGGGTCACTCACCTCCCAGTTTCAAAGCTCATTACAAAGCCACAGTCATCAAGACACTGTGACATTGGAGTAGCAACAGACATATAGATCCTCTGGTCTACCCCATACCACACCATACAAATGTCACCAGCCAATAAAGTGGTGGAATGACCACTTGAACATGACACCATGCTAGAACAGGGAACCATGATGCAGGATGACGTCGACACCAATTTAGACCAGCAGACACTATGTGGTCGTGTGCTTCCAGTAGGCAGAAACAGTTAGCATGTCAACCAGGGGTGGAAGAAGGATGCCTTGCTGACCATCGCTCCCACAGCCCCTTGGGGTGTTTCTTTCCATCCACTCAACAGTGGCTGCTGTTCAACAAGTCCTGGCTCCCAGAGGGAGGAGGCTTCCAGCAGGGGCACTGAAATGAGTCCCTGAAACTTAGAGCTCCAGCACCACTGCTCCCTTTGGGCTCCTTGTGCCAGTAGACCAGCAGGCAGAGGAGGGAGTAGAGATGATTGCGTCCCATCATCATGGAACTCCCATTTCCATTATATAGTGTAAAAGGGCAAAGAGCGCACCCATGGATGATGAAGGAAAATGGCCTAGACCAGCAGATGTGTTTGCCGAGGTTGAGGAGTGTCTGGAATCTGTTGCAGAGCAGGAGATGATGGTAACACTTGGAACCAGCTGTAGCTGCAGGGACTTTCCTTCTCTCCAGGAAGGGTCCCCAATCATCCTCTGCTAAGTTCCCTAGAAATTGTGACCTGCTAGAGCTCTGGTGAAGCTGTGTGTAGACCCAGGAACTTTTAAGAAGAGAGTTGAACTGAGAGGAGCAGGCGATGGGCTGGAGCTTGGGTAACCACAGATTCCCTTCCAGGCCAGGCTTCCCCAAGGGTGCCACTTAAGGCCTGCAGTTGAGTCCTCATCCAGAGAACTGCCGTCAGTTCACGGAAGCTGCTGGGAATCACAGAGCCAGTGGTGAGGGACCAGGCTTTCAAGGCTGCACAAAGTTCACTGAGCCCTGCTCCTGAATCAGATTTAAACGTTATGAGACAAGTGCTCTCAACGCTAGTGCGCCAAGTCATGTTGCTCCCCTTCCCACCCCATTTATCCTTGTCTTCTTCCTCTTTTTTACATTTCTCCCTTCCACTTCTTCTCTCCTCTCTCCTTCCCCTCCACTTAGAAAATGATAATATTTTATAATCTTATGATAGATACCAAAGACCTATCTAAACATAACCCAAATCCAGAAACGAAATAAAAGAGTGATAGACCTGGTCATCCATAGTTGAAAGTTTTGTTATGGCTATGAAACCTAAATCGAAACTTATTATCCACAATAGCTACACAGGGTTTACAACTGAACTTAAAAATCCACACATAGGCTCTTCTATGCTCCTTTCTCTTTCTTCCTCTGGGTGAAGCTGACCTCAGCAACCTTGGAAGCCACATCATGACAGTGGCACATGCTCTGCCAGGCTGGAACACAGAACGACGGCATTGGGCAGATGGCACAGCCTTCCAGCCTTCCCGACATGCTCATTCGAACCTCACTGAGCAGCTCATCAGCAAAAATGGCTTCTGCTGGGTTGAACCATTGGAACTTTGGGGATTACTTGTTATAGCAAACATGTTTCCCTAATTGACATATATCCTTACACCTAACAGCTGGGGTCAGAGCAGTAACTTAGTGGGAGAGGAGAAAAGCTGAGATGTGTGTCATTATATCAAATCTGAGGTTAGAGTTTTAACAGGATTGATTTTAAGATAGTGCAATGAGATAATAATATAGTAATATAAAGTGCCTAAAATCTGATTACGGCCAAGAAATTGTTGACTCCAACAGCAGGGAAAAAGGGCTAAACATGGAAAGTTAGAAGGCCTTAAAAGAAAAAAATGATTTCATGTTTATATTGAGGATGGATTGAATAAACTGTTAAGCTTGTTTAGTGTAGCACAGTAGAGAAGGTATAGTGCCCAGAAGATCATATAATTGTAGCAACATCTGGAAGAAAGAAGTGAGGTGACACTGGAAATGCCCTTGGGGTACTTGTGGAAGGGTGCATGTGTCTTTGTGGGGGCTGGAGACCTTGCTGTGCAGTTCTAGGTCAGAACATGGAGAATCTTCTCAGGTGACAGACCTGGGAGGTCCCCAAGGCTCATACCTCCTACTTCTGTCAGCTGAGTAGAGAGCTGGCTCAGAAGGTCTGAATGAGCTCTATGGAAATCAGGCTGCTGTGGCCCCTGAGCTCCAGAAACTTTCTGTCAAGACCACCTCCTGGACCAGGCATTGCTAAGGTGCCCTGGAGTGCAGGTGTCTGCCTGCCATGCCAGTGACTAGTACACCTGACCACTGGGACCACGCCATGGGGACCACAGCCCCACTGAGCCCGTCTAAGCCCACCACCCCATAGGGCAATGACAATGTGGAGACCAGGTGCGTCCTGCTCCTGAGAAGGAGCTGACACTTAGGAATTTTCCCCATATCCTCACACGTGTACCATGTGGCACTGCAGCGTGTGCACCTGTGCCCCTTTGAACTACATTTAAGCTGCATGTGGAAGGTCTTTCCAGGACTGTTGTGACTCCCATCTACACCACAGGCCAGTCCCTATCCCGATTTAACAAAGTGGCAACCGACAGGATTTCCAGCCTAAGCCCTGAAACGTGAGCAGCATCCAGCTATCGTGGAGCGTGTCGCTGTGAGGGGGTTCATGTGACACAGGCTCAAGCACGACAGAGGCTCCAGTAGATGACGACCTCATCACTTATGCAGCACAAAGGGTCTGAAGAGCAGGGGAAGAGAGTCCACGTGGCCTTCTCCTGGGGGTCGGTGGACGAGCCCATGTGGCTGTCCCCTGGGGGTCGAAGCATAGCAGTCCACGCGCCCCATTTCACATCAGAGATGAAGAACATCGTGCTGCCTGCGTCTGGGTTTTTTGTTGTGTTTTTTTCTCATTTTTTTTAAATGTTACATTCAAAAAATATGAGGTCCCCATATACCCCCCATCCCCCTCACCCCACTCCTCCCACATCAATAACATCTTTCATCATCGTGGCGCATTCATTGCATTCAGTGAATACATTTTGGAGCACTGCTGCACCACATGGATAATGGTTTACATTGTAGTTTACACTCCCCCAGTCCACCCAGTGGGCCATGGAAGGACACACAATGTCCAGCATCTGTCCCTGCAGCACCACCCAGGACAACTCCAAGTCCTGAAAATGCCCCCACATCACATCTCTTCTTCCCTCTCTCTACCCTCAGCAGATACTGTGACCACTTTCTCCACATCAATGCTACATTTTCTTCCATTACTAATCACAATAGTTCCATAGTAGAGTATCAGTAAGTCCACTTTATGCTTGTGAGGGCACAAAGGCCGCTCGCTGGTGGGCCCTCTCCCCTGAGGCGAATAAAAACCCAGATGAAGAGCCAAAGTAGATGCAAACCCAGGTATTAGTTCTTCATCTGGGGTGAGGGCTCGCCAGTGAGCAGCCTTTGTGCCCTCGCAAGCATCTGGGCTGTTGAGAGTTGACATCACCCCCAGGCTGCTTGAGGGCTCTTATGAAATGGAAAGATACCAGACACCTGCCCAGGAACAGCAAGACAGAAGCATAACAAAGACCTGCATGCAAACAAGCATGAGCAGAACAGGAGGGGGTGAGGGCTGAAAGATGGCCACTGAGGTGGCCTGCGACTTCCCAGCAACTGTTCTGGGGAAGCGCTTATTCCAGCTGCTAGCTCTTATGGATTGCTCTCAGGGAAGGGGCTGCTCTTGGCCCTGGGAAGTGTAGAAGCAAATGGCTACAGCTGCAGGAAGCCACCTCACAGGAGTCTCTGGTCTTCCCTGTCTCTCTTTCCCACCCTCCCTGCACCTGTGTTCCCAGCAGGGATGGCAGCAGGTGGAGCGCGCAGTCCCCAGGGAGCCTCAGAGGCCCAGCGTCTCCCACAAAGGCGGTGGGATGCTGCACTCAGCCTTTAGAGGCAATGAGGGAAACAATGGCCAGGCCTTAGGGAGGGACTAGGTCTTCTAGGGTCACCACCAAGCAGGGAGGAAGCTGGGGGCAGAATTTATTAAATTGTATCTGTGGCCCTTCTCTAGGGAGCTTAAAATGCCCAGTGACTGTTGTTACTGCCACTGGAGTGGGAACTTGATAAAGTGAAGAGTAGCAAGGATGCACAGGTTAAAATAATCAATATGCATCAGAAGATATCTTTTGGAAGTTACAGGAAATACAAGAGATAGAGAAACATGATAACAATACCACAGAAAAACTACTGGCAAAATTCAGAATGTGGAACGTTCTATAGGACAGGTGACCTGGTTTCTCCAACAAATCATAAACTTGGAGGAAAAAAAAAGATGGGGGAAAGTGGTTTGATCTAGAAGAGAATCTCAACCAATTGCCTTTAAAGACCTTGTCTGGTCCCTTCAAACCAACTGGACAAGACGTGAAGACAATGAGGGCAGTTTGGTAAGCACTGGTTATTAAGTGTAACTAGGGAATTATTATTAATTTCTTTAGGTGAGATAATAGCATGATCGTTATGCTAAAAAATAATCCTTAACTGTGAGAGTTGCATGCTGAGTGATTTAAGTGCAGAATTACATGGATAGAATTGTCTTTTAAAGTACTGAATGGGGGGGAGTGGGAAGAGATGAAACTAGATGGACTCTTTGTCCCGTCTTCTCTACTTGTGTGTGTTTGAAATTTCCATAATAAAATTAGTTTGAAAAAGAAAAATGGTGATAAGCCCAAGAAGAAACCATTGAAGGCATTATGAGTGATTGTGTCTAAGGAACAGAAATGTGACAATGAAAATAAAATGTGCAATAAAGACCTGTTTGTGCTCCACAAAGAAGATTTGGGGAGGGAGCACCATGTCTACCGGGGCAGCAGGTGATTCCAGTACAAGGAAGCAGGTGTTTCCAGTACAACTTCTCTAAGAAGATGCTTGATAGACCCTGCAGAAGTACCCCGAGAGAGGTGGTATTGGGAGTGCAGGGGATTGGAATGGCCTTCTATGCTGGAGAACTAACTGGCGACTTATATTCAGGAATAATGTTTTACAATATTCTGGAATGACTGTGCAATTGGTGTCTCCTCAACAGGAGTGCTTTAAAATCTTTCCTTTTTTATGCTGTGTTGGCTAATTTCATGTGTCGCCTTGGCTAGGTTATGGTGCCCAGTTGTTCGGTCATGCAAGCACTGGTCTGATTGTGACTGTGAGGGTATTGCATAGGTGGATTTAAATCATTAGTCAGTTGGTTGCATCTACAGCTACAATGAACAAAGGAGATTGCCCTCAGCAATCTTTGTTAAATCAGCAGTATTTGTTCAGTCGGTAGAGTTGGTTTGACCAACTTATGAATCACAAACATGTATCATTCAGCAGCTTCCAGTTCACTTTCAAAAGAAATTGTTTCAACTACATGTGACACTGAACAGGTTCGTTTCCATCTCAGTATCTCAGTTTCCTTCTATGTGACCTGGAGATTAGAAAATATAACTATCAACACCTCAAAGGTGGCTGGGAGATTAAATGAGCTGATATTTGTAAGGCAAGTAGAACATGGTAAGTGCTGTACAAGTGTTTGCTATTATTGTGGATCTTATAGTCAAATGTACGTCAAATTAGGAAAAACAAATTGAGACATTTTAACCGGACAGGAACTTCAGAAGTACTCCTGGGTTTTCCACATTCATTGGAGGTACACAGGTGATCTTACAAGTAGTAAAATGATTGCAGTTTTAAACTGGTTCTGAACACCAGAGAGTCGCAGCAGCACGTCCCAGTGATGCTGTGTTCTGCCCGTGGCCAAATGTGATTCAGAGAACTATTCAGACTCCAGATTTCTCATTATAAAATCTTAAAATTTCGATCTTGATGAGAAAATATTATATAATTGAATGGATAGATGTACAGTATTTGAATTAGCCAAAAACATTGCATACATTTAATGTGCATTTAATTTTTTCCCTCAAAATCTGTTAGTAAATTAATAGTGCAGCTTGCAAATGATGGAGCTGAAACTTTCAAAAGCCTTTCCAGGTGTCAGGCGATGGTACTTTACCTTCATTTTGTCACCTAATCTTATACCCGCTCTAAACTCACTTTATTATTTTTTTTAAAATATTTGTTTACTTATTTTCCCCCTCCCCCTCCTCCTGCCCTGCTATTTTTGCTGTCTGTGTTGTCTTCTCTTCTCATTTTCTCTCCTCTAGGATTCACCTGGATTTGTCAACTGTGCCACCTCAGTTCCTGGTCTCTGCTGCGCTTCACCTTGACCCTCCCCTTGTCTCTCTTTTGGCAGGTCAGCTCGCTGTGTGACTCACTTGCACAGGCACTGGCTTGCCACACAGGCACTCAGCTCTCCATGCGGGCACTGGCTCGCTGAGCAGGCACGTTTCCTCCTCTTCTTTTTCACCAGGAGGCCCCAGGGAATGAACCCAGGTCCTCCCATATAATAGATGGAAGTTCTGTCCCTTGAGCCACATCTGCTTCCCCTAAACTCACTTTAGAAATGAGAAACTGGGGTTAGGAAAGGTGATGCAAGGAACTTTCTGAGGCCACACTTCTAGTAACTGCTGTTTAGTGGGAGGGATAGGAAACCTGCTGGGCAGGACTCTTCCAGGTGAAGTCAATGAAACTCAAATCAACCTAACTTTGGCAGAAGAGATTTCACTTGCTGATGTTCCTGGGAAGCCGGGGTGTGGCTGCCTTGAGACCTGATGGATCCAGGGAGGCAAACTGTCATCAGGGCTGTTCGCGGGTGCGGATGCTGCACCTGCCCCCCCGCCCTTTCGCATCTAGGCCTGCCCCTCCCTGCCCTCTCCCACCGGAGCCCGCCCCTCCCCCACCCTATTCCATCTAGGCCCGCCCTCCCCCATCCTCTCCCACTGTTACAGACCAGCGATATTGACCAGACTCAGACTTTGAATATAGTTCCATTTGAGAGCTTTATTAGCCCTGTGGCGACTGTCTCATTCCTCTGCAGAGAGGGCAGCCCCGAGTCTCAGGGAAGGGGAGGTTTTATAGCTTTTTAGGAAGGAAGGGGGGCATCTACTAATAAGCGAGCAAGCAAGCAGGCACAGAAGCGGAACACTGCGGTTAGCTGAAGATAACGCATCTATGTTTTTCCTTTTTAAAAGGTGTCTTCTTGCAAGCAGCCCCATATTATTTATTGTCACTCTCCTTACAGGCCGTCCTGTTATTTATTGTCACTCTCCTTGCAGACCGTCCTAAGTTATTTATTGGCACTCTGTTTACAGACCACCTTAAGTCATTTATCTGTTTGAAGGCACTTGCAATTCCCACCTCCCAATGTAGTTCTATTCCTGTTTTCCCAATGTGGCCTTACTCTTACAACACCTGAGACCCCCACCCTCTCCCACCTGAGCCCGCCCCTCCCCTGCTATTCCATCTAGGCCACCCCTCCCCTCTCCCATCTGAGCCCACCCCTCCCCGCCCTCTCCCATCTGAGGCCGTCCACTGCCCCTGGCCACTCAGGCCTCGCCCTCCTCGCGCTCCTTCCTGGCTCAGCCTGCACGCCTGCCCTAGCCTTGCCGCTCCTCTCCTCTTCCTTCTCCCCTCTGCAGGTTGCACCTGGCGCCCTCACTCCCCAGGACTCCATCCTCCCCGGCAGCCTCAGGAAAGCACACCGCTGCCTGCCCCGCCCGCCCCCCTCTTTATGTGGGAGGGGGGGGCCCCTCCAGAGCCCACTGCTACCCCCGCCCTGCCATTCTGGCCGCCAGGCCCCCTGCAGCCCCTTCAAAGCATTCCCTGTCACTTCTCGTGCTCCGGGGAGGGGCGGGGGTCCTGAAGGGGCACGAAGAGGGCCCATCGCCCCATCCAGGGGTCTGGAGTAATAGCGGGGTTCAACTTCCTGGGTGCGTTGGTTGACTGACGCCCGCGCCTCCTCCGGGAGCTGACAGTCCCACCGCCTGCCATCCACGCGAGCGCGACGGGGCTGCCCACGGCGCCAGCGCTGCAGGCCGCCAGCAGGCTGCGGAGGCTCCAACCGCTAGGCCCCGCCCCGGGTTCCCCTGGCTTCGTCCCCGCCGGGCCCTCGGGGCCCCGGTCAGCTCGGGGCTCTGGTTCATTCGCCCCCTCCCCACGCTCCTCCCCCTCCCCACGCTCCTCCCCGTCCTCACGCTCCTCCCCCTCCCCGCGCTCCTCCCCCTCCCCACGCTCCTCAGAAGGGCCTGGAGACCCCCATCGTTCCTCATCCAAGGTCGCCACGGCCCAGCCCTGGAAGGAATCTATCCTGGGGGCAAGGAAGTGCGATGCCCGGGCACGCAAAACAGCAGGCGCTTAAAACGGGTCTCTAGTCAATTAAAGCCCCCTTTGCTACCTAAGTTATACAAACAGGCTCAAACCACATTTCCCCGTTTAATCTATTTTTTCCCAGGCATATAGGTATTGGAGGGTAAGGGCAGCAGTGATGACATCATACCTTCTACAGAGTATATGAAACACAGTGAGGTTAATAAAGGTAATTTTTGAAAATGACCATGCACCCAGGCTAAGAGGTTACATAACGGATAATCGGATAATCGACACTGTAGCTGTCCCCACTCAGCCTTCCCTGACCCTTCCCCCATGTGATTACTTTCCTGACCTTTGTTTTTGTTTGAGGTTTGCAATAATTAACAAGCTGTACCTCAATTTCCCCCATATGCACTGGGGAAAGGCTAACCCCCTCCCTCCTAAGCCTACATGGCTGGGGGTAAGGCTTTCCCCATAAGCTAAACAAAGAAACCACAGAGAGAGAGGAGTAGAGGGAAAAGGAAACCTGCCCTACCTGCACAGCAGAGGGAGATAACATTCCTACAGAGCAAAGAAACATCTGCTCTTGCAGCATTCCAGGAAACCACAACTCCCTGATCCACTATCTTCTCCTCACTATCAGGGAAATGTTCTCAGCGCTAAAGCTTCCTACTGGTCCCTGCACCTCACCCGGACCCCCAACCTCCCACCATCATTTCCCCGCCTAGGAAAGTTCTCCACAAATTCAAGTTCCCCTTTTCCAAGGGGGGGCTGAGGTCTGTTCTTCAGACCCCTTCCATTGGGACGTCTCAATAAATTCTTTTTTGTCTGTAGTCATGACAGTCTCCGTGTCCCGGTTAAGCGCTGTATTTTCTCCAACAGTTTTCCTGTTCTACTTACTGCCCTGTACACACCCCTGAACACATACTGCTGTGTTGACCATTTTAAATGGACCTGAAAGGACTAATCCTATGGTTCGAGCGGCGTCCCGGTGCTGGGCTGCGTCACGCAAAGGAATTTAAGGACACGCCACACGTAGGGGAGGAAGGAGCTTACTAAGAAACAGGAAGTGGGAAGGCGCAGAACCCCAGAGCCCGGCGCGCTGCCGGGTGTCGCGCGCCCTCTCCAGGGGCTTTCGGCTTCTGGCCATCGTTGGGGGGTGCGGTTTCCGGGGCAGTCAGTTGGGTGTCTGCTGCCCGGGGGTTGCTGTCGGGTAGAAATTGGCTTCCGGCTGCTGCCCAAGAGCTCTGCAGGTGTGGAGGGCGGTGGGTGGGCTCGGGCCACGTCCGCGAGCGCGCTGGGGCTTGCTGCGCCGGGCTCCGATGAGCGCAGGGGAGGCGATGAGGGCCCTTGCTGTTTTCCTTCTGCCTGTGAGGACGGGGTGAGTTCCACTCATAACGCAGCGGGCGGGAGCTGCTGGCGGCGCCTGTGCTCAGCAGTGTGTTAGCCGGGGCCTAGGATTCCTCCCCGGGAGGCGGCTGCAGCCCCTCGGGCTCCCTGCGCCCCCGCCTCAGGCTGTATCCTACCCCGCCTCACACTTCACCCTTCCTTCTGCACCAGCTGCTCTCCTGCAAAATCACATTTTCAGATTAACTCTTTGTTTTAGTCTGCTAAAGCTGCAGACGCAAAATAGCAGAATGGCCTGGCGTTCCCAGTGGGAGTGCGCTGGGCTGGAAGCTGACAGTTCCGAGGCTGTGAACGTGCAGACCCGGGCGCCGTGGAGACGCTGGCTCACGGGCCCCCCACGTGGAGACACCGTGGCCCCCTCTGGCCTGGCCCTGCCGTGCGCACGCAGGGCTCCCTCCTGCCGGGCTGCTCGTGGCCCCCCGCCGCCCCCCCCCCCCCCCCGGGCCTCCCTGCGCGCCCCTGTGCTGCCCCGGCCCAGCCCCTCTCGGTTGCTGACGTTTACATGTCGGTTCTATCCTTGGGGAATGTGACTTACACCCGGATACCTGGCGACCAGGTGTTTCACACGGCGGTGAATGCGCCGCCTTTGGGAGACGTGTCACATCTAAGCTGACCAGCGCACACCCGCAGATCAGTCACCATCCCCACCACACTGTTCTAGAAATCTGTTTCGAAATATGAAATTCTGAAAAATTAAAATTGAAAAAATTAAAAATTTTAAAAAATTTAAAAAATAATATGAAATCGTAAAAAATTAAAAATTAAAAATTTAACATTTTAAAATATGAAATATTGAAAATAATTTTAAAAATAAAAATTTAATTTAAAAATGTGTGAGATTGTAAAAAATAAATTTAAAAAATTTTTGAATAAAATTATTTTGCATAAAAAAACAGTCTGGCTTCGTGTCGCTGTGAATGCTGGCGGTCACGGATCTGCTCATCCGAGGGGAGCATTCTGAAGGCCAAGAAGGTGATGAGCCTGAGGCAGCACTTTCGGGGCTTTTACGGAGGGCACCCAGCGCGTTTCCACGGCCGTGGAGGAGGGCACGAGTGTCCGGTTGTCTCGCTGTCTGGGCCACCCATCCTGGGCCAGCAGGGGCAGCGGGGGGTGTGGCCAGCCCTCCGTGTGACGGGAGCGCAGCCCTGCCGAGAAGCGAGCTGGGAGCCGCAGGGCTCGGGAGGAGCCGGCACCGTGTGCCCCGGCCGCGCAGCGGACACCTGTGTCCCTCCGCCATGCAGCGGGCACCGTGTCCCCAGGCCGCGCAGCGGGCACCGTGTGCCTCCGCCATGCAGCGGGCACCGGGTCCCTCGGCTGCACTCCGCGCTCGAGCTGTGAATGAAACCGCGTCCACCCGCCATGGCCACTGCTGGTCTTTACCCCTTCGGCACCCTCATCCCAAAATGCAAACAGCACTGATTCTCTACAGACCAGAAGTCACCTTCCCTCCCCCAAAGTCGAAGCAACTCTTTGGTCACTTCAAACCCCGTGGACGCACTTTTAAGGGCTGTGTGAAATGTGGTAGTTCCCCTGCCAGCTTCAGTGCCCGGAGAAGAAAGGGAAGCTGTCGTGAGCCTGGGGAGGGGCCCTCAGGACAAGAGGCCAGGGCAGGGGTGGACGAAATGCAGCGCCCAAGAGGGCAGGGCGCGGGGGGCACGAAACGCAGCTGTTTACTGTCAGCCGGTGTTTCCTGAGTCGGGCTTCAGCTGACTGACAGCCACATAACCTTGCGGGGGCCTCAGCTTCCTGGTCTGTAAAGTGGGCTGGTAGCGGCCCCTCTCCGGGATCCTTGGGCGATTCCAATGCTTTAATCCGCGTGGAGCCCTGGGCTCGCTGCTGGACTCACCAAGGCAGAGCCCCATTCTGTCTCCTCTTTAAGGGTGTACAGATTGTTTTGCCTACAGTGTCTGGGCATTTGTTTGGTTAGGGCAGTTTCAATGAGTCTTTGAACCAGCCCTCAGGCACATGGAATGTGCATCTGACTGTGGTAAGCACCCCAGCTGAGATAATGAAGGAAGTTAAGATGGACAGTGCAACCCCTTTCCATTTTCCAAACCAATTTTCAAGCCATCCTGTGAGTGAATTACTAATGCCAGAATTCTCTGCTAGTTCCTCAGATAGGGCTGTTAGGCCTTGTAAATCTTTAGTGATAGTTCAGTCAGGGGCAGTGTTATGTGGGATAAATGTACAGCAACTACCTCCAGTCATAACACAGACTCCCCCTTTCTCAGCTAGCATCATATCTAAGGCCATTCTATTTTCCCATGCCATTCTGCTAGTAGCATCTAATTGTTCTGCAATTCCCTTAACTGCATTCCTGGTGTAACTAATAAATCTCTGTTGATTATAATAGATATAATTAATCCAGTCTACATTTTTATTAATGGTGACCCACCAGAACAAGAATGACTCAAACCCAGCTGCTACCTGATTTCTAGCCTTAAACTCATCTGGAACTCCTCGGGGAACTCCTATATTGTCTAAGTGGGTCCGCTCATCAAAAGAACCAAGTAAACTTCTTTTCTCTCTCCCTCCCTGGGATGATATTCTTGCTTCTTTTTCAAATGCCAGGCTGAATGGGATAGCCAATTGGACCAGACCACAGGTTCTGCCCCACCTCTCAGGCAGTATTGGTCAGAGAACACCCTTTCCACAGGACCACCACAGGTCTGCTCGAGGTCTGACCAAACTGGAGAAATTGTCAGTACGATCACTGCTTACATTCCACACTTGTGTACACAAGGCCATAGTTCCAAGGTCCTGAAATCCTTTCCCCTGTCTAGAGAGACAAGCAGAGTGATTCCTTGGGCCCAGATGGGAGGCAGGTATGGCCTTGATGTTTCCATTTTTGACTGGTGGGAAGAGAGAGGACAATGTACTACAATTTTCACCAGGAGTAGCATTTTGAAAGAGGAGTATCATGCACTTATACTCCTTTTTATGCTTTTCCATACCAAGTGGAAAGGGTACAGTATGAGCTGTGGGCCAGCCTGTTGCACAAGCATAACAGTTGCTTTTGCTTAGACTCTGGACTATATATTTGATCTATTCTACCCAGGCATTTGTGTCCTCATATTCTGTCTCTATTTCTATCGTTTGCTTTAAATCTTCTGCCTTAAGTATCCTAACTGCTTTGGAATTATTTTGAATTGGGGAACTGGCCTTTGGTGGGTTCTCCCATGGTATTTCTGAAGGGTTAGCTGGAGAGGGTGTTGTCAATGTCATATCTACAGGGGGAGTAAGGACTCGGAGAGACAGAACCTCCCCAGGGGATATTTACCTGTAACATCTGCTCCCATTTCAATACTCTATTGACCACTTGGTCCCTGCCACTGCTCCCAGTTTCTGATTTGTCTGCTTTCTTAATAGTTATTACTATTGGATTGCACTGAAGACTTTTGCAGTCTGGGGGGGTATTACCTTTATAAAAGGTTATCTTACCCTTTAATGGCCTTGAACTTGGTGAGACCCATCCCAAATTCATGGTCTATCCCTTATACTGGGTAGTCCACCATACATCATCCCAGGAGGGGCAAGGAGGGGCTTGACTGTAACCATTCCCCACTGGCTCTGGGCATAGGGATTTATTTTCCCTGCTCAGCCATCGCTGGTGCTCTAAATTCCCACAGTCTATTACTTGGCAGGCATCAAACTGCACCATCTGGGACTCCAGACCTTCAGTCACATTTATAACTGATTTGATGGGGCTAGTTGCTTCTCGGGTTTGAAACATCATGGCTAGTAAGATTATTTTCACCTGTAACTTCAGATCTGAATTTCTCCTTTGGTATTCTGATAGGACTAGGGCCATTGTTGACAAGGACAATACACTGCTAAGCTCCCTCCCCCCCCACCCCCACCCCAGTTATTGTTTTTTCAGTGTGATCTTTAAGGGATCTGGGGCTGAAATTATTTTCCAAGACTCAGATGAAGTTGTTGGGTACTTATCATCTGGTTCAGATACCGGTCCCTTTACTCGAGTGTAATGAGTCCAGCCTTTTTCTGCCATTCGGACTGCTGTTTCAGTTCTCAGCAAGACTTGACAGTCCTTCCGATGTCGGTTGGAGTTTGGGCTCTTTCCACAACTTCATTATGACCCAGCTGCCAGGTTGGTGTTGGTGGACTGCAAATTCAAGAGGCGGAGTCTGAGCCAGCAAACCCTGATGTCTGAGGGATGACAAAGTAGAAGACAGGGCCAGTATGTAATTTTGAAGAAAGAGATTCTTACACTCAAAGAAGGCAAGTTCTCCAGACTTCCCAGGGAAGGGCAGACCAAAAAGCATTTCATAAGGAGAAATTCCCAGTTCCCTCCTAGGGATAGTTTGGATTATTAATAGAGCTATAGGTAAACATTTAACCCATGGTAATTTGGTTTCTAAGATCAACTTAGAGAGATTTTTTTTAAGGTTTGGTTCATTCTTTCCACTTTCCCTGAGGATGGTGGGTGCCAGGGTGCATGGAAGTTCCATGTGATATCTAGACCCTGCATAATATTTTGCAACACTCTGGATGTAAAGTGAGAACCATTGTCTGAATCTATGTTTTCTACTAACCCATATTGGGGAGTTATTTGTTCAAGGGTAATTTTCGCAGTCCCTGATGCTGTAGCTGAAGCAAGAGGGTGTGCTTCTACCCACCCTGTCAGGTGATCCACAATAATCAGAACATACTTTAATCAACCTACAGGGGGCATTTCAGTGTAATCAACCTGAATACTCTGGAATGGTCTGAGGCCAGGCTTCCCCCCCCCCCCCCCCCCCGCACTTGCTTTCTTAAAACTTTCTTATTAACTTTCTGACAGACTATGCACCATTCACTTATTTGCTTGGCTATAGTATAAAGGCCCATACACCCAAAATGCTTGAGAACCAGGTTACACATGGCCTGTACTCCCCAGTGACTCCCTTGGTGCAAAACCACTAGTACTTCCCTCATTATTTGCTTATTCAACATCTGTCCAGCCATCTGGGAGGAGCCAATTCCCTTGGCTATCGAAGGCTGCCCCCAGTTGTTCTAGTTCTTTTACTTCCTTTTCAGAGAATACAGGGATTCCAATTTCTTTGGGGATGGAGGGTATCAGGTCCATTAGTTCCAGAGGGGAACAGAGGGAAGGCTCTTTGGCCTTTTCATCCACCAATCTGTTGCCTTTTGCTTTAAAAGTGTAACACTTCTGATGCCCATTTATATGTACCACAGATATTTCCCTTGGTAAGAGCAGACTGGCTAACACTTGTTTTACCAGTTCCACATGGACTAATTCCTTCCCTCTGCTACAAATCAATCCCCTTTCTTCCCAAATTTTTCCAAAGATGTGGACCATGCCAAAGGCATATTTAGACTCTGTGTAGACTGTACAATCTTTTTCCTCTAACAATTTAAGGACTTGATTTAATGCACACTGCTCACAAGTTTGAGCTGACCAATCATTGGGCAGTTGGCCAGTGTCTTTCAACTCACAAGTTAGTCCATCAACAACAGCATAGCCATTGTGTCTTTTTCCTTCCAGAACCCTAGAAGACCCATCTATAAACTATTTTTCCCCCGAATGTAAGGGAAGATCCCCTAGGTCAGGCCAGACTTGGGTTTGGTATTCAATCAAGTCTAGACAATCATGTTCAGGAGTTTCTACTTGATTGGGATCTTTCCAGAAGCTGGGTTGAGACTATGATCAATTGTCCGTACTAAACCATCTTTTTCCATTAGAATAGCCTCATATTTCAGAATTCAGGAATCTGATAACGATCTTCCTGATTTTTGAGACAAAAAAAAGTCCTGACCTGATGAGGGGTGCTAACAACTAAGGCCCCTCCAAAGGTCAGTCTCCTGCTTTCTTCTACTAAGAGAGCAGTTGCTGCCATGGCCTGAACACAGCCTGGCCATCCCCTGGAGACAGGGTCCAGGATTCTGGAAAGAAAGGCCATGGGCTTCCTTTGCCCCCCCTTTCCCCCCCCCCCCCAGATCTGTGTTAGGACTCCCAAGGCTGTACCCTTATCTGCTGTAACAAACAGATAGAAAGGCCTCTCAAGGGAGGGAAGGGCTAGACAGGGGCTTGCACTAATGCCCATTTGAGTCTCTCTAAGGCCTTTACTTCGTTCTTCTTCCATTCTAACTTGTCAGGCTCGTCCTCCAGGGTTTTTGGTATAACACTTTGGTTTGGGATGCATAAGAATCTCTCCATAATCTACAATATCCCACCAATCCCAAAAATCTTCTTAGTTCTCTTTTTGTCCAGGGAAGAGGTAATTCAGTAATGGCCTGAATTCTTTCTGGATTTATCTTCCTCTTTACCTCACTAATGAGATGTCCCAGGTATCTGACTTCCTTTTCTACAAATTATAGCTACTTTTTGACACTCATAGCCCTTGATCCCCCAGGAAATTCAATAAACTCCTTGTAGTTCAGACCACTATCTGCCTTTCTTCACCTGATAATAGCATATCATCTACATATGGTAAAAGGGAAATTTCAGGTGGCAGTGCAAATATCTCCACTACTTTTTCCATTCCTACTCAAAGAGGTTGGGGGATTCTGTGAGGCCTTGGGGTACAACTGTCCACCTATACTGCTGTATTCTTCCAGTAGAGGGATCCTCCCACTCAAAGGCAAACAAGTCCCTACTCTCTGGGTCAAGGAGACAGGCTCAAAAGGGATCTTTAGATCTATTACACTAAACCATTTATGATGGCAGGGGATCTTACTAAGTAAGGAGAGTGTATGGGTTTGGGACTACTGGGTGTTGAACCTGAATGATTTGATTAATGGCCCTTAGATCCTGTACCAACCTCCAACTACTGTCTGATTTCTGAACAAGCAAGATAGGAGAATTGAAGGGAGACATGCAGGGCTCCAAGAGTCCATCCCGAAGGAGGCCTTCAATGATGGGTTGAAGTCCCTGCCTCCTCTTAAGGGGGATGGGCTATGTCTTTGACAAATAATTTCCCCTTCCTTTGTCAATTTGATTTTAATAGGGGGTACCTGCAAAGCCCCTCTATTCCCTTCTCTTACCCACACTTCCTCTCTGATATCTTTTTCATCTTCTTCAGTAAGCATGGCTAAGACTACTTCTATCTGACAAACCCTTACTTCCAAATCCAAACCCATGAATACTATTAAATCCCTTCCCAACAAGTTAGTCCAGGCTTCTGGGATGTACAACAAAGGGCTTACAATTCAATTATCTGCCCAACAAATATTACTGGGAGAAAGAATGGGGACCTCAAATTTTTCTCCTTTTACCCCTGACACTGTAAGGGTACTTCCAGAGAATTTGGTTCCTCTGGGGAGATGAGTCACAGAGGATCAGGCTGGGCCAGTGTCCACTAGAAATGTAATTTCTTCCTGATATGGGCCCACCTTTAGGCTCCTGGTGGAGTTTAGAAGTGAGGAGCCTCAGACTCCCCTAATCCTCAAAATTCATGAGGGAATTACCTGACTCTCTTTCTTTAAACTTGGGCATTCCCTTTTGAAATGACCAGGCCTTCCACAGTGATAGCACCCGCAGAGCCTTCATTCTCCTTGTCCGCTTATCTAAATAAGCACATTTTGCATCTTTATCTCACCTCTGCCTGTTCCCTCCCTGCCTTGTCTCCAGCCTTTTCCTAACCATTTGATCCACTGTGCTGCTAATCATAACCTTTGCTTTCTGTTTTTGCTTTTCCTCTTCTCTCCTTACAAACACTTTCCGGGACTCTCTCCATAACTCTTCCAATGGCTTATCCATCCATCCATCCTTCTATTTTCTGAATCTTCTTCTGAATGTCAGGCTAAGACCCTTTCACATAGCTGATTTTAACATTCCCTGAGCCACAGGATCATCAGGGTCCATCCCTGAATATTTCCTCACTTGGTCCCTCAATCATTGCAGGTAAGCAGAGGGAGTTTCATCCCTCTCCTGGGCTGCTTCAAAGGCCTTATTCAAGTTTTGAGATTTGGGTACAGCCAGTTTGATCCCCTGTATAACGAGGTCTCTAAGATCTTTCATTTCTGCTCTGTCCCCCAGGTCATTATTATCCCAAATAGGGTCTGTGTTTGGGAACTTCTGTTCTGCTACCATTATCCCCTGTCCGGGTGGATGCTGCCTTTCTCACTCCTTCATAGCTGCCCTCTGCACCATTCCTCTTTCTTCTCCAGTAAAGAGAATATTCAATATGAACGTAAGTTCAGACCAGGTGTATAAACTAGGACCTAGGAATTGATCTACTTGTTCAGCCAGCCCCACTGGATCTTCCATTAGAGATTTCATCTCCTTTTTGAAGTTCCTTACTTCAATACTTGTTAGTGGGGCATTTACATAGCCAATTTCCCCTGGCCCCATTGGTACTTCTCTCAGGGGATACAAAGACTAAATGGAGTTTTGTTCTTTCACTCTCTTTTCCTCAGATGCTCTGGGGAATGGGAAATTTTGTATATTTTTCTTACACTGTTCCAATTCTTTCCTCAGCTGTTGGTGGGTTGTAACCAGTGGGGCTGTTGGCCCTGCTTGATTCTCCAGTTCCCCAGGGTTTACAATGGGTTCTGTTGGACCCTCTATGTCTAATGGCCCTTCTCCTGGGAGGGGAGGGGGAACATAAGGAGGAGGGAGATTAGACAGGGCGTTCCAGGGTTTAGTTTCTACAGCTTTTGTTTCTGCAGCCTTAGTTTCTGCAAGCTTAGTCTGGGGCCTGGATTTTCAGCTTTCATAGGATAGAAAGTGGCCCTCCTTCCCTTTAACCAGCACATGGCATATCAGACTCTTCTTTGGAGAAGGGTGTTTTTCCATTAACATACAATACAGGCTCAGCACAAAGCCAATCCTCATCTGCCCCGTATTTTGGCCAGAATACATCACACAGTAAAATACTTCCCTTCGTCCTGATACAATAGCAGTATTTAATCATTTTCTGCTTATCTTTTCCCTTGGTCCCATCACTATCGGTCCAGTACCTTAACATCCTCCCTAGTGGACTATCTGGAGGAATGTCTCCAGGGGATCCTACAGATTCCTCCTTCCCCCTTTTCCCAGTTGACTGACTGCCTCTCTTTCTCATTCTGAATCTTGTCTGGGTCTCTTTGTTTTGAATCTTTTGCTTTGTCCATATCCGGCCTTTTCCCTCACGGGAGAAGGGAAATGCGAATTGGGACTCCGCACTCACTTCACACTGTATGTCACATGCATCTCAAGCACACACAGTGAACCTCAGACTCATCAGAATTCCCGACCACCAAGGTAATACTTAATAGCCTTTGTTTTTACCTTGGGCCATGCATGGAGTCATCTGATCAACAAGAGGCAGATTTTCCCTTTCCTTTTTCTTGTTCACAATCAGCAGATCTAAGTGTCTGTTCTCCCGCCTCCTGGCTGCCAGATGTGAGGCCCCCACCAGTGGAGTCCAAGACTGCTTAAACAGCGGGGCGCACCTCCCTGTCATACACCCCCTGAAGCCTCAGAATCCCAGGTGAGCCCCCAAAGCTGTTAGAAAGAAATCTTCTTCTGGAAGAAAATAAGGCTTACTCGATTGTAGAGAAGAAAATAATTTATTCTCAATCTTGCAAGAAGGGGCACACAATCAGTAAACATGGCTGGCGCTCTGAACAAAGAAAAATGACACAATTTATACCCCTAAACCTAGCACGCGAGCCCTTCCTCTGTTTCTCTATAAATTGGATACGTCAGAAGTTACAGCCTATCCAAGAAGATCTAACTTTCCTACACAAAAGTTTGTGATTAACTGCTTCCCCCATCATATTCCAACCATTTTAGTTTTTACCTGCTTCCCTTTGTCAAATAAGGAATGGAATTTTGTGCTGAATTGGTTTTGACTTAGCTCTTTCTTGGGCATCTTTTTTATTGCCTATATGACTGGCTTAAGCTGGTTTCCTTTGTTGCTGTTTAACCTGGGAGTGGGAGGCTGAGGCAGTAGGCTGCCAGGTTACATTAATCATTATTTTCTTCCTTTATGTGAAAACTAAACTAATCTTTGTTTCTTACACAGCCAGGGCCCTGTGTCCACTGTGTGTGCCCAGCCAGGGCTCTGTGTTTGCTGTCGTGCCCAGCCAGGGCCCTGTGTCCACTGTGTGTGCCCAGCTGGGACCCCATGTCCACCACATGTGCCCAGCCGAGGCCCTGTGTCTGCTCTGTGTGCCCAGCCAGGACCCCGTGTCCACTGTATATGTCCAGCCCAGGCCCCATGTCCACTAGTGTGCCCAGCCAGGGCTCTGTGTTTGCTGTTGTGCCCAGCCGGGGCCCTGTGTCCACTGTGGGTGCCCAGCCAGGGCCCCATGTCCACCGTGTGCACCCAGCTGGGACCCCGTGTCTGCTGTATGTGCCCAGCCGGGGCCCCATGTCCACTGTGTGTGCCCAGCCAGGGCTCTGTGTTCACTGTTGTGCCCAGCCAGGGCCCTGTTTTCCCTGTGTGTGCCCAGCCAGGACCCCGTGTCTGCTGTGTGTGCCCAGCCAGGGCCCTAGGTTTGCCATGTGTGCCCAGCCAGGGCTCCATGTCTACCCTGTGTGCCCAGCCAGGGTCCCATGTCCACCGTGTGTGCCCAGCCAGGGCCCCGTGTCTGCCATGTGTGCACAGCCAGGACCCCATGCCCACCATGTGTGCTCAGCTGGGACCCCATGTTCCCTGTGTGTACCCAGCCAGGGCCCCACATCCACCATGCGTGTCCAGCTGGGGCCCCATGTCCTCTATGTGTGCCCAGCCAGGGCTCTGTGTTCCCTGTGTGTGCCCAGCCAGGGCCCCGTGTCTGCTGCATGTAGGAGCGCTGCATATTGCTCAGATTTGGTGGACAACTGGTGAGGGTCTTGGTCTCACCATGTGTAGCAGTTTGATATAATTGATGAATTCCAAAAAGAAATATCGGATTATGCTCATAATCTGATCTATGCCTGGGCATGATTGAGTTATGATTAGGGCATTGAGTCTCCACCCCTTGGTGGGTGGGAACTCACAGATAAAAGGCATGGCAAAGGACAGAGTTGAGGGCTTCTGATGTTGGAGTTTTGATGTTGGAGTTTGATGCTGAAGACTTAAGCTGGAGCCTGGGAAGTCAGCACACAGAGGGAAGAAAAGCCAGTGCCAGGAAGGAAGGAACCTTGAAGCCAGAGAAAAGCAAGTCCCAGTAACGCAGGAACGCAGGAAGCCTGAACCTTCCCAGACGTCAGCAGCTATCTTGCTCCAAATAGACTTCGGTGAGGGAAGCTCCTACCCAAATAAATACCCTTTATAAAAGCCAACCCCTTTCTGGTATTTTGCATCAGCCCCCTTTGGCTGACTCACACACCATGGAAGCGAACTGGCCCTGGGCTTCCTGTCCCCATGGGCAGCCCAGGGCCTGGCCGACACCACCACAGAGAAAGACGCAGAGCGCTACCCTGGGAGGCGCAGGGCCGGTGAGCCCGCTCCCACAAGCGAGGAAGACGGCGTCGGCGCACAAGGGGAGGGCGGCGCAGAGCAGCCGCCGCACAGGCGAATCCAAGCCCCCCAAGCGCGCTGAGAGCACTCAGAGAAGCCGAAGAGGTTTCAGGCTACGTCACCACGAAAAAGCTCCTGGAAGAAGCTGTCCTCAAGCCGGTGTGTCCCGGAGACAGGGACGGGGCAGGGACTTCAGGAACGGTCTCTTGGCAGGGATGAGGCTGTAGGGGCCCGGAGACGACCCACCCCACCCGGCTCTCCCAGTTCCTATCACCTCCCCCAGGCCACCTTCGGGGTCACTGGGAAACTACTGGCCGCAGGGTCAGAAGTCTCCGCCCCAGGGCAGCCCTCTGCTTCCTGGAGATAACTTCCCTCTGTGGGCCTCGCCCTCGGCTTCCTGGAGATAACGTCCCTCTGCGGGTCCACCCTCTGCTTCCTGGAGATAACAGTCGCTCTGCGGCCTCAGCTTCTTCATCTCTGACACGCCCAGGGGCTAGCGAACATCTCACCTTTCCTTATTCCCTCCCTGCCTGACTGCCGGTAAATTCCTCAAAACAGCAAGTTTTCTCTACGTTGCTCACTACGCACCGTGGTGCGTACAGCAGTACCTTGCACACACGCGTGAGAACGGAATAAATGAAAGATCCATGGATCTTACGAGACGCTAGCAACCTAAATTCACATGCAGCAGATCTAGAACACGGAAAGTAAAAATCCCGTAATTGCACCTGGAGACAACCATCGTTAACTGTTCTGTGTTTCCCCCTTTTTTCCTATTCATACATCAAAGTTGGCTGGAGGGAGAGGTTTGGGGAAAAAAAAGGCTCATCCACTTCAAATTGCTCTACAGCTTTTAGTTGTGATCTACCACATGGACACTTTTCTCTGTCAGCAGCTAGAGTCCTATCTCCTTTTTAGATTGGGCCGTGTGGTATCTGTGTTTTTGTAGCTTAGCTTAGTTAACTATTGCCGTGCCTGCTTTTCTCCAATTATTCTACTAGTAAGTATGAAGCCTCAATAAATATTCTTGTTCTCATTTCCTTGGACATGAGAGGGAATGCTTCTATAATTCCTAATTCAAGTGGAAATACTCCATCAAAAGTTATGAACATTCTGAATTTTAATAGATATTACCAAATTGTTCTCCAAAAAGGTCATCACTTTCCACCTGTAACCAACAAAGGAGGTCAAAATCATTAAAGTTTGTCATTGGCAGGGTTGAAGTATTTTCATAAGCCTGTTGGCCAGTTGAATGTACTCTTCTGTGACGTGCTTGCTCCTGAGTGTCCCGTGCTTTAACAGGGCTGTTTTGCTCTTTAATTGGTTGGTAGTTCTGGATATAAGCTAGGCTTGAAGCTTTGCTGTCTCCACTTTTTCACTTGTCACCGAGTTATTTTAACCCCTTCCTCCCCCCACACACCTTGCCACTTCCGTCCTGAGTTGAGCACCCCCACCCCCGCCCCGCCCTGGGCCCGGAGGGCTCTGCTCAGGCAGAGGCTGCAAAAGGGGGCTGCCTGCTCTCACCCATCCCCACCACAGCCCGGACCCCAGCAGGCTCCATGGAGGGGGGCTGCTGGGTGCTCAGGCCCCCTGAACTCCGGGGCCGACTGTGGAGAGAAAAGACAGGGGCCCACGGAGGTGCTGACCAGCTCATGTTGTCCTGCGTTTCCCTAAGGCTGGTGCATTCCGCCGGATAAAAAGTGTACAAATACATCACATCTCTTCTCGCCTCTGCCTGCCCTCAGCAACTACCATGGCCACTTTCTTAAATGATACTGCAGGGACAGATACTGGACATTGTTTATCCTGCCATAACCCACTGAATGGACTGGGGGAGAGTGGAAACTACAAGGTAAACCATAATGCATGTGGTGCAGCAGTGCTCCAAAATGTATGCACCAAATGCAATGAATGTGCCACAACGATGAGGGAGGTTGTTGATGGGGGAGGGGTGGGGGGTGGGGTATGTGGAAGCCTCATATTTTTTAATGTAACATTTTTTGTGATCTATGTATCTCCAAAAAAAAATACAATAAAAAATGCTCACACACACAAAAAGTGTACAAATAGGGAAATGTTCACAGCTCTGCCATTACCCCCCCCACACACACACACATATGCGCTGGACCAGTTAGGCTTGGACAGGAGAAAAATGTTTCCAGAAAATGAGCCCTGGGAGGAACACTTCCTCTGTAGTCCATGTTTCTGGCTTTTTTTGCTTTATGTTAGCTCTTACAAGGGCAGTGTGAGGTGGGCATTATATTTACTTTTGTTTTTTAGGAGACACTGGGGATTGAACCCAGGACCTCCTGAATGGGAAGCAGGCGCTCAACCACTGATCTAACATCCGCTCTGTGATGAAGCATTTTTTTAACTCCTTGCTAGAGAAGAGAAAACTGAGGCTTAGCAGCAAAGCTTTAACTGGAACTTCTCTCCCTTGCTCACAAGTAGGTGAGATGCTTTTTTAAAAAAGAAAAAAGGGTGGTGGTTGTAATTGCCCCAAAACCCTCCCGCTGCCAGATGTGATCGCCAGGAGCTCGTTTCATTTTCCATCAGGGTGTTTCTGGTGGGGAACGTGACCCTCAGCAGCGGGTCGTGTGCCCCCCACCCCTGCACCCCTGCACCCCTGCACCCCTGCACCCTGCACCCTGCACCCTGCACCCCTGCACCCCTGCAGTGCCAGGGCAGCAGCTGCCCGTGCTGGAGCAGGGCGGGTGGTGGCAGCTGCGGGCAGGGCCTCTATGTAACTGGGGAGGGGCTGTGTGCATGGACCACGTTTACTACGTCCTGACACGCTCCTTCCATGTGAACGTGGGGCTTTGTATGTGTGTGTGTGTCACCTCCTGCAGCTCTGACCAGTTCAAAGAGAACTCAACTCGGAACCCGACCGCCACGGGACTGTCTCACAGATTGCTAAAGCTAATTTTCAAAAATGATTGAAACAAGATGATGCAACAAAATGAGACAGATTCCGGGTGCCGCAGACACAGAAGAACACAGAGAGCAGACAACTTGGGGGGGGGGGGGGGGGGGAGAACTAACTAAATAAGTTTTTTAAAAAAGCTTTAAAAAAACTACTGAGCATGATCAGTCACATTGCTCTCCCTTGAAAATGTTACAATGGATAATTTTGTGAGGACAGAAATATTCTTTTTATTTGTTCTAAATAAAATGGTTATTTAGAACATTTTGTTATCACGTTTTTGAATTTCCATTTTTGTAAATATTTTATAATGTGCATAAGAGCTAGTACAGTGGACAAATATATTCTCTGCAGATAAACATGCAGTTTAAGTGTAAGGATGGTGCTTTTAACACCTCGGAGACCACTAAGCCCCGATAACTAGTTTTTTTCTATGGCTCTGCCCTTCCAAACACTCAACAAACCTCTCTTTGTGCTTTTTAAAGACTGGGAGCATCGATTAGAGAACAGGGCATCCAGTTCAGGGCTTCGGGCCGGATAGGAGACCTGCCTGCGCGGCGCCCCTCCCCGCCAGAGGCCCGGCCCCAGGAATTCAGAGCTGCGGGGCCCCCGAGGCCACGTGCGGTCCCGGTTGCAGGCGCTGTCTCGCCCCGCCCGCGGGCCCCGCTCACGGGCTGGGGTCTCCTGCGGGAGGCCCCACCACGGCCCGGCCGAGGGGCGCGGGGTCGAGGGGGCGCGGCGGGGCGCCTGCCCCACGGCGGCTCCTCGGGACCCGCGGGAGGTGACGCGGAGCTTAAATGGAGAGGGGTTCCCGGGGCTGCCCCGCCAGAGCGAGGCCTTCGGTAAACGCCGTGCGGGAAGGCCAGGGCACTTGGTCTCTGGGGAAGATGCAAAGTTCCCGGAGAGGAGAAAATCCCCTCGGCTCACCCGCGACCCGGCGCCCCGCGGACACCGCACCCACCCCCACCCCCTGGCTTTTGCGCCTGGGCAAGACTCAGCCCGGAGGCTCGCCCCCTCACCCCCAAATTACACTGAAAAAGCACGGGGCCAAAAAGATGGTGAGCAGCTTGGACTAGCGTGACCACGTACGTCAAGTGGGGAAGCATCCGCTGCGTTTAGACGCGACAAACGCAGGCACTAAAAACCCAAAATAAGGCCGCATTTTGCACTTCTGCCTTTGGGCGGGTTTCCCCTCCCATTTCCAGGGTTTGTGTCGTGCTCTGTCTTTCGTTTCAAATGTTCGGATTAAAAAGAGAAGCTCAGCACAGGGGTTAGCCTGCGGCCCCGCCTTCCTCCCCGGGCGTCGGCCTCGCTGGCGGGGGGAGCCCGTGCGCTCCGGTTACCGCGCCGGAGGGAGGGACCGCTCCGTGCCCCGCAGGCTCGCCGTCTGGGGGGACCTGGACCCGCACCCGGGCCGCGGCGGCCCCAGCCAGGGAAGCGGCTGCGCCCGCGGTCCGGGGCCGCGCGCTGCCTGAGGAGGTCGGGGCGCCCCCCGGCCGCAGCCGGCGCTGCTGGCGCGTTCCGCCCAGCTCTGTGGGGAAACTGGAAAGAAAGAAGCGAGCGGAAAGGCAGAGCCTGCTCAGGGATCCGGGTCTTAGGTAGAGCCCCGAGCCCTTCTCGGAGGGGTGCGATGGGGTTTTCCTTTAAAGGGACCTGCTTCCTGCCGAGCGCCGCGTCCAGGAACGGCTCCCGCCTGACGGGTTGGGAAGACTCGGCGCGGTAGGGGGCCAGCGCGGAGGAGAGTCAGGGGAGCCAGGGCCCTGGCCCTGAGGGGGCAGGGGGCTCCTGAAGAGACAAATCAGAATCTAGCCGGGGGTGGGGGCGGGGGCGTTCCTGAAAAGTCAACGTGAGAAGACAAGGAAGTTGTCTTCACCTCTTTGCTCTTGAGTTATTGAGAAACTCACAATTAAGGAACTAGGTGTCGGAACATTCGCAGACTCCTTCATACAGCGAAGATGCAATTTGGGGAGATCGGGTTTTTTCATGCAAAGAATCCTGGGTTTAACATTCAGAGACTAGCTTCTCCTCTTGGCCACTACACACAGTGTGTGCACTTGGCACGTGCAGTCGTAACGCAGATTTCTCCAGCTAAGAGAAGACAACAAACCTCTCATTAGCCAAACTTCAAGAAAAGACATCGAGGTACACAAAGCCCGGCCAGGTGCCCTGTAGCTTCACCTGCGTTTTTCTACCCTGAAAAGGGGGAGGATTGTCTCAACGTTACAGAGAAAAATTAATGCCCAGAGAGTGAAAACTATGTTTTCCAGGGGCCAGAGGTCAGCTCTTCTCCCACGCCTTCTCCCTCTACCTCCTGACCTTGCGCCCTGGGTCTCCACTATCCCACCCTGTCCAAGGGTGGACTCACCACAAGGGCGTCCTTGGGGACGTCTGCGGCAGAGGCAGGAGGAGGGGAGCCCATCTCCACTTCTCATCAGAGAAGCCCAGGACAGCTCAGCCAGCAACCAAGAAGGCAGAGGACAGGCGTGGGTGAAGGTGGTCTCACAAGTCACCCACAGCAGAAAGCCAACTGCTGAGTCTGAGAACGGCCCTAGTGCATGTCTTTTTTTTTGTTTTATATATATATAGGTAGATATAGATAGATTTTACTTTTAAAAGACACATAGATCACATAAAATCTAGTTCATATCTCTAAAGCCAGATAGAGGGAAGAGGTTGTGGCTCAACAGAGCATCCACCTACCATATAGGAGTCAAGGGTTCAGTATCCAGGGCCTCCTGGCTGGAGTGGTGAGCTGGCCCACCTGCAGTGCTGCTGCATGCAAGGAGTCCAGCCCACACAGGGATGCCCCTGCATAAGGGTGCCCCCACACAAGTGTAAGAAAGAAAGATTAGTTTTCACATAAACGAAGAAAATAATGACTAATGTAACCTGGTAGCCTACTGCCTCAGTCTCCCACTCCCAGGTTAAACAGCAACAAAGGAAACCAGCTTAAGCCAGTCCTATAGGCAATGAAAAAGATGCCCAAGAAAGAGCTAAGTCAATACCAATTCAGCACTAAATTCTGTTCCTTATTTGACAAAGGGGAGCAGGTAAAAACAAAAATGGTTGGAATGTGATGGGGGAAGCGGTTAATCACAAACTTCTGCGTGGGAAAGTTAGATCTTCTCGGAGAGGCTGTAACTTCTGAAGTATCCAATCTATGGAGAAACAGGAAGGGCTTGTGTGCTAGGTTTAGGGGTATAAGTTGTATCATTTTTCTTTGTTCGGGGCGCCAGCCATGTTTTCTGGTTGTGCGCCCTTTCTTGCAAGATTGAGAATAAATTCTTTTCTTCTCCACAATCAGGTGAGCCTTATTTTCTTCCAGAAGAAGATTTCTTTCTAACAGCTGTGGGGGCTTGTCCAGGATTCTGAGGCTTCAGAGATGGACCCCTGGGGTGGATGACAAGGAGGCGCACCCCATTGTTTAAGCAGTCTTGGACTCCACCAGCAGGGGCCTTGACTCTGGCACCCGGGAGGCCCGAGAACAGACACTTAGATCGCTGATTGTGGAGGAGAAAAAGGTTAGGGAAAATCTGCCTCTTGTTGACCAGGTGACTCCATGCATGGACCAAGGTAAGAACAAAGGCTATTAAGTATTACCTTGGTGATCGGGAATTCTGATGAGTCTGAAGTTCACTGTGTGTGCTTGAGACGCGTGACATACAGTGTGAAGTGAATGCGGAGTCCCAGTTCACATTTCCCTTCTCCCGTGAGGAAAAGGGCTGGATATGGAAAAAGCAAAAGATTCAAAAGAAAGTGACCCAGACAAGATTCAGAATGGGAAATAGAGGCAGTCAGTCAACTGGGAAAAAGGGGGAAAGGGGTATCTGTAGGATCCCCTGGAGACATTCCTCCAGATAGTCCACTAGGGAGGATGTTAAGGAATTGGACCGATAGTGATGGGACCAAGGGAAAAGACAAGCAGAAAATGATTAATTACTGCTGTTGTATCTGGACCAAGGAAAGTGCTTTACTGCCTGATGTTTTCTGGCCAAAATTCGGGGCAGATGAGGATTGGCTTTGTGCTGACCTTGTACTGTATGTTAATGGAAAACACCCTTCTCCAAAGAAGAGGCTGATATGCCATGTGCTGGTTAAAGGGAAAGGGGGTCACTTTCTATCCTATGAAAGCTGAAAATCCAGGTCCCAAGACTAAGCTTGCAGAACCTAAGGCTGCAGAAACTAAGGCTGCAGAAACAAAAGCTGTAGAAACTAAACCCTGGGACCCCCTGCCTAATCTCCCTCCTCCTTATGTTCCCCCTCCCCTCCCAGGAGAAGGGCCATTAGACTTAGAGGGTCCAACAGAATTCATTGTAAATGCTGGGGAACCAGAGAATCAAGCAGGGCCAACAGCCCCACTGGTTACAACCCACCAACAGCTGAGGAAAGAATTGGAACAGTGTAAGAAAGATATACAAAATTTTCCATTCCTAAGAGCATCTGAGGAAAAGAGAGTGAAAGAACAAAACCCCATTGAGCCTTTGTATCCGCTGAGAGAAATACCAATGGGGCCAGGGGAAATTGGCTATGTAAATGCCCCACTGACAAGTACTGAAGTAAGGAACTTCACAAAGGAGATGAAATCTCTAATAGAAGATCCAGTGGGGCTGGCTGAACAAGTAGATCAATTCCTAGGTCCTAGTTTATACACCTGGCCTGAACTTATGTCTGTACTGAATATCCTCTTCATGGGAGAAGAAAGAGGAATGGTGTGGAGGGCAGCTATGAAGGAGTGAGAAAGGCAGCATCCACCCAGACAGGGGGTAATGGCAGCAGAACAGAAGTTCCCAAACACAGACCCTAATTGGGATAATAATGACCTGGGGGACAGAGCACAAATGAAAGATCTTAGAGATCTCATTATACAGGGGATCAAATTAGCTGTACCCAAATCTCAAAACTTGAATAAGGCCTTTGAAGCAGCCCAGGAGAGGGATGAAACTCCCTCTGCTTACCTGCAATGATTGAGGGACCAAGTGAGGAAATATTCAGGGATGGACCCTGATGATCATGTGGCTCAGGGAATGTTAAAAGTCAGCTATGTGAAAGGGTCTTGGCCTGACATTCAGAAGAAGATTCGGAAAATAGAAGGATGGATGGATAAGCCATTGGAAGAGTTATTGAGAGAGTCCCAGAAAGTGTTTCTAAGGAGAGAGAAGGAAAAGCAGAAACAGAAAGCAAAGGTTATGATTAGCACAGTGGATCAAATGGTTAGGAAAAGGCTGGAGACTAGTCAGGGAGGGAACAGGCAGAGGTGAGATAAAGATGCAAAATGGGCTTATTTAGATAAGGGGACTGGGAGAATGCAGGCTCTGCGGGTGCTATCACTGTGGCAGGCCTGGTCATTTCAAAAGGGAATGTCCAAGTTTAAGCAGAGTCAGGTAATTCCCCTCATGAATTTTGAGGATTAGGGGGTTCTGAGGCTCCTTACTTCTAAAGCCCACCGGGAGCCTTTAGTAAATCTAAGGGTGGGCCCATATCAGGAAGAAATTACATTTCTAGTGGACACTGGCCTGCCAGATCCTCTGTGACTCATCTCCCCAGAGGAACCAAATTCTCTGGAAGTTCCCTTACAGTCTCAGGGGTAAAAGGAGAAGGATTTAAGGTCCCCATTCTTTCTCCCAGTAATACTTGTTGGGCAGACAATTTAATTGTAAGCCCTTTGTTGTGCATACCAGAAGCTGGAACTAACTTGTTGGGAAGGGACTTAATAGTATTCATGGGTTTGGATTTGGAAGTAAGGGATGAGCAGATAGAAGTAGTCTTAGCCATGCTCACTAAAGAAGATGAAAAAGATATCAGAGAGGAAGTGTGGGTAAGAGAACGGAACAGAGGGGATTTGCAGGTACCTCCTATTAAAATCAAATTGGAAAAGGAAGGGGAAATTATTTGTCAAAGACAATATCCCATTCCCCTTAAGGAGAGGCAGGGACTTCAACCCATCAGGGAAGGCCTCCTTCGGGATGGACTCTTGGAGCCCTGCATGTCTCCCTTCAATTCTCCTATCTTGCTTGTTCAGAAATCAGACAGTAGTTGGAGGTTGGTACAGGATCCAAGGGCCATTAATCAAATCATTCAGGTTCGACACCCAGTAGTCCCAAACCCATACACTCTCCTTACTTAGTAAGATCCCCTGCCATCATAAATGGTTTAGTGTAATAGATCTAAAAGATGCCTTTTGGACCTGTCCCCTTGACCCAGAGAGTAGAGACTTGTTTGCCTTTGAGTGGGAGGATCCCTCTACAGGAAGAAAACAGCACTATAGGTGGACAGTTTACCCCAAGGCTTCACAGAATCCCCCAACCTCTTTGGGCAGGAACTGGAAAAAGTATTGGAGAAATTTGCAGTCCCACCTGAAATTTCCCTTTTACAATATGCAGATGATATGCTATTATCAGGTGAAGAAAGGCAGATAGTGGTCTGAACTACAAGGAGCTTATTGAATTTCCTGGGGGATCAAGAGCTAAGAGTGTCAAAAATTAAGCTACAATTTGTAGAAAAGGAAGTCAAATACCGGAGTCATTTCATTAGTGAGGGAAGGAGGAAGATAAATCCAGAAAGAATTCAGGTCATTACTGAATTACCTCTTCTCTGGACAAAAAGAGAACTAAAAAGATTTTTGGGATTGGTGGGATATTGTAGATTATGGATAGATTCTTATGCATCCCAAACCAAAGGGTTATACCAAAAACTGTTGGAGGAGGATCCTGACAAATTAGAATGGAAGGAGGATGAAGTAAAGGCCTTAGAGGGGCCCAAACAGGCATTGGTGCAAGCCCCTGTTCTAGCCCTTCCCTCCCTCGAGAAGCCTTTCTATCTGTTTGTTACAGCAGGTAAGGGGACAGCCTTGGGAGTCCTAACCCAGATCTGGGGAGGCCAAAGGAAGCCTGTGGCCTTTCTTTCCAGAATCCTGGACCCTGTCTCCAGGGGATGGCCAGGCTGTGTTCAGTCCGTGGCAGCAACTGCTCGCTTAATAGAAGAAAGCAGGAAACTGACCTTTGGAGGGGCCTTAGTTGTTAGCACCCCTCATCGGGTCAGGACTATTTTGTCTCAAAAAGCAGGAAGATGATTAACAGATTCCTGAATTCTGAAATATGAGGCTATTCTAATGGAAAAAGATGATTTAATACTGACAATTGATCATAGTCTGAACCCAGCTTCTTTCCTTTGGAAAGGTCCCGACCAAGTAGAAACTCCTGAACATGATTGTCTAGACTTGATTGAATACCAAACCCGAGTCCAGCCTGACCTAGGGGGTCTTCCCTTACATTCAGGGGGAAAATTGTTTATAGATGGGTCTTCTAGGGTCCTGGAAGGAAAAATGCACAATGGCTATGCTGTTGTTGATGGACTAACTTATGAGGTGAAAGAAGCTGGCCGACTGCCCAATGATTGGTCAGCTCAAACTTGTGAGCTGTATGTATTAAATCAAGCCCTTACATTGTAGGAGGAAAAAGATGGAACAGTCTACACAGAGTCTAAATATGCATTTGGCATGGTCCACATCTTTGGAAAAATTTGGGAAGAAAGGGGATTAATCAATAGCAGAGGGAAAGAATTAGTCCATGTGGAACTGGTAAAACAAGTGTTAGCCAGTCTGCTCTTACCAAGGGAAATATCTGTGGTACATATAAATGGGCATCAGAAGTGTCACACTTTTGAAGCAAAAGGCAACAGATTGGTGGATGAAAAGGCCAAAGAGGCTTCCCTCTGTTCCCCTCTGGAACTAATGGTCCTGATACCCTCTAATCCCAAAGAAATTGGAATCCCTGTACTCTCTGAAAAGGAAGTAAAAGAACTAGAACAACTGGGGGCAACCTTAGATAGCCAAGAGAAGTAGCTCCTCCCAGATGGCCAGCAGATGTTAAATAAGCAAGTAGTGAGGGAAGTACTCATGGTTTTGCACCAAGGGAGTCACTGGGGAGTACAGGCCCTGTGTGACCTGGTTCTCAAGCATTTTGGGTGTATGGGCCTTTATACTATAGGCAAACAAGTGAATGGTGCATAATCTGTCAGAAAGTTAATAAGAAAGTTTTAAGAAAGCAAGTGCCGGGGGGGAGGGAGCCTGGCCTCAGATCATTCCAGAGCGTTCAGGTTGATTACACTGAAATGCCCCCTGTAGGTCGATTAAAGTATGTTCTGGTAATTGTGGATCACCTGACAGGGTGGGTAGAAGCATACCCTCTTGCTTCAGCTACAGCATCATGGACTTCAAAAATTGCCCTTGAACAAATCATTCCCTGATACAGGTTAGTAGAAAACATAGATTTAGACAATGGTTCTCACTTTACATCCAGAGTGTTGTAAAATATCATGCAGGGTCTAGGTATCACATGGAACTTCCATGCACCCACCATCCTCAGGGAAAGTGGAAAGAATGAACCAAACCTTTAAAAAAATCTCTCTAATTTGGTTTTAGAATCCAAATGACCATGGGTTAAATGTTTACCTATAGCTCTGTTTAGAATCCTAACTGCCCCTACAAGGGAACTGGGAATTTCTCCTTATGAAATGCTTTTTGGCCTGCCCTCCCTGGGAAGTCTGGAGAACTCCCCTCCTTTGAGTCGAAGGATCTTTCTTCAAAATTATATACTGGCCCTGTCTTCTACTTTGTCATCCCTCAGACATCGGGGTTTGCTGGCTCAGAATCCGCCTCTGGAATTTGCAGTCCACCAACACCAACCTGGCAGCTGGGTCATAATCAAGTTGTGGAAAGAGCCCAAACTCCAGCCGACCTGGGAAGGACTGTCAAGTCTTGCTGAGAACTGAAACAGCAGTCCAAATGGCAGAAAAACGCTGGACTCATTACATTCAAGTAAAGGGACCGGTACCTGAATCAGACGATAAGTACCCACCTACTTCATCTGAGTCTTGGAAAATAATTTCAGCCCCAGATCCCTTAAAGATTACACTGAAAAAAACAATAACTGTGTGGGGGGGTGTTGAGCTGTGTATTGTCCTTGTCAACAATGGCCCTAGTCCTATCAGAATACCAAAGGAGAAATTCAGATCTTAAGTTACAGGTGAAAGTAATCTTACTAGCCATGATGTTTCAAACCCGAGAAGCAATTAGCCCCATCAAATTAGTTATAAATGTGACTTAAAATCTGGAGTCCCAGATGGTGCAGTTTGATGCCTGCCAAGTAATAGACTGTGGGAATTTAGAGCACCAGCGATGGCTGAGTGGGGAAAATAAATACCTTTGCCCAGAGCCAGTGGGGAGTGGTTACAGTCAAGCCCCTGCTTGCCCCTCCTGGGATGATATATGGTGGACTACCCAGGATAAGGGATGGACCATGAATTTGGGATGGGTCTCACCAAGTTCAAGGTCATTAAAGGGTAAGATAACATTTTATAAAGGTAATACCCCACCAGACTGCAAAAGTCTTCAGTGCAATCCAGTAGTAATAACTATTAAGAAAGCAGACAAATTAGAAACTAGGAGCAGCAGCAGGGACCAAGTGGTCAATACAGTCTATGGGATGGGAGCAGATGTTACAGGTAAAGACCCTCTGGGGAGGTTCCATATCTGAGTCCTTCCTCCCCCTGTAGATATGACATTGACAATGCCCTCTCCAGCTAACCCTTCAGAAATACCACAGGAAAACACACCAAAGGCCAGTTCCCCAATTCAAAATAATTCCAAAGCAATTAGGAAACTTAAGGCAGAAGATTTAAAGCAAACCATAGAAATAGAGACAGGATATGGGGACACAAATGCCTGGGTAGAATAGATCAAATATACAGTCCGGAGTCTAAACAAAAGCAACTGTTATGTTTGTGCAACAGGCCGCTCCATAGCTCATACTGTACCCTTTCCACTCGACATGGGAGAGCATGAAAAGGAGTTTAAGTGCATGATACTCCTCTTTCAAAATGCTACTCCTGGTGAAAATTGTAGTACGTTGTCCTCTCTCTTCCCACCAGTCAAAAATGGAAACATCAATGCCATACCTGCCTCCTGTCTGGGCCCAGGGAATCACTCTGCTTGTCTCTCTAGACAGGGGAAAGGATTCCAGGACCTTGGAACTATGTCCTTGTGTACACAAGTGTGGAATGTAAGCAGTGATCATACTGACAATTTCTCCAGTTTGGTCAGACCTCAAGCAGACCGGTGGTGGTACTGTGGAAAGGGTGTTCTCCGACCAATACTGCCTGAGAGGTGGGGTGGAACCTGGGCTCTGGGCCAACTGGCTATCCCATTCACCTTGGCATTTGAAAAAGAAGCAAGAATATCATCCCAGGGAGGGAGAGAGAAAAGAAGTTTACTTGGTTCTTTTGATGAGTGGACCCACTTAGACAATATAGGAGTTCCCCGAGGAGTCCCAGATGAGTTTAAGGCTAGAAATCAGGTAGCAGCTGGGTTTGAGTCATTCTTGTTCTGGTGGGTCACCATTAATAAAAATGTAGACTGGATTAATTATATCTATTATAATCAACAGAGATTTATTAGTTACACCAGGAATGCAGTTAAGGGAATTGCAGAACAATTAGATGCTACTAGCAGAATGGCCTTAGCTATGATGCTAGCTGAGAAAGGGGGAGTCTGTGTTATGATTGGAGGTAGTTGCTGTACATTCATTCCCAATAACACTGCCCCTGACGGAACTATCACTAAAGCTTTACAAGGCCTAACAGCCCTATCTGAGGAATTAGCAGAGAATTCTGGCATTAGTAATTTACTCACAGGATGGCTTGAAAATTGGTTTGGAAAATGGAAAGGGGTTGCACTGTCCATCTTAACTTCCCTCATTATCTCAGCTGGGGTGCTTACCACGGTCAGATGCTGTATCATTCCATGTGCCCGAGGGCTGGTTCAAAGACTCATTGAAACTGCCCTAACCAAACAAATGCCCATACAGGGTAGGCAAAACAATCTGTACCCCCTTAAAGGAGATTCTTATGATGAAGTGTGAGATAGCACTTAGAAAATTTGAAGAATGGAAATGTGAAAACTAAAAAGAATTTAAAAGAAAGAGGGGCAATTGTAAGAAACAAAGATTGGTTTAGTTTTCACATAAAGGAAGAAAATACTGATTAATGTAACCTGGCAGCCTCCTGCGTCAGTCTCCCACTCCTGGGTTAAACAGCAACAAAGGAAACCAGCTTAAGCCAGTCCTATAGGCAATAAAATAGATGCCCAAGAAAGAGCTAAGTCAATACCAATTCAGCACTAAATTCCATTCCTTATTTGACAAAGGGGAGCAGGTAAAAACTAAAATGGTTGGAATGTGATGGGGGAAGCGGTTAATCACAAACTTTTGCATGGGAAAGTTAGATCTTCTCAGATAGGCTGTAACTTCTGAAGTATCCAGTCTATGGAGAAACAGAGGAAGGGCTTGCCTGCTAGGCTTAGGGGTATAAATTGTGTCATTTTTCTTTGTTCGGGGCGCCAGCCATTTTTTCAGGTTGTGCGCCCCTTCTTGCAAGATTGAGAATTAATTCTTTTCTTCTGCACAATTGGGTTAGCTTTATTTTCTTCCAGAAGATTTGTTTCTAACAATTTGGCACACACGGCAGACACAGGGCCCCGGCTGGTCACACACAGGGAAAACAGGGCCCTGGCTGTGCACACACAGCGGACATGGAGCCCTGGCTGGGCACAGAGAGCCTTGGCAGAAGGTGGGCAGGGGCCCTGAGGAGGGGGAGCCGTGCTCACCACCCAGTCCTGGCCCTGGTGCAGGGGCCTGGGGAAGTGCTTCCTGTGGGGTCTGCCCACGGGGCACACACTGCCCCCACAGGGGTGGGTGAGCACTATTCATTCGCTATTCAGGACCAGCAGAGCTGTTTAGAGACCCGCAGAGGCGAGAAGTGTGAGCCGTGAGGGAGTTTCATGAATGACCAACTTTGGGTAGAATCAGGTGGCTGATTGGGTCGATGATGAGAATAAGAGGAAAATATTCAAAGTTAGGGGCAGCGAGGTGCGCGGTGGGATTGGAACTGCAGGGCCAGGGGACAGAGCAGCTTAATTTATTAAAGGTCTCCCTAGTGTGTGGTACTCTTGGAGCCGGTTTGCCAAGGCTCTCGACTCTCAAATGAAGGCATGAACTGTGCGTGGCGGCCCAGAGTTTTAAGAGGTGGTCCTTATTGGGTTGTGTACGCAGGGAAGGGCCACAGATAACTATGCTCCAGGGATGGGCAGAGCTCTGCCTTCGGAGGTCTGCGGGCACGAGATGAGTGGGACTGCACGTGGGTGCGCTGTGGGGCGCAGGTGCTAGGTTAGGAGCTTGAGTCGGTGGGCGGTGCAAGCCCAGAGAGGCTGGTCCTGGCTGGGGCCTCCCCAGAGCTGCCAGTGCCTGACCTGGAAATTCAGGAGACCTCATCAGCAGGCTTTGTGCTCCGAGGTTGGTTGTTTGCATGCTTGGGCACTCAGGGAGCGCTGTCCCCAGCCCTGCATCCTCGTGCTCCCCAGCACTGCGTCCTCGCCGTCTGTCCCCAGCACTGAGTTCTCTCTAAGCTGTGTGCTTCAGCTTTCACGATCTTGCCCGCAGCTCTTGAGTCTGCTAGCACGGGAGGGGACCTGTGGGGTCACTGCATAAGCTTCCTTTTCCACAGGTCAAAGAGGACTGCGGGGTGCAGTGTACCCCCAGGCCGGGATGTCACACAGCCCCCTCCCCACTGCACAGCCAACAGCAGTGGATCAGAGAGGGGTCCTCACTCATCTGTCTGGAGTGTGACAGGCTCCCTGGCAAAGCCGAGGGCTAAGGCGGTGGCCTGCAGGGCAGAGACGGTGGCCCTGGCTCTGCCCTCTATGCTACCTGGGCCCCATGGGCCCTTGCTCTCTCCAGAGTGGTGGGCGAGTAGCTGAGGACAGAGTCCCCCAGGAGGTGTGGGTGTGGGGGCTCATGCCAGGCCTTCCAGGGCCGTGCTGCCCTTGCTTTGTAGGCCCTCCTGGGGCGGGGCTGCTGCCAGGAGATTCTGGACGCGCTTCTGGGTGCTGGGAGGAACTCGCGCTCCTGCCGTCCTGCTTGAGGAGGGCCTGTGTGCGCCTGTCAACAGGTGTCCACCTTCCAGCCCCTCGACTGCAGGTGGCCAGGCCCTGCTGCACAAACCCTGGCCTGCGTCGTGCCTGCTTCGTCTACTGCAGACCCCCAGAGATCCACGTGACCTGCCACCCCATCCCTGACTGTGGGGTCACCCTGAGGTGCTGGGCCCTGGGCTTCTACCCCGCGGAGATCACGCTGACCTGGCAGCGGGACGGGGAGGACCAGACCCAGGACATGGAGTTTGTGGAGACCAGGCCTGCGGGGGACGGAACCTTCCAGAAGTGGGCGGCCGTGGTGGTGCCTTCTGGGGAGGAAGAGAGATACACGTGCCACGTGCAGCACCAGGGGCTGCCCAAGCCCCTCACCCTGAGATGGGGTAAGTGGGAGGAGGTGGGTCCTCTTCTAGGGAAGCAGGAGCCCTTCTGAGCTCCTCCAGCAGGGTTAGGGCTGAGCCTGGGGTCAGAGCCCCTGACCTTCCCCCCTTCTCAGAGCCGCCTTCCTGGCCCCCCATCATGGTGGGAGTGGTGGCGGCCCTGGCTCTCCTGGGAGCTCTGCTCCCTGAAGTCTGACCGTGGACTTGTGGAGGCTGTAGCAGGGAAGGCAAGGAGGAGGGCTCGAAGCGGGGTGGGGGCTCTGGGTTCCCGCTGCCGCCCCAGCTGATCCCACCCCGGGCGCTAGCTGCTCCCGCTGCCCACTGGAGCAATTGGAGATGCTCTGACGCGCAGCAACTCCTGGGGTCTCCTAACTGTGGAGCAGAAGCGCAGGTCCTTCTCCCTTGGCTGCCAAACCTCTCACGAGGGAGTGAGTGGAGGTAAACCCTTCCCCACGCGAGCTGGAGGCGTGAAGGAGCTTGTGAGGGGCCGGGCCAGCCTGGGTGCCGTGTGCATCTGCACACATCGGGCGGGTGCGCACGGCTTGCACCCCTTATCCTCGGGTCTCCCCCGCCCCCCCCCCCCCCACTAGACGGGCTGCTCTCCCCTTCAGGCAGTGAGCGGGAGCTCAGGATGGTCGTCTCCGCACGAGGAGACCGGAGCTGACGGGCCCTCCGGGGCTCTGCCTTGGTGAGTCAGGCAGTGAGGCCAGGGCTCCTCGAGGATTAAAGCATTGGAATCGCCGATGGATCCCGGAGAGGGGCCGCTACCAGCCCACTTTACAGACCAGGAAGCTGAGGCCCCCACACTGTTATGTGGCTGTCAATCAGCTGAAGCCCGACTCAGGAACCCCCGGCTGCTGGGCCAACAGTAAACGGCAGCGTTTCGTGTCCCCCGCGCCCTGCCCTCTTGGGCGCTGCATTTCGTCCACCCCTGCCCTGCCCTCCTGTCCTGAGGGCCCCTCCCCAGGCTCCCGCCAGCTTCCCTTTCTTCTCCGGGCACTGAAGCTGGCAGGGGAACTACCACATTTCCCACAGTCCTTAAAAGTGCGTCCACGGGGTTTGAAGTGACCAAAGAGTTGCTTCGACTTTGGGGGAGGGAAGGTGACTTCTGGTCTGTAGAGAATCAGTGCTGTTTGCATTTTGGGGTGAGGGCGCCCAAGGGGTAAAGACCAGCAGTGGCCATGGCGGGTGGACGCGGTTTCATTCACAGCTCGAGCGCGGAGTGCAGCCAAGGGACCCGGTGCCCGCTGCGCGGCCTGGGGACACGGGTGCCCGCTGCATGGCGGAGGGACACGGTGCCGGCTCCTCCCGAGCCCTGCGGCTCCCAGCTCGCTTCCCGAGAGGGTTGCTCTCCCGTCACTCACTCGGAGGGCTGGCCTCACCCCCCGCTGCCCCTGCTGGCCCGGGCGGTGGTGTGAGGGGGGAGCCATCCAGACAGCGAGAGAACCGGACACTCGTGCCCCTCCTCCACGGCCGTGGAAACGCGCTGGGTGCCGTGAACCTCCGTAAAAGCCCCGAAAGTGCTGCCTCAGGCGCATCACCTCCTTGGCCTTCAGAATGCTCCCCTCGGGTGAGCAGATGCGTGACCGCCAGCATTCACAGCGACACGAAGCCAGTTTTTTTATTTAAATAAAATTTTATTAAAATTTTTTTAAATTTATTTTTTACAATCTCATATATTTTTAAATTTAATTTTTAAAATGTTTTAAAAATTATTTTTAAAATTTCATATATTTTTTAAAAATAATTTAAAATTTTAATTTTTTACGATTTCATATTTTTTCAATTTTTTTTAATTTTAAATTTTTTCGATTTTAATTTTTTAGAATTTCACATTTGAAAACAGATTTCTAGAACAGTGGGGATGGTGACTGATCTGCGGGTATGCACTGGTCAGCTTAGATGTGACACGTCTCCCAAAGGCGGCGTATTCACCGCCGTGTGAAACACCTGGTCGCCAGGTATCCGGGTGTTAGTCACATTCCCCAAGGAGAGAACCGACATGTAAACGTCAGCAACCGAGAGGGGCTGGGCCGGGGCAGCACAGGGGCCCGCAGGGAGGCCCGGGGGGGGGGGGGGGGGCACGAGCAGCCCGGCAGGAGGGAGCCCTGCGTGCGCACGGCAGGGCCAGGCCAGAGGGGGCCACGGTGTCTCCACGTGGGGGGCCCGTGAGCCAGCGTCTCCACGGCGCCCGGGTCTGCACGTTCACAGCCTCGGAACTGTCAGCTTCCAGCCCAGCGCACTCCCACTGGGAACGCCAGGCCATTCTGCTATTTTGCGTCTGCAGCTTTAGCAGACTAAAACAAAGAGTTAATCTGAAAATGTGATTTTGCAGGAGAGCAGCTGGTGCAGAAGGAAGGGTGAAGTGTGAGGCGGGGTAGGATACAGCCTGAGGCGGGGGCGCAGGGAGCCCGAGGGGCTGCAGCCGCCTCCCGGGGAGGAATCCTAGGCCCCGGCTAACACACTGCTGAGCACAGGCGCCGCCAGCAGCTCCCGCCCGCTGCGTTATGAGTGGAACTCACCCCGTCCTCACAGGCAGAAGGAAAACAGCAAGGGCCCTCATCGCCTCCCCTGCGCTCATCGGAGCCCGGCGCAGCAAGCCCCAGCGCGCTCGCGGACGTGGCCCGAGCCCACCCACCGCCCTCCACACCTGCAGAGCTCTTGGGCAGCAGCCGGAAGCCAATTTCTACCCGACAGCAACCCCCGGGCAGCAGACACCCAACTGACTGCCCCGGAAACCGCACCCCCCAACGATGGCCAGAAGCCGAAAGCCCCTGGAGAGGGCGCGCGACACCCGGCAGCGCGCCGGGCTCTGGGGTTCTGCGCCTTCCCACTTCCTGTTTCTTAGTAAGCTCCTTCCTCCCCTACGTGTGGCGTGTCCTTAAATTCCTTTGCGTGACGCAGCCCAGCACCGGGACGCCGCTCGAACCATAGGATTAGTCCTTTCAGGTCCATTTAAAATGGTCAACACAGCAGTATGTGTTCAGGGGTGTGTACAGGGCAGTAAGTAGAACAGGAAAACTGTTGGAGAAAATACAGCGCTTAACCGGGACACGGAGACTGTCATGACTACAGACAAAAAAGAATTTATTGAGACGTCCCAATGGAAGGGGTCTGAAGAACAGACCTCAGCCCCCCCTTGGAAAAGGGGAACTTGAATTTGTGGAGAACTTTCCTAGGCGGGGAAATGATGGTGGGAGGTTGGGGGTCCGGGTGAGGTGCAGGGACCAGTAGGAAGCTTTAGCGCTGAGAACATTTCCCTGATAGTGAGGAGAAGATAGTGGATCAGGGAGTTGTGGTTTCCTGGAATGCTGCAAGAGCAGATGTTTCTTTGCTCTGTAGGAATGTTATCTCCCTCTGCTGTGCAGGTAGGGCAGGTTTCCTTTTCCCTCTACTCCTCTCTCTCTGTGGTTTCTTTGTTTAGCTTATGGGGAAAGCCTTACCCCCAGCCATGTAGGCTTAGGAGGGAGGGGGTTAGCCTTTCCCCAGTGCATATGGGGGAAATTGAGGTACAGCTTGTTAATTATTGCAAACCTCAAACAAAAACAAAGGTCAGGAAAGTAATCACATGGGGGAAGGGTCAGGGAAGGCTGAGTGGGGACAGCTACAGTGTCGATTATCCGATTATCCGTTATGTAACCTCTTAGCCTGGGTGCATGGTCATTTTCAAAAATTACCTTTATTAACCTCACTGTGTTTCATATACTCTGTAGAAGGTATGATGTCATCACTGCTGCCCTTACCCTCCAATACCTATATGCCTGGGAAAAAATAGATTAAACGGGGAAATGTGGTTTGAGCCTGTTTGTATAACTTAGGTAGCAAAGGGGGCTTTAATTGACTAGAGACCCGTTTTAAGCGCCTGCTGTTTTGCGTGCCCGGGCATCGCACTTCCTTGCCCCCAGGATAGATTCCTTCCAGGGCTGGGCCGTGGCGACCTTGGATGAGGAACGATGGGGGTCTCCAGGCCCTTCTGAGGAGCGTGGGGAGGGGGAGGAGCGCGGGGAGGGGGAGGAGCGTGAGGACGGGGAGGAGCGTGGGGAGGGGGAGGAGCGTGGGGAGGGGGCGAATGAACCAGAGCCCCGAGCTGACCGGGGCCCCGAGGGCCCGGCGGGGACGAAGCCAGGGGAACCCGGGGCGGGGCCTAGCGGTTGGAGCCTCCGCAGCCTGCTGGCGGCCTGCAGCGCTGGCGCCGTGGGCAGCCCCGTCGCGCTCGCGTGGATGGCAGGCGGTGGGACTGTCAGCTCCCGGAGGAGGCGCGGGCGTCAGTCAACCAACGCACCCAGGAAGTTGAACCCCGCTATTACTCCAGACCCCTGGATGGGGCGATGGGCCCTCTTCGTGCCCCTTCAGGACCCCCGCCCCTCCCCGGAGCACGAGAAGTGACAGGGAATGCTTTGAAGGGGCTGCAGGGGGCCTGGCGGCCAGAATGGCAGGGCGGGGGTAGCAGTGGGCTCTGGAGGGGCCCCCCCCTCCCACATAAAGAGGGGGGCGGGCGGGGCAGGCAGCGGTGTGCTTTCCTGAGGCTGCCGGGGAGGATGGAGTCCTGGGGAGTGAGGGCGCCAGGTGCAACCTGCAGAGGGGAGAAGGAAGAGGAGAGGAGCGGCAAGGCTAGGGCAGGCGTGCAGGCTGAGCCAGGAAGGAGCGCGAGGAGGGCGAGGCCTGAGTGGCCAGGGGCAGTGGACGGCCTCAGATGGGAGAGGGCGGGGAGGGGTGGGCTCAGATGGGAGAGGGGAGGGGTGGCCTAGATGGAATAGCAGGGGAGGGGCGGGCTCAGGTGGGAGAGGGTGGGGGTCTCAGGTGTTGTAAGAGTAAGGCCACATTGGGAAAACAGGAATAGAACTACATTGGGAGGTGGGAATTGCAAGTGCCTTCAAACAGATAAATGACTTAAGGTGGTCTGTAAACAGAGTGCCAATAAATAACTTAGGACGGTCTGCAAGGAGAGTGACAATAAATAACAGGACGGCCTGTAAGGAGAGTGACAATAAATAATATGGGGCTGCTTGCAAGAAGACACCTTTTAAAAAGGAAAAACATAGATGCGTTATCTTCAGCTAACCGCAGTGTTCCGCTTCTGTGCCTGCTTGCTTGCTCGCTTATTAGTAGATGCCCCCCTTCCTTCCTAAAAAGCTATAAAACCTCCCCTTCCCTGAGACTCGGGGCTGCCCTCTCTGCAGAGGAATGAGACAGTCGCCACAGGGCTAATAAAGCTCTCAAATGGAACTATATTCAAAGTCTGAGTCTGGTCAATATCGCTGGTCTGTAACAGTGGGAGAGGATGGGGGAGGGCGGGCCTAGATGGAATAGGGTGGGGGAGGGGCGGGCTCCGGTGGGAGAGGGCAGGGAGGGGCAGGCCTAGATGCGAAAGGGCGGGGGGGCAGGTGCAGCATCCGCACCCGCGAACAGCCCTGATGACAGTTTGCCTCCCTGGATCCATCAGGTCTCAAGGCAGCCACACCCCGGCTTCCCAGGAACATCAGCAAGTGAAATCTCTTCTGCCAAAGTTAGGTTGATTTGAGTTTCATTGACTTCACCTGGAAGAGTCCTGCCCAGCAGGTTTCCTATCCCTCCCACTAAACAGCAGTTACTAGAAGTGTGGCCTCAGAAAGTTCCTTGCATCACCTTTCCTAACCCCAGTTTCTCATTTCTAAAGTGAGTTTAGGGGAAGCAGATGTGGCTCAAGGGACAGAACTTCCATCTATTATATGGGAGGACCTGGGTTCATTCCCTGGGGCCTCCTGGTGAAAAAGAAGAGGAGGAAACGTGCCTGCTCAGCGAGCCAGTGCCCGCATGGAGAGCTGAGTGCCTGTGTGGCAAGCCAGTGCCTGTGCAAGTGAGTCACACAGCGAGCTGACCTGCCAAAAGAGAGACAAGGGGAGGGTCAAGGTGAAGCGCAGCAGAGACCAGGAACTGAGGTGGCACAGTTGACAAATCCAGGTGAATCCTAGAGGAGAGAAAATGAGAAGAGAAGACAACACAGACAGCAAAAATAGCAGGGCAGGAGGAGGGGGAGGGGGAAAATAAGTAAACAAATATTTTAAAAAAAATAATAAAGTGAGTTTAGAGCGGGTATAAGATTAGGTGACAAAATGAAGGTAAAGTACCATCGCCTGACACCTGGAAAGGCTTTTGAAAGTTTCAGCTCCATCATTTGCAAGCTGCACTATTAATTTACTAACAGATTTTGAGGGAAAAAATTAAATGCACATTAAATGTATGCAATGTTTTTGGCTAATTCAAATACTGTACATCTATCCATTCAATTATATAATATTTTCTCATCAAGATCGAAATTTTAAGATTTTATAATGAGAAATCTGGAGTCTGAATAGTTCTCTGAATCACATTTGGCCACGGGCAGAACACAGCATCACTGGGACGTGCTGCTGCGACTCTCTGGTGTTCAGAACCAGTTTAAAACTGCAATCATTTTACTACTTGTAAGATCACCTGTGTACCTCCAATGAATGTGGAAAACCCAGGAGTACTTCTGAAGTTCCTGTCCGGTTAAAATGTCTCAATTTGTTTTTCCTAATTTGACGTACATTTGACTATAAGATCCACAATAATAGCAAACACTTGTACAGCACTTACCATGTTCTACTTGCCTTACAAATATCAGCTCATTTAATCTCCCAGCCACCTTTGAGGTGTTGATAGTTATATTTTCTAATCTCCAGGTCACATAGAAGGAAACTGAGATACTGAGATAGAAATGAACCTGTTCAGTGTCACATGTAGTTGAAACAATTTCTTTTGAAAGTGAACTAGAAGCCACTGAATGATACATGTTTGTGATTCATAAGTTGGTCAAACCAACTCTACCGACTGAACAAATACTGCTGATTTAACAAAGATTGCTGAGGGCAATCTCCTTTGTTCATTGTAGCTGTAGATACAACCAACTGACTAATGATTTAAATCCACCTATGCAATACCCTCACAGTCACAATCAGACCAGTGCTTGCATGACCGAACAACTGGGCACCATAACCTAGCCAAGGTGACACATGAAATTAGCCAACACAGCATAAAAAAGGAAAGATTTTAAAGCACTGCTGTTGAGGAGGCGCCAATTGCACAGTCATTCCAGAATATTGTAAAACATTATTCCTGAATTTAAGTCGCCAGTTAGTTCCCCAGCATAGAAGGCCATTCCAATCCCCTGCACTCCCAATACCACCTCTCTCAGGGCACTTCTGCAGGGTCTATCAAGCATCTCCTTAGAGCAGTTAGTTGTACTGGAAACACCTGCTTCCCCAGTAGACATGGTCCTCCCTCCCCAAATCTCCTTTGTAGAGCACAAACAGGACTTTATTGCACATTTTATTTTCATTGTCACATTTCTGTTCCTTAGACCCAATCACTCATAATGACTTCAATGGTTTCTTCTTGGGCTTATCACTATTTTTCTTTTTCAAACTATTTTTATTATGGAAATTTCAAACACAAGTAGAGAAGATGGGACAAAGAGTCCATCTAGTTTCATCTCTTCCCACTCCCCCCATTCAGTATTTTAAAAGACAATTCTATCCATTTAATTTTGCACTTAAATCACTCAGCATGCAACTCTCACAGTTAAGGATTGTTTTTCAACATAACGATCATGCTATTATCTCACCTAAAGAAATTAATAATAATTACCTCGTTACACTTAATAACCAGTGCTTACCAAACTGCTCTCATTGTCTTCAGGTCTTGTCTAGTTGGTTTGAAGGAACCAGACAAGGTCTTTAAAGGCAATTGGTTGAGATTCTCTTCTAGATCAAGCCACTTTCTCTCACCATTATTTTTTTCTCTTCTTCAAGTTTATGATTTGTTGGAGAAACCAGGTCACCTGTCCTATAGAATGTTCCACATTCTGAATTTTGCCAGTAGTTTTTCTGTGGTGTTGTTAGCATGTTTCTCTATCTCTTGTACTTCCTGTAACTTCCAAAAGATATCTTCTGATGCATATTGATGATTTTAACCTGTGCATCCCTGCTACCCTTCACTTTATCAAGTTCCCATTCCAGTAGCAGTAACGACAGTCACTTGGCATTTTAAGATCCCTAGAGAAGGGCCACAGATACAATTTAATAAATTCTGCCCCCAGATTCCTCCCTGCTTGGTGATGACCCTAGAAGACCTAGTCCCTCCCTAAGGCCTGGCCATTGTTTCCCTCATTTGCTCTAAAGGCTGAGTGCAGCTTCCCACTGCCTTTGTGGGAGATGCTGGGCCTCTGAGGCTCCCTGGGGACTGCGAGCTCCACCTGTTGCCATCCCTGCTGGGAACACAGGTGCAGGGAGGGTGGGAAAGAGAGACAGGGAACACCAGAGACTCCTGCGAGGTGGCTTCCTGCAGCTGTAGCCATTTGCTTCTACACTTCCCAGGGCCAAGAGCAGCCCCTTCCCTGAGAGCAATCCATAAGAGCTGGCAGCTGGAATAAGCACTTCCCTAAAACAGTTGCTGGGAAGTCACAGGCCACCTCAGTTGCCATCTTCCAGCCATCATCCCCCCACCCCCCATCCTGCTCATGCTTGTTTGCGTGCAGGTTTTTGTGATGCTTCCATCTTGTTGTTTGTGCGCAGGTCCTGGTATCTTCCCATTTCTTAAGAGCCCTCAAACAGCCTGGGGGTGATGTCAACTCTCAACAGCCCAGATGCTTGCGAGGGCATGAAGGCTGCTCACTGGCGAGCCCTCACCCCAGATGAAGAACCAGTACCTGGGCTTGCATCTACTTTGTCTCTTCATCTGGGTTTTTATATGCCCCAGGAGCGAGGGCTCACCAGCAAGCAGCCTTCGTGCCCTCACAAACATAGAGTGGACTTACTGATATTCTACTATGGGACTATTGTGATTAGTAATGAAAGAAAACATAGCATTGATGTGGAGAAAGTGGTCACAGTATTTGCTGAGGGTAGGGATAGGGAAGAAGAGATGTGATGTGGGGGCATTTTCAGGACTTGGAGCTGTCCTGGGTGGTGCTGCAGGGCCAGATACTGGACAATGTATGTCCTGCCATGGCCCACTGGGTGGACTGGGGGAGAGTGTAAACTACAATGTAAACCATTATCCATGTGGTGCAGCAGTGCTCCAAAATGTATTCACCAAATGCAATGAATGTGCCACGATGATGAAAGATGTTATTGATGTGGAAGGAGTGGGGTGAGGGGGGTGGGGGTATATGGGGACCTCATATTTTTTGAATGTAACATTCAAAAAAAAAAAAAGAAAAAACACAACAAAAAACCCAGACGCAGACAGCACGGAGTTCCTCATCTCTGATGTGAAGTGGGGCGCATGGACTGCTATCCTCTGACCCCCAGGGAATGGCCACATGGCCCTGTCCGTCTACCACCCAGGGGACAGCCATGTGGGCTCTCTTCCCCTGCTCTTCGGACCCTTTGTGCTGAGTAGGTGATGACGCCGTCATCTACTGAAGCCTCTGTCATGCTTCAGCCCATGTCCCACGAAGCTCCTCACAGCGACACGCTCCACGATAGCTGGATGCTGCTCACGTTTCAGGGCTTAGGCTGGAAATCCTGTCAGTTGCCACTTTGTTAAATCGGGATAGGGACTGGCCTGTGGTGTAGATGGGAGTCACAACAGTCCTGGAAAGCCCTTCCACATGCAGCTTAAATGTAGTTCAAAGGGGCACAGGTGCACACGCCGCAGTGCCACATGGTACACGTGTGAGGATATGGGGAAAATTCCTAAGCGTCAGCTCCTTCTCAGGAGCAGGACGCACCTGGTCTCCACATTGTCATTGCCCTATGGTGTGGTGGGCTTAGACGGGCTCAGTGGGGCTGTGGTCCCCATGGCGTGGTCCCAGTGGTCAGGTGTACTAGTCACTGGCATGGCAGGCAGACACCTGCACTCCAGGGCACCTTAGCAATGCCTGGTCTGGGAGGTGATCTTGTCAGAAAGTCTCTGGAGTTCAGGGGCTGGCAGCAGCCTGATTTCCATAGAGCTCATTCAGACCTTCTGAACCAGCTCTCTACTCAGCTGACAGAAGCAGGAGGTGTGAGCCTTGGGGACCTCCCAGGTCTGTCACCTGAGAAAATTCTCCATTCTGACCTAGAACTGCACAGCAGGCTCTCCAGCCCCCACAAAGACACATGCACACTTCCACAAGTACCCCAAGGGCATGTCCAGTGTCACCTCACTTCTTTCTTCCAGATGTTGCTACAATTATATGATCTTCTGGGCACTATACCTTTTCTACTGTACTACACTAAACAAGCTTAACAGTTTATTCAATCCATTCTCAATATAAATGTGAAAACATTTTTTTTCTTTTAATGGCCTCTAACTTTGCATGTTTAGCCCTTTTTCCCTGCTGTTGGAGTCAACAATTTCTTGGCCATAATCAGATTTTAGGCACTTTATATTACTATATTATGCTCTCATTGCACTATCTTAAAAATCAATCCTGTTAAAACTCTAACCTTAGATTTGATATAATGACACACATCTTGGCTTTTCTTCTCTCCCACTAAGTTACTGCTCTGACCCCAGCTGTTAAGTGTAAGGATATATGTCAATTAGGGAAACACGTTTGCTATAACAAGTAATCCCCAAAGTTCCAGTGGTTCAACCCAGCAGAGGCTGTTTTTGCTGATGAGCTGCTCAGTGAGGTTCGAATGAGCATGTCGGGAAGGCTAGAAAGTGGTGCCATCTGCCCAATGCCGTCGTTCTGTGTTCCAGCCTGGCATAGCATGTGCCACTGTCATGATGTGGCTTCCAAGGTTGCTGAGGTCAGCTTCACCCAGAAGAAGAAAGAGAAAGGAGCATAGAAGAGCCTGTGTGTGGATTTTTACGTTGAGTTGTAAACCCCGTGTAGCTATTGTGGATAACAACTTTCCATTAAGGTTTCATAGCCATAACAAAACTTTCAAATACAGATGATCAGGCCTATCAGTCTTTTATTTTGTTTCTGGATTTGCGTTATGTTTAGATAGGTCTTTGGTATCTATCATAATATTATAAAATATTTACTTATCATTTTCTAAGTGGAGGGGAAGGAGAGAGGAGAGAAGAGGTGGAAGGGAGAAATGTGAAAAAGAGGAAGAAGACAAGGATAAATGGGAAGGGAAGGGGAGCAACATGGCTTGGAGCACTAGTGTTGAGAGCACTTGTCTCATAACATTTAAATCTCTGATTCAGGAGCAGGGCTCAGTGAATTTTGCGCAGCCTTGAGAGCCTGGTCCCTCATCACTGGCTCTGTGCTCCCCTTCAGCTTGCATGAGTTGAGGGCAGTTCTCTGGAGAAGGGCGCAGCTGTGAGCCTTCAGTGGCACCCTCGGGGCAGCCTGGCCTGGAAGGGAATCTGTGGTTACCCAAGCTCCACCCCATCACCTGCTCCTCTCAGTTCAACTCTCTTCTTAAAAGTTCCTGGGTCTGTGCACAGATTCACCAGAGCTCCAGCAGGTCACAAAATCTAGGGAACTTAGCAGAGGATCATTGGGGACCCTTCCTGGAGAGAAGGAAAGTCCCTGCAGCTGCAGTTGGTTCCAAGTGTTACCATCATCTCCTGCTCTGCAACAGATTCTAGACACTCCTCAACCTCGGCAAACACATCTGCTGGTCTAGGCCATTTTCCTTCATCATCCACGGGTGTGCTCTTTGCCCTTTTACATTATAAAATGGAAATGGGAGTTCCATGATGATGGGGCACAATCGTCCCTACTCCCTCCTCTGCCTGCTGGTCTACTGGCACAAGGAGCCCAAAGGGAGCAGTGGTGCTGGAGCTCTAAGTTTCAGGGACTCATTTCAGTGCCCCTGCTGGAAGCCTCCTCCCTCTGGGAGCCAGGACTTGTTGAACAGCAGCCACTGTTGAGTGGATGGAAAGAAACACCCCAAGGGGCTGTGGGAGTGATGGTCAGCAAGGCATCCTTCTTCCACCCCTGGTTGACATGCTAACTGTTTCTGCCTACTGGAAGCACACGACCACATAGTGTCTGCTGGTCTAAATTGGTGTCGACTTGATCCTGCATCATGGTTCCCTGTTCTAGCATGGTGTCATGTTCAAGTGGTCATTCCACCACTTTATTGGCTGGTGACCTTTGTATGGTGTGGTATGGGGTAGACCAGAGGATCTATAGGTCTGTTGTTCCTCCAATGTCACAGTGTCTTGATGACTGTGGCTTTGTAATGAGCTTTGAAACTGGGAGGTGCATGACCCCCATATCATTCTTCTTTTTCAAGAGTATTTTGGCTATTTGGGGTGCCTCTGATTCCATATGAATTTAGGGTTGGCTTTCCATTTCTGCTTTAAAAAGTCTGCTGGATATTTCTATAGGGGTTACACAGAATTGAAGATTGCTTTGAGTAGTATCATCAACCTAATATTATATCTCCAATCCATGTATGTGGCATGTCTTGACATTTATTTAGTCTTTTATTAGTTTCAGTTGTGTTTTACAGTTTCCAATGTACAAGTCTTTCATCAACCTGTTAAATTTATTCCAAGATATTTTATTCTTCAAGATATTATCATCAATGGAATTGTTTACTTAATTTCCAGTTTTGATTTTTCGCTACTGGTTTGTAGAAACTCAATTCATTTTGTGTTCATCTGAAACATGGAAAACTTTGCTGAATTCATTAATTAAATCTATTCATTTTCTTGAATTTTCTTTCAGATTTTCTATAAAAAGAATGATGCCACCTGTGCTTATATGTTTATAATTGTTATATCTTCTAAGTTGGTTGCCAATCTTAATATATGGTGTTTTATATATATATATATCCTTCTTTGTCTCTTGTACCAGGTTTTGACTTAAAGTCTATTTTATTCTGATATTAGTATAGCCATTCCAGGTCTCTTTTCATTCCAATTTGGATAGTATATTTTTCCATCATTTCACTTTCAAACTATTTTTGTCTTTGGGTCTAAGGTGAATCTCTTGTAACAAGCACATAGTATCAGTGAAATACAGAAATGTTGCTCCAACAGTTTCATTCCCTCAGCTCTTCATGCTATTCCATGGGTAGTTTAGGTTCTGCTTACTAATTTTTATTCTTTTGTCTTTCTACTCCTTAGATTTTAACTCTGTCTTTAGGTTCAATGGAACTTTCATCTACTTGTTCAAAACTGCTGTTGAACCTCTGTGGTGAATTTTTAATTTCAGTTATCGTGCTATTAATCTGCAGAGATTGTTTGCTTCCTTTTAAAAATATCTAACTCCTGCTTATGTTCAGTACCACTTGCCTGATTTCCTTTAGTTTTTTGTCCTTGTTTTCTTTTAACTCATTGAATTCATTTGGGACAGTTGATTTACATATTTGATTAGTAGTTCCAATATCTGGGCTTCCACAAAGATAGTTTGTCATTTTATTTCATTCCTTTGAATGGGACATCTCTTCCTGTTTCTTTGTATACCTTGTTGTTGTGTAAGCCTGAACATTTTAATATTTCATGTGTTCACTCTGGAAGTAGACTTTCCTGGGTTTGTTGGATTTTGGTTTTGTTCTGGATTATTGAAACCTGTGTAAAGGTTCTTCTCCAATGCTAAGCCCAATTTATTTTGAGTTTATAGATCAATCTGCTGTGAATGGTGAGGTTCTCCTCCAGTTTTTGTGACTATGTGTCTTGCACTGGTTTGTGTACTAGCTTTCAAAAGCTTCCCAGTGAGAGCAAACATTCTGATTTCCTCCATAAAAGGAAATTCCCTCCCAGCTTCTCCACCTGGGCCCCAGGTGCTCCACCTTGTCTCAACCATGTCATTCATCTCACACACCTGTGTTTGGTTTACCCCACACCATTTCTCCAGCATGCTTCTTACCCCATGAAATTCCTGGGTCACAACCCAAATGAGTGCATTGGCTCTGTTGCTCAGGTGGTGCACTGTAGTGAACAGTGGGCTCTAGTGGACAGCAAGTTTGTATCACATGTGTTAATAACTGACCAGGCATCCACACTGGGAGCATGGAGGGCCACCCTGGGAACACAGGCTGTTCCTCTCTTAGAGAGCCTTGCCAAGCCAGGGAGGTGAGGGTCCAGGCTACCCTGTGTGCCACAGGCTTCCTGATGATTTTAGGCTTCCTTTCCTTATTCAGCACTTGTTTGGTTGTTGTTTACCCTTGGCTTTTTTTGCTGTTTTTGTGGAGGTCTTTGACCAGGTAAGTCTTACTCCTCCATCTGGCTGACGTCAATCCTGACACTTTACACTTTGTTTTCTGTATCTCATGTCTTTCCCCCCTTTATATTTCTCATTGAATGCCTTCCTTTGTACTAAGTGAATGTTTTCTAGTGTGATATTTCATCCCCTTAATGATTTTCCAACATAGTTTTTATTTTCTAAGTGGTTGCTCTAGGGCTTGTCATACATGACTTATGATAATTCATTTCAGATTTATAGTAACTTAGTATCAGTGAAATACAGAAATGTTGCTCCAACAGTTTTATTCCCTCAGCCCCTTTCCATGCTTATTGTTATATATATTGTATCAAAATACATCGAAACCCAGCACTACATTGTAATAGATATGGTATAATTTTGGAAATTTTCTGTTGTTATGTCTTCAAGGTCACTGATCTTTTCTTCTGCTATGTGGAATCTACCACTAATCTCATCTATCATCCAGGGAATTTTTCATTTCAGACATTGTCCTTTTCATCCCTATGAGCTTGATTTTTGTTATTTTTCACTGTCTTACATAATGTTCTGAACATACAGAATGCAGTTATGTTTTAATGTCATTGCCTGCTCATTCTAACATGTATCAGTTCTGATTTTGTTTAGATTGACTGCATTCCTCTGCTTTCCTGTTCACAGTTTCCAGTGTTATTTGCAAGTCTGTTTTTTTAACTGGATGCCAGGCATATGATTTTACCTTGTTAGCTGCTGAATATTTTTGTATTTCATAAATATTCCTGAGCTTTTGTCTCTAGACACATTAAGCTGTATGGCAGGTGTTTGATTTGGGGCATAGCAGTCGGGTTAGTCCAGGGCCTAGGTGTGACCACTGACCTGAGAGGCTTCTGAAGACTCTACCCAGTGCCCACTTAGGTTTTCCAGTCTGGCCGGTGGACCAGGCACTGCATGCAGTCCCATGGAGCAGTGGGCACAAACCTGAGGTTCTTTTGGGTGGTTCCCCCCATTCCTGGGAAGTTCCTTACACACATGCCCTGATGAGCTGAAGACCCGAGGGGAGCCCCTGCAGGCTTCCAGAGCTTTTCCTGGTCAGCTCTCTTCTCTCTGGACCTTTACCTTGTGGATTCCAGCAGTCCTGGTCTCCCCAAATCCACAACCTAGCATCCTCCACTCAGGGAGCCTGCTTGGCTCTCTTGTCTAGGACACTCCAGGAAGGAAGGTGGACAACTGGAGAACTCAACTCGTTCTTGGACCTCATCTTAGGCATCATGGTCCTAGTGCTACTTCTTGTCCAGGTTCTGAAAAATGTTTTCTTATGTTTGTTGGCAATTATATTTGTTTAAGGCAGGAAAGTAAAGCTTGTTATTGTTACTGCACATAATCCAAAGGAAAAGTCTATATGGAGGTTTTAATTCAAATTCTATTTTTTAACTTTTAAGAAGTATGTGTATATATATATTTACATATTTTATTTTTTACATATTTATGCATATATTGCAGAAGAGGTGTTATTCTTAGGTTCCCATGTTCTGCAGGAATTTTCAAGCTTGTTATCTCTTTCTTTATACATAAAAATCATGATTATGTTATTATCTATGTCTCAAAATCCTCCAAAACTGAAGTTTATGAGACTCATTTTACTATTGTCTGGTTCTTGATATTGTTGCCTTCTTCCTATTTGTACTTATACATTTCTTTCTACAAGCTGCAATTTTTCCTTGTGAAATTGTATGTAATATTTGACACATGGGTTAAACATGGATTTCTCTAGAGGTTTTTGTTTCCTCCTTCCAATATTCAGAAATATATATATTAAATTCATAGCATGAGGTTATTTAGATCTACAGGTTAGGCATATCTGGACAACAAATCCAGAGAAGGGCTGGCTGGTGGTTGCAAATTCTCTTTCCCCCAAATAAAATGAGCTCTGGTAGTACATACATGAATTCCTTAGAAAAATCTGAAATCCATCGATTGCACTAAGAAATGAGTGGAAATCCATTAAGAAAGAGTGTCACATAGCAAGAATTCAGAGAATTTATGGAAAACATTGAAGCATTTTAGAAATCCCCACCTGGCTGTACCCCATCATAGAGAAAGCACATGCATTTCCCAACATCGACAACATGATGGATTTCTTCCTTTTCATTTCCAATAAGGACTTTTTCACATGGTTTAAGCACCACGTGGGGTGATGTGCTCATCACTGGCAGACAAAGCTTCACCATCCACCTGAGCCAGGTCAGCCTGAGGAGCTTCTGATGAAACACTCGGGCTTCTCCCCAGACCCTTGTTTCAGGACATGGGGCGGGAGCTCAGAAGGCACATTCCACCACCCCAGGGAGCTGGAGCACAGACACGGGGCCTCCCTGCTCTGGGTTCTGCTCTAAAGATGGACCTGAAATCCAGCAGCTCAGCAACCCCTTGTTATGAACACAGAAACTCATGCTTTCCCAGAACTTCTGGACCCTTGTGGGGTGTCAGGAAGTTCCTGTGCACAGAGAAATTGAGGCTCCCTAGTCTATAGGCCTCCTAGATGGGGTGCCAGAGCTGTGCGGTCACTCGAGTGTGGCCCATGGATGGCTGAGGTCTTGGAGGCCCAGGGTCAGTCTTGCTCTATCCTTCCTGTAGCTAATCACACCCTGCATGACCTGTCCTCTCCTTAGGTTCAAAATAACACTTATTTGGCCTCACCCCCAAATCTGTGTCTCCAGCCCAGACACTCCTCATCTCCAGATTCATATTTCCAATGGGAACTGACAACCTCACTTACATTTCTGATGGACATCTCAGATTCAAGTTTTCCTAAACAGAATGCCTTAATGACCCTTCAACTGTCTTCCTTCCAGAGTCATACACGAGAGGAAGAAAAACCATAATCCTCCACAAAAATCACAAAATCATCAAACAAACACACAAGCAGGGGACTGGCACAGTCTCCTTCCACCCCCCGCTCTCTACAGCCATTTCCTGCCTGCACCTGCAACACTCAGCACTGCAAACACACTGGTCTGGGAAGTTTGCAGGTGAATTTATTTCCTTTCTCTTGTTTAACAATCTTCCTCTCCCACAATTGATTATTTGATCCCACCTTATAATAAGAATTTGTAAAACCAAAATCATACCAGGTTCTCATTTTCAAGAGAAGCAGGAAGGGGCAGCTCAGGGCGCCATGATGTAAGACAGGGCTGTGGACGCTCCACACCCAGCTCTCCTGAGCAGGATGGTCAGTCGGAGCAGGGAACACAGGTCAGTGTGGGGGACGTGGGGACAGGGGCAAGCTACCTCCCCATCCTCCAGTATACAACAGCAATGCAGACACACGATGCCAGCTGAGGAAGGAAAGTCTTCACATCCCAAGGAAGGGGGTCTTGAAGTCACACGAGGGGTGTGAACAGCTCTGGAATCTCTCCACCCCCCACGAGGCAGCTTTGTCACGCTACAGAAGAAAACAATCAAGAGCACGTCCAGGTCGTCTCTGTAAATGCTGACGTCATGACCAGCCCTCCACACTCCTCACGTCCATGTCCAAGGAATCCCCAGGACCCAGGCATGTCCTCTCGGCCCATCCCCTCTCCCCTTTCATGCCCCCAGGGTCTCACCTCTAGAAGCCTCGAGGGACACATCAGAGCCCTGGGCACTGTCGCTGGCTGGAGAGAAACAAACACAGGGTCTGGTCAGAGCCACAGGGAGATGTGAGTCAAGGAGTGATGGGGTGAGCTGCCCCGTGGGCTCTGTCTACACTCCCCAAAGTCTCAGCTCAGCCTTGACCCTCCACACCACCTCCCTCTCTGTCCCCCACTTACGAGCAGTCTGAGCGTAGCTCCCTCCTTTTCCACCTGTGGGAAAACAACTAGTGAGTCCAGGACACGAGGTCCTGAGAACTAGTCCTGGACCCAGGGAAGTTTCCATAACTGTGACTGCAGACCTGGGGCAGGATCAGGAAACACGAGGTGGGGGATGTGTGGGCTGGACCTTCTGCCCTTCTGGAGGTCTGTCTTCAGCAGTCCCTTCCCTCTGACTGCTGGGAACAGGGGCCTCCACGTCATCACTGGGGGACATTGTCCTACTTCTCTCACAGGTTTAGAAAGTAAGTGTAGTAACAGGCCCAGACTGGATGGGCTCGTGTGTGAGGAGGGGCTTCACGGCACCAGGAAGGGGCAGGGCACACGGCTACCCTGGTGGAAACCCCCCTGGACAAGGAACTTCAGAGTCGCCCCTTCCCTACCTCAGGTCTTCCTCCTCCAGATCAGAACTGCAGCCACCACGGACACTCCAAGGATGACCAGGGCAGTCACGATTCCCACCGTGAGGATGAGGGACCGGGAAGGCAGCTCTGAGAAGGGGGGAAGGTCAGGAACCCTGACCCCAGGCTCAGCCCTGACCCTGCTGGAGGAGCTCAGAAGGGCTCCTGCTTCCCTAGAAGAGGCCCCCACCTCGTCCCCACTTACCCTGTCTCAGGGTGAGGGGCTTGTACAGCCCCTGGTGCTGCACGTGGCACGTGTATCTCTCTTCCTCCCCAGAAGGCACCACCACAGCCGCCCACTTCTGGAAGGTTCCGTCCCCTGCAGGCCTGGTCTCCACAAACTCCGTGTCCTGGGTCTGGTCCTCTCCGTCCCGCTGCCAGGTCAGCGTGATCTCCGCCGGGTAGAAGCCCAGGGCCCAGCATTTCAGTGTGACGTGACGGTCAGGATTGAGGTGGCGGGTCACGTGTGTCCTTGGGGGGTCTGCGGGAAGGTCAGAAACTGCAGGAACTTTCCATTTCTCTCCTGGCCATTCTAGCAGCGCTCATGTGACCACCAGGAATGGACAGGGCATTTGGGGTTGGGGCGCCCCGTCCCCCCCCGTCCCCCCCCCCCCCCCCCCCCCCCCCCCCCCGGTACCTGTGCGCAGCAGTGTCTCCTTCCCGCTCTGCAGGTGTCTCTGCAGGTACTCCACGCACTCCCCCTCCAGGTAGGCTCTGCGCTGCTCTGCGTCCCCGGCCTCCTCCAACTTGCGCCGGGTGATCTGCGCCGCGGTGTCCGCCGCCGTCCAGGAGCGCAGGTCCTCGTTGAGGGCGAGGTAGTCGGCGCCGTCGTAGGCGATCTGATAGTACCCGAGGAGGAGGCGCCTGTCTGGGCCCACGTCGCAGCCAGACATCACCTGGAGGGTGTGAGACCCTTGCCCCGCCCCCGAGGTCAGCCCCGCCCACAGGCCCCGCCCCGCGACCAGCCCTTCCCTTGGCCCCACCCCGCGGGCAACCCCGCCTATTGGTTCGCTCTGCTGTCATTCCCGCCCCTCGGACCCGGCCCTCGAACAGTCCTGGCCACTTGGTCCCGCCCCCGCGTTCAGGCCCCTCCTCGTGACCCGATCCCGGACAGTGATTGGTCAGAACCTGGTTTGGTTTAAATCGAAAATGGTACCAAGTCGAAGGGAGGGGGTCCCTGGGGGGCGGGGTCCCCCCCGACGCGCGGAGCTGGGCGACCCCGGCCCTGGTGGGCAGCTGGGCGGCGCTCACCGGCCTCGCTCTGGTTGTAGTAGCTGCGCAGCGTCCACAGGTTCCCCCGCGAGTTCCGCGCGTTGTACTTGGCGTTGCGGGTGTTGAGCTCCCAGTACTCGGGCCCCTCCCGCGCCACCCACGGCGCCCGCGGCTCCATCCCCCGGCTCTCCGCGTCGCTGTCGAACCGCACGAACTGCGTGTCGTCCACGTAGGCCACCGCGATGTAGTGGGAATCCCCGCGCTCGGGCCGGGACACGGCGGTGCTGAAATACCGGAGGGAGTGGGGGCCTGGGGGGAACAGAGGGGGGGGGGCGGCGTGGGGGTCAGCGAGGGGGGCGGGGTCAGCGTGGAGGAAGAGCTTGGGGTTTAGTGTAGCGGATCAGCCGGGAGGGACTCGGCTTCTGGGGTCTTGCCCTCCCAGATCCCCTCCCCCGCTCCGGGCAGCCCCCCGCCCCCGCACTCACCCGCCCGGGTCGGGGTCAGGGCCAGGGCCCCCGAGAGCAGCAGGAGGAGGGTCCCCGGCGCCATGGCCGGACCCCGGGTCTGGAGGAACCTGAGTCCGGGCGGGGCGGGGCGGGCTTTATATCTGGGCCGCGGGGCCGGCGATTGGTTTCCCCAGAACCGGGCCCGCAATGGGAGGGCAGAAGGGCCTGACTCGGACTGGGAGAAGTGAAACTGCGGGGACCGGGGTCACCCCCTCGGCCTCCACCCCACACGCCAGCCTCGGGGGGGACCCTGAGAGAGAGACCCGGTCCTGGACTGGCCAGACCCCTCTCCTGCACCGAGCACTGTCACCCCGTCAGTGAGGCCTGGTCCTGTCTTCACAGCTTACAAATTAGTGAGGACCCCACGGAGATTTTGTTTTCGTGCATTATATCTGCTGATATTGATCACATTAGAAGTTAAACTTTAAAAATATTAATTTTAAATGACAGTAACTACTAATGATTTTAATACCTATTATTACAACTAATAATAATATGTAACTTTTCAGAGGAAAATATTGTAGTAAGAAAAGTTGATCATTTCACATTTTGCCAATCTTTTTTGTTTTAACAGAAGACTTCTAGATTTTCAAGTCTATTTCTGCATTTAATCACTTATTTTTGGTTCCTACAAAAAATTCATCCTAGTCATATATGTAGTTTGAAATGGGAGGGATATATTTAATTGTTTTTTCAGGCAATTGTTAATATTCATGTTTGATACCACTCTACACAAATGATAGTTTCTTTAAGATTGGTTGCAATATGACACCTTATTGACTATCATATTGTTAAAACAAAAATCTTGGTCTTACCCATTGATATTGTACTAATGCTTTGTTGTGTGTATGTGTGTGTGTGTTTTGTTTTGAAGTAATATATTGACACACTGAGTTATGTAGTTTCCATTATTGATTCATTTCACGACATATTCCCAAAGGTCATATGTGGCAGTTTGATATTATTTATGAATTTCAAAAAAGATATTTGCTTATGTTTGTAAACTGATCTATTCCTCTGGGTGTGATACCTTTTGATTGTATTGGATACATCTCACTAAATTAAGATTAGGGCTTTGATTCAACCATATTATTAGGGCATGTGGGGTTGAGGTCCCACCTCCTTGATGCAGGTAAAACAGACTTTCACAAGGAAGTAGAGATAGACAGAAAAAACATAGCAGAAGAGAGAACTTGATGTTGATGCTGGAGCCCCAGGGAGAGTTGAGCCATTCCCTTGATAGTTTGTAGCTGATCTTGGGAAGAGAACAAACCAGCTGAGCCTGGAAAGAAAGGAGCCCCTGGAAGAGAGATGAGCCCCGTGGCAGCCTATAGCTGAGATGGGAAGAAGCTGGACCCACAGAGACCTAGGAGGGAAGAGGAAGCCTGAACCCTTGCAGATGTCACCTGCCATCTTGTGTCAACACATGGCAACAGACTTTGGGTGAGAAAGTACCTCTTACGGTAGCTTAAGGTGGACTCTTTGGGGATTTGTGACTAAGTTTCTACTGCAAATAAATACCCTTTATAAAAGCCAACAGATTTCTGGTACTTTGCATCAGCACCCGTTTAGCTGACTAATACATCATACTTCTTACATTTAACACAGATCCCACCAAAAAGTTTGTAAGCCTTGAGATACTGGCAAGGTTAAGTTGATGATTTCATTTTGAAAATTTGATTTTCTTTTGAGAGCTTATACTTTATCACTGGCAACAAATACTGGGCAGTATTTGTTCATGCAGTGACAGACTCACATTCATTTACAAGAAAGTGCCCAATGTCCAAATACAAACAGCAATAGTTTGTCATTTTTCTTTTCAAATAAAAAGTGGTATTTCATAAAAAGGCTAGTTCTGTTCACACAAATTATTTTCCTTGAGACAAAAATGGTACTTTAGAATGCTTTCTGTGTCCTTTCCACTTCATCAGTTAGAATGTAGAAATTGTGGCAGAGGTTTCTGGAGGAAGGGTTGTAATGGTTGTGTGTGAAACAGGGTGTATTAGTCAGCCAAAGGGGTACTGATGCAAAATACCAGAAATTGGTTGGTTTTTATAAAGGTTATTTATTTGGTATAGTAGCTTACAGATACCAGGCCATAAAGCATAGGTTACTTCCCTCACCAAAGCCTATTTTCACATATTGGAGCAAGATATCTGCCGATGTCTGCAAGGGTTGAGGCTTCCTGGGTTCCTCCCTTCCAGGGTCTTGCTTCTCTCTAGGTTCAGGGTTCCTCTCTTCCCAGGGCTTGCTACTTCCTGGGCTCAGGGTTCCTCTCTTCCTAGGGCTTGCTTCTCTTTCCTCTGTGAGCTTCTCAGGGCTCCAGCTTAAGGCTTCAGCATCAAACTCCAACATCAAAAACACCCAACTCTGTCCTTTGCCATGCCTTTTATCTGTGATTCCCCCCACCAACAAGGGGTAGGGACTTAATGCCCTAATGTTGAGGTCCAACCAAAGCCCTAATCATAGCTTAATCATGTCGAGGTACAGACCAGATTACAAACATAATCCAATATCTGTTTTTGGAATTCATAACCATATCAAACTGCTACACAGTGGCTACCTCGGGCAAGCATAAAAGATGACTATGCCTATCAGGCCAACTTTTGAACCTGTGAGAGGTGAATGAAGAAAGGGAAAAGGGGATTTGAGCCAGCCCTCAAAGCAATATTTGAGCAGAGACTTACCCTCTCATATGAAGAGAAATTACACACTACTCAGGCTGCCCCTGAAGAGGTTCATAAAATATGTGATGGTTAGGCTATGTGTCAGTTCAACCAGGCAATGGTGCCCAGTTGTTTGGTCAAGCAAGCCCTGGGCTAATAGTAATAAAAGGATATTTCATAGACTTTAATCGTCAGTGAGTTGATTGCATAGATGGTTGATTACATCTACAATCAACCAAGAAGACTGTTGTCAGCAATGAGTGATGCCTTATCCAATTATTTGAGGGCCTTAAAAGGGGAAGTGATGTCAGTATTCAGAGAATTCCCAGCTCTACTTTGGACAGCAGCATCTCCTGTGAACTCATCAAGGACCTTCTTCAGAGCCCCTGGTTTGTAGCCTACCATTCAGAATTTGGACTTGTGCACCCCCATGTTTGCGTTACAGAATTTTATAATATCTCATACTACTTACAGATATCTCCTGTTGGTTTTGTTTCCCTAGAGAACATTGACTAATACAGCTTGGTATCAGGAGTGGTTCTTGAGGAACAGAATCTTAAAAATGGGATTTCTGAAGTGGTTCTGCAATTTTTGCCATCTGTCTTTCCTCTGATTGGATTCAAGAGCACTAATGACTCCATCTCTAATATTCAAGAGGTCACTGACAGTCCCTTGCATGAGTTGGCAATGGAGATATGCCAAATATCACTACCAAATATGACTACTTCCATGCTTATAAGAGGCAGGGATTTTGTGGAGTCAAAAGTTACAGTGATGTTGATTGGCTGTTCCTAAATACATTGGATACAGTTACAAAAGAAAGGGATGAACTACAATCTTCAAATTTTCAACTTAAACCCCTTGTGAATGATGTGAAAGTTTCCATATGTGTTCAGAAAGAAAATCTTGTTTCATGTAGCCACAGACTTGAGATGTCTGAAAGTCAGATTCAGAGTCTCATTGTACCAGTAGCAGAGTTACAACAGAAACTAAAATCTCAATCTTGCAGTGAGTCTGCTATCAAAGTGAGGCCATTGATTGGAAAGGAGTGAACCCTGAGGATTGGTGTGGAGAAATATGGGATGATGATATTGGTGGGGACAATGAAACCCTAAATTCTGTTGAGATGTTGCCAGATAAGCCTGTAATGGTCTGGCCCTGTGGAGACCACACAATGTCAAACATGTATTAGCCAGCCTCCAGCTTGCCCCAGGGAATTCGCACCTCCTCCCAGCCCAGAGGCGGGTATCTGCACTGCCCAACCTCCACCCTGCCCTGAGGAGTCTGCCATCCAACCCCTGCCAAAGAGATTAATCTTGTCTCACCAGATGAAACTGCAAGGGAAAACTCTGAGGCCAGTAGCTTGCAAAGCATTTCTTATCCACTCCCACCACCCTGCTTCTCTTCAAGACCTGTTACTAGACTAAAATCACAAGTCCCCAAAGGTGAAGTACCAAGTGTGACCCAGAAGGAAGTATGCTACACTCTAAAAGACCTGCATGAGTTTTCCAATTTATATACACAGAAATCAGGGAATATGTGTGGGAATGGGTATTGAGAATATGGAATAATGGTGGAAGGAATATAACATTTGATCAGGCTGAATATAAGAAGAAATCAACTAAGCAGGAATTCTGAACTCAATGTTGTAGCTTGAGGGGTTAAAGGGACTCTAACTGTTTGGATAGCTGCCTGAAACAGACCAATTGATGGCCAAGAATGTCTGAGATCAAGATGTCTGATTTACCCCAGTATACTGTAGAAGGGGAAATTCAAGGGCTTAGAAAGACTGGGGTGCTAAAATGGATTTACCATTTAAGACCTGCCTGCCCACCTCAGAAATGCCCAGAGGACCCACCTTTAACCAGGACTGTGAGTAATAAATTTGTTCTTCCCTGAAGAACTCTGTGGTTGCTCTTTTCTGCAGTCCAGATATTACCATGGGAGCTGCTATCATGGAACTAGAAGCCTTAAACATATGGGGATGATCTCAGTCTGGTAGAAGCCAAGTAGCAGCACTTAATCACCAAGGTGTGTGTGGCTACTGCAATGAACAACTCTTTTTTTTTTAAAGATTTATTTTTATTTATTTCTCTCCCCTCCCCCACACCCCAGTTGTCTGTTCTCTGTGTCCATTTACTGCATGTTCTTTTTGTCCACTTCTGTTGTCAGCGGTATGGGAATCTCTGTTTCTTTTTGTTGCATCATCTTGCTGCGTCATCTCTCCATGTGTTTGGTACCATTCCTGGGAAGGCTGCAGTTTCTTTTGTGCTGGGTGGCTCTTCTTACAGGACACACTCCTTGTGTGTGGGGCGCCCCTACACAGGGGCCACCCCTATGTGTCAGGTCACTCCTTCCATGCATCAGTGCTGTGTGTCGGCCAGCTCCACATGGGTCAAGAAGGCCCGGGGTTTGAACCACAGATCTCCCCTGTCATAGATGGCCACCCTATCCACTGGGCCAAGTCTGCTTCCTTGGCTACTGCAATGAAAGGCAGACTGAAAAGAGCAATCAAAAAGTGTGAGTCACACAGAACTATGGTGTTGGCTAATAGATTATGGAGTACCTAGAATTGAAATAGATGGGCAGTCTACTAAATTCCTACTTGATGTGTATAAGTGGAAGAGTTCTAGATTGAGTGAACAAAATGCTACCTTGAACTACAGATGCAGAGAATCATGGCCCCTTAATTCCCAGACCTGAGAGTGTTTACAGACCCAGATCCCCTTGAGTGAGGAGAAGGCCAGGTCCCCTTATGGAAGGGTCATTACACTGTCAAAACTTTATACTGTTTATCTTCCTCCCAGTTTTTCCCAAAGAGACCTACTGCCTTTTATCAGGGCACCTGTGCATGGGGAAAAGGAAATGATCAGACATTTCAGAGATAATTAGACACTGGCTCAGAAGTAACATTAATTGTAGGAGACTCAAAACATCACTGTGGACCACCAGAGTAGGGGCTTATGGAGATCAGGTGATCAATGGAGCTTTAGCCCAGGTCCATCTCACAGTGAGGAGAGTGGGTCCCCTGACTCATTCTATGGTATTTCCCCAGTTCCAGAAAGCACAATTGGAATAGACATACTCAGTAACTGGCAGACCCTGACTTGTGTAGTGAGGGCTATTACGGCAGGAAAGGACAAGTGGAAGCCAGTAGAACTGCCCCTACATAGCAAAATAGTAAATGAAAAGCAATACCAGATTCCTGGAGGGATTGTGAGATTGGTGCCACCATTGAGGATTTGAATGATTCAGGGGTGGTGATTCCCCATTCAACTCTCCTATTTGGCTTGTGTAGAAAACCGATGGATCTTGGAGAATGACAGTAGATTATCATCAACTTAATCAGGTGGTAACTCCAATTGCTGCTGCTGTCCCAGATGTGGTATCATTGCTTGAGCAAATCAACATGTCACATGGTATGCAGCTATTAATCTAGCAAATGCTTTTTTCTCAATTGCCATTAGTAAGGACCACCAGAAACTGTTTACTTTTCAGCTGCCAAGGCCAGCAGTATACCTTCCCTGTTCTGCCTCAAGGGTATATCAACTCTCCAGCCCTATGTCATAATATTGTCCATGGGGACCTTGATTGTCTCTCCCTCCCAGAAGATATCACATTGTTCCATTATATTGATATCATGTTGTTTGGACCTAGTGAACAAGGCATAGCAAACACTCTAGACTTATTGGTAAGGGATTTGCATGAGAGAGGATGGGAGATAAATCCAACAAAAAAATACCTGGGCCTCCACCTTGGTGACATTTCTAGGTGTCAGTGGTGGGGGGCATATAAAGTGAAGGAAAAGGTTTTGCATCTGACCCCTCCTATGACCAAAAAAGAGGCACAATGCTTCATTGTTCTCTTTGGATATGAGGGCACTTGATGGGGTTCCATCACAAGCCCGACTCTGTTCTCTTTCTCTTCTGCATTCAGAGTCTGAGGGAAGTGTGATACAGATGTTTTCTTTGAGTTCCTGGATTCATCAGAAAGTCTCACAGCAGGACATAAAATTAAGGGAACTACCCCTGGGAAGTTCAAAACATGAATTTCAAGAAAGGATAAGCATGAATAAAAGACCAGTAAAATATCCCATCAATAATCTTTTATATTGCCTAAATGCTGAAATAATTTATATTTTGGGTGCATTTGTTTAAATAAAATATATTCTTAAAATTGATTTTGGACAAAGTGGCAAGAATGAGTGACAGAGGTGTGATGCATGGAGGAGTCAGCTGAAGCCCTGTGAAAACAGGAGAGGCATGGCATGGGGTCCAGATTTCTAGTAGCTGCTAGAAGACGTAAGAATCACATCTTCCCCACTGACAGGAGGGAGGTACATTAGTGGAGGCCGCCAACCCCACAGGAATGTATGGAAGCGACTGGACATCCAGGGAAACTGTGAAGGGACTAGGGGTCCTAGGTGCGTGGGGAAAAGAAAGTGGGAAACCAGGGACAGCTGGGATGGGGGAGAGTGGACATAGCATTTCCCTTCATCCATTCATTCAATCATGCTCCCCCTTGTCCACCCTTCCATCCAATCATGCTTCCCTTTATCCATCCATCCATCCATCCATTCATTCATCCAATCAAGTTTTCCTTTGTCCATTCATCCATCCATCCATTCATCCAATCAAGTTTTCATTTGTCCATCCATCCATCATCTATCCATGCATGCATGCATCCATCCAATCATATTTCCCTTTGTCCCTCCATCTATCCCTCTATGTATCGACCCATCCTTCTATCCATTGCTTCAACTAACATATGGGGAGACCTCATCTGGGGCAGGCATAGTGCCCATAAGTGAGTGGTAACTAAACAGGCTTAGAGCTGTGCTGTCTAACACATGTGGCCATTGAGCACTAGAAATCAGGCATGTGTGACTGAGGCACTGGCATTGTAAAACTTTATTTAATTTTAATTAACTTCAATTTAAAAACAAAACAACAAAAAGTATTTTCCCTTAAACTCAGCTTTTTTTTAGTAACCAAATATATTTTAATAAATATAACACATGGTGACTATAAAACTCAGCTTTATTGGTTTGCTAAGACTACATTTTACTTTAACTGCTGAAAACTGAACATCAGCTTGGAGATACTGTATTAGTCCACCAAAAGGGGTGCTGATACAAAGTACCAGAAATCTGTTGGCTTTTATCAAGGGTTTTTATTTGGGGTAAAAGCTCATAGTTACGAGGTCCTAAAGACTCCAACTCAGGATTACTTTTCTCACCAAAGTCTGCTGCTACGTGTTGAAATGAATCAAGATGGCTGCCCATCTCTGCGAGGTCTCAGCCTTCCTTCATCCTCTCGGGGCTCCGTGGTCCCCGCTTCTTCTGATCCTAGCTGTGGGCTGGCATAGGGCTCGTTTCTTTCAGGGCTCAGCTGCTCTGCTATCTTCAAAAGGTCAGCTGCAAAATATCAGGTGACTCTAGGACCAAAACTGGCAGAGCTCTCTCTCTTCTGTGCCTACTCTGTGTTCTCCTTCTGTCTGTCTTCTTGAATGAGTGTCTATTTTATCAGCCCTCCAAGGGGGTGGGGACTCGACCTTGAGCTGCCCTAATGACGTAGTGGAATGCAAGCCCTAATCTTGATTTAATCAAGTAAAAGTAAAACCTTCGAATTTAGTATGATCAAAGGGTATTACTCCCAGAGGAACAGACCAGTTTACAAATATAATATCTTTTCTTTTGCAATTCATGAATAATATCAAACTGCTACACATACAAAACATGCAAACTATTCCAGGAGCAATAGTTATATTGAACACATGTTCAAATGAGGCTATTTTGGATATTTTGGGTTAAATAAAATTCATTGTTGAAATTGAAAAAAATTACTTTTGCCTGTCAACTTTTTATTTTTTTAATGCCGCCTGTAGAATATTTAGAACTACATATATGGTTCACATTGATCTTTTTGGTCAGCAATGTTCTAGAAGCTTAATAAGTTTAGCTCTTTTGTTTACATCTATGATTCATTTCAAGTTAGTGTTTGTGTATTGTGTGTATTCTTTTCCTTTTGTATGTCAGTTTGTTTGAAAAGATGATGAATGACAGAGAAGTATTGCTGAGACCAGCTCTACATGAGGAACGCTCGAATGAAAGGCATCGCAGAACTTAAGAAAGAGACACAGGAGTAGGAAAAGATGGGAGCAGGGACTCAGGGTCTCAAGGATGAAGAGCCCGGACCCAAGCTTCATGTATTGACTATCTCAGGGACGGGAGTACAGGTACTTTTTTATTCTTTTTTATTAATGGACCCATCAGAGATTTTTAAAAATCCATTTAAATACAAATATGGAAATCATAGTCTGGTTGGGCATTATTTTCTGCAGTTTTAGAACAATTTTTCACTCACAGATTCAAGGTTACAATGGCCTTAAAAATATCCAAAAGAAAAGACCGGCATGAAGTACAATTACACAACAGCTGGTGTACTCAAGTGGTTATTTTTCTTTTCTCTGTTTCTCAGATTTCCTATAACGTGACATAATTTCTATAATAAAAACTATAAGTTAAGAAAAGCTGACATTACAAGGCATAGTTGACTTTCTGAAACAACTCAAACAGATATGCGAGCAGGAGTCGTCCGCTTGCCGTAAGCAGCTGCTGGATGGACGGCCGGGGCTCCTGGGCGATTTCAAGGTGAAGCTTCCCAGGAGCATTTCGGCCTTGCTGTCGCAGGCTCCCAGCCAGGCATGCCTGACAGGCACGGATTTCCACGCTTTCATGAGCTTTGTGTGCCCAGGGAATGCCAAAGCACTTTTGGAATCTGCATTTTGTCGTATGGTGAGAAAAGCGAGGTTCACACAGAAGTACCAAAGCAGCCGCTGTGGACAACCAAACCTCACTGGCATTCTGGCAACCGAGGGGCTGAGGGAAAGACTAGGCAATCCCCCTTTTTCAAATTACATTTCATATACTCAAGTATGTTCATTTTAAGAACAGCTACGTGTGCACAACACGGAGCAGATCCCGCGCCCGCCGGCAGCTCAGACCCTCTCCCAATCTTTGCAGGTGTTTGCGGCAGTGAACCAAAATCTGTACCTAAAATACATGTAAAACCCTTACTTTTAAACAGCCTCGTGGACATTCCAAACTAGTAACTTCACCGAGAGAAGGAATATCTGCCGTGGGCCGGGGTCCACGCCGCGGCATGCTCCGGGGGTCAGGGCTGCTGTTTGCCTGCGGGCAGTGGGGATTTACGCAGAGCGGGCCTCGCAGTCCGCTGCGGACAGCCTCGCTGTTGGACCGCTTGTGCGAGCGCAGCAGGTGGGCCAGGGCCGTGAGAGCATTGCATCTGCATTAAGAGATCCCGCTCTTCTGATGTGCTCCACTCCACACTCTTTTGCTAAAATCTGAGAGTATTCCATCCAGTTCATACAGCGTTTCAGCGTGATCACTGGTAAACGCGACTGGAACCGCAAGGATGCTGGTACCACTCTCCCCGCCCCTGCTCCTGCCCCAGAGCCCTTTGCTCTGCTCATCTGTCTGAGGAGCCAGGCGGGGCATCGGGCCAGCCTTGGACCACCAAACCGGCTGCAAGCTTATCCGTGACTCCCTGGACTGCAGCGCCCACCTCCTGAGGATCGGGGTCCTCTCGGTTGACCGCAGACACCGGCCGTGAGTGAGCAGAGAAGGAATGGCCACCTCGCTTCTCTTCTCCAGTGGAAAATGGTCCAGGTTTTCCCCACGTGGTCTGGAAGCCCTGGATGAGGAAGGTGCGAGGGCCACCTGCCCATACCGCTCCAATTCTTTCCCGTGCCGTTGTAGCATCTCTAAGTGGCCTTTAAGCCACTGCCTGTGGCGAAGCAGCTGTACTGTGGTGTAGCAGGTGTACTGAGGTAGAGCAGCTGTACTGTGGTGTAGCAGGTGTACTGAGGTAGAGCAGCTGTACTGAGGTGGAGCAGGTGTACTGTGGTGGAGCAGCTGTACTGTGGCAGAGCAGTTGTACTGTGGCAGAGCAGCTGTACTGAGGTGGAGCAGCTGTACTGAGGTGAAGCAGCTGTATTGAGGTGGAGAAGCTGTACTGTGGGTACTGAGTGAAAGCAAGTGCCTGTTCAGCCCACCCTCTCCATCTCCCCAACTACCTCTTCCCTTAAAGGATGGACATACCGAAATCCAATGCAGTATTTGTGGTGTCTCTTCTCTGGCTTCTCTGGCTGAACCTCTTCTCTGGTTGTGGTTTGACGCGTTGGGCCGTCACCTCCACCGCTGGCAGGTGCCCGAGCCGCTGTGCCCCATCCTGGGGCGGAGCAGGGTGTCTGGCTCGCAGCGCCGCAGCCGATTTGCGCCCACCTAAAGCGCTCGGGAGCGCCGGGGCCAGGCGCTGACGTCCTCCCGCCGTGGCGCCTTGGGCGCGGGCCACGCCAAGTCCCACCCCGAGGGCCCGCCCGCAGCCTACGCAACCCTCCCGCAGTCCCCGCCTTTTTATTATTTGGTAACGTTTTGCCAGAGTAATCACTTCCACGTCCTTCCCACGCCGTTCAAGGTTCGAATGTTTCTTTCTGCAAACAGCTGTGGGTTGTTCAGGACAGAGTTCCGTCTTGAAAGGACCTGATGCTCTAAGGCCCCTTGCCTCATTTGCGGCATGAAACATTCTACCTTTCAACCATTTCTCCACGTTTCCGCCTTTTTGGTTTTGCTAAGAAATGAATGCAGCTCGCGGTTTCTTGTTGTGTTAATCCCCAGGAGGGTTTGTGTGCATCTGAGTACTAAACACCTACAAAACAGACAGGAACCGATAATTAACACACCTCCTAGAAGACCCTCCCCAACCCTTGTCCATATCATAGGGCTCAGGGATATGAATCCATCCGCAATTCCTGCCATAGTTTGTGAGGCAGGAAGCAGTTGCAAATGAGCATGTTGAATGCTTGTTACTTGGGCTTGTAATTGAGAAATATCTAAGCTTAAATTGTCTCTGACCACGCAAGTGAAGTTTCACTAATTCCTAAGGAATATCACTGCTAGTGTATACACGGAGGTCACACAAAAACTAGATACATTCCAAAAACATTGCAGGTGTCAAGGCATATTTACAGTTTGTAATTCTTCCAAGCTTAGAACAGCTTTTTATACATAATCCATAACTGCAGTAGATTATACAACAACAAACAATAAGACTTCCAACTAGCAGACATTGAGTGAGTAGACTTTCATTTCTCATGGGCTTAAGATTCCCAACCAACAAGGCTATGTAAGGGGGTACTCGATCAAAAATGACCTCATTTCCCCCAGTTCATATAGTTTGAGGCATAGGCAGTGACAAATTACTGTTAGTCCCCCATTTTGGGCTGTGGGGCACCTGGAAGTTTAACTCATTATTTCAATGCCTTCCTTGGTCCTGCTCTTTGCATTTTCATTGCACCTGGGGCCACAACTCAGTGCTGAATTTAAACTTAGTCCATTGTTGTGAGGATTCATTTTTTAGATAGAAAATAAAAGCTGGCTTGTTATAAGAGTCCTAATGCGATGTCTGTAGCAGTGAAAGCATACCTTGCCCCTTCCAAGAGCAGGAGGGGGCTGATGTCACAGCCATTGAAGTGAGCATTAAGGACCCCCTTGGGTGAAGTCCATGAGCTGTTGGCAAGTAACAGGCAGCTGGAACTGCCGGGCTAGGCACCACACGGTCTGGTACTCACCACATTCGCCTTTCTGGTGGAGCCGCTCTGCTTCTCAGGTCTCCATGGTATGGCTCTGGATCTTCATGAAGACATCTGCCTCAACAGTCCTAAGTAAGATGTTAGAGGAGTGGGCAGGGACATGATAGACAGTTCCCTGTCACTGCTGGCAGGCGTCCCAGATGTTCTTCCACAGATCTCTCCCGCATAGAGGGTGATTCACAACAGTCCATCATTTCTGTCTCGCTTTTAGTATTTGCAATCCATCAGTAGGTAGGGATGGAAGTTTTCAGAGTAACTGGACACTATTGGGTTAAATCTTTCACCTTCAGCAGGGCTTCTTATGCTGCACACAATTGCTTTTTTATATTGTACTTTTGGCTCCTTCCCAGGATTGTGACTGAAACCCAAGGGCTACAGTTTAGAATGCTGCCTCTGCCACAAAGCCCACCCAAAGCCAATATTGGCGCTGGTCATATCCAATTCACAGGCTAAGTCAATGTCCATTTTCTCTCTCCCCCTTTTTTTTTTTTTTGAGATTTTTATTCATTTATTTATTTCTCTCCCCTTCTCCCCCCGCCCCCCAGTTGTCTGCTCTCTGTATCCATTTGCTTTGTGTTCTTATGTGTCCACTTGTTTTCTTGTCAGTTGCATCAGGAGTCTCTGTCTCTTTTTGTTGCTTCATCTTGCTATGTCAGCTCTGTGTGTGTGGCTCCACTCCTGGGCAGGCTGCACTTTTTTCACGCTGGGTGGCTCTCCTTATGGGGCAAACTCCTTGTGCATGGGGCTCCTCTATGTGAGGGGGTCAACCCTGCATGGCACAGCACTCCTTGCGCGCATCAGCACTGCACGTGGGCCAGCTCACCACATGGGTCAGGAGACCCTAGGTTTGAACCCTGGACCTCCCATGTAGTAGGTGGATGCTCTATCCATTGGGCCAAATCTGCTTCCCTCCCTCCCTTATTTTTTAAAGCAGCCTGCTGGAGGTCCTCCTATTCCCATGAAGGACCTTTCCCAGTTACACATACAATTGTTTTAATATTTGACCGAAATGAGGGATGAAAGATTGTTAGTATTCCAGCAGTATTACACACTCCATTAACATGAGGAAACATTGTGCTTTATCAATTACAGAAGAGGGTTTAGTTTTGTCTTACCCAACCAAACAACATTTAGGAATTTGATAGAGCAGCAGGGTCCTTGCAGCCTGTTCCAATTGTATGCCTAATCAGGCTCTTAAGATAAGGTACTATTGTCTGTGATGTTTCTTTTCATTTTGAAAAAAGGATTACTGTTTAATATAAAGTCATCAGTAGGGTTTCAGCCACAGATTTCTTTTTCGCAGCCAGATTCTTTGCCACCAGACCATGAAAGATGATTGGGCCATACACAGCCTTGGAGAAGCACTGCAAAATCCATCACTGGATTTTCCACAGGTAGGAACTTATAACATATTAAAGGAACTTAACTAGTTTATTACTTTATATTTTTTAAAGTAAAAGAATAAATCTTTTGCAATAGTTTGAAATAAAAATATACTTTTCAGGATTTGACTTTAGGAAAGCAGGTTTGAACACTATATTCTTTTAAAAGTGATGACATGTTTCTTTTTTAAAAAATAAGGAAATGATAAGGTTAAAGTATAAGAAGCTATTTTGATAAAACACGCTTTTTTGGTATACTGATTATTCAGGAGAAAAACTCTTTATAAACTTTTACTACAACAGAATAATGACTTGAGAAAAATGGAGAAATAACAAAGTTTAACTTTGTATTAGTATACTATTTGCTATTAAAGTTTTAAAATATTAATAGACCCATCAAATTTTACTTAACTTGAACCATAAAAATCCCTTTTCTGCACACTTTCTGCACTTTCTGTATCCAGGTTTTGTCTGAAATTTTACTTTTTTAATAACCAATCATTTTATCTTAGGACAAAATTATTTTCTGTTTCTGTAATAGTAAAAACACATTCTATACACCCTACAGCATACAATTACCACTAACACTAAACAAACTTGTTAAAATAATGATTCAGTTTGATTATATGCAAATATAACTTTTCTTTATTTCAAATATCTAGTAGCATGCAATACCAGAAACCATCTTTTAGAAATGGGTTGGCAGGGGAGGCTGGCTGCCAACAAGTTTTCCTGGTATAAAATTACTTTTTGGTATTATTATCAGTTCAGTTTTTGTTTAATAATGACTTCTTGGAATTAGCCGTTTACACACTTTAATTCAAACAATGCTTCCACAAACGTCTTATAATTATTTATAACCATATAGACTATAATTATTTTATTTTAAGACAAACTTCACCTTCACAGAACACGTTCCCTTACTTAATGTTACCACAATACCTTCTACAACTTGCCATATGCAGTCAAGTTTTGTCCTACATATTTTCATTTTGATTTTATGAAAACTAGCCATCTTATTTTAGGATAAAACATAATTTTTTGAACAAAACTATTAAATTTCAGTCAGCACTTCCACAAAGTTTTTACCTTTTTTAATATTCATTTACATTTTACATCCTTCATTTTATCCTGTGAAGAAAATAAACTATGCAATTCAGTTTAGGCAAGAACTATTTTTTTATGGAAAGACTTATAGTAATTTCATTAATCAAGACTTATGATTTCTATCATTGTAGAGATCTTATTAACATTGAAACTTATGTATTTTTTTTTGAAGGTTTTTAAAGTAACATTTTTTTTTTCAAACTTTTAATTGTGCAATATAGAAAACTGAAAAGCACAAGAAGCAAAGAACACAAAAGTCATCCAGAATCACAAGCAGTTTAGTTTGACATAACCTTTAGGTCCTGTGTGTGTATAGACACAACGGAGCATACATTTTTATCTAGTCAAGATCTCACAGAATGTATCATGCTTTATCACACATCATGAATATTTACCAACTCACAGCCCCAAAGCCATGAGATATTGTGATGACCAAGAATATATGACACCATCTCAGCGGGAAAAAAATGTATTCCTTTCTTGGGGACAAAAATATCAACAGGCCTCTATAGATACTGGCAGAATTACAAATACTGTGCTCCCTTAATAATGCTCAAGTTAAAGTGAGACAAAAGCAAGAGTACAATAAGTATAATGCTTCTAAGAAAATTCATTATCAGATCTATATTGAATTATTAGCAAGAACATATGTTTCTATTGAATTAACAATGTTTTCCTATGATATAGCCAAGAGATGCTCACACACTGTTAGCTTCAAATGGAAATATGAACACATCTGCATATACCCCTCCCCCTGCCCTTCTGCAGCCAATTTAATGAACAAGTCCTGGTGCATACTGCTCAGAGGTGGTTTAACAATTCCACGTCAAAAATGCTTCTATTAACTAAAAAAAAAAAAAAAGATACTTATAAATTCATTAATTCACTAGCTCTACATTTTATCATACATTGTCACCTCAAGATATCTAAAAAGCTTAGATGTGAAGTAAAGTATGAACCATATCTGCAATTAACACAGGTATTTTTACCAAAAAATGTACTTATAGAACTATGGTTATAATCTACAACTGTCTTCTAGATATAGAGTACTACCAAGGAGCCCTTTCCTTTGCCCTTCCTCATCTTCCTCACCCACCATTTCAAGGTGGATGGACAGAGGTCACTCCCAGAAGACAGTACATCCTAAAACTAACACAAGAACCTTTATATAGGGATTATTTTACTACCTCTATTTTTTACATGCTTTGGACATTAAGTCTTGTCCTGTAATACACAGTAATAACTAAAATGCCTAGAGAACAATGGTCAGACAATCTGAACTTGTCTCACAACTCACAGGCAAAGAACCTTCCCTGGGCACTTCCTTCCCTGCCCCCACCACCACCCCATCAGCATCCTGCTCCAAGACATCTAGTTTAACAATCCCATTCCCCAAATAGTCATTCCTACGTATTAACAGAAAACATATCTGAAGTATTGTTTTACACTTTCTACTTTAACATGTTGTTTACTTCTAAACATCTAGAAAGACTAGCTGTTTCAAGCACGGACTTAAGCTTGTCCACAATACACACAGTAGCACTGAATAAACCGCACACATAATAAAGGATATAACCCAAAAATGTCTTCTTAAAAGGAACATTCCGGCCTATAATCCTTCCCCTTCTGACCTCTATCAACTTAGTGGTTTGCATTTGCAATGCTTAGAGGGGATTTTTTTTTTTTTGAACAATTTTGCTTTCACAAATTTAATTCTGTCGTTTTCAACAGTCTTCCCTATGAATTTTAACAAAAAAAAAAAGTACAAAATGCATTAGTTTACTAACTCTACTTCTGTAATACACTGGCAACCTCTTTAACATCTAGAAAGACTAGATGATATAACATTAGGACTAGTTTGTCCATTATATACACTATTTACACAGAAAAGTAAAAGAAAATGCACAGAACACAGATGATGGTTTATCTTATCTAACTACAGACTTACTGCCTTAGAGCACTTGGCACTTCCTTCCCCCTCCTCCCTGAAACAGCACATAGTATGTAACTGCTGTGGAGGTGCTGTAACCACTCCATTTCCAAAAGATCTTTCATATGAAATTTAACAAAACAATATCTACAATGTTATTTCACTACCTCTACTTTTAACATACTTTGTGCACTTCTAAACATCTAGGAAGTCTAGATGTTTCAAATAAGGACTTAATTCGTCCACTATATACACAGTAGTGTTAAATAAACTATACACATGTAACAATGGTTAAATATAAATGGTATTAATATAAGTGCTTATTTAATTTTTGGCCATTTGACTAGAACTCTTTTAGAAATTTTTATCTATCAATTTATATTACCATCTGGAGGTATGAAAATATACTCTGACATTGGACAAACAGACAAACACAAATACAGTTACAACACACCAACAGAAACATAAAATTTACTAATTTGACCCATAATTCTTGCTTTTTTGATAAAGCTGTTTCCAAGCCCTCCATCATTTCACATCTTTGATTTTACTGTTCTTAAGAGTTCTTCTGGAATCCATGTTGCCTATAACATGCAAGCTTGTTCTTGGAAACACTTTTATTAGTAATCAGCAACCAGTTAGGATAACTTGAGCAGCATAAATGCAGTTAAGCTCTTATTTAGCAGTTTAGACAGACAGTTAACACACATTTTTTGGATTACTACTTTTCAAGACTATACTGAAACTTGAAGTTCATGAGTTAGCTATTGATTCAAAACCAAAAATTCCTTTTAACATCTTGATAAAAATTCTGTACTAATTTTATTAATTTGGCCAAATAGGCCCAATCAGAATCAGCATGGAAACAAAACAGAGCACCAATGTTGCCATGTTTTCCTCTTCTTCCAGCGGCTCAATTCTATTAGGCCCCACTAGCCCACAGCCACGTTATCATGTAGGCAGCAGGGGGTTTGCACAGTTGCTGCCAGAATATTTTCCTTATCTTAGTTAGCACTTTAACGGAGAGTTTTCTTACAAGCATGCTTTCTCCAACAAGGCCTTATTCAGCACTTTTGCCTGTGTGGGATGTTGTATTTGTGAGTTAACCTTTCCTTGCACAAGCAGCTCAACATGATTTCCCTTCATTCTAGCCTGCAAAATTCCCTTCTGTAAAGAGAATAATTTAGGCTGGGTATTTCCAGGCACAGGTGTAAAGGGTGGCAGAAGAGAAGGTATATCAGCTTCCTCAAACTTAATTAATGAAGGGGCTGTAGGCAAAGATAGTTTAGAATCAAGACCTTTAGACATTTTTATAGGGGAAGGGTCGTCATGGACCTTTTCTTCATTTTCTTCTTCATCCTCTGTTTGGAAAGGTTCTAGGATGGAGTTAATAATGTAAGGGTAAGGCCACATTGGGAAAACAGGAATAGAACTACATTAGGAAATAGGAATTGCAAATGCCTTCAGATAAAATTTTAAAAAAGCTTCCCACCCGATAAGAAGGGAGGAAGCAACTACAACGGTATTGATAAATAACATGGGGCTGCTCCCAAGAAAGGAACCAATAAATAGCATGGGGCTGCTGCCCTCTCCTCTGCGCAGGTAGAGGAAGTTGCTGCGCGGCTAATTAAAGCTCTCTAATTGGCTTCCAATCCTGAGTTTGAGTGTGATCGATATTGTTGGGCTACAACAATAACAGTACATGGAAGCCAGATGGTAACAGGGATGGAAGCCCCTTGAACACGTAGTTTTTAAAATTCCTTACCAACTCATTCCCAACCTACTTATTCTAATCTGCCCCATATTGGGAACCATAAACAGTGAGCCTCAACAACCTGTAGAAGTTCTGTAATGTGGGACTCACTAGTGTTGGAAACTGAGGCACAGTGGCCTCACCAGGAGAGACGTGCTGTCTCCATGCTAGTGCTGTCTCCATGGCTATGCTTGCAACTTAAGGAATGTGGTAATTAAGATTTCCTGGCAAATGGGATGAAGCTGTTAAAGGCTGAAAGAAAAGATGAGCACATACCTTTTGCAGTGAATAGAACATTTAGACTTTGTACCTTGAGATAAGATTTTTAAAAATTCCTTAGACTATGAGTAATGCTGATAGTTAACTGCATGTTGCTGCTTGATGTCATGTAGGCTATGTGTTACTGCTTGTTTTCACATAGGCTACATGTTCCTGCTTGTTGTCATGTAGACTGGGGTATATAGAGAACCCCTTGTAAACAATAATGTTGTCTGAGGAGTTATTAATTGCAGACCCCCTGATCCCAGCTCTCTCGTTCATTCCATCTCCCTTTTCTCTTTCTTTCATTCCCGATACCCTTCGGGTCCAAATCTCCAACAACTAGGTTCAGTTTCCCCTGCTTTGAGGAGCTGTTTTGGGAGACAGACATAAGGACGGTACTTGGCTATAGTATCTCCATTTCCCATTGTAACCCTGTTTAAAATCCCTGAGAGCATGCTTACTAATTGAAGGCTTCAGAACCATTGTCTGTGATGACACACCAGTTTCATTTTTTTCCAGTGATCCTTTTCCTATTCGAGCCCCACATTGTGCACAGATGTTGAGACCAGCTCTTCATGAGGAATGCTCCAATAAAAGGCATTGCAGAACTTCAGAAAGAGACACAAGAAATAGGAAAAGACGGGAACAGGGGACTCAGGGTCTCAAGGACTAAGAACCTTGACCCAAGCTTCACATCTATTTATTGAATAGCTCAGGGCAGGAGAATATTTACTTTTTTATTCTTTTGGTAACATTTTGCCAGAGTAATCACATCCACATCTTTTTGTGCAAGGCTCAAATGTTTCTTTTGGCAAACACTTGTGAGTTGTTCACAACTGTATTCTGTCTTGAAAAGACCTGATGCTCTAAGGTCTGTACCCTCATTTGTGTCATGGAACATTTTAACCTCCAGCCATTTCTCCACAAAGTATTGCTATTCCATTTATCGGTGGCTATCCTTAAGCCCATACCAACTGTGCTTTGATTACTGGAGCTTTATAAGTAAGTTTTGAAAGTAGTTGGTGAGCACCCTCCAAATTCCATCTTCTCTTAGAATTTATTTGAAAATATTGTCTTAGTATAAATTGTACCATCAACCTGTCATTTTCTTTTTAAAAGTTTGGCATAATTTTGATAGGACTTACATGTAAACTATAGGCCAATTTTAGGGGACTAGATATCTTAACAATAAATATTCTGGTCACTAGATACCTTAAGAATACATATTCCGGTCCTTGACATGGTATATCACTCCATTTATTTAGTTTTCCTTTACTTTCTCTCAGTGGTGCTTTGTGGATTTCAGTGTATAACTCTTGGACACTTTCTTTTTTAAATTTAATTTTATTGAAGTATATCCCTCATGGATAAACATAAACAATAAATATATAGTAAAAGTTCTGAGCTTATGAAACAAACATGCATAATATCATACAGGGGGCCCACTTATCACCCCACCACCAACACCCTGCACTGTTGTGAAACATTTGTTACAAATTTTGAAAGAATATTGTCAAAATACTACTACTAACTATAACCCATATCTTACATCTGTGTATTTTCTCCCAACCCACCCTACTATTATTATTTTAAATATATATATATTTTATAGAAGTTGTGAATTTATAAAACAATCATGCACATGTGTAGAATTCCCATACAGCATCCCTTCACTAACACACCACACTGTCGTGGAACATTTATTATAGATTATCAGGTAATATTATCAGACTATTACCACCAACCATGGTCTTTAGTGTACATTTGGCACACTTTTCCCAACCCCCCTGGGGCAGTTTGAGATTACTTATGAATCACCAAAAGAGAAATTATGTTTGTAAACTAGTCTGTTCCTCTGGGAGTGAGCCCCTTTAAATGTATTAGATTCAGCTGAGGTGTCTTTGATTAAATCATGTTAAGATTAGGGCTTGATTTGACCACATCAGTAGGACTTTACTTAGAATTGAGTCCCTGCTCCCTTGGTGGGCTGATTTAAACAGATACTCACTCAAGAAGACACATGGAAGAGGAGATAGCTCTGTCAGGTTTATCCTGCCTCCTGCTCCCCACCCATCCCTCAGAAGAAGTATGCCACTTGCCTGATAGTTTGCAGCTGGAGAGAACAGAGGTGCTGAGCAGCTGATAAGGCCTGGAAAGAAACAAGCCCCTGCCAGAGACTGATAGAGGAAGCTCTGAGAGATGAGCCCTAGGCCAGCCTACAGCTGAGATGGGAAGGAGCTGGGTGCACAGAGCCTTAAGAGGAAGAAGGAAGGAAAGCCCAGGTGAGATGGCCCACCATCTTGCTTCAACATGTGGCAGTTGACTTTGGTGAGAAGGTACCTCTTATGGTACCTTGAGCTGGACTCTCTAGAGCCTTGTACTGTAAGTTTTTCCCCAAGTAAATACCCTTTATAAAAGCCAACAGATTTCAGGTACTTTGCATTAGTATCCCTTTGGTTGTCTTATACATCCCCCATTATCAGCACAGTACATCTTTGGCATTGATACAAGAATTGCTGTTAACCACTATCCCATAGGTCATACCAATTGTATTTTTCCCATGCTTCTCCACATTCTCACCACCTTGCGATAGTGACATACTCCCACTCTATTTCATGGAAGAACATTCTTGCATCTGTATCATCAACTACAATTCTCTTCCACCTCTGGGTTCACTGTTATCCAGTCTCTAAATTATTCTCTAGCTTTCTTTCAATTGACATTTACATCCCTAGGCTACTCTTTCCAGCCACAATCCCATTTATAAACCAGCTGTAATATGTTAACCATAAACTCTATCCATTTCCTTGCTTTTACAGTCAAGTTAATTAAAATTTCTACATACATTAAGTAGTAGTAGTCCGTCTCACCCCTCCTCTTATCTCCTAAAACCTGCACTTTAGTTTTTAACTTCATGCATTTATTCTTCATATTTTGCTCATACTATAAGACCATGCGATATTTGTTCTTTTGTGTCTGGCTTACTTCACTTAGCATAATGTCTTCAAGATTCATCCATGTTATCATATATGTCCCCATTTCATTTCTTTTTACTGCAGCATAGAATTCCATCATATGTATACACCACATTTTGTTTACCCATTCATTGGTTGATGGACACTTGGGTTGTTTCCATCTTTTTGCTGCTATGAACATCAGTGTGCAGATCTCTGTTCGTGTCACAGTTTTCAGTTCTTCTGAATATATGGAATTGCTAGATCACATGGCAGTTCTATGTTTAGCTTCCTGAGGAACCCCCAAACTGTCTTCCACAGAGGCTACACCATTTTACAATCCCACCAACAGTGAAGGAATGCTCCTATTTCTGCACATCCTCTCCACCTCTCCAGCACTCACAGCCCATTGAGTGGGCTGCCTTTTCACCTTCTGGACGAAATCCTTTGACTCTCAAAAGTGTTTAAGTTTGAAGAGGCCCTAATTATCCATAGTTTCTTTCATTGATTCTATTTTGAGTGTAAGGATTTTTTGTTTTTTCCCCCTAGGTACTGGGGAAAAACCTTGCACCTTGCATGTGGAAAGCCACTCAACCACCAAGACACACCACCTTCCCTGAGTCAGCTTTTTTGTTTGTCTGTTATGAGGTTTTTTTTAGGAGGCATCAGGGACCAAACCTGGGACCTCCCATGTGGGAGGCAGGAGCTCAACCACCTGAGCCACATCCACCCCCTTGGTGTAAGATTTAAAAATGCACCACTGGTCACCAGGTCTTGAAGATGTTTTCCTACATTTTCTTCTAGGAGGTCTATGGTTATTGCTTTTATATTTAGGTCTTTGATGCATTTTGAGTCAATTTCTGTATAAAGTGGGAGATAGGGGTCCTCTTTCTTTCTTTTGGCTATGGATGTCCAGTTCTTCCATGTATTAGTTAGCAAAAGGGGTGCTGATGCAAAGTACCAGAAATTAGTTGGCTTTTATAAAGGGTATTTATTTGGAGTAGGAGCTTACAGTTACCAGGCCACAAAGCATAAGTTACTTCCATCACCAGAGTCTGTTGCCGCATGTTGGGGCAAGATGGCTGCCAATGTCTGCCAGGGCTCAGGCTTCCTGGGCTCCTTTCCCAGGGCTTGTTTCTCTCCAGGCTCAGTTCCTCTGCCTGCTCTGCAAGGCCAGATGTAGACTATAGGTGAATGGCTGAAGAAGTTTTACTTCTTCCTTTCCTATTTGGATGTCTTTTCTTTCTTCATCTTCTTCTTTTTTTTTTTTTTTCCTGCTGATTGCTTTAGCTAGAACCTCTGGCACTATACTGAACAACAATGGAGACAGTGGGCATCCTTGTCTTGTTTCTGATCTCAATGGGAAAGCTTATTGTCTTTCACCATTGAGTACAATGTTAGCTGTGGGTGTTTCATATAGACCCTTTATCATGTTGAGAAGGTTTCCTTCAATTTCTATCTTTTGTAATATCTCTCTTCCCGGGGCTTCTGCTGTGTCTAATAGAGCCTTCTCTCCCTCCTCACATATCTGCTTCTCTGTGTGTTTACTTCCCAGGCTCCAGGATTAAAATTCTCCCCTCTCTTCTCTGTGGTGTGGTTTCTCTGTGAATTCTCAACCACCAAGGGGGCGAGGACTCAACTTTCTACTGACATGGCCCAATCAAAGCCCTAATCATTGTTTAATCAAACAAAAGTGAAACTTCTGAATCCAATATAATCTAGTATGCCCAGAGGGCCAAACCAGTTTACAAACATAAACAACATCAAACTGCTACATCCCAGCACCATTTGTTGAATAGACTGTTCTGCCCAGTTGGATGGGTTTGAGAGGCTTGTAAAAAATCACTTGACCATAGATATGAGAGTCTGTTTCTGAACCATCAGTTTGGTTCCACCAGTCTATGTGTCTGTATTTATGCCAGTACCATGCAGTTTTTACCACTCTAGCTAGGTATTCATGATTTAAAGTCCAGAAGTGACAGTCCTCCAACTTTGCTTTTCCTTTCTAAGATGTTTCTGGATATTCAGGATCCCTTATCTTCCAAATAAATATGTAATTGTATTTTCTATTTGTAAAAAAAATGCTGGTGGAATATTTATTGGCATAGCATTGAATCTGTATATTCATTTGGGTAGAATCAACATCTTAATGATACTTAGTCTCCCAATCCAGGAGAATAGAATGTTTTTTCCAATTATTTAGTTCTTTTCTTTCTTTTAGTAATGCATTATAGTTTTCTGAAAAGAAGTGCTTTACAGCGTAGCAGTCTGATATAGTTATAAATTCCAAAAAATAGATACTGGATTATGTTTGTAAACTGATCTGTACCTGGGCATGATTAAGTTATGATTAGGGCATTGAGTCCCCACACCTTGGTGGGTGGGGACTCATAGATAAAAGGCATGGTAAAGAACATAATTGATGGGTTTCTGATGCTGGAGTTTTGATGTTGGAGTTTGATGCTGAAGTCTTAAGCTGGAGCCCCAGGGAAAGAGGCAGAGCCATTTGCCTGATTGTCTCCAGCTGACCTTGTGGAGCAAGGCAAAGCCTAGAGAGCCTCATAGTCTATAGCTGACCTTGTGCAAGAAATGGAGAAGCTGATCCCAGAGGAACCCAGGAAGCCTGAGTCCTAACAGACATCAGCAGCCATCTAGCTCCCACATATGAAAATAGACTTTGGTGAGAGAAGTATCTTATGCTTTATGGCCTGGTAACTGTAAGCTCCTGCCCCAATACTCTTTATAACACCCAGCAGATTTCTGGCATTTTGCACCAGCATCCCTTTGGCTGACTAATACATAGAGCCTTGGTTAAGTTCATTCCTAAATATTTAGTTCTTTTAGTCACTATTATAAATGGAATTTTTCCCCTGACTTCCTCCTCAGATTGTACATTTCAAGTGGATAGAAACACTACTGATTTTTGCATATTGATCTTGTATTCTAACTACTGAAATAGTTCATTACCTCTAGACATTTTTTGTAGATTTTTTCAGGGTTTTCTGGCTATAGGATCATATCTTCTGTGAAAAGCAAAAGTTTTATTTCTTCCTTTCCTATTTGGATGTGTTTTCTTTCTTTTTTATTTTTATTTTAGGCTAATTGCTTTAGCTAGAACCTCTAGCACTATACTGAGCAACAATGGAGATAATGGACATCCTTGTCTTGTTCCCCATCTCAATGAGAAATCTTTCAGTCTTTCACCATTGAGTGCAGTGTTAGCTGTGGGTTTTTCATATATGCCCTTTATCATGATGAGAACATTTCCTTCAATTTCTATCTTTTGTAGTATTTTCATCAAGAAGGGATATTTTATTTTGTCAAATGACTTTTGTGCATCAATTGATAGGATCATGTGATTTTCTTCTTTGATTTATTAATGTGCTCTATTACCCTGATTGGTTTTCTTGTGTTGAACCACCCTTGCATGCCTGGTATAAAACCCACTTATTCGTGATGAGTAATTATTTTAGTGGGTTGTTGGATTCAATTAGCAAGTATTTTCTTGAGGATTTTTGCAACCGTATTCATTAGGGAAATGGGCCTGTAAATTTCTTCTTTTGTAATATCTTTATCTGTTTTTTGTGTTACGGTGATTTTGGCTCATTCCATGAGTTGGTAGCATTCTTTCTTGTTCAATTTTTTGGAAGAGCTTGAGTAAGATTGGTATTAAGTCATCTTTGAATGCTTGGTAGAACTTGCCTGTGAAACCTTTTGGTCCTGGACTTTTCATTTTAGGGAGTTGTTTGATGACTGTTTCAATCTCTTTACTTGTGTGATTGGTTTGTTGAGGTCTTCTATTTCTTCTAGGGTCAGTGTAGGTTGTTCATATATTCCTAGGAATTTTTCCATTCTCTTCATATTGTCTAGTTTTTTGGCAGTTATTCATAGTATTCTTATGCTTTCTTGTATTTCTGTGGAGTCATTGGTAATGTCTTTGTTTTCATTTTTTATTTCCTTTATTTGCATCTTCTCTTTTTTTCTTTGTCTCTCTAGCTAAAGGTTTGTCAATTTTGTTAAACTCAAAGAACCAACTTTTGGTGTTAATTCTCTCTATTGTTTTTTACTCACGATTTCATTTATTTCTGATTGATCTTTTTTATTTCATTCCTTCTACTTACTTTGGCATTTCTTTGCTGTTCTTTTTCTAGTTCCTCCAGCTGTGTAGTTAGGTTATTGATTTTAGCTTTTTCTTCTTTTTAATCTATGCATTCAGGGCTGTAAACTTCCTTCTCAACATTACCTTCACTGCATCCCATAGGCTCTGATCTGTTGTGGTTTCGTTTTCATTTGTCTGAAGATATTTATTGATTTCTCTCAAAATTTGTTCTTTGATCTGCTGATTAGAGTGTGTTGTTAATTCATATATTTATAAATTTTCCCTTTTTCTGCCTCTTGCTGATTTCCAATTTTATTTTGTTACGATCAGAGAAAGTGCTTTGTATAATTTTGATTTTGTTGAATTTATTGAGATCAGCTTTCTGATTCAACATATGGTCTATCCTGAAGACACACGAGCACTTGAAAAGAATGTATATCTTGTTGTTTCAGGGTCCAATGTTCTGTATATGTCTATTAGGTTTAAACACTTATCAGAATATTCAAGCTCTCTGTTTCTCTATTGATCCTTTGCCCAAATGTTCCATCCAATGCTGAGAGTGGTGTATCGGAATCTCCAACTATTACTGTAGAGGTATCTATTTCTCCCTTCAGTTTTTCCACTGTTTACCTCGTGTATCTTGGGGCATCCTTGTTAGGTGCACATGCATTTATAATTGTTATTTCTTCCTGGTGAATTTCCCCTTTTATTAATATATAATGACCCTCCCTGTTTCTAATATCATTTATCTGATACAAATATAGGTACTCCAGCTTTTTTCCTTTTTATTACTGTATGCATGGAATATCTTTTTAATACATATTTTTTAATTTAAAAAATTTTTGTATTATTTATTTCTCTCCTCTTTTCCCCTCCCCTCCCAGTTGTCTATGCTCTGTGTCCTTTTGCTTTGTGTTCTTCTATGACCTCTTCTATCATTATCAGTGGCACCAGGAATCTGTGTCTCTTTTTGTTGTGTCATCTTGTTGTGTCAGTTCTCAATGTATGCAGCACCATTCTTTGGCAGGCTGCACTTTCTTTCATGCTGAGTGGCCCTACTTATGGGGTGCACTCCATGGGGTTCCCATACATAAGGGACACCCCTGCGTGGCATAGCACTCCTTGCATGCATCAGCACTGTGAATGGGCCAGCTCCACACAGGTCAAGGAGGCCCAGGGTTTGAACCACAGACCTCCCATGTGGTAGGCAGATGACCTATCCATTAGGCCAAGTCTGCTTCCCTGCATGGAATATCTTTTTCCAACCTTTCACTTTCAAACTATTACTAACCTTGGATGTAAAGTGAGTCTCTTATAGATAGCATATAAATGGCTCATATTTTCTTATTTACTGTACCAGTCTGTGTCTTTTGATTGGGAAGCTAATCTAGTAACATTCAATGTTATTACTGTAAAGGAAGTTCTTATTTCACCCATTTTGACCTTTGGGTTTGTATTAGTCAGCCAAATGTGTGCTGAGGCAAAGTACCAAAAATCTGTTGGCTTTTATAAAGGGTATTTATTTGGATATAAGCTTATAGTCACAAGGCCCTAAAGAGTCCAACTGAAGGTACCACAAGAGGTAATTTCTCACCCAAAGTCTGTTGCCATGAGTTGAAGCTAGATGGCAGGTGATATCTGTGAGGATTCAGCCTTCCTCTTTTCTCGTAGGTCTCCATAGTCCCAGCTTCTTCTGGTCTCAGCTGTAGGTTGGCATAAGGCTCATCTTTTCCCCCAGTCTTGTTTCTTCCCAGGCTCAGCTGACCTGTACTCTTCATAAGGTCAGCTATAGACTATCAATCTCATCTCTCTTCCCAGCACCTCTGGATCCTCTGTGTATCTTCTCTGTGTGTCTATTTCCTTGTAAGAGTCTGTTTTATCACCCCACCAAAGGGGTTGGGACTCAATGTCGAGTCACACTCTAATGACATTATTGAATCAAAGACCTAATCATAACATAATTTAATCAGACATCTCAGCTCTATCTAATACAATCAGAGGGTTCTCACTCCCAGAGGAAGAGATCAGTTTACAAACATAGTCTAGATCTCTTTTTGGAATTCATAAATAGTATCAAATTGCCACACTCCTCCCTCTGAATTCTAAAAAGATGGGACAATATTTTAAAAAGAACAAAAACTTAAATCAGTAAAAATGCTAAGTACAAAAATCACATCACAATCAGTTTAAAGAAATATATTTTGTCTTAGGACAATGCCCCATCTGGCTGTAGACCTCTGAAACTTACAAAACAATTTATCTGCTTCCAATGTAAAGATGGACAAAGGATAAACATTTGCATTACCATAAGGAGAAATTGGGAGGGAAACATGAGTAATGGGTCCCCTACAGTTCTGTAAACCTGCTGGACATACTTCATTAGACTTCAAACTCTGATATTCATTCTCAAGAGGATGACTTCTCCATAGGGACTCATAGGGGCCCACCCTTTCCATAGCCTTGCCCAATAGACATTTCCTTGATTCCACCCCCATGAGGCATCTGGGTGGTAACCAAGCCACAGACCTCACCGTCCAAGAATGTTGGAGTGATATCCAAACTTTACCTAATTTTTGGGATGGAGTGTCAAACCCCTTAGTAAGGTGAGGGGGATGCAACATTCTCCCTAATCTCTGGCCTAGAGGCCCACCCTCTCAGAGTAATGATTTGGTGACCTTCCCTAATCTGTGGAGGGCAGGCCCACCCCTCTCAGACCTATGGGATGTTGACTTTACTCTCCTCAACCCTTGGGGAAGGTGCTCCACACCCTTTGTAGCCTGGGATGGGAAAACTCCCTGAACAGCAGGTTGGAACATCCATCCTCTTCAACAGCTGGGGCACACTCACCCCATCTGTACACATGGGTGTGGCTCCTTTCTTGGCCCAAGAAGATGTCTTAAGTCCATATGTCTGCTTCCATGGTTTTCCTTTTAAAGCCAGGTCCCCTTGCATCTCTCCCATGCATGTCTCTTTTCGTTCAGGCTGACAGTGATTTTGTCCATACATCTCTCTCAAAAAGCTTGTTGGTTTAGCATGCAGGAACCAGGGATCCAAACCATCAGACAGTAAAACTTTCCACAAGTCTTTTCTGGATAACTGCATCTTCAATTCTGACTTACAAGTTCCAAATTTAGTTAATTCCTCAAATGGGGATAATATCATCTGGGGGGTTGATTTCCAGAGGCTTGGAATTTCTGGAATCAGTTTCTGTTTCCATTGTGCCCAATAGTTCAGTTCTCAGCTTATCTCTGTCACCTAGCATTTTAGTATAAGCTGCAATGAGAAGCCAAGCTGCATTCCTTGAGTTTACTTTGGAAAGTTCTTCAGCTAAATGCCCAGGCTCACCATTTTCTAATTCTGCCTTCCATAAAACATCAGGAGTCAATCTTGCTAAGTTCTCTGCAAATTTAAAACACAGATTGCCTTTCCTCCAGTTTCCAATAATAGTTTCATCATTTACTTCTAAGGCCTCATAAAAAGTCTCTTTAGTGGCCATTTTCCTACCAACAGTCTCTTCAAAACACTCTAGGCATTTTCTATCAAGCATCCCACAATTCCTCCAAAAAATAACACTTACCCTCTTATAAAAGCATGCCAGCATTTTAGCATTTGTAAAAGCACTTCCCCACTCCTTGATATGAAATTCTGTATTAATCAGACAAACTGGTCCTGACACAAAGTACCAAGACTCTGTTGACTTTTTAAAAATAATTAATATTTTATTTTAAAAGAAGTTTTAGACTACAGTAAAGGTTACATAAAAATATAGTGGGTTCCTGTATGCCCCACATCCTCCCCCTCCCATACTTACCCACATTAACAACATCCTTCATTAGTGTGGTATATTTGTTACAATTGATGAACACACACTGAAGCATTGCTACTAACCGTGGACTATACATTACAGTTTTTCCTTAATATACTTAAAATTTTTTAAAAAGATACTTAGATTACATAAATGTTACATAAAAAATGTAGGGGATTTCCATATGCCCCACTCCATCCCCTTCCATATTTTCCCACATAAACAGCATCCTTCATCAGTGTGGTATATTTGTTACAATTGATGAACACATATTGAAGCATTACCACTAAGTGTAGATTATAGTTTATTTTATAGTTTAATCTCTCTTCCACACAATTTTGTAAGTTATGATGAGATCTATAATGGCCTAAATCTGTCATTGGAACATCATGTGGGACAATTCCAATGTCCCCAAAATACCCCCATACTATACCTCTTTCTCCCTCTCCCTTCCTTCAGAACCTCTGGTGGCCACTGCCTTCACATCAATGATAAAAGTTCTTCCATTTCTAGAATCACAATAAGTCTATAGTAGACTAACAGTAAGTTTAATCTAGTCCATCATTGATTCTCCAATCCTGGGGATTCTTGGATGGTGACATCTGCTAGGCCACTAATTGAGAGGTGACTTAGACTTCATGGGGCAGATGGATGGGATTATCTTGCTTGAAGTTGTAAACTCTCTGTTCCTTGGGATGGGCATTGTCCATCATCATCTCCTTATTAGTTTTCTTGGGTGAGTCCAATGAACTGGAGAGTAGGTGTTGCAAGTCTGTTGAAATGCAGTGCCTAACTGGCACATGGACAGACCAAACATTTATGTCTCTAAGACATAAGCCAATCAACTCTAGCACTAAGTATGGGTTCAAATAGAAGGGACAGAAGAGCCATGTGTAGGGAAACCACAACTGAGTCCAACTCTGTCACTCTTGGAAGCATAAATACCAAAGTTCAATTATAAAAGTATTTAGGCTTTCTGAATTATCAATGGTATTAATGAGAATATTGCTAACTTTGTATTATTATGGACATAATGTTGAGTGAAATAAGCCAGACACAAAAGGGCAAATATTTTATGACCTCACTGGTATTCAATAATTAGAGTAAAGAAATTCAGAGAAACAGAAACTAGAATAGAGGACCCAGGAGCCAAGGTGGGGTAGAGAATGGGGAGTTAATTCTTAATTGGTAGAGAATTTCTGTTTGGGGTGATGGAGAATTTAATAATGAATGGTGGTGATGGTAGCACTTTGTGAATATAGTTAACATACTGAAATTATGTCTTTGAATGTCAATGAATATGAAATAAAAATTTTAAAAATAACCAGTGGAATTGTATAACATGAACATTTTGTTCTGTATGTAACAGTACAATTTTAATAATATTATTTATTGAATTGCAACAATGTTACCATACTCAAAGTATTAATAAAGGAAGGGGTATATGGAAAAAAAATTCCAAAGTAGGTCCCCCTGGCAGGGAACCAAACTCCTGAGCCATCAGTCCTTCCCATTGTGTCTTGATGTCTCCAGAGCCCTCAGAGGCCCTGCTATTTGAGGCAATATTTACTGTGGCAGTTGAGATCCTGTTTGGGTGTGCATAAGTGCAACCTCTGGAATGACCTCCTGGCTCACTTTGAAGTCTTTTGGCCATATAAACTCACTTTTCTTTACCCTTTCCCCCTTTTGGTCAAAGTCTTTTTTCCAGTTGCAATGCTAGTTGGTGCTTGGTAGAAATTCCTCAGTGCCAGGGAGGCTCATCCCCAGGAGATGTGTCCCATGTTGGGGGGAAGGTAATGCATTTATATGTTGAGTTTGTCTTAGAGAGAAGCCACAGTTGAGAAATAAGGAGGCTCTAAGAAGGTAACTCTTATGCAACTTATAATATTATGTTAAATTTCAATTTTGAAAGAAAAAGTTCATAAGTATAGCCATCAATATCAAGGGCCAATCAATGATCCATCCTCCTTCATTAGTCACTGTCCCTGTACTCAGAGGATTCTTGCTGTTCCATTAGAGAATGTGGCAGAACTCCCCAGGATGGGAATTTGATATTCTTTCAGTTATTGTGTGGATATCCACCCACTGTGACCATGGCCCATAAACACTTGAATTCATTCATATGCCTTACAGGAATGCCCCAGGTGAAACTCCCGTGCATCCCCCATCACTAACACCCCACACCAATGATCCTCCCCTGCCACAGTTGTAACTCTTCTGTGTCCAATACATGTTACAAAGTGAAGCTAACAAAATAACTGAATGAAATTAATAAGAAAATGAAATAGTGATAATCTAAAAAATAATGAATAAAATACATAAATTAAAAATAAAAAGGCATTATGTCTCCATCATTAAGATCTGTTGTCTTGTCTATACAGTGACATTTTCTTCAATTTATTCCCCCAGTGTCTTGTTTTTTTTTCATTTTATCTTCAAAGAAGCTTTCGGTTACAGAAAAGTCACATACAGAATATAGGGGTTTTTTATATACCCAACATCCTCCCCCTATTCCCCTTTCCCCTATTAATAATATTTTAATAACATTTTACATGTGGATGGTACATTTGTTACAATTGATTTAAAAATATTGGAGCATTTCTACTAACCATGGTCAATGATTTACATTATGGTTTACATTTTGGACCATATAAGTTTATAAATTTTGATGGAATTTAACATGGCCTTTATCCATCATTGGAAGATCATGAAAACAATTCCAACACCCCCAAAATGGCCTGTATTAGTCAGCCAAAGGGGTGCAGATGTAAATACCAGAAATTGGTTGGTTTTTATAAAGGGTATTTATTTGGGGTAGGAGCTTACAGATACCAAGCCATAAAGCATAAGTTACTTCCCTCACTAAAGTCTATTTGGAGTAAGATGGCTGCCAACGTCTGTGAGTATTCAGGTTTCCTGGGTTCCTACAATCCTGGGGCTTGCTTTTCTCTGAGTTCAAGGTTTCTTTCTTCCTGGGGCTGGTTTCTCTTTCCTCTGTGAGCTTACTTCCTGAGGCTCCAGCATAAATCTTCAGCATGAAACTCCAACATCAAATCTCCAACATCAGAAACCCTCAACTCTGTTCTTCACCATGCCTTTTATCTGTGAGTGCCCACCCCTTGGTGGGTGGGGACTCAACACCCTAATCCTAACTCAATCATGCCCAGGTTCAGATCATATTACAAGCATAATCCAATATTTCTTTTTGGAATTAATCAGTTATATCAAACTGCTATACTCCACCCTCTGAATTCCAAAAAGTCATTACAATATTTTTAAAAGCCTTAAATCCATTACAATGCAAATACTAAATCATATCATAATCAATTTAAAGAAATGCAGTTTGTCTTGGGCCAAAGTCCTGTCTGTTATAGACCTCTGAAACTTACAAAACAATTTATCTGCTTCCAATACAAATGGACATACATAGGATAAATATTTTCATTACAATAAGGAGACACTGGTAGGGAAACATGAGTCATGGGCCCTCTACAGTTCAGTAAACCTGCAGGGTACCCTCCATTCGATTTCAGTCTGAGAGTTATTCTTAAGATGATGGTTTCTTCTCTTTGGGGCCATATGGGGACCTACCCTTCTCACTGTCTTACCCAACAGCCATTTTCTTGGTTTCATCCTCATCAAGCATTTGGGTGTTGACCAAGCTCCAGACCTCTCCCTCCAAGAGTGTTGGGGTTAGTGCCATACCTTACCTAATCTTTGGGTTAGAGTCTTACCCCTCCTCATACAGTGATGTGAAGACAACATTCCCTCTAACCTTTGGCATAGAGACTCAACTCTCTCAGAGAAACAGGTTGACCACCTGGCCTTCCCTAACCTTTGGGGGGCAGGTCCATGCCACTCAGACCTATGGGGAACTGAACATAACCACCCCACCCTAATCCTTAGGGAATGTGCTCCACCCTCTCTATACCCTGGGGTGGCAAAACTCTTCCAGAACATCAGGTGGGAATACCCACCCTCTTCAACTGCTGAGACAAACTCACCCTCTCTGGACACATGGGTGTGGTTCCTCTCTTGGCCCAAGGTGATGTCCTAATTCCAGACCTCAGCTTCCATGATTTCCCTCTTGAAGTTGTTTCCCCTTCAATCTCTTCTTTTCATGTCCTTTTTTATCCCAGGCTGACAGCGGTTTTACTCATACAGCTCTCTCAAAAAGCTTGTTGGTTTGGCATGCAGGAAGCAGGCGTCCAAATCATCAGACAGTAGGATTTTCCACAAGGCTTTCCTAGATAACTGGTGTTGGAATCGTCCACCTGAAGGGTATCAGGAATGAAAGACAAAGAGAAGATTGGGATCAGAGGTCTGAGAGCATCGACTCATCAAGCTCAACAGACAACTTTATTATTTTCATGTAGCATTATATATACTCAAGCTATTGTAAGTGCGGCGGCTTGCTCGGTCGGTAGAGGTGGGGTCTGGCTGCGGACGAGGGGTCGGTCCAGCTCTGGACGAGGGGTCGGTCCCGCTTGGGACGAGGGGTCAGTCCTACTTGGGACGAGGGGTTGGTCCGGCAGCAGACAAGGGATCGGTCTCACAAGGGGTTGCGCGGTTCGGCTGACGGGGTCGCCCGGAGAAGCCGGCGACGAAGGGGTTGCCCGGAGAAGCCGGCAACGAAGGGTTCGCCCAGAGAAGCAGGCGATGAACTGGGGACAAGGGAGGCCAGGCCCTTGTCGGGGGCTCTCAGGACTGGAGGGCGCATGGCAGAAGAACTACCGCAGAGACAAGGTAAACACGCAAGTCCACTTTATTGAGGGAGAGGCAACAGTTTTATAGGGGCTGGGGAAGGCTGATTGGTCGAAGCCACACCCTGTTCTGATTGGTTGCTGGAGAAAGGTCAGTGGGCGGTACTGGACGGGGGAGGGGTGGTGGTTAGGGATTGGCTGTCGCTGTTGCTGGGGGAAGGGGCAGGGTTTAGGGATTGGTGGCTGCTGTTGCTGGGGTGGAGGGCAGACTGGATTTTTCTGCCCACGCCTGGCTGTTGCTGCTGTCGGGGGAAGGGAAAAGGGCGGGCTGGATTTTTACGCCCACGCCTGGCTGTTGCTGCTGTCGGGGGAGGGGAAAAGGGCAGACTGGAATTTTCCGCCCTGTGCCTGCGCAGGGAGAAAGAAGAAGAAGGGTACTGCCCCACAGGCATCGTGTGGTGCCACCCGGGAGGAGGGGCGGCTGCGGAAGCATGGCTGCCGAGAAGGGGAGACCCAAGGGCACTCTGCGCCCATGCCGAGCTTCCTTCAGGGGTGGCGGTGAGTCCGACCAGCCACCCTATTATGGGGGCAGCGGCTTGGCCTGCCGCGGCTGCTCCCCCGCCAGGCCAGCAAACCACACTTCAGCCCAAGGGGTGACCGCAGTAAGCACAAGTGATAATATGCAGCTGCACATTAATGACTCTCACAAGCTACAGGACTACAAAATCTTATCTCAGAGTACAAGGTCTTAGTGCTCTTTCCAAGTACAGAGTGTGTTTTCTTATATTTCTCCCTGCCCCAGTCAGCTTTGGTTCTGTTGACCTGAAAGGCTTAATTACTGCATTCCTATTTAAAAGTGTAGCCATGGAAACAGCAGGTTTCTCCTTGCAGGACCACGGTGCCTTTTTTTCCCACAAACTGTATCTTCAATTCTGACTTACAAGTTCCAAGTTTAGTTAAGTCCTCCACTGGGGCACTTTCTTCTGGGAGCTTCATTTCCAGAGGCTTCGAAATTATAGAATTAGTTTCTGTTTTCTTTATGCCTGACAGTTCATCCTCAGTCTATCTCTCTCATCTAGCATTTTACTATAAGTTGCTAGCAGAAGCCAAGCCGGAAATTTCTTCAGCTAAATGCCCAGGATCATCATTTTCAAATTCTGCCTTCCATAAAACACCAGGAGTTAATCTTGCTATGTTCTCTGTAACTTCAAAACATGGATTACCTTTCTTCCAGTTTCCAATAGTAATTTCATCATTTACTTCTAAGACATCATAAAAAGTCTCTTTAGCACCCATATTTCTATCAACAGTCTCTTCAAAGCGATCTAGGCCTTCTCCATTAAGCATCTCACAATTCCTCCAAAAATATCCCTTACCCATTTATAAAACCATTCCAGGTTTTGGGTAATTGCAAAAGCACTACCCCACTCCTGGTACCAAGTTCTTTATTAGTCAGCCAAAGTGGTGTTGATGCAAAATACCAGAAACTGGTTGGTTTTTATAAATGGTGTTTATTTAGGGTAGGACCTTACAGATACCAGGTCATAAAGCATAAGTTACTTCCCTCACCAAAGTCTATTTGGATTAAGATGACTGCCAACGTCTGCAAGGGTTCAGGCTTCCTATGTTCCTGGGGCTTCCTTTTCTCTGGGTTCAAGGTTCCTTTCTTCCTGGAGCTGGCTTCTCTTTCCTCTGTGAGCTTACTTCCCAGGGCTCCAGCTTCAGTTGTCAGCATCAAACTCCGACATCAGAAACTCTCAACTCTGTTCTTTGCATGCCTTTTATCTGTGAGTCCCTACCCACCAAAGGGTTTGAACTCAATGCCCTAATCTTAACTCAATCATGCCTAGGTACAGATCAGATTACAAGCATAATACAATATTTCTTTTTGGAATTCATCAATTATATCAAACTGCTACATGCCCCATTTTCCATCTATTCTATTTTTCCCTCCCCCTCCCTCAGGACCCATGGCAACCACCAAGTTTCACACCTTGAAGAATAAGATTCATAGTTATTTGCAGAAACATTGAGGGCTTGACTTACTGGCCTGTCCTTCTCTATTAGGCACTGCCTATGCTCTCGAGAGACTCCTGCCCCTCTATTTGAGAACACAGCAGGACTCCCCAGGATGGGAGTTCAACAACTTCCCATTCATTATGTGGGCCTCCACCCATGGAGATAACAAACTCTGACAAGATGAACACTCACATATTCTCTAGGAGCCTGCCCCAGGTGCACCCTGTCCTGTATGACCCCCACATTGAATACACTAAACCAGTATCCCTCCTCTGCCATATTTGCCAAAAGATCATTCCTCATATTGTACCTTCAACCACATACCCACAAATCCCCAGAGTTCATCTGCTCCCTCTCCTGACCCTCCCCTCAGTTCCTTCAACAGTGCAACCCACCCACCCCACTTTATCCCCCTCACAGACAGGCAATACCCAACCCAATAGCATCACTGCACCACTGTCATGTCCATCCACTGCACAGCTACACCCTTCCACCTTATCATAGATTTTGCCCATTTGGGTATTGGCTCATCTCCCTTTCTGTCTGCTGTAAACCCATCTTCCATACTCTAGCTCTGTGAGCTTGCTTAATTTGCTTAATTCATATCAGTGAAGTGATGTAATATTTGTCCTTCAGTGCCTGGCTTGCTTCACTCAACATAAGGTCTTCAAGATTCATTCATGTTATTCCATGTCTTAATATTATATTCCTTCTTACAGCTGAGTAATATTCCATTGTATGTATATATCAGAGTTTGCTTATCCACGTATCTATTTATGGGCATTTGGGTTGTTTCCAACTTTTGGCCATAGTGAATAATGCCACTATGAATATTGGTGTGCATATATGTTCATGTCCCTGCTTTCAATTCTTCTAGGTATATACCCAGTAATGGGATTGCTGGATCCTATGGCAGTTCTCCAGTTATCTTCCTGAGGAAATGCCAGACTGTCCTCCACAATGGTTGTACCATTCTGCATTCCTACCAGCTGTAGATAAGTGTTCCCATTCCTCCACATCCTCACCAATACTTGTAGTCCTGTTTTTTTAATAGCCACCTGTCTAAGGAGTGTAAGATGATATCTCATTGTAGTTTTGATTTGCACTTCCCTAATGGCTAGTAATGTCAAGTATCTTTACATGTGCTTTTTAGCCATTTGTATTTCTTCTTTGAAGAAGTGTCTATTCAAATCACTTGCCCCTTTTAAATGGGTTGCTTGCCTTTTTATTTTCAAGGTTTAGAGTTTCTTTGCATATGCTGGATATTATCCCCCTATCAGATATATGGTGTTTTAGTCAGTCAAAAGGGTGCTGATGCAAAGTACCAAAAATCTGTTGGGTTTTTATGAAGGTATTTATTTGGGGTAGAAGTTTAAAATTACCAGGCCCTAGCGATTCCAACTCAAGGTACCGTAAGAGGTACTTTCTCACCCAAAGTCTGTTGTCATGTGTTGATGCAAGATGGTGGGCGATCTCTGCAAGGCTTCAGCCTTCCTCCTTCCACTTAGGGCTCCATGGTCCAAGCTTCTTCCTACCTCAGCTGTAGCCAGGGCTCATTTCTTTCTGGGTTCAGCTGCTCTGGTCGCTTCACAAGGTCAGCTGTAGAATATTAGGCTCATCTCTTCCCAGGACCTCAGGATCCTGTCTAATGAGCTGTCTCTCTTCTCTGTGTTTTCCTTCTCCAGGTATGTACTTCCTGTGACTCCAACATCAAAACTCTGCTTTGGCTGTCTCTGGGAATTTTTGGGACTTGGAGTTGTCCTGAATGATATTGCAGGGACAGATGCAGGACATTATATATCCTGCCATAACTCACTGAATGGACTGGGAGAGAGTGTAAACTACTATGTGAACTATAATCCATGTGGTGTAGCAGTGCTCCAAAATGTACTTATCAAATGCAATGAATGTACTACACTGATGAAAGAAGTTGTCAATGTGGGAGGAGTGGGGGGTGTGGGCAGTATATGGTAACCTCTTATTTTTTTAAGGTAATATTTTGTGTGATCTATGTATCTTTTTAAAAAAAGATGAAGAAAAAACCCAAACAAACCTCAAACTCTCTCTGCTACCTACTGTGCTGTTTTCTCTGTGAGTCCCCACTCACCAAGTGGGTATGCATGTCCTGCCCACATGGCCAAAACAAAGCCTTAATCATAATTTAATCAAGTAAAAGGGAAACCTCTGAATCTAATACAATCTAATATGCCCAGGTTACAAACATATTCCAGGATCTGTTTTTGTAATTCATAAACAACACCAAACTGTTATATATGGTTACAAATATTTTTTCCCATTGAGTAGGCTGCCTTTCACTTTCTTGACAAACTCCTTTCAGGTGCAAAAAATGTTAATTTTGAGGAGGTTCCATTTATCTATTTTTTCTTTCATTGCTCCTGCTTTGGGTGTAAAGTTCATGAAACCATTTCCTAATACAGATCCTGTAGATGCTTCCCTACATTGTCTTCCAAGATCTTTATGGTCTTGGCTCTTACATGCAGGTCTTTGATCCATCTTGAGTTGATTTTTGTGTAAGGTGTGAGATGGAAATCCTCTCTCTTTCTTTTGCATATGGATACCCAGTTCTCCAAGTATTATTTGTTCAAGAAGCCATTCTCTCCCAGCTTGGTGGGCTTGGTGGCCTTGTCGAATATCGGATGACTGTATTACACATGTTCTCACTTCACCCCCAGTTACCAAGGGCTACTGCACACCAGGGCATGCCTCGACACGCATGTTCTCACTTCACCCCCAGTTACCAAGGGCTACTGCGCACCAGGGCATGCCTCGACATGCGTGTTCTCCAGGCCGTGGGAGGCAGGCTCTCGTGTCACTCTCGCTTGGAGGTGACAGATGTGCTTGGCAGGGACTGAGAGCTGCACCCTGTGCCCCTCCCCCCTCCCCCCGCAGATGATCCCGCAGAGAAAGCCATGACAGGAGGGCGCGCTGTGGCCGTCAGGCTTGCGCAGGTGCGATTTGAAAGCGGTTTGGTTGAGTGAGGACCAAGCAGGGTGGTGGGGGTTCTGAGGCGGCAGTGGGGTCCCGCCGTCGCCCCTGGAAAGCAGGTATTCGGGAGACCCTCCTGCTCTTTCCACTGGCGCTACCTGGTGGCCGAGCCACGTGGGGGGCTGCAGGGCGAGGAGGACGGGGCGGGGGGGACAGCCAGGGGGCAAGAGCGAGGGGGCAGGACCCCCCACCGCGTTGATCATGGGCGACCCTGGGGGCTTTCGCGGCCCAGGCAAGTCCCCGGCCCCAGGCAGGCCCTGGCCCGGTCACGACCCCAGCCCCGAGGCTCGCCCCGGTTCCCCAGGCACGCCCCCGCCCGTAGGCTCGCCCCCGCCCCGAGGCACGCCCCCGGCCCCGGGCTCGCCCCCGCCCCCAGGCGCGTCCCCAGGCCCCAGGCGCAACCCCCAGCCCCCAGGCTCACCCAGGGCCTCCCGAAGCCCCCGCCTGCGCTTTCCCGTGTGAGCTCAGCTCCCGCCCCCGCAGCCGCCTGGGGGCGCGGAGCAGCCTCCTCCTGCGAGGCGGTGGGGGGCCCCAGCGTCCGCCCCCCACGGGGCCTCCCGGAACCGCACTCAGACGTGCGGACCCGCGGCTGCGCAGCCCGGCCTTGGGGGTCTCGGTGGACTGTGGCCTCTGAGGATCCGCTGACGTCGAGACCCCCTGCCCCCGTGGAGCCCCACGGTCCCCGCGTCTTGCCCGGGCCCCCGGGGCCGCGCCTGCCCGCCTCCGGCCTCCCCCGTCCCGCGCTCGCACTCGGGGCTGCTCTGCTCAAGCCGCCGCCCGCGGGCAGCCTCCGCGACCCGCAGACCCGGCCGCCTCGTGGGACTTCTGTGAGGAGGTTAGATGGGGAAAACTGTCAAACAGACCACCCAGCGGGAAGCAGTGGCCAGGTTTAGGGACGGAAACGCCGTGTCCCACCCGCATCGCACATTTAAAATATTGGCGCGAAGCATTTCAAGTGAATTACAGTGTGTTGAAACCCTTTTGGCTGAAATGGTATGATGTCTGGCTTTGCTTTAAAATAACTTCAGCAAAGAAAAATAAAGTAAGTGTGTGGGGTGGGTGGAGGGTGACCAGAGAACAGCCGAAGTGTCGCCAATCGGGGACAAAAGGTGCGTTTTACTCTTTTCTCTAGTTTGGGGTATGCTTGAGGTTGTACGTGTCTAGAAAAGAGGACCGTTTCCAGCTTAATTTCAACACTATTATCAGGCCTAATAGCTTTAATAATTCCTTAATATCGTTGATGTGGAGACAGTGGCCCCGGGAGGTGCTGAAGTCAGGGAGAGGGAATAAGAGGTGTAACACGGGGGCATTTTCAGGACTTGGCATTGTCCCGAGTGACATTGCAATGACAGATATGGTTCATTATATGTCCTGCCATTACCCACAGAATTGAATGTGAAAGAGTGTAAACTACAAAGTAAACTATAATCCATGCTGTGCAGCAGTGCTCCAATTTGTGTTCATCAATTGCAATGAAAATACCACATTAATGAAAGAAGTTGTTGATGTGGGGAAAATTGGGGGCTGTGGGGAGTGGGGCCTATGAGAATCCCTTACATTTTGTTATGTAACATTTTATGTAATCTAAGTATCTTTTAAAAATAAATAAAAATATATTTTAAAATTCCTTGACTTTTTAATCAATTTTATTGATACATATTAATAAAGAATAAATCCATCCAAAGTATATAATCAATGGCATTTGGTATAATCACATAGTTGTGTATTTATCACTTCAGTCATTATTAGAGCATTTTTATTGTTCCAATAATAAGAAGATAATCAACAACAAAAAAACCCAAACAAAAACTCGTCATCACCTCTCGATCTCTCTCTGCTCCCCTGTTGTACAGAGCTGCTACTCTGTTTCTCTCTAGTTTATTTGTGGTTATATTTTGTGTAGATGGAGTCAAGCACTATATACTACCTTGTATCTAGTTTCTTTCCCTTAGGACATTGCTTTTTTTTTTTTTTTTTTTTAACCCTTACTGGAAGATTATTAATATATTATTACATGCTATTGCCCATAGTTTGCTTTGGTTGTATTTTTGCCTGATATTAAATCTTGTAATATTAACATAGGCTAATTCCTTAGAATTAATTAATACAGTCCACATTCCATTTTTCCCAATTTTTCCAAAAATGCTTTTCCTTGCTGCTTTAGTCAAATCCTGACCAAGGTGCACACGGTGGCTTTGGGGGAACTTTTAGGCTGTGTCTTTCCTTTATTTGAATTGTTTCCCAGTAGCATGGGTGAATGACCCCAAAATTTAAAAGAAAAGAAAATTAATAAGTCTCCCCTCAACAAACCCCGGGGCAAGCAGAACGAGGGTCTCCAGGGCACTGATGGGGAAACTGAGGCTCCCAGAGGCGGTCATCGGTCGTGCCGCAGCCCGCAGGGGCGAATCAGGCTTCCACGAGGCCCCTGGACTCCGGCCACTGCCTGGCGCTACCCCGAGGACAGGTGCGGGGAGCCGCGTACCCCGGGAGCTGGCCGCGTGCGTGCGGGGTCCGCGGGGTGCAGAGGCAGCTGCTGCTGAAGGTCAGTGGACAGCCGGTCACCTGGGTCCCCATGGCGAGAGGGGGGAGCGGACACGCAGCCTCCAGCCCTCGCTGTCCTCCTCGGAGGCTCACCTTTGACCCGGGCGATTTCCCCTCCCCCTTAGCGACGCCGTCCGAGGGGTCACCTGGGGACCTCAGGACTGGGTGGGTGCTTCAGCCAGCTCAGGGCCTCCTGGTCCCTGTCTGTTCGAGGGGCTTCACTGTCACCCCTTCCCAGCCCCGCTTTCTCTACCCCCACCCCCCCACCCCCAGGCTTCGCTGTCACCCCCTCCTGGCTGAGGGTGACCCGCAAGTGCCCAGCTGCCTCCATGCCTCAGTTTCCTCTGTGGAAAGGGAGGGCAGAGTTACTGTTAAATACAACATATAATATTTACAAAACATGTAACCTTGTATATCCTACATAGGCTACATCATATGCAGCACACATGCAATATATTAAAATAGGTATGTACTGCGATATTATATTCTACTACACAATGGTATACACTATACTCTGTTATGCACAACGTACATTTTATCTTTTATTTATTTATTTATTTTTATTTTCTTTTTTTATTAAAATTAATAGATCACAAGGAATGTTACATTAAAAAACATTAAAAAAAAAACATAAGAGGTTCCCATATAACCCACTCCCCACCCCCACCACAGCATTTTTGTAAATTGTATTTTTTTGAAGATATATACATCATAAAAAAAAAGTTACACTAAAAAATGTGAGATTCCTGTATACCCCCCCACCCCCACCCCACTCCTCCCACACCACCAACCTCCCTTATCATTGCGGCACACTCATCACACTTGGTAAACACATTTTGGGGCACTGCTGCACTACACAGATAATAGTTTACCCTGTAGTTCGCACTCTTCCCCAGTACATTCAGTGGGTTTGGACAGGATATATAAAGTCCAGCATCTGACCCTGCAATATCATTAAGGACATCTCAAAATCCCAAAAATGGCCCCACATCACATCTCTTTCACCCTCTCCCTGCCCTCAGCAACTACTGTGGCCTCTTTTTCCACCTTGATGCTAAACTTTCTTCTATTACTTGTCACAATAGTTTTATAGTAGAATATCAGTAAGTCCACTCTGGTCCATATTTTATTCCTCCATTCTGTGGACCCTGGGATGGTGATGTCCACTCCACCTCTAGATCAAGAGGGGGCTTAGATTCCACATGGATGATGGAAGCAATTCCTCTGCTTACAGTTGTAGACACTCTTGATTCCCTGGTGCGGTGGTTGACCATCTTCACCTCCCTGTTAGCTGACCTGGGTAAGACCAACAAACTAGAGAGTAGGAGTTGTCACTCTGCTGAGGCTCAGGGCCCAGCTGGCACATGGGCAGTCCAGAGATTCAAGTCTCCTGAGTATGGACCATCCTTAGCACCAAGCACAGGTTCAGTAAAAGTGACAGAAGAAGCATGTGTAGAAAAGTCATATCTGAGTCCAGCTCTGTCACACTCAGAAGCACAAATTCCAAAGTAGGGCCCTCTGACATGGCACAGAGCTCCAAATCCATCTGCCATGACTATATACCCTGCGGATCTCCATAGCCTTCAGGAGCACCAGCACCTAGGGTTGTATCTACTTTGACTTTTTCTGGGGTCCTGCTGAGGTGTGCATAAGCGCGACCCCTCTGATGACCTTCCAACTCTTTTCGGAAGATTTCTAGCCATGTCAACTCATTTGTCGTTGCCATTTCCCCCTTTTATTCAAGGTCAAAGAGCAGTTTTTCACACTTTATCCAACATGTAGGTTGAGATATTCTGCTGGTCTGAGTTGACCCTTTTATTCGAGGTCTCTTTCTAGTTGCTTCTCCAGTTAGTGATTGGTAGTAATCCCTTGATGCCAGGGAGGCTCATCCCCAGGAGTCATGCCCCATGTTGGGGGGAAGGTAATACATTTACATAATGAGTTTGTCTTAGAGAGTGGCCACATGCAGGCTCTCAGGAGGTAGCTCTTAGGCACCCTGCAGCTCTAGGCATAGTTCATATTTCAGGCACACAAGTTCCTAAGCATAGTCATCAGTATCAGGGGCTCATTATTGGACCACCCTTCCTTGTTGATCTTTGCCGTTGTACTTGGGGATTATTGTTGTTCCATTGGGGAATGTGACAGAGCTCCCCTGGGTGGGAACTCAGCACTCCCTCAGTTAACGTTCGTAACTGTAACTACTATAAAAATACCCAACATATATCCTAACATATTTATGTTTCCTATACACATGCCCTGGAGAACTCCCCCCATCCATGGGCCCCCCATCAATAATACCCCACACCAGAGTTCCTCCCCTGCCATAGTTGAATCTCTCTATGGTCCAAAACTTCTTCAACAATGAATCCTAATATATTGCCAAATTCAATTAATAGGAAATTGAAATACAGTGATGGGCTTAAAGTTTAGAAATAGAATACATAGTAATTTAGAAATACTAAAATAAAGTAAAAATAAATTGGTGTATTAATAAAATGAAAAATATTATAAAGCTTTGTTTCTAATGTTTTGCCTTTCATCACTGTAATAGGTGATGCCCTGTGTGTACAGTGGCAAGGCACTTTCATTTCTTCCTCAGTGACTACATCCTTTTTTTTTCTTTCTAATTTTTAATTTTGTCATCAAAAAAGTTTTGGATCACAGTAATTCACATACACAATATATGGGGCTCCCAGATATCCAATGTCAAACCCTTTTTCCCTTTCCCCAGCAATGATCTCTTTACATGTTCATGTTATATTTGCTGCAGCTGATGTACAAATTTGAAACATAGCATTAAACATAGTTCCATTTTGGTTTACATTATTGTTTATATTTTAGACTGTATAAATTTCTAAATTTTTAGTTTCCTTATATTTTACATTATAGTTTACATTTTAGTTTATAGACTTTTACACACTTTTGATGTAAGTTGACATGTCCTTCATTGCATGATCTTGTGGAGCACTTCTATTGCCCCCCCCCCCCCCCCCAGTTTCCCTGCTTCCATCCATGCTTTACCTCTCTTCCCCTACCCTCAGGGCACACTGTGACACACAATCTTCACTACTTGAGGAACCAGATTTACAGATACTGCAACAATGCTGAGGGCTTGACATACTAGACTGCCTAACTAATTGGGAGCCAGAAATCTTCTCAAGGGACACAATTCCCTCTCTTTAGGAACATTGGGTCTCCCCAGGATGTGGGTACACCTTCACACTCATTGTATGGGTCTCCACCCAATGATATAACACACTATGGTGAAATGAGCACTCACATACTCCCTAGAAGTTTGCCCCTGTACCAGATGCCCCCTGCTTAAGCACCTTAAACATGTGATCCTTCCTTATTATATTTTCTAGAGTTTTCTCAACAGTATAGTTTCAACCATATACCTGACATTCTCCCATATTCAATGGTTTCCCCCAGCCCTCCCCCCAATTCCTTGGGTCATCTGACCTATCCACCCAACCCTATGCCCCCTCAAGCCCAGAAACCCCCACCCAAAGGTATCCCTATGTCCCCATCTTATCCTTTCCCTGTACAAATACTTACCTCTAGCTTCTCATAGACCTTACCCATGTAGGCATCATCTCACAACCTTCCTCTCCCCCCGCCCAAATTTGTTTAAGCCTATCTTCCAGTCTTTAGCTCTGAGACAGCTCGTTTTGCTTGTTTCATGTCAGAGAGGTCATGTAGTATTTGTTCTTCAATGCGTGGCTTGCTTCATTCAACATAAGGTTTTCAAGATTCATCCATGTTATCATGTGTGTTTGTACTGTATTCCTTCTTAGAGCTGTGTAGTATTCCATTATATGTATATACCACATTTTATTTATCCATGCACCTATTGATGGGTATTTGGGTTGATTCCAACTTTTGGCAATAGTGAATAGTGCTGCTATGAACATTGGTGTAAATATATCAGTTTGTGTCCTTATTTTCAGACCTTCTGGATATATACCCAGCAGTGGAACTGCTGGGGCATATAGCAAATCTATAGCTAACTTTTTGAGAAACTGCCAAACAGTACACCAGAATGGCTGGATCCTTCTGCATTCCCACCAGCAGTGGATGAGTGTTCCCATTCCTCCACATCCTCTCCAGCACTTGTAGTCTTTTGTTCTTTTGATAGCTGCCAGTCTTATGGGAGTAAGATGGCATCTCATTGTTGTTTTGATTTGCATTTCCCTAATAGCTAGTGATTTTGAGCATTTTTTTCATGTGCTTTATAGCCATTCGTACTTCTTCTTTGGAGAAGTGTCTGGTCAAATCTTTTTCCCATTTTTAAAATGGACTGTTTGTCTTTTTTATTTTCAAGATATAGGAGTTCTTTATATATGCAGGATATAAGTCTCCTATCAGATATATGGTTACCAAATATTTTCTCCCATTGTGTAGGCTCTCTTTTCACTTTCATGACAAACTCCGTTGAGGTGCAGAAGACTTTAATTTTGAGGAAGTCCCATTTATCTATTTGTTCTTTTGCTGCTCATGCTTTGGGTGTGATGTTCATGCAGCCATTTCCTATTACAAATTCCTGTAGATGCTTCCCTACATTGTTTTCCAAGGTCTTTATGGTCTTGGCTCTTACATTTAGGTCTTTGATATATCTTGAGTTGATTTTTGTATAAGGTGTGCGATGGTAATCCTCTTTCCTTCTTTTGGATAAGGATATCCAATTCTCTAGACACCATTTGTTGAAGAGGCCATTCTCTCCCAGTTGAGTGGGCTTGGAGGCCTTGTCAAATATCAGATGACTGTATACATGAGGATCTATATCAGAACTCCCAATTTGGTTCCATTGGTCAGTGTGTCTACTCTTGTGCCAATACCATGCCATTTTCACTACTGTAGCTTTGTAGTATATTTTGAAGTCAGGTAGTGTGATTCCTCCAGTTTCATTTTTCTTTTTCAATATGTCTTTGGTTATTTGGGGCCTCTTTCCTTTCCAAATAAATTTCATAGTTAGTTTTTCTTAAAGAAGGCTGTGTTGATTTTTATTGGGATTGCATTGAATGTGTAGATCAATTTTGGTAGGATAGACATCTTAATAATATTTAGTCTTCCTATCCATGAACGGGGAATATTCTTCCATTTGTTTAGGTCTTCTTTGATTTCCTTGAACAGTCTTGTGTACTTTTCTGTGTATAAGTATTTTACATCTTTGGTTAAATTTATTCCTAGGTATTTGATTTTTTAATTTACTCTTGTAAATTGTATTTGTTTCTTGATTTCCTCCTCTGATTGCTCATCATCAGTGTAAAGATATGTTACTGATTTTTGTGCATTGATCTTATACTCTGCGACTTTACTGAACTCATTTATAAGTTTGTTGTAGAATTTGAGAGAGGTTTAATTATTTGTGTATGGAAAGATCAGGACTCAGGAATGATTTTGAGAAGGAAAAATGGTTTATTGACAGCTGGCCAGACTCAGGAGCTTTCTGTTTCAAACCTGAGCCCTGAACAAGAATCACAAGCTTCTCATGTTACTTTTACCAGAACTAGTTGGTGCTGGGGTTTAATATATACCCAGGGGACCTGAATCTCTGGACTGACCATATGATAGCCAGACCCTGAGCCTCAACAGACTTCAGCTCCTACACTCTGGTTTATCAGACTGACCCCACTCAGCTAACATGAAGTTGAAGAAGGTCAACCACCACACCATGGAGCCAAGAGTGCCTACAACTGAGAGCGGGAGGACTGCATCCAGCATCCATGTGGAATCTAGGTCCCCTCTTGAGTTCTTTTTATACAGAGAGGAAGGGTCAAATTGTTTGTTGTTTCAGTGCTCAATAGGTTTGAATTAGCATATATCATCCACATCCTAGGTAAGCTTTTAGCATGGACCTTATACATTCTAGATAAGCTTCTAGCACATTTGGTTTGCATTTTCCCTGAATATTAAAAGTTTATAGAGTTGGCATTGCTAAACTGTTTCCTGGGACTGGAGTCATTGCCATGGTCACCAAGGGCACGACTGCAGCTGTAAGGGTAAGGCGACATTGGGAAAATAGGAATAGAACTACATTAGGAAATAGGAATTGGAAGTGCCTTCAAATAAATCAGTAACTTAGAGCTGCTCATAAAAAAAGTGTAAACAACTTAAGGCTGCACTCAAGAAGAGTACCAATAAATAACTTAGGGCTTAGGGCCGCTGACAAAAAAGGGGCTTTTAAAAGAAAAATAAATAGATACACTACCTTCAGCTAACCGCAGTGTTCTGCTTCTGTGCCTGCTTGCTCGCTTGCTTACTAGTAAACCCCCCCCTCCTAAAAGGCCATAAAAACACCTCTTCCCTGAGACTCAGGGCTGCTCTCTCCTCTGCATAGGATGAGACAGTTGCCACGCAGCTCATAAAGCTCTCAATTGGAACTTTATTCCAAGTCTGAGTCTGGTCAATATCGCTGGTCTGTAACATTTGGAGGCCCCAAGGAGATTGATCAATGAGATCCCCCACTCCAGCAGGGTTGATCTCCTCAGACTCAGGGAGATGGGTAAGTTCTGGGGATGGACCAGTGGTCTAAAGGAAGGCCTCAGAGAAACGTTCCTCCACCCCGGATGCCACCCAACCCTGGAACTTGTCTCCATCTAAATTCTATCTGGAGAGCATCAGGAGTTCCTGGGCCCAGAATCAGCAAACGGGATGTCCCTAGGTGAGTCTGTTTTCAGGAAAACCTCTGCGGAGTCTGTGGAATGTGGGGGAAATGGATCTGCTGGATGCAGCAAATAGATCCCCCCCACTGGTCAGAGCGAGACGTTGGTCTTGACCTCAGTTCAGGTTGTCTGGTTTGTCTTTTTGTCTGTCTTAATTGTTTGTCTTTTTGAATTTCTATTCTGTGTAATTTGTGAAAAATTATGAGTCAATTGTAAACTGTACATTTCTGCTAATGTGTTATAATTGTTTTGTCTGTTTGTTCAATGTCAGTGTATATTCTGATACCTCCAGATGGTGATATAAATTAATAAATAAAATTTTTTAAAAAAAGAGCTCTATTCAAATGGCCAAATATAGAATAAGCACTTATATTAATACATAAGTTTGAATGTTAATGAGATTTCTACAATGACAAAAAATTGTAAGTCTTAACAAAATTGCTGTCTTTTCATTAAAAAATAGTTCTTGCCTAAATTGAAATGGTTTATTTTTCTTCACAGGATAAAATGAAGAATGTAAAACTTAAATGAATATTAAAGAAAGTTAAAAGTTTGTGGGAATGCTGACTAAAATTTAATGAGTTTTTTCTGGAAAGATGTGTTTTGTCCTAAAATAGGATGGCTGATTTTCATGAACTCTTGCAACCCAGATGCATGTGGCAAGTTGTGGAAGGTATCATGGTAACTTTAAGTAAAGGAATGTGTTCTGTGAAGGTAAAATTTGTCTTAAAATTATAAATAATTATAAAAATTTTTATGAAGCATTGTTTAAATTAAGGTATTTAACTGGCTAATTCCAAAAAGTCTTTATTAAACAAAACCTGAATTGATAATACTATTAATAAGAAGTAATTTTATAACAGGAAAACTTGTTGGTAGCCAGCCTCCCCTGCCAACTTGCTTCTAAAAGACTGTTTCTGGTATTACATGCTACTAAGTATTTAAAGTGAAGAAAAGTTCATTATTTTAACAAGCTTGTTTAGTGTTGATGGCAATTATATGTTGTAAAAAGTTTGTCTGGTAACTTAATATGTGGAATATATGAAATATGTTTTTATTGTTAAGAAAACAGGAGATGATTTTGTCCTAAGATAAAATGATTGATTATTGGAAAGAGTAGAGTGTGGGACAAAGCCTGAATAAATACTGAAAGTGTAGAATGTTTGTGGAAGAGAAATTCTTATGATTAAAATTGAGTAAGATTTGATGGGTCTGTCTATAAAGTTTTAAAAGGTTTAGTATCAAATAGTGTACTGATGCAAAGTTAAAACTGTTGTTCTTTCCCAAAGTCTCTAAAGTCATTAGTCTCTTTTAGTAAAAGTTTCCTGAATAATCAATATACAAAGAAAGTCTGTTTTATCAAAATAGCTTCTTGTGCTTTAACCTCATCATTTCCTCAGTGTTTGAAGAAGAAAGGTTATCTCCTTTAAAAGAACAATGTTCTAGAAATAAAATCCTAAACATTAGCTTTTTATTTCAAACTAACTGCAAGAAATTTGTTCTTTTACCCTAAAAGAAAAATTAAAGTAATAGTTAAGTTCATTTAATATGTTATAAGTTGAATAAGCTGTGTTTAAAAGTGTTATAAAATTAACAAGTGAGAATTCTTAGAAAAACTCTATTCAAATTGTTAAAAATTAAATATGCAGTTATATGTGTGAATAAATATTCTTAGAGCCCAAATTAAACTGAGCAGGATGAAAAGAGTCTTATAAAAGTCTAATTATAAGGATTATTAAAAAAAGAGCCTCTTCTCTGCAAGAGTTTTAAAGGCAGGACTAGATGTGGCATAGTGAACTTATCTACTAGGCTGGAGAATTAGAAATCAGTTTGCCCTGTAATTTCCCAGTTTAAACCTTTTAACAGCCATACAATAAGAGTTATTAATAGTTCTGTTAACAAATTTCAGTAAGTAAATGTTGGAGATTTGGACCCGAGGGGTATCAGGAATAAAAGAAAGAGAAAAAAGGGGGAGGAAACAAACAAAAAAGAACTAATGAGCTGGGATCAGGGGGTCTTCGAGTAATGACTCCTCAAAAAACTGTATTTTCTACATGTGGCATTAAATATACTCAAACTATCGAGATAACAAGCAGTGTAACTACACATTAACAAGACTGGTAAATTTAAAAACTTATCTCAAAGTACAAAGATTCAGTATTTCTTTCAAACTACAAAGTGTGTTTACTCGTACTTCTCCCTGCCCTGACAGTTCTATCCTGTTAACTTGAAAGGGTTAATTGCTGCATTCTTATGTTAAAAGCATAGCCATAAAAACAGCATGTCTCCCTTTGTGAGACCACCATGCCTCAGTTTCCAACAAGTAAAAAAGTCCATAAAAATTATGGAAAAATCATTCTTGGATTATGATTAAACAAATTAAGTAATTGTACAATGTGTTGTAAAACCTGGTAGTCTGTATGCTTTTGAAAATTATTCATTTTCATAACTTAAACAAAAAAAAAAGTTTTAGCTTCCTGTAAAGAAATAAAAAACATTCCTTGCATGAACTATAGTAATTTTGATTTTGTTTAGCTTAAGTGTAATCTCCCTCAGTTTATGAAGTGCCCATTAAATAAATTGACATTGTATGTACAGGGTCTTTTGAGTAATAGAAATTATGTTTATGTTGATAAAATGAAGCTTAAAAAAAGATTGTAGATGTGCTCTCTTAAATAAATAAACTTTTTTGGGTAGTAATTGTAATTTAATAGGTTTATTAAAACATTAACTGGTCAATGTAGTTATATTCAATTATAAAAAGTTTGCAGAGCATCTACTGGACTAAAAACATTTAAATAGTTCTAGTTCTAAAAGTCATTATTAACTAAAAACTTGAATTAATATTAGTTGCAAAAAATAACTTCATGGTAATAAAACCTGTCTGAAAGCCACTGCAAGGTGCATATTTAAATAAATAGTAATAAAAAATTATCTTGATTCTATTAAGAATCTTCTGTTTTCATTTTAACAATGAAAAATAGCTTTTTCCCACTAGTACTAAAGTAAATACCTACTATTATCTTCATGGTAAAATTGTATAGGAAAACAGTCATTTGATATATGATGTGTTACATTAAATTGTTTAAAATATATAAACAAGAAATAAATTTTAACATTTTCAAACTCTTTTGTGCATTCAAACTAGGCCTTGAATGTGTTGCAGATTGCCGCTCCATGTGAGTTATTGGCTAGGCTGGTCACTGACCCCTCAATTAGAAATATTTGCTATATTAGCCTCTGGTTTTGCTCCTGAAGTCGATAGAAACTACATTGCAGTTTCAAGCTCCTGCAGCAACCAAAGATGACTCAGTATAGCCAAGTGTACAATGGATATCACCTCCAGACTGGCACCGAGAGCACTATGCACCAGGCTAGTAAAATACTGGAAACACTCTCTAAAATCAACGATGCTGCAACTTGCTCACTGTGTGAAGAACATCCTAAGTGGAGCCATGATACCAAGATACTGTAAGTAAAACTTAAGCACAATTGGCATTATAGCCTGCTTGCATGGAGAGATAACATGTAAAGTATTACAAACCTGAAACTTAAACCTATTAATTGCAACTCTGAATCCTTATGCATTAAGTAATACATTAGTTAATATTAAATGCTGTACTTTTATCCTGTACTAAATATATGCCTAATAATTATCACTCCCACAGCTAAAAACTAAAAAAATTTCCAACTTGGTGTACTAATCCTGAATGAAACCAATTGCCCAAAGGGTGCCAGTTCACCAAGAGCATCTAACAGAGCACATGAGTGCCAATCATTAAACAGCTTAAAATGTGTCTTCAAACAAAACTAAGTATCTAGTGCAATTTCTCTCTGAAAATAGATGACTTGGGAATATATATACTGTTCCCACCAGCTTTTTAAAAAGGTGCCACTTTATAAGCACCTAACCTTGTCTACCTCTGTAATCCAATGTCCTCTTTTAAAAACGAGTATTCCAAAATTTTAATTGTTTGTTTCTTTCAGAATAAATGTCTTATTAACCATATAAAAACTTCATCCAATTTCATACAGAAAGTCAGATCCATCTTCCTCCAGTTGAAATAAGTGTTTTACACCTTGTTAAGCAATAACTACAGCCCATGGCCAGCAGGAAGCAGTTACAGAAAAAAGATCATCTCCCTTCAGCACCCCTTTAAGATTAAAGGTGTAAACTCTTTAAAAGTAAAACAAAATTAATAGATGGATCTGGAGCCTGACTGGAAATTCATGTGAGTGCTGGTGGCCCCAGGATGACTGCAGGAGAGCCCCCGCCCCGGGATTCTGTTGTCCAGAATAAAAACTTCTAAACTTCTGCTAACACCTGTAAACACTGTGCAACTATAAACCAGACAAATTCGGACAAATTCTAGGTGATGGTTGCCCCTCTGGGAACTTAGTTTGCCTGCATCTCAAGTCTAACCCCTTATATTCTCCCCAACTCCAACAGCTTCTGTGTCCTAATAAATATAATCCCCCAGGTTTATTACTATCCGAGGCTTAAAGGCAAGAAGCTCTTTAACTTATTAAAAATACCAGTACCAGGTCGCTAAATATATAAGAGGGCCCCCTTTTTGTTCCGCTACTAGTGAGTCTAGAGGTAGCCGTCTCTGTTGCAATAAGATCAGCAGCCCTAGTGAAAAGAAACAATGACTTAAACACTCTGTCCTCCTTAGTTACCCAGGACATTAAAAACCTTAAATATCAAATAAGCCATCTGGAACAAGCCTTAAACTCCCTCCCTGAAGTAGTTCTCCAGAATAAGCAAAGATTAGGTTTACTGTTCCTCCAGCAGGGAAGCCTATGTGTAACCCTAGGCAAAACTTGCTGTTTTTATACTAACCATTCAAGAGTTATTAAAAAAAAGCCTAGCCTTAGTTCGCAGCCATTAAAGGAGGGTGATAAAGCCTGGAAAATGCCCACCAACTGGTATCACAGCCTTTTTAACTAGTCCCCTTGGCTCACAACCCTCATCACTGCTTTAGCAAGGCCCCTGTTTATCCTCCTTGTACTGCTTACCTGCAGCCCATATATAATCAGTAATTTAAAAAATCAGTACAAAAAATTCCAAACTGTTAAACTTATAATTTTATTTATTTATTTTTATTCATTTTTAAAAAAATATTACATTCAAACTGCAGTGTTCCGCTTCTGTGCCTGCTTGCTTGCTCACTTACTAGTAAACCCCCTCCCCCTCATAAAAAGCTATAAAAACACCTCTTCCCTGAGACTCAGGGCTGCTCTCTCCTCTTTGTAGGATGACACAGTCACAGCGTGGCTAATAAAGCTCTCAATTGGAACTTTATTCAAAGTCTGAATCTGGTTCAATATCGCTAATCTATACACAGCCTCTTACTGTCTCACACCCACAAGTCAGAGACAGTTTAGGTTATCTACAAAGAGATGAAGAGCCTCCCACCCATAGCCCACATCAGGTTCTCAAAGCTCTGTTGTAGACTTCTTAGGTCTTTCTATATATAGGATCATATCATCTGTGAATACTGAAATTTTGACTTCTTCCTTTCCTATTCAGATTCCTTTTATATCTGGGTCTTGTCTCAGTGCTCAAGAAAATACCTCTAATACAATGTTAAATAGAAGGGGTGATAGTGGGCATCCTTGTCTTGTTCCCGATCTTAGAGGGAAAGATTTTAGGATTTCACCATTGTAAATGATGTTAGCTTCGGGTTTCTCATATATACCCTTTATTATGTTCAGAAAGTTTCCTTCTATTCCTAATGTTTGCAGTGTTTTTATTCAAGAAAGGGTGCTGTATTTTGTCAAATGCTTTTTCTGCATCTATAGATATGATCATGTGATTTTTTTCCTTCAATCTGTTTATGTTGTACATTATATTAATTGATTTTCTTATGTTGAACCATCCTTGCATACCAGGAATGAACCCCACTTGGTCATGGTGTATAATTTGTTTAATGTGTTGTTGTATATGTTTAGCAAGTATTTTGTTGAGGATTTTCATGTCAAGGATCATTAGAGAGATTGGTCTGTAATCTTTCTTTCTTGTGGTTTCTTTGTTTGGCTTTGGTACTAGGATAATGTTGGCATCATAAAATGAATTAGGCAATGTTCCTTCTATTTCACTTTTTGAAGGAGTTTCAGCAAAACTGATGTTATTTCTTTCCAGAATGTTTGGGAGAATTCACCTGTGAAGCCATCTAGCCCAGGGTGTGGGAAACAAAGGCACAGTGGTCTTGCAGGAAGAGAGGTGCTGTTTCCATGGCTATGCTTTTAACATAAGAATGCAGCAATTAAGGCTTTTGGGTCAACAGAATGAAGCTGACTTGGGCAGGGAAAAATATGGTCTTTATTTCAGTGGAGTCAGTGGTGATATCACCCTTCTCATTTTTTATTTTGTGTATTTGCATCTTCTCTTGTTTCTTTGTTAATCTAGCTAGGGGTTTGTCAATTTTATTGATCTTCTCAAAGAATCCGCTCTTTTGTTTATTTTTTGAATGCTTTCCTATTTTCTATTTCATTTATTCCTGCTCTGATCCTTCCTTCCTTCCTTCCTTCCTTCCTTCCTTCCTTCCTTCCTTCCTTCCTTCCTTCCTTCCTTCCTTCCTTCCTTCCTTCCTTCCTTCCTTCCTTCCTTCCTTCCTTCCTTCCTTCCTTCCTTCCTTCCTTCCTTCCTCCTTTGCAGTTAGTTTGTTGTTTTTTTTTACTAATTCCTCCAATTGTGCAGTTCTTCAATTTTAGGTCTTTCTTCTTTTTTGATGTATGAATTTATGGTTGTGAATTTTCCTCTCAGTACTGTTTTTGCTGCATCTCATAAGTTTGGATATGTTGTATTATCATTTTCATTAGTTTCAAGGTAGTTATTGATTTCTGTTGAGATTTCCTCCTTGGCTCACTGTTTCTCTAAGAGTGTGTTGTTTAACTTCCATATCTTGGTCCCAAATCTGTGCCTCTGGCCCTTGCAGATTTCCAGCTTCACTCCACTGTGGTCAGAGAAATTATTTGTATGATTTTGATCTTTCTTAATTCACTGAGACTTTCTTTGTGGCCCAGCATGTGGTCTATCTTGGAGAATGCTCCTTGTACACTTGAGAAAAATGTAAATCCTACTGTATTTGGGTGTAATGTTCTGTATATGTCTATTAGGTCCAGATCCTCTAAAATACTGTTCAGTCTTATTTCTTTATTGATTCTCTTTTGAGATGTTCTGTCCAATGTTGATAGTGGTGTTTTGAAATCCCCCACTAAAATTGTAGAGGCATCTATTCCTTCACTTAGTTTCTCCAGTGTTTGCCTCATGTATTTGGAGGCACCCTTGTTAGGAGCATAAATGTTTATGGTTGTTCTTTCTTCTTGAAAGATTATCCCTTTCACTAATATGTAGTGTCCATTTTTGTCTCTCACAATTGTTTTTGCATTTAAAGTCTATTTTGTCTGATATTAATATAGCTCCTCCTGCCCTTTTTTTGTTATTGTTTGCCTGTAACATTGTTTTCCAGCCATTCACTTTCAACCTCCTTGAATCCCTGGGTCTAAGATGAGTTTCTTGTAGACAACATATAGATGGGTCCTATTTCCTTATCCAAACTTCCAATCTGTGTCTCTTAACAGGTGAGTTTAATCCATTGACATTTAGTGTTATTACTTTCAATGGATTACTTATATTAGCCATATTTTCTTTGGATTTGTGTTTGTCTTATGCTGTTTGATTTTTTTTCTCTTTTTGTAGTTTTAGTTGTTCTTACTCTCTCCTCCAATTTTGCCTCTCCTGCTTTTTTCTTTCCTCCTGCAGAACTCCCTTTAGTATTTCTTGAAGGGCATGTTTCTTGTCATACTCTCTTAGTTTCTGTTTATCTGTGAATATTTTGAACTTTCCATCATTTTTGAATGTTAATTTTGCTGGTTAGAGTATTCTTGGTTAGAAATTCTTTTCTTTTAGTACTTTGATTATGTCATACCTCTGCCTTCTTGCCCCCATGGTTTCAGATGAGAAATCAGCACTTAATCTTATGGAGCCTCCTTTGTATGTGATGATTCTCTTTTCTCTTGCTGCTTTTAGTATTATCTCTTTGTTTTGTGCATTGGATAATTTGACAAGTATATGTCTTGGGGTAGTCCTGTTGGGATTTATGCTGTTTGGGGTGCATTGTGCTTCCTGGACATGTATATCCATCTCCCTCAATATGTTTGGGAAATTTTCAGTCATTATTTCCTCTAACACTCCTTTTGTCCCCTTTCCCTTGTCTTCTCCTTCTGGGATGCCTATAAAGCATATGTTTGTGCCTTTTGCATTTTCATTCAGGTCCCTAAGTTCCTGCTGGATTTTTTCTATCTTTTTATCAATTATTTATACTATCTGTTTGATTTCAGATGCACTGTCTTCCACATCACTAATTCTTTCCTCTGTCTCTTCAACTCTGCTGTTATTTGCTGAGAGTGTATTTTTGATGTCTTGGATTGTACTATTGATCCCCACCATCTCCATCATATTTTTGTGCATGATCACAATTTCTTCTATATGTTCTCCAAATGTTTTCTTAATATACTTAATCTCTTCCTTCACTTCATTGAACAGGTCCATGATACATTGTCAGAGTCACGGACCCAAAGGGTATCAGGAATGAAAGACAAAGAGAGATTGGGATCAGGGGATCTGAGAGCATTGAAGCCTCAAGCTCATCAGACAAGTTTATTAATCTCAGGGGCTTCTTTATATACCCCAAGCAATCGTGAGAACCAGCAACTATCCTAGCTAACTATTCCCATTACCTCAACCTGTGTAACACAATGGATCAAAATCTACAATTATAATTCAAAGTACAAAATTTCAATGTTCTATTATATTGTTGAGAAAACATACCCATAAATCTTGTTGCCCAGGTTGTTTCATTCTACCGAGTCCTCATTCCGCCTGAATGTACACATCTCCTTGCTAGATTTATGACCTGCATGTATAGCTATGGAGACAGTATGACTCAGTGGTCAAGGAAGTAACTTGCTTCCATGGAAACAACATGCCTTTGTTTCCCACATTTCCCCCTTTTTGTTTTAGTCAGGGTGGCTGTGCCTGTCTTAGGTTGCCCTCCTCTGAGAGTCTTACCCGTCATTGACTACCAGCCAAGCACACTGACCATGGGGAACTCATTGCAAGGTCCTTGCAAGTACCAAATTATTCACATGGTGTAGTCTTCAGCAAATACCTCATCCCAGGCAGGCAACAACAATGAGCAACGTGATTAACATACAAAGTCCTATTCCTAATGCTGATAAATAATGTTGAGACTTCCAATTTACTGGATTAAACTTATTGAAATGAGAAATCAGATCATTAAAGATATCCATATCATCAGCTACATAAATCTGATTATGAGACATTTCTAATATCTTTTTCTGTGATTCTTCTATTTCTAATGACATATTACCCTTATGACCTATCAAATGATTTTTAATCTTTTCCCAGTCAAACAGAGATTTATTATAAGCAAGAGGAGTAATACAAAAATTACTCTCATTCCAATCACATTTTAAACCTCTATGTAAATTTAAGTTATATACTTGATCTCCAAGATGTAAAACTGCTGATTCTAGATCATTAACTCTACTGTTTAATTCTTCATCAACATGTTCTTGACTATGCCATAAGTCACTAGCATCCTTATGCCAATCATGCACATATTGCTGAGTCTGCACAGTCTTATGCAAGGCCATGGTAGCTGTAGCAGCAGCTGCAATAACACCAGTCAGTCCCAATATGCCAGCTATTAACAGTCCCATGAATCGCTTTGAGTGCTTCAGGATTTCTTGAGCCATATGGAACAGCAGTTGACTCTCAGGTGATGATTGCCAAATTCGGTTCAGTCACACTGGAATCCACACTGTCCACCACCTTTGAGCCATTGTAATGAAATCTCCATTCTGTAAAATATTCTCAGACAAACAGGTATACAACACCCCACTTTTATAAAATAGAGCATTATTAGTTATAGTTTTCCAATCACAAACACAGAAGGATCTCTTACACATGATTGAAAATGATTAGTTTGATCTAAATGCAAATATTGACCATTCTCACTATTATTCCCAATCCATTCTATAGTAGGTGCTATTCTCAGAAGTACTTTCCACAAATTCTTTTAACTATGCATACATGTAATATTACACCATGGAGAAGGGATCCATTTTCCTTTACATTGCCAAACAGTATTATTTTTGGTAAAAATTATTTTTTCATCCAATTCAAGGAATTCATGAAAGGGATATTGCATATTACTAATTTGCTGTCCTTTACTATTTAGACCATACCAAATAAATCTGCCATTATATTTGGTGGGACTCTCCATAGTGGCACTTTCCCACACTATTCCATAGGAATCACTAAAAATGACAGATCCTCTTCCTATATGGCATTCTTGCCATCCTTCTTTATCCCCAATATCTCTTTGTGAACAGTTACAGGTAGGTGTTTTAGTCACCATACAAGAAGGAAATAACATCACTAAAGACTTAGTATTATTATTTTTGAAGATAATCATAGTCTGATTTTTAACATACATACATGGAGAATGGTTACCAATGCATAGGGGTAGATAATCAAATGGTAATATGAGATTATAGATTCTTTGTCCTTCCTCATGGGGCTTAATTGATAACCTATCATCACTTGGTCCAGGGAATATATGGATCTTATTCAGATAAATAGGAAAGGATGGATCTTTCCAGGTTAACACTTTGAGTAACAGAGGGTTAGGTATTTAGGCCCAATCGGTGTAATTACCCATGGCTTCCTCACTACTTATGATCACCATCATCAGAAGATATAGGAGACCCCATCTCTTCATTCCATGGCTTAATCCTCTTCACAGGTAGCCAAATTTGCTCTCCATTTTCTGATATGACAAGAGCATAGCCTCACCCCCATACTTTAATCCTGCCTTTTTTCCATTCATTGCTTAAAATATTTTTCCAGAATATTGGTTGATTTTCATTTCCAGTGTCCACTGTAGATGTTTGACATTTTCCAAATTATAAACATTAAGAAAATTTAAAGTAAGTAAAGCTTTTGCCAGTTGATCTTTTGGTGTTATAATACCATCATCTCCCCCTTTTTGTTTTAAAAGCATAGTTTTTAGGGTATGATGGGTGCGTTCAACTATGGCTTGACCTGTAGGATTGTAAGGAATACTAGTAACATGTTCAATAGCATACGCAGAACAAAAGGCAGCAAAAGTCTTACTGGTAGAAGAAGGACCACTATCAGTTTTAATTTTCAAGGGGCATCCCATTACAGCAAAAGCAGACCATAAATGGGAATGAAAGTGATGAAAACATTCACCACTTTGTGCAGTAGCCCACAAAAAATGATAGTAAGTGTCAATACAGACATGAACATATTGTAATTTACCAAATGATGGTATGTGAGTAACATCCATCTGCCAGAGCTGATTAGGAGCCAGGCCTCTGGGATTAGTTCCAGCCTGAAAAGGCACTGTGGCCAAGAGCCCACAGTTGGGACAGGTGTGAATAATCTCTTGAGCTTGATGTTTTGTCAATTGAGGAAATTTATGTCTAAGTCCCTTAGTATTAATATGAGTCAATGCATGATATTTAGTTGCATCCTGCAAACTCCCACTAACAGATCAGCTTGAGCATTTTGGGTAGCTAGAGGACCAGGAAGGGAAGAATGAGACCGGATATGAGTAATATATATGGGCTGACTTCTTTGTCAAATGAGGGCTTGAAGGTCAGCAAAAAGTTGAGACAATTCATCAGTAATAAAAATATGAGCTGTTTCAATATGAGCTACAGTTAAACACACATATTCAGAATCAGAGACAATATTCAAGGGCTCCTGAAACATTTGTAAAACCTTAATGATGGCTGAAAGCTCTGTGCATTGAGCAGATGAATAAGGAGTCTGCCAAACCTGTTCTTTTTGAGAGATAACATATGCTGCTTTTCCATTACTACTATCATCAGTAAATATTGTATGAACATTTTCAATAGGAACAGTTTTCACAATTTTTGGTAAAATCCAAGTGGTTCTTCATAAGAATGTTAGCAGTTTGGAAGTAGGATAATGATTATCAATAATGCCTTGAAAATCACTAATAGCAATTTGCCATTGAGGATTAGTTATATGTAAGTGTTCAATTTCTTCATGAGAAAGATCATAAATAATTCTGTCTGGATCAGACCTCTTTAATTGTAACAATCTAACACAGCCTTTTGGTAGAATGGAAATAATTTTGTGGAGATATGTCTGCAATTTCTTTTTTTATTATTAGGTAAAAAAAACCACACAAACCATTCCAATATACCTTCTTGCCAAAATAAAGCTGTAGGAGATTGAGGGGTTGAGAAAATAATCAAATCAACAGATTTGTCAGGTTCTATTTGTGTTAATTGCCCTTGAGAGATTCAACCCTCTATCAATGCCAATTCTTTTTCAGCCTCTATTGACAATGTTCTAGGGCTAGAAAGATTTACATTCTTTCTGATAGTAACCAGGCTTCCCACATTTAAAACAATTTCCTTTCTTTCTCTCCTCCTTTGAGATACCTTTAAAGGCTGCGGCCAAGACCACCTTTTTACATTCACTGTTAGCCTGATCAAAAGCAAGCATTAACAAAATTAACTCACTTCTGGTATCTCAATTGTTTTCATCAAAATGTCAGTTAATCAGGCTACAAATTCTACATATGGTTCATTAACTCCCTGGATCACTTTGGCAAAAGATAGAGTAGGTTTTCCAGGTACACAAATCCATTTCCAAGCTGCCAAACATGAATTGCACACATGTGCTATGGCCTGATCATTGTATTGGAGCTGTCTTTGAATTCCAGACCAATCACCAATACCCAGTAATTGTTCAGCAGAAATAAGAATGAGAGGGTTCTGTACTGCGTTACAGTGTGCAGTCATGTTGTCTTCATCTGTCCACCAGGTTTTAAATTGCAAAAATTCAGCCAAACTTAACACAGTTCTAGCCAGCATGTCCTAATCCTAGGGGATAAGTCAGTCAGCTTGAGCCAGCCCCTGCACTAAGCCAAAAGTGTAATGACTATTAGTTCCAAATTGTGCACATGTTTGTTTAAGTTCTTTCAGAATTTTAAATGGCAGGGATTCATGATGAAAACTATATCCCCCTTGAGGGTTGTTTGCATCTGGGGGAACTTGTTAAATGTTTATTGGGAAAGCTGTTAGTAATCGCATTGCTTCAGGATCCCCCTGCCAACATCTTTGCAGTAAACAACACATTAAGGGAGTTGGAACTGGATTAGGTACAAATATGTGGTTAGTGTAGGGCCTGGTGTCAATGGCATCAGTAAATATTCCCGGGGCTGTAGGCATTGCAACCGGTGAGACCTGTAGGAGCTACATTACACAAATTGGGGTAAATGCTGGCTTTAGAAATATTCAATTTAGACATCTGCTTAGGCAGAAAGGGGTTAGTTTCTTTCTCATTGGGGGGCTCATCCTCATCCTTGCCCTCTATTTCCTGCCTGTCCTCACTCTGATGGCCTGTGTCATGGGGCTTTCTGGGAAAGATGGTAATTTCTTCCTCCTCCACTTCAGACTTCAGCAGATCTAAGGCTGCTGCAATCTGTTGGCCTAAAGCCCATACCAACAATGGTATAGTCTCTCCTTTTTGGTATGCTCTATGTAGCACCTTCATTACCTGTTTCCACTATTTAAGATTTAAAAGATTTTTTCCTTTTGACTGAAACCAATAACAGTGTTTTTGTACTAGAGCAAAAAGTTCAAGTAAATCAGCAGTTTTCACTGAGACTCTGACAGTATTTAAAAGAGTTTTTAGTACCTGTGAATATTCTTCCAGACATCCTGGTTGATTTCCCATACCCTGATGCTAGCAGAAAAAAAAATTAATTAAGATTCTTACCACTGTATTGTCAGACTCAAGTCACCTTTTGATGGACGCCTCAACCTTCCAGGAAGGTTTTCAGTTTCCATGTTCCCGATACTTCCATGGAAGAATATCTGCTGTAGTCACTGCTTCGGGCCCCACATTGGGTGCCAGATGTTGGAGTTGTGGACCCGAAAGGTATTGGGAATGAAAGACAAAGAGAGATTGGGATCAGGGGATCGGAGAGCATTGAAGCCTCAAGCTCATCAGACAAGTTTATTGATCTCAGGGGCTTCTTTATATACTACATGCAATCGTGAGAACCAGCAACTATCCTAGCTAACTATTCCCATTACCTCAACCTGTGTAACAGAGTGGATCAAAATCTATGATTATAATTCAAAGTACAAAATTTCATGTTCTATTATATTGTTCAGAAAGCATACCCCTAGATCTTGTTGCCCAAGTTGTTCCATTCTACCTAGTCCTCATTCCACCTGAATGTACATAACTCCTTGCTAGATTTATCACCTGCATGTATAGCTATGGAAACAGCATGACTCAGTGGTCAAGGAAGTAACTTGCTTCCATGGAAAAAACATGCCTTTTTTTCCCCACAATACATGTTTTGAGAACTTTAATTACTTGTTCAGTGTTCCACTTCTTCCTGGTTTTTAGTTTGTTCATTGTATTGGGCCATGTTTTCCTGATTTTTGGTATGGTCTGTGGTTTTTTCTTACTGTCTGGTCATCATTCTATCTCGGTGGTTTTATTTTGTTGATTATCTTCTTCATCTAGTATTGGGGTTTAATTAGTTGCTTTTGTGTGTCTTTTCTTTGTCACTTTTTTCTTCTTATTCTATTTTATTGTTTTTGACTAAGTTTCCTTGAAGGAAAATATTAGGTCTAGGGAAAGCAAAAGGGGTAAGAAAAGAAAAATATAATAGTAGTATTGATAGTATTGATAGTGAGTTTAGAAGAACCATGTGAGATCTAGGAGAATGGATACAGAACTTATGTAAGCTGTGTATAGTTAAAACCACAAAAAAATGGAGTACCTATAATGAGATATTAAACTGAATATGAGGAGGAATATACTATGAATTAAAAGGTCAGTGTAGTCAGGAGAGAGGGATAAAGAAAAGAGAGGACAATTGTGGTCACCCCTCGGGCTGAAGTGTGGTTTGCTGGCCTGGCGGGGGAGCAGCCGCGGCAGGCCAAGCCGCTGCCCCCATAATAGGGTGGCTGGTCGGACTCACCGCCACCCCTGAAGGGAGCTCGGCATGGGCGCAGAGTGCCCTCAGGTCTCCCCTTCTTGGCAGCCATGCTTCTGTGGCCGCCCCTCCTCCCGGATGGCGCCACACGATGCCTGTGGGGCGGCACCCGTCTTCTTCTTTCTTCCTGTGCAGGCGCAGGGCGGAAAATTCCAGTCTGCCCTTTTCCCCTCCCCCGACAGCAGCAACAGCCAGGTGTGGGCGGAAAAATCCAGTCTGCCCTTTTCCCTTCCCTGACAGCAGCAACAGCCAGGCGTGGGCGGGAAACTCAAGTCTGCCCTCCACCCCAGCAACAGCAGCCACCAATCCCTAAACCCTGCCCCTTCCCCCAGCAACAGCGACAGCCAATCCCTAACCACCACCCCTCCCCCGTCCAGTACCACCCACTGACCTTTCACCGGCAACCAATCAGAACAGGGTGTGGCTTCGACCAATCAGCCTTCCCCAGCCCCTGTAAAACTGTTGTCTCTCCCTCAGTAAAGTGGACTTGCATGTTTACCTTGTCTCCGTGGTAGTTCTTCTGCCGTGCGCCCTCCAGTCCTGAGAGCCCCTGACAAGGGCCTGGCCTCCCTTGTCCCCAGTTTGTTGCCTGCTTCCCCGGGCGACCCCTTCGTCGCCGGCTTAGCCGGGCAACCCCGTCAGCCAAACCGCGCAACCCCTGTGAGACCAATCCCTCGTCTGCTGCCGGACCGACCCCTTGTCCCAAGTGGGACCGACCCCTCATCCGCAGCCAGACCCCACCTCTACCGACCGAGCAAGCCGTCGCAGACAATGATATAAAGAGTGAATAAATGATAGAATACAGATTAGAGGTATTAGAGATAAAAAGTCAGAAACATTGGGGGCTAAACAGAGAGAGGTGGAATGTAAGAGAAACAATAAATGATGGAGGAGAGCATGATGTAAACGAAAGGGCATAGCATTGGTAGCCAAAATCAGTACACACAGAAAAGAGAAAATTGAGGATGAGAAAGGACAGCAAATAAGAAATGCTGCCTGCGACACTAATATAACAAAAGAAAAAAAGAGGGGGGGGGAAAGGAAAAAGAAAGAGAAGAAAAAAAGGCAGAGCAAGGAAAAGAGAAGGGAGAAAAAAGAAAAATAAAACAGCAGTGGGAGGGATAAAGAGGAAGAAAAAACAAGAAAACAGACCAACAAAAAGACCAGACAAGGCCTCAGGCAAAGAATCCTCTTTGCAATTGAATAAACTGCTTAGGATTCTGACTTTCCCCCTTTCTCCCTTCCTCACTTCCTCTCTCAAGGCAGCAGGAAGGCTGGGTGAGGGCTCCTGTAGGAAATTCAAATGGGTCCCTGGTGAACCAACTCATCCTTGAAAATAATGACTCAATTTCTTGAGAGAGCACCCACCCCTTACCAGGAACCCTAAATATGCTATTGGAAGCCTGTAAAGCACGTCCTACTGTCCCTCTCCCTTAGATGTGCTATGCTACAAGGGGGCTGGTTAATTTTCTGACTCCACATTCTCCCAGACCAAGTTTCCTATCCCAGTGCATTTAGGTTAATTAGGCTCTCTCAGCAGATTCACCTCTCCTCTCTTCCTAGGCTCTCCCCAAGTCGGCTGATATGCTCCTCCAAACTCAATAAAAGGGGGGGACCAGAAAATTGAACCTGCACTCTTTAGCCCCTCTGCACCTCCCACCTAAACTCTCCCACTCCCGGAGTTAGTCTGTGACTGGAGGGGCAGGGCAATGCTGGATTTCCAGGAGTGCTGGGCTCAGGAAACAGAGACCTGGGAGAATGTGGACTCAGGCTATGTAGGCCTGTGAAACATGGGCCACGGGGGTTGAGGGCACACTGGCTTGGGGTTCATGCATTTGGGGGACATGGGGCTTGGAAACTCTACCCCATGACCAGCAGTTCCCAGTGAACGCCAGGACTCTTAAACCCTATGGGGGAAGGGGTTTACCTCCCCACGGCTTCCAAGTTCAGTGTTAGAAACCCACAGTTCTACCTTGAGCAAACACCAATTCTGCTGCAGTCTCTCCAGATCAATGTCCAGACACCTACCGCCCTGCAGGTTCCTGAAACAGCCTGCTCTGGCAGGACTCCGTCACCACACTCATTATATCTTATATATTATAAATAGAAAATGTTTATTTAATGATACATATTTTATAATACATACACTATATTATATGTTTAAACTAAATGCTTACTTAACTTTGTAGTATAAATTATTTTTAAGTAAGTAAATATTAAATGCTTACCTAATGGTACAGCATATTTCATATACAATATAGTATATATTAACAATATTGTATATGCTATATTATATTACATGTTCTATATTATGGTATATGATGTGCTATATACTGTATTATAGTCTCTATAACATAATTATATATCATACCTATTATATGTGATTAATTTTTTTCAGATAGATTTAATGAATAGAATATATACTGAAATCTCACAAAAAATTAACATATTTCAAAGATTGTGCAGTTGACAACTTAGCTGGACCACTAAAAAAAAAAGGAAAGTAAAGGGCTGTGATGTTAAACTGATTTGTTACTTCTGGAAAGAATGAGCCTGTGAATGAGTCAATCAGAATCTCCACCCCTGACCTCAGCCTGTGTTGCCGCCTTTCTCCACCCCTCCTCCCCTTCCAGCCCCCGCCGTCCTTCCCGCCAGTCCCGCCCATATTGCCAACCCACAATCTGCCCTCTTCCCCAGTAACTGCTTACCTCAGGTCTATCCATCAGCTTCAGCCTGTCCACAGCCGCCCCTTAGCCAACCCTCCCTTCATCACGCCCCTCCCTCTACCCAACCCTATATAGCTAAGTGTACTTCCGTAATAAAGCTGACCTGTTCTTGCGCTCAAGCGGTCTCCGTGGTTTTTCCCCAACTGCACGTCCCCCACGCCTGGAGAACCGGTGCTCCCTCTTGGGGCACCCCCTGCCGGTGGTTCGGCAGGAGCAAGCCCCCCCCGACTCTTGGGCCTGAGCGAGGACGAAACCCTCTCGCTCAGCTACAACTGGCGCCCAATGTGGCAGCTCTTCCCCCGGCCCCTCTCTGCTGCTGCTGCTGCTGTGATCGTCCTCCTCTCCAGGTAGGGACCCCTCGCCTGGACGAGCCCCAAGGGACCCCTCACTGTCGTCCTGTCCCTATCCCGTCATGGGCGCCTCTTTGTCATTGCGTCAGGTGCCGCAAGTCAGGGCCCTTGCTGCCCTGCTTGATGCCAATGGAGTCTGCGTCTCCTTGCGGCAGCTCCAAAAGTACTGGGATCTCTTGCTCCCTTTTAATCCGTGGCTCGCCACCTGCCAACTCTGGAGCCCGGATACATACTCGCGACTCATAGATCGAGTCACCTCTGCCATGGAGCACGAGAAACGCACCTTCCCAGCAGGCCTCTTACCCGTTCTCATGGCCATTCGCGCTTGTCTCCTTGGCACTCCAACCGAAGCCGTTTATGAAGCTTCTCCCAAACGGCCTCTAGACTGTGATCCCGATGAGTCCGCTGACACTGACTCTCTGTATAACCAACTTGCTGCTGCTCTCGAGCGCGAACCTCCCCGCCCGAGCTCCCCGCAGCAGACAGAAACCACTCCTGCCACTCCCCAAGATGGCGGACTTCCGCCTTCTTCCCCCACTTCTGCTCAAGATGGCACGCATCCGGCTTCTTCTTCGCCAGTATCCTCCTCCTCCCGCCTCTACCCGCCTTTTACTGCCCAGTCAGCATCCGGTTCGGGCCCGGAAACTGCAGGGTCGCCATCTTCCGCTAAACCGGAAGCGCCCCCCGCGCCATTTTGTCCGCCGCCAGATGTAGCTGCTCCGCCATCTTGGCCGGCGCCCGGAAGGGTCCTGCTGCCATTTTGTTGTCACCCGGAAGCTGCTAAGCCGCCATTTTCTCACCCGTGTTCCGCTTATCCCTTGCCACCGCCGTACGGCAATAGCCCTTCACCTGCCTTGGCTGCTCCATCGGTCCCCGGTGCCACGCCTCCTCAAACCCCTCAGCTGTATCCGCTGAATCCGCAGCCTATGCCGCAGCGACCCCAAACTTGGCTACCCTTTACAGCGGAAGAGGTCAGGACCCTCCGCAAAGCTGTAAAGGAAGACGGAATTGGCAGCCCTTATGCGCAGCAACTACTTGAGTAGTTGGGGACCCAACTCGTTCTCCCATGTGACTGGATTGCATTAGCCCGTGCCATCCTGACACCCGGTCAATTTATCGAATGGCGCGCCCATTACCAAGTGGCTGTTGACCGGAAAATCGTGGAGAATGCCCAGGCTGGCGTCCTCGATCCCTCCGATGCATACACGGGCACCAACAATTATGCAAACCCTCGTTCTTATCTCAAAATTGACCCAGGGTTTTGGCACCAGGTAAAGGTCCTCGTCCAGCGGTCATTCTCTCTAGTTTCCACCAAGCAGCCCACCAAGCTCGCGCAGCTGCTTCAGGACTCCAATGAGACCTTCCCAGCATTTGTCGCCCGCGTCCTGGAAGCTTGTCAGCGGAAAATTTCCAGCGAGGATGCCCAATTTGCGTTAGCCAAAGAGTTAGTCATTGACGGGTGCCTTGCGCCGTTCCGGGCCATAATCCTTCCCATACGCGACAAAGCTCTGCACGAATGGGTCCTTGCTTGCCGTGACATCGACCCACAAGTCAAAACACTCACCGCTGCCTTTGCCTCTGCCATGGCTGTTTCATCCAGCCCCACTTCCGTCTGCTTTTGGTGTGGCCAGCCCGGCCACTTCGTCCGCGAGTGCTCCCAGCCAGGCCCAGCGCCTCGCTCAGACCCGCCGATGCGACGGCCAAGGGGCCCTTCTATGCCGTGTCTGCATTGTGGGAAAGGTTATCACTGGGCCCGCGACTGCCGTTCCACCCAAGGTTCCCAGCAGCCTTTAAACTTCCAGCGGGGCAGGCCTCAGTCCCACCCCCAAGAGGCCCCCAGAAAAATTCCCAAGCCATAATGTGGACAATGCCCATCACACGCCGCCAGAAACCCTCATTAGAGTTTAAGATTAATGGGCAATGGCTTGATGGGCTTCTGGATTCTGGCGCTGAAGTCTCCTGTGTTCCCTTCGAAATCGCCGCATTCAATCACTGGCCCCTCAAAACCGGCCCTCAAGTCATCGGCGCCACAGGAGCCCCTGCCTCCTGGAAAACATCCCATCCTCTGCATTGGAGCAACCAAGAAGGCCATGAAGGCCAAATTCGTCCACTCGTCCTCTCGTCAGTCCAGACCATCTTATGGGGGAGAGATGTCCTCAGCCAGCTAAAGGCCCGAATCACCACAGAAGCCTTCTCAGCTGCGCTGCCCCCCCCCCTTCTAGGGGCCACTGCTCCCATCTCAAAACCTGACCCTATCCCTCTGGAATGGGACACAGAGGAGCCCATCTGGGTCGAGCAGTGGCCCTTGCCAGCTCACAAATTGCAGGCTCTCTCTGCCCTCGTCAAAGAGCAGCTACAAGCAGGGCATATAGAGCCATCCACTAGTCCCTACAATTCACCAGTCTTTGTCATTAGCAAAAAGAACACCAGCAAATACCGCCTTCTCCACGACCTCTGTGAGATCAACAAACATATTAAGCCAATGGGATCACCTCAACCAGGATGCCCGCACCCCACCGCAGTCCCCCAGCATTTTCATGCGGCAACCATTGACATCAAGGACTGCTTTTTCTCTATTCCTCTTCACCCCTGGGACTGTCCACGATTCGCGTTCACGGTTCCACGCATCAACAACCAAGGCGCAGCTCAGCGATTTCAATGGCGAGTATTGCCTCAAGGCATGCGCAACAGCCCGACTATGTGCCAACTGTATGTCAACCATGCTGTTGAGCCGCTGCGCTCCAAGTTTAATCCGGAGCACACATACATCCTCCACTACATGGACGACCTCCTTTTAGCAGCGAGCTCCAGTGCGCTCCTCAATGATCTGCTCTCGGCAATAATAACGAACCTCTCCAGCCTCGGGCTTACTGTGCAGTCTGACAAAATAAACCTCCAGCCTCCTTTTCAATTCCTAGGCTTTCATTTTCATCGGTTTATCCAGCCCACAAGCCCAAAAATCCACCTCTCTCCGAGGATGACATTAACTGAGCTCCAACAGCTCTGCGGGCAAATCAATTGGCTTCGCTCGGCGCTTCCCATCACAACAGCGCAAATGCAGCCTCTCTTCTAGCTTTTGCAGACAAGGGACAGCCCTCCAACGGTGACCACTCGCAGCATCATCATCACTCCAGAGGCTCGAGAAGCCGTCCAACAAGTCAGCGCCGCCCTGCAACAGTGTCGCCTGGAGCGGTTCTCCCCCACCCTTCCAATCTTGGCTTTAGTTCTGCCAACGCCTATCACTCCCACAGATCTCTTGTGGCAAGATGGCCCTCTCCTTTTTCTGCATACGTCAAAGAGCAAACTCCCGAAAATCTGCCCTTTCATAAGAGCCTGGATCACGTTGGCCACTGACTTAGTACTTCTCTCCATACAAATGTATGGCATCCCGCCACACACTATTGTTTGGCCTTTAGATGCCAAGGAAGTTACCTCCCTCATCATGAACAATGCCCAAATGCAGAGCCTGGTAGAGCCCTTTCGCGGCTCCTTTGACAACCACTATCCTCATCACCGATTGCTGCAGGGAATGTCTCAAATGGCGTTTTCCAACCCGTTCCGTCCATTGCCCGCACGGAACCCGATCCCTTCTGCTATCACTGCCTTCACAGATGCCTCAAAAACGGCGTTTGCTGCCATCATATACACTCCTGAGAATCCTGAGCCACGGCAACTGCTGTTCGCAAATGACTCTTCTGTTCAAGTGGGCGAGCTTCTAGCTGTCACTGCAGTCCTCAATCTCCACCCAGACCAGCCTCTCAACATCTTTACTGACAGCCTATACACTCTTCAGGTGTGTCGCAGCCTCCCGCTTGCTACTTTCCTACCAGGTGACTCAAACATCGATCGGGCGCTCGCCTTCGTACAGCGACTGCTTGAGGTGAGGCAGCAGCCCTGGTTCATTGCTCATATCAGAAGACATTCTGGCCTACCAGGACCGCTGGCTCTAGGGAATGACCTCGCTGATGCTTCTGTGTCAAGCCGCCAGGTAAACCTGGTCCTCCTACATGAAAACCCTGCCGACGGGCCGCGGCTTGGAGACTTTGTTAATCAAGCCAAGCTCCTGCATTCCCAATTCCACTTCTCCCCGCGGTCCATCCGGAAGCTCTTCCCAGACCTTCCCATTGAAACTTGCAAACACCTTGTGCGCCCGTGCCGGACTTGCGCGCCATTGTTGCCACTTGGGCCTTTGCAGCCTCAGGGTGTTAACCCCCCGCGGCCTCCGCCCCAACTCAAGGTGGCAATTAGATGTCACTCATGTCAGCACCTTTGGCCACCTCAAATATCTTCATGTAGCAATTGACACCTTTTCGCATCTGTGCTATGCAGTCCCTCTTGCGGAAGAAAGTGCTAAACACTGCGTCCAGGCACTTCACCAAGCTATTTTGTTCATGGGAATTCCATGGGATCTCAAAACAGACAACGGACCAGCGTATCGCAGTGCCGCCTTCACCAGCTTTGTGCAGATGTATCACATCACGCATCATTTTGGCATTCCATACAATCCGCAGGGGCAAGGAATCATCGAGCGCACTCACCAACAGCTCAAGCTACTTATTCAAAAAGAAAGGGCCTCTTCTCCCCACAAGGCCCCAGCCAACGTCGTGACTGCCTGCCTCATTCACCACAATCTCCTGACCTTCAATGACAATGGATTCTCCCCTACCCATAAGCACTGGGGACCCATGTGGCAGCCCTCGCAAGTTCCCCTTGTCCATTGGAAAGACCCTGCCACAAATCGTTGGCAAGATCCAGCTCCCCTCCTAGCACAGGGGAGGGGCTTTGCTTGTGTCTTTCCAGAGTCTGAGCCGCAGCCGCTCTGGATTCCTGGGCGCTGCATCCGGCCTGCCACTGACCCACTAGTTCCACCGAACGATCAGCACCCTATGCCTTCGGTGAGAGATAACATTGACAGTGGATACGGCCCAGAGGTCGCCCCGTTCACCTGGATCCAGCACCAGCCATCATCAAGATGCCGCACCGTCAGATGATGCCTCTACACAGCCTCGCAACCGTTCTCTTCGTCCTGGCTTCCCTCGCTCTCCCAGCCGCTGCCAACCCGAGTCACCAGCCCTTCAATTGGACCCTCTCCCTCTGGCAACAAAAAAGGCTCCTCGCCTCGAACGTAACCGCCTCCGCCCCCTCTTTCACTACTGATGTCGCCAACCTCACTGGACGCACGAACCTTCCATCTTATGAGTGGGGGGGACACAACCCCGCTGCCACAGGTTTCTACATGTGCCCATCCTCTGCCAGAGGATGCCATGACCCAACGCACTATTACTGTCCTTTCTGGGGGTGTGAAACCATCGCCCACGGATGGTCCGGTGCCCCTAACAAAGACCCATACCTCACTCTCCAGCGTAATGCTACTCGATGGAACACCATCACACTCACAGTCAAAGACCCCAACTCCGACCTCTGGTTATGAGGCCACATGTGGGGAGCCCGCCTGTATGCAGTAGGCTACGATTACGGCGCCATTATCACTATAAAAAAGGAGCCAATTCCCACACGTTCCACCCCAGTGGGCCCAAATCAGATTTTCAATCCTCCAAAGGCACAGCCCCCTTCTCTGCCCCGCTCCACCTCGCCCGCTCCTTCGCCCGGCACCCCCCTCGCCACTGCCTCCCTCAGCTCCCACAACCCAAAGCCTCGCTTACCCCCTACTCTGTACCCCAGCCCCCTCCTGTCGCCACCCTTTTAGGTCTCGCTGGAGCAGGCACAGGGATCGCCGCCCTTGCCCTCTGGCAGGCGGTCGATCAAGATATTACCTATCTCTCTCCTCTCGTACCTGCTCCCATTCCTAGGCCCCCTTATCATTATCCTCTTAGCCCTCACTGTGGGCCCCTGGGCCATCAGAAGGATAGTCCACCTTGCCAAAGATCAAGCCTGCGGTCACCCCTCGGGCTGAAGTGTGGTTTGCTGGCCTGGCAGGGGAGCGGCCGCGGTAGGCCTAATTCTGCTGCCCCCATAATAGGGTGGTTGGTCGGGCCCACCGCCACCCCTGAAGGAAGCTCGGCATGGGCGCAGAGTGCCCTCGGGTCTCCCCTTCTCGGCAGCCATGCTTCCACGGCCGCCCCTCCTCCCAGATGGCGCCACCCGATGCCTTGTGGGGCGGCACCCTTCTTCTTCCTTCTCCCTGCGCAGGCGCAGGGCAGAAAATTCCAGTCTGCCCTTTTCCCCTCCCCCGACAGCAGCAACAGCCAGGCGTGGGCAGAAAATTCCAGTCTGCCCTTTTCCCCTCCCCCGACAGCAGCAACAGCCAGGCGTGGGCGGAGAAATCCAGTCTGCCCTTTTCCCCTCCCCCGACAGCAGCAACAGCCAGGTGTGGGCTGAAAAATCCAGCCCACCCTTTTCCCTTCCCCCGACAGCAGCAACAGCCAGGCGTGGGCGGGAAACTCAAGTCTGCCCTCCACCCCAGCAACAGCAGCCACCAATCCCTAAACCCTGCCCCTTCCCCCAGCAACAGCGACAGCCAATCCCTAACCACCACCCCTCCCCCGTCCAGTACCGCCCACTGACCTTTCGCCAGCAACCAATCAGAACAGGGTGTGGCTTCGACCAATCAGCCTTCCCCAGCCCCTATAAAACTGTTGCCTCTCCCTCAGTAAAGTGGACCTGCGTGTTTACCTTGTCTCCGCGGTAGTTTTTCTGCCGTGCGCTCTCCAGTCCTGAGAGCCCCCAACAAGGGCCTGGCCTCCCTTGTCCCCAGTTCATCGCCTGCTTCTCCGGGCGACCCCTTCGTCGCCGGCTTCTCCGGGCGACCCCTTCGTCGCCGGCTTCGCCGGGCGACCCCGTCAGCCAAACCGCGCAACCCCTTGTGAGACCGATCCCTCGTCTGCTGCCGGACCAACCCCTCGTCCCAAGCGGGACCGACCCCTCGTCCCAAGCGGGACCAACCCCTCGCCCAGAGCTGGACCGACCCCTCGTCCGCAGCCAGACCCCACCTCTACCGACCGAGCAAGCCGTCGCACAAGCCAATGCAGTGTTCAGCTCCTTTGTACAAGTCCACTACCAACGCCTCGCCACCGCTGAGTCCCCCCCCAGCCGTCCACCTCGCCCCTTCCGCCCGCACCACCTACTCCAGACCGCACGCCTATAGCTTCTTGTCTTCCTCCCCTCACTTCTCCCCAACAGTTCCTCCCCCTTGGGCGGGGGGTCCGGGGACATCATGAGCCCGTTTCACTGGCAAGGCTCGGCGCGCACCAGGCGCCGGCGTGCGCCGACCCTAATGGTGGGCACATGCGTCCTGGGCAGATGCTATGTTGTCCGCTCACGGCCAGCCGGTCCTCGTGGTCTCCCCCCGCCCCTCATCCTATTCCAGTACCCGTCCTTATAACCTCCTTTTCCTCCTCCTCCTCATAATCCTTGTCTTTTGTTGCTGCGCACACCGAGTTATTCACACCCACAGTGCGCACCAAAACTTGTTGCCTCTATTTCCTTTTAAAAACAAAAGGAGCAATTGTTGCCGCCTTTCTCCACCCCTCCTCCCCTTCCAGCCCCCGCCGTCCTTCCCGCCAGTCCCGCCCATATTGCCAACCCACAGTCTGCCCTCTTCCCCAGTAACTGCTTACCTCAGGTCTATCTATCAGCTTCAGCCTGTCCACAGCCGCCCCTTAGCCAACCCTCCCTTCATCACGCCCCTCCCTCTACCCAACCCTATATAGCTAAGTGTACTTCCGTAATAAAGCAGACCTGTTCCTGCGCTCAAGCGGTCTCCGTGGTTTTTCCCCAACCCCGCGTCCCCCACGCCTGGAGAACCGGTGCTCCCTCTTGGGGCACCCCCCGCCGGTGGTTCGGCGGGAGCAAGCCCCCCCCACTCTTGGGCCTGAGCGAGGACGAAACCCTCTCGCTCAGCTACAAGCCTGGTGCTGGTAACGGCCTCGTGGCGATGGAGGGCAGCCTTCGCGCCTGTTCTCACAGCAGTAGTTCCAGTCCCTGCACGCACGGGCGCCCCTTTGTTCCTATGGGCAGAATTGGCAAGGAGTGTTAAATAGAGCCAAGCATGGGCTGTAGACACCGCCTGTCGCCTAGCGAGCGCTTTGCGGTGTTGTCAGCAGCTGGGACGGGCCAGGCGCTGGCTTGGGGGCCTCACGCGCCTGCGCATTGACTTCACGTCATCCTCACGGCCTACCTGCGACAGGTGTGCTCTTCTTTACAGACGAGAGGCGGCACAGGCAGCTCCAAACCTCGCGGGTCCCTCAGGCTCTGAAGTATTTCAGGCATCCCCAGGCCAAAGACAGCTGAGCAGGGGCAGCCGTGAGCCGCCACTCAGCTCAAGAAACGGAACTTTCCACAGAGAATTGAAACGGGCCGTGTGATGGCCCCTCTCCAAAGCCTCCCAGCCCTCCCACAGGTACCCACTGTCCCCAGTGAGCCGTCCTTCTAGTTTTTAAAATGCTTCTGCTACACATGCATGAGTCCAAAGTCGAGCATCACCCTGCGGGTTTTTAGATGCCGTCCCAAACGGCCTCCTGGCCCTGAGGTCCTGCAGCTTTCGTCCTCAGCCCACCACGTGCGCTGCGTGGCCTCCTGGAACTCCGCCTCTCTCCTCTGCAAGGCCGCTCAGTGTCCCTGTGGGCCTCTGGGTGCTCTGTATTTTCTTGAGCTACTGAGATTCAAGGATCCGTTCTCCAGGTGATGGATGGAGCTGGTTTCTCTCTCATCGCGCTCTTAGAATCAGGGGCAAAGATCATGCTCCTCCGTGCAGCTTTGTGGCAAGGGGGACGGTTTCCCGGGGGGCCTCGGCCTCCAAGTGGAGTTCCTGGCCCATGAGGACAGAGAGGAAGCTTTTCCAGGAGCTGCCGCGCTGCCCTCAGAGAGGCTGTGCCCACGTCGTTGTCTTACCCCCTAATCCTGAGCTCTCTGAGACGCTGAGGAAAGCTGCTGGTACCACAGTCATGGAGCCCGGGAAACGAGGCTGGTCCCAATCGAGGTGGGCAGTGGGCGGAAAGCCAGGCGAGTTCCAGGGACAGGCTGGGAAGGAGCTCCCAGCCATTCTGAGACCCTCGCAGGCTGCCAGGCAATGCTCCTGTGTTGGGTGACAGCGCGTCTTGCTAGCACTGTCCTCCCCCCGGGTCTTTTCCTGTCTTGGACGTGGAAGCCCCCTGGATGCTGCAGAGCTGGAGCCCCCTGCACACCCCCAGGCCCGCCCTCCTCCCCGACCTGTCGCCTGGACCCCCCACCCCCGCACACCCCCAGGCCCGCCCTCCTCCCCGACCTGTCGCCTGGATCCCCTCCAGCCCCCTCCGGGCCTCAGGCTTCCCCTCCCACCACCCCTGAGGCATCTTTCTATACTCCCAGAACTCCCCGCGCATCCCCAGCTACACTCCAGGCGCAGGGTCCTGGGGTGGCGCACACTCCGGCCCCGGGTCTTCCCACGCCCGCTAGGGGCTGGCCCCTCCTCCTGGCCCCTCCGCTGCTGCCCGGGGCATCCTGTCTCGTGCCTGTCCCAGAAACCCTCCTCCCTCAGGACTCCCCTCTCCTGCCCAGAAACCAGCCCTGCGGGCTCCCCCGAGCCACACAACCCCAGGCCCCCCAGGCCCCTGCCCCGAGGCCCTGCACTAACCCCAGCTCGGCCGGGCCCTCCGCTCCTCTAGAGCTTCCGGGGCTCCCCAGTGCCCTCAGGATGGAGTCAAGCTCCTCGGCCTGGCCGCTGCGCCCCTCCAGAGCCAGCACCGCCCCCTTATCTCGCCGACACCCGAGCACAGAAGGGTAGGCTGGGCCCTCAGGAGACCGTGGGCACTGAGGGGACGGCGGGGCCAGGGCAGGGGGTTGGCGACGGCTCTGCCAATCCCCGTGACCAGCCATCATCCCAGCGGCGTGTCCTGATCCCGCCGCCAGCTGCGCGGGGCCGCTAGCAGCCCAGGGAGGCCGTGAGCTCCTTAGAGCTGAGGAAGGGGTGGAGGGCGACCCTCGCCCACGTCGGGATTTCTCGCTCCCCTGAGCCCACGTGCAGATGCTCGAGGGCAGGACCCGGGCAGGTGTGTCGGGGGCGGCTTCTCTGGCTTCTGCCCAAACTCAGCCCGCCTTTCCCAGGCCCTCCAGGTGCCAAGCTCCGCGCGGCCTGGGCACGGGCGACCAAGGAGACGGACTCCGCGCCGCCCGCAGGTGTGGACAGACGCCCCAGAAAGAGGGGGCGGGGCGTGCTGTAGGGGCTGTGCCGGGCTGAGCCGGGCTGAACTGGGCTGGGCCGGGCTGCGCTGGGCCCTGCTGGACTGGGCAGCTCTGGGCTGCGGCCCGGCCCCCGCCTCGGCAGCGCCTCTCGCGGGCTCTGCCCAGCGCCGCTTTGCTCGCAGGTGCCCCAGGCGCTCTCTGGGGGCTCACGCGGCGGGGGTGGCGCGGGGTGGGCGCGGGGCGGGCTGGCGGGTGCGGCTCCGGCAGCCCCGCGGCCGCTTGGAAGGTCCTTCTCGGGTAGTGAGGCCGGGGCCGGCGCGAGGCGGGACCCCCGCGTCCTTCGCTTCCCTCCAGAGCTGCCTGAGCAGAGCCGCTGGGTCCCCCGCGGCGGGCGTCACGGTGGGGCGGGGCGGGGTCTCCTCCGCTGGGGAATCCCTGGTTCCCGGCGGCTTCGGGGCGGCGTCCTCGAGCAGGCCGAGTCCCTCCGGGCGTCGCCCCACTCCGCGCCCACCCCGGTTGCCCGCTCTTTCCCCCCGGGCCTTCGGGAGCGCCCGCAGGAAGCCCTGCTCGCCCCGGCCTGGACCCGCCTTGGCGCCCGCCTCAGCCGCACCAGCCCAGGGGGGGACCACTGCGGCCCCCAAAGTGCTTGCGCCACCCCCCTTTAGCCAGCTGTGCTGCGGGAAGCCCCGGCCTCACTTTTTTTTTGTATATAAGTTTACAATAATAACAAAACAAAAAATCAGGCAGAAAGTACAGAATTCCCATATGCCTCTCGTACACGGGTTTCCCTGTTGTTAGCACGTGGCATTAGTGTGGAGCCTTTGTTACAACTGATGAAGCAACACTGTTACCATTGCCCTATTTACTGTAGCCCACAGTCTACAGGAGGCTCCCGGCACTCTACAGGCCTGTTTTTTTTTTTAAGAATTTATTTTTGTAACATATATTTAATCTAACATATTCTACTTGACCATTGTCAAATATAAAATTCAGAGGTATTTATTGCATTCACAGTGTCGTACTGTCATCACCAGATCCATTAGCAAAGCTTTCCCACCACTCCAGTCAGGAACTCTGTACAATCAAGTGTCAGCTCCCTATTTCCCACTCTTAACCTCAGCGCCTGGTAACCTGCTGTATTGTCAGCGTTCTCTAGAGAAGCAGAACCCACAGGAGATGTCTGTAGATAGTATGAGATTTATAAAATTGTCTACACGACGGTGGGGATGCACGAGTCCACATTCCGTAAGGCGGGCTGCAAGCCAGGTGCTCGTGAGTGTCCTGGGTGAGCTCCCAGGAGATGCTGGTGGTCTGGAGCAGAGACGGGAGTTCTCTGTATGCTGAAGACCCTTCCCCTTTAAGGCCTTCCAGGGACTAGACGAGAGTCATCACTGCTGAGTGCAAGCTCCTCAGATGACTGGAGATGAATAGCCATCTCCACAATCAACTCACTGTGATCAAAGTCCATGGATGCTCTGGTGTGACAGTGAGCCCACTGCTTGCTCAACCAGACAACTGTGCAACCATCAGCTGCCTGAGGTGGCGAGTTAGACTAACCATCACACTGTATTCTAACTTTTTAGCTATGAATTTGCATATTCCAATTATTTTGTGTGAGTGAGATAATACTAGTAGTCCTTTTGTGTCTGGCTTGTTTCAGGCGACATGACATCTTCAAGGTTCTTCCCTGTTGTCACCCTGTGGTAGAACTTCATTCTTTCTGTGGCTGAATGATGTTCACTGTATGTATACACTACATTCTGTTTACCCCTTCATGTGCTCATGGGCACTGGATTGGTTTCTTCTTTTGACAACTGTGAATTTGAACATCAGTGTGCAAATACCTTTCTGAGTCCCTGCTTTTCATTCTTTGGGGTATATACCCAGAAGTGGGGTGGACGGGTCATATGGTGATTCTATGCTTCACTTTCTGAAGAACTGCCAAACTGTTTTCCACAGTGGCTGCAGCATTCCACATTCCACCAACAACGGATGAGGTTTCCTTTTTCTCCACATTCTTGTCAATGCTTGTTATTTTCCATTTTCTTTATCATAGCAGGTCAAGTGGGTGTAAAATGGCACCTCATTGTAGTTTTGGTTTGTATTTCTTTAATAGATAATGATGTTGAACATTTTTTCCAGATGCTTATTAATCATTGTATATGTTCTGTGGAGAAATGTCTATTCAAATATTTTGCCCATTCCTTCTTGGTACTGGATACCTATAAATTTTTTTCGAATCATACAATATGTTACACAATGCATTTGATTTATAGTAATGCAGTCATACAGTATTTTTCCTTTTGTAACTGGCTTACTTCGCTCAACATAATGTCCTCCAGGTTCATCCATGTTGTCATATGCTTTACACCTTCATTTCTGCTTACAGCTGCACAATATTCCATTGTGTGAATAGACCACAGTTTGTTTATCCATTCATCTGTTGATGGACACCTGGAGTTTTTTCCAACTTTTGGCAATCATGAATAATGCTGCTATGAACATCAGTGTGCAGATGTCTGTTCGTGTCACTCCTCTCAGTTCTTCTGGGTATATACCCAGTAGTGGTATTGCAGGATCATGCGGCAACTCTATATTCATGGCTGTAAACCTTTTCAGGAAACCATTTATCAAACAATACAGTTTAGGGATGTTTCCACCTCAATCACAGACTGTATCTGAAGTCTTAATTGGAATTTTAAAATCTGTACACATGTAGCAAACGAAATAGAGCATTCCATCTTTCCTTCCCTTGCTGATGCACTTCCTTCCTTCCCCCAAAGGGATCGTTACTAAGGCATGTCTGAGTCTTGCCCTTTCCAAGAACCCTGTGCACCAGCATCTCTACAGCTTGGCTCAGAACATTAAGTATTTCACATAACAAGAAACATTTTAAGAACTATCCTCAGCCATGATAAATTAAATTTGTTTTGCTCTACATCTGACCTAGTTTTGCTTTCCTCAACACTTCTATTTGAAGAACTCAAATGCTAACTTTAAAACTCATTGCAATTTACATTATTACTTGGGAATAGATGGAGCTGGGGGAGAAAGTTGGTTTGTTTTGTGTTAGGAGATTCTGAGAATGGCAGATATGTATTCTTGAAATCATTAAGGGGGAAAGTGGCAAATGTTCCTTCATATTCTGATAATGAAATCATTTGTAGGAAAATACCAGAAACCTTCCGGTCCTGAAATAATACAATATTGTTTTAAATACACTCATAATGGGGAAGCAGATGTGGCTCAAGAGATTGATCCCCTGCTTACAACATGGGTGGCGTCAGGTTCATTTCCTGTTGCCTCCTAAAGAAGACAAGAAACACAATGCACTGATGCAACGAGCTGATGCAACAAAAGGATGCAACAAGAAACATAAGGAAAACATAATGAAAGACACAACAAAGCAGGAGCAGAGGTGGCTCAAGCGATGAGGGGCTCCATCTCATACCTGAGGTCCCTGGTTCAGTTCCTAGTGCCACCAAAAAGACCAGCATGCAGCAAACAGACACAGAAAATGCAAGCAATGATGGGGCGGGGACAAATAAAGAAATACACTCCTAATTTATATTACTCTTTAATTTCTCTTTCTCTTCTCTGAGTTTGGGTTCACAGTTTGGTAGATATAATATAAAGAGGTCATTTTCATTTCAGTTAACTTTTGTCTTTCCTCTGTGAATCTGAACATGTAATGGAGGGAGATGATCATTTTACTTTTAGTCTTATCTGCTGGGATCCCTCTCTCCTAGTATACCCTCCCCTGTATTATTACTACTATTCATAAAAATGGGTAATAGCTCTTTACAAAGATATGCTATGCCAGAAATCCTTCAAGGTAGGGTATTAGACTTAGAAGAGAAATGCTAAATTGAGTAAGTTTTATTAAAAGTAATTACAGAAAATGAGCAAAACTTCCAGCACCCCTAACCACAGCCTTTGTTCCCCAGGCCTGATGTATTTAAATAACTCCTCCCTACACCTTCTAGTTGATTCTGAGGAATGTGCTCTTAGGGCCTCCTAACACCTGGCACTGGTAGAGACGGGCCCTGCATGAGTTTTGGTCCAGCTCTTGTCCCCCTAGCTCATGGGGGGGCTGCTGGAATATTGTTTCATTAGGAGCTTGGGGCAGGGACTGAAGACTCACTCAAGCCTGATGCTTGAAGGAAGAGGCAGGAGTTGGCTGAATCAGCCCTACAGATGGCTCCCCTGCAGGTCTTACACACATTCTTGGTGATGTTGCCATCTTCTTGGCAGAGCTGACACACCTGCGGCTTTCAGACACCCAGGGCAGATCCTGATCATCCATGGGCGAGACCAGCCAGTGGCTTCTTCAAAGGGCATTTTCAGTTTAACATGTTCCTCTTGATTTTGTGCTTCTCAACCATTTGGTTTCTGGCTCTGTGACCCCTTTTCTGGAGGCTCCTGTTGTTTTGGAACCTTCTTTCTCTTTCCTATTTCAGGCTGGTTCCACTGCCTGGTTGGCTCCTCCATGTCCAGCTACAGACTCTTGATCTTGTCTCTGAGGTCCTACTCGGGAGCTGGTTGTCCAGCTCAGCAGACGGGTGGCCTCAACCAGCCTGGGGCCATCTTTGTTCAAGTCATTTAATGGTGGCAGCCACCTAAATAGTCATCTCTTCCAAGCAATTGCTTAGTTCACATTTCTGATTTACTCCTAAGCCTGAACTATGCAGCATTAAAGCAAGCTCATGCCTGAGAGCCCTGGGAGCTTCCAGGTACTGCCATGGACACCAAAGCACCTGCTTCACAGACACCCTTCTCTAGCATCTTCACAGCCAGCTCCATCTCTTGTGTTGTGCAGATCTGTCTCTCCAGCTCCTTTTCAACATCCAGGGGTAATTGTTTCTCCTACTTTCAGCGCTTTCTTGCTTTATTCAGTGCTTGCCCTTCTGAAGTTCTGTCTTGCTTAGGACCCTTCTGAATGGATTCTGCTATGTAAGAGCTTCCTCTGTAACTCCTCCATTTCTTCTGGCAAGGTAATAACCCTATTGTTTGCAACTGCAAGCTCACCTGTCAGTTTAGTCTCGGATTTTTCTAAAGCATCCACTGTTGCCTGAAGATTGTTTATGTAGCATTCAGATATCTGTGGAGCTCCTCTACCTCACTGTTCTGGTCCAGAGTGGCAGGAATCTGACCATCTCCTTCATGCCTTCACTGCTGTTCCCATCCTCAAGATACAGTAAAACACCTGAAACTGCATCTGGGAGTCCAAACCTTCTCCTTTCACACAGAAATTGGGATCAAGGTCTTTAAGACTCACTGATGGACCAGCAATTATACCTCCTTCTTCTTCCACTATGAGGTCATTGGGCTCGTAGAATTCATGAGAAGTTCCTTTTTATTGATCGCAGCTTTTGTACACTCAGAATTTCTTTTGTGTTGATCCAAATGAAGCCAGGCTCTTCCTCCGCTTCCTGACATCCTCAGTCCTGGGAGACCTTGACACCTGCTGTTTCCTCCTCAGCTTCTGGAACAAGCTTTCCTACATTTCTAGAGGCCACAGGAGGGCTTGTTTTGTCCAAGAAAAATTTTCTTGTCTTTCAAGCCATGTTCCAGGTGGTGCTGCATCACCAGGAAGAACTGCTGGAGAGGAGCATGGTCACATCAGACCCTACCCAGGTCCAGGGCTGGCTCAGCTGAGCCCTTGCTGCCCAGCTTGGCCCTTTGGTCAGGTGGACGCATTCAGCAGCCATGAGGGAATCAGGACGCTGCTTCCTGCCGCCCTCTGTAGCTCTTCTCAGCTCTCCCTGTCTGCAGTGGCGTCCGGCAGGCCTCTTGGCCAAGCTTGATCCTTCCTTCACCTCCATGAACAGAGGATGCGGGCATCGGTGCTGCCACCTTCCTCCTGGGCCACAGCCCATCAGGCACAGCCCCCTTTCCTGCTGCCTCCTCTCCAAAACCCTCCTGCTGCAGCCCCAGCCTGTGACTCGGGCCACTGGGGGCAATTCATTTGTATTTTTGTTGTTCAGTTCAGGATTTCTTTCTTTTTTTCATGATATTAGCCCTAGGTGATGTGCGATTTCCAAATGTTTCCTTCAATTCTGTAGATTATCTTTTGACTGATGCTAAAGCCCTTTGATGCACAAAAGCTTTACATATATCTATTTTCTTTTGTTGCTCTTGCTTAGAGTATGAAGTTTAATAAACCATTGGCTGAAGATGCTTTCATGTTTCCTTCTAGGAGTTTTATACTCATTTCTTCTATTTAGATCTTTAATAGATTTTGAGTTTATATTTATAAATATTGTGAGGTAGCAGCCCACCTTCATTCTTTGGCATATACATACCCAGTTTTTCCAGAACAATTTAATCAAAGAGACTATTTTCTCCCAATTGAGTGGGCTTGGCAGCCTTGTCAAAAATTAATTGGCCATATATAGGAGACTTTATTTCTGATCTCTCAATTCTGTTCCATTGGTCTATATGTCTGCTCTTGTGCCAGGATCACACTACTTTGATAGCTGTAGGTTTGTAGTAAGTTTAGAACCAGGAAATTTGAGTCCTCCAGCTTCATTCTTCTTTTTCAAGATGTTTTGGCTATTTGGGTCCTCTTATCCTTCTATATAAACTTGATGATGGGCTTTTCCATTTCTGCAAAGAAGGCCTTTGGAATTTTTATTGGGATTGTGTTGAAAGTATAAATTCTTTTGTATAGAATTGTCACCTTGAGAGCATTTGGTTTTCTAGTCTATTAACAGACTGATGTATTCTTTGGTTTCTTTCAGTAATGTTTTGTAGATTTTTTGTGTGTGTACATTTTCATTACATATTTGGTTAAATTTATTTATAGATATTTGATTCTTTTACTTGTTATTGTAAATGGAATTTTTTTCTGGGTTTCCTCTTTAGATTGCTCAGTACTTGTGTATAGAGACTACAGATATTTTGTGCGTTGATCATTTACCTTGCCACTTTATTGAATTTGTTTAGTAGAGCTAAGGGCTGTGTTGTAAATTTTCCAGTATTTTCTATATAAAGGATTATGTCATGTGGAAATAGGGAACATTTTGCATCTTCCTTTACAAATAGGAGGAATTTGATTGCTTCTTTTTGCCTAATTGCTCCAGCTAGAATTTCCAGCACAATATTGAGCAAGAGCGGTGACAGTGGGTATTTTAATTTCCCAATGGGCTGTCGATGCAAAGTACCGGAAATGTGCTGGCTTTTATACAGGGTATTTACTTAGGGTAAAAGCTCACAGTTCCAAGGCCATGAAAAATCCAAACCAAGGCACCATAAGATGTGCTTTCTCACCAAAGTCAGCTGCTATGTGTTCTGGCATGTTGCCACGTGGAGAAGCAAGATGGCACCCATCTCTAGAGCTCCCTGGCTTCCCCTCCAGAATCTCCCATCCCCTGGATCTCAGCTGTGAGTGAACAGGCACAGGGCTTGTCTCCTTCCAGGCTTCCTGTATCCATCTCTGATGCTCTGCTCTCTTCCCAAGTTCAGTTGTGCCCTCAGGCATCCAGGAGGCTCCTTTCCTCATGAGCTGTTCCCTGGACCAGCCTCTTGGGGGCTTCATGCTTAAGGAATCCTCTTGGTCTCACATTTCAGAATCAAATACCTGCTCCCTTTGTTGCAGAATTTAAGAGAGGTTCAATTATTTGTGTATAGAAATGCCAGGACTCAGGAATGATTTTGAGAAGGAAAAAATGATTTATTGAAGGCTGGCCAGACTCGTGAGCTTTCTGTTTCAAACCTGAGCCTTTAACAAGATTTTTGAGTCCTTTCACACAGAGAAGAAAGGCCAAATCGTTCTTTTGTTTCAGTTCTCAATAGGCTTGAATTAGCATATACCTTCCACATCCTAGGTAAGCTTTTAGCATGGACTTCATACATTCTAGATAAGCTTTTAGCACATTTGTTTTGCATTTTCCCTGAATATTTAAAGTTTATTGACTTTGCATTGTTTAACTGTTTCCTAGGACAGGAGTCATTGCCATGGTTACCAAGGGCAGGACTGCAGCCTCTTACCATTCCACTCCCACAAGTCAGGGCAGACAGCTTAGGTTAATGTTATCTCTGAAGAGACAAAGAGCCTCCCCCCCATAGCCCACACCATTTCCCCCCTTATGCCAAAGTTTAACTTGCTAAACTTTGGCATAATTTTTGTTGGATCTTTGAGGTGGATGGCTGTTTGTTGTTTTGATTGATTACTTTACTTATCAATTTTTAGTGTAGCATTCAGGAACCTGTTCCCAGAAGTTTATAAGTTTCCACTCAGCACAGTAGAATCCTTGGGTAGGGATCCCCCTGCAGTCATCCCAGGGCCACCAGGGCCCACGTAGACCTCCAGTCAGGGTCCAGATCCATCTATCAATCCTGTTTCACCCTTGAAGAGTTTACTCCTTCAATCTTAAAGGGGTGCTGAAGGGAGATCATCTCTTTTCTGTAACTGCTTCCTCCTGGCCATGGGCTGTAGTCATTACCTAACAAGGTATAAAACTCTATTTTATTTTAACTGGAGGAAGATGGATCTGGCCTTCTGCATGAAGTTGGATGAAGTTTTCATATGGTTAATAAGATGTTCATTCTGAAAGAAACAAACCATTAAAATTTTGGAATACCCAGTTTTAAAAGAGGACATTGGATTACAGAGGTAGGCAAGGTTAGGCACCCCTTTTTAAAAGCTGGTGGGAACAGTATATATATAATTTTCTTAAGTTATTTATTTTCAGAGAGAAATTGCAATAGATACTTAGCTTTGTTTGAAGACACTTTTCAAGCTCTTTAATGATTGGCACTCATGTGTTCTGTCAGATGCTCCCTTGAAGAGTTTACACCTTCAATCTTAAAGGGGTGCTGAAGGGAGATCATCTCTTTTCTGTAACTGCTTCCTCCTGGCCATGGGCTGTAGTCATTACCTAACAAGGTATAAAACTCTATTTTATTTTAACTGGAGGAAGATGGATCTGGCCTTCTGCATGAAGTTGGATGAAGTTTTCATATGGTTAATAAGATGTTCACTCTGAAAGAAACAAACCATTAAAATTTTGGAATACCCAGTTTTAAAAGAGGACATTGGATTACAGAGGTAGGCAAGGTTAGGTGCCTATAAAGATGGCACCCCTTTTTAAAAGCTGGTGGGAACAGTATATATACAATTTTCTTAAGTTATTTATTTTCAGAGAGAAATTGCAATAGATACTTAGCTTTTTCAAGCTCTTTAATGATTGGCACTCATGTGCTCTGTTAGATGCTCTTGGTGAACTGGCACCCTTTGGGCAATTGGTTTCATTCTGGATTAGTACACCAAGTTGGAAATTTTCTTAGTTTTTAGCTGTGGGAGTGATCAGAACTACAGAATAATTTTTTTTTACATTTTGGTTTTAATAGTACAATTTCTGGTAATACTGACTGTTTAATAGGTGTCCCATTATTAGCAAGCAAGCCTCATTTTTGTTACACAGTAGAGTACAACAGAAAAGTTGGCTGAGCCTGACTGAGACTCCCACCTTATTCTTTAGACATGTTTATTAATTGTTTAGAAAATGAACTTACCAGGAATTTAACATGTCTAATATACTTTTGCACTTGATCCAAAATAGAAAAGATACTGTTATAATTATTAGGCATATATTTAGTACAGGATAAAAGTACAGCAATTTAATACTAATTAATGTATTACTTAATGCATAAGGATTCTGAGTTGCAATTAATAGTTTTAAGTATAAGGTTTGTAATACTTTACATGTTATCTTTCTATGGGAGCAGGCTATAATAACAATTGTGTTTAAGTTTTACTTACAGTATCCTGGTATCATGGCTCCACTTAGCATGTTCTTCACACAGTGAGCAAGTTGCTGCATCATTGATCTTAGAGAGAGTTTCCAGTATACTATCAGCCTGGTGCATAGTGCTCTCTGGCACTATGGAACTGTGCCAGTCTGGAGGCAATATTCATTGTACACTTGGCTATACTGAGTCATCATTGGCTGCTGCAGGAGCTTGAAACTGCAACATAGTTTCCATCAACTTCAGGAGCAGAACCAGAGGCTGTTAGAGCAAATATTTCTAATTGAGGTAGTCAGTGACCAGCCTAGTCAATAACTCACATGGAGAGGCAACCTGTAATGTATTCAAGGCCTGGTTTGAATGCACAAGAGAGTTTGACAATGTTAAAGTTTATTTTTTGTTTTATATATATTTTAAACAATTTAATGCAACACATCATATATTATATAACTGTTTACTTATACAATTTTACCATGAAGATAATAGTAGGTATTTTACTTTAGTAATAGAGGGAAAAAAACTATTTTTCATTGTTAAAATGAAAACAGAAGATTCTCAATAGAATCAAGATAACTTTTTATTACCGTTTATTTAAATATGCACTTTGTGGTGGACTTCAGACAGGTTTTATTATCATGAAGTTATTCTTTGACACCAATACTAATCCAAAGTTTTAGTTGACAATGTCTTTAGAACTAGAACTATTTAAACATTTTCAGTTTGGAAGATATTTTACAAACTCTTTATAATTGACTATAACCACATTGACTAGTTACCTTATGTTTAAATAAACTTATTACATTACAATTGCTAACCAAAGAAATTTACTTTATTTATTTGAGAGAGCATATCTACAATCTATTTTCTTTAGCTTAATTTTATTAATTTGAACTTACAATTTTTATTATTCTAAAGATTTTGTACATATAATGTTAATTTATTTAATGGGTATTTTATAAATGAAGGGAGATTATACCCAAGCTAAATAAAATTGAAACCATTATGTTTATGCAAGGAATGTTTCCTTTTTTCCTTATGGAAGCTAAAAACTTCTTTTCTTTGTTTAAGTTATGAAAATGAATAGTTTTTTAAAAGCATACTGACTACCAGGCTTCAAAACACATTACACAATTACTTAATTTGTTTAATCATAATCCAGGAGAGTTTTGGGCTTTTCTTTACTTACTGAAATTTGTCAACAGAGCCACTAATTACCTTTATTTTATGGCTGACAAAAGGTTTAAACTGGAAAACTAAGGGCAAATTGGTTCTTAATTCCTCAGCCTAGTAGACAGCTTTTATATGTTACACCTAGTCCTGCCCTCAAAACTCTTGCAAAGAGGAGGCTCTTTCCCAATTGTTTCTATAATTAGATTTCTATAAGACCTTTCCATCCTGCTTAGTCTAATTTGGATTCCAGGAATATTTATTCACATATATAACTGCATATTTAATTTTTAACAATTTGAATAGAGCTCTTTTAGGAATTTTCTCTTGTTAATTTGATATTATCATCCTGATATATGAAGACATACACTGAGCAAATGGGCAGACACAAATAGAGTTAGACACAGAAGCACAACTCATTGATGCTACATATAATTTGCATTATTTTATATACTGTTTAGCTTAACTTGGGTTCCAGAAATATATATTACTTACATAACTGTGTATTTAACCTCAACAATTTGAGCAAATAGGCAGACATGAATAGTTTGACACAAAAACATAACTTTGGTTACTTAAAACTTCCATTTTTTCACAAAATAAGTGTGACTGCAAAACATTTCAAAGACTCCTGAAACTTTTCTTAATTTGCATTATGACTGTGCGGTTTTACACTATGACTCTCCAGTTTTACACAAGAATTTTGTTTCTTAATGAATGGATTGTAACCAAAATCTTCCTAATGTTTTAACACAATTCTTTTTTTGTTTCAGAACTTTATATTTTACCTTGAATTTAGCAGAATTTTGATAAGCAACAAGATTAAATCTATGTATATTTACCAAGGCTATTTGAAGCCTCAGGGAGACTGGTTTCTCTCATGAATTGCCAGTTTTAGGAACCTGGACAGTCAAGGCAGACTTCCTTTTTTCCCCCGAGGCCTTGGAGATAATAAAACTCCAGTGTTCCTTTAACCCTACGGGCTAAGAATTCCACCAGGCAGCAATTTAGTTTACACTTGGATTCATGAGAGAAAGCAGGTTTACTGATACCAGGACAGGAGACAGGGATGTCCCAGCTCTTTCTGCACCATAGGGGAAGAAGCTATTATGAAATAACTGTAGGCAAAGGCAAGGGGTGATGCTAGGCTTGAAGTAACCATAAATGAAGGTAAGGTTAGTTTAGAATTAACATTTACAATAATAGTTTCAGGCTAAATCCACTCAGTTATAACTTCAGTGATTATTTTTCCACTGTTTTATAATATGAATGCATTTATAAATGATTTTAACTCTTAGATACAGTTTTTATTAATTTTTTTAACCTTAAGGTGGATTGGATACCTCTATTAATTAAGCTATAAGAATTTTATTAATAACAATTCTGTGAAGTTCTGCCTTTTCTTAGTAATGGTACAAATTCTTATCTGCAAGTTATGCATTTAATTTACCAGCAAGAGAGTATTGGCATTTAAAGATTCATTTTAAACTATGTTTTTACCTTTTTACTGTGAATTCTTAGGTGCCAGCAACTGACAAAAGCCAAACATAGATTTCAAAGTGGCATTTCATTCCTTTTTCTTTTTCCTCTGTAGTCTCACAGCCCTGAAGTTCTCAGCCAGACCACTGAAAAGGTCTATTGTTTCAAGTGATAGCCTCCTTTCTTCAGATGAGTTTACAGTTTTAAAACATTTGGAAGTATTTCTACAGTCTTATAGAGAGAGAGATTTGGAAAAGTAAAGAACCTGGGCAGAAGGCAAATGCATTCTGGCCCTTGACACCCTAGGGAGGGAACTTTACTGCATTTATTTTGATTCTGCTTTTCATCCCCTTCACCTTCCTCTTTCTAGGCAGTAGGGTGCACAACAATCAAATAAGAATGTGGCTTATGAATAGAAGGTGTGGACTCACTGGAAAGGGGCAAGCTTGCTCCCCCCTTTCCACCTTTCTGCCAAAATGGGCCTACAGAGCCTATTCAAATTCAGCACCTCTCCCGGGGACCCAGCCACCCTGACTGGAGCAGCCCCAACAAACTTGGGTGCATGGCGTGGACACAGACAGCCTCCAAGCCCCAGCAAAGGGGCAAATCAGAGATGAGGCAGCAGAGCATGCACAAACATCCAGACTCTGCAAATATCCAGACTTCTCAGTTTTGCCCCATAATCAATTCACCCCCTTGCCAATGTCAAGGGAGGGTTCCAGTTCAATTAACTTCCACCAATTTACATAACCTCAGAACTCCAACACCAGCACTGAGCTGACACAGACAGAAGCACAAAGGTCACTAATCTGACCCACAAGTTCTATATATATGTTTTTCAACATGGCTGCCCCCCACAGGTATCACAAACCTTAGAGAGAACACTTAACATTAACATCTGGTATAAAGACAATTCATTCGCAATTCAGCACCATAATAAAAGATTCCAGCTAGACCTTTTTCACTGTTTAACTTTACACCCAGACCAAGCTTCACTAGAAAAGCTGATCTATTTTCCTGTAACCAAGTTTTTAAAAATTCAGACCAATTTCCAGGATGTTAGGACTTGAACCTATAAACAACCCTTCCTATTATAATCAAGCCTCCACTCCTTCAGTGGATATAAGACCAGTACCAGATTCCAAACTGCAGTTAGACAAACCCAAAACACCAGGCTTTTTCCCAGTTTTCCTCCTTTTTCCACACCTAGAGAGAACGTCTTCCCCCCAGTTTTCTGGGGCTATCATGGTTCTCTCAGGAGGTGATCAACCTCCCTCCCTAGCAGTTAAAGCTAGGGTTCTCCAGACTGTGCTCACTCAGGGAGTCTTACCTTCTTCCATGTTCAGAGTTCTTTTTCATTCCCAGAATCTTTCTCTTCAGACATTCCATTGCCCTCAGTTTTCATTGGGAAGATTCTCGTGGAGCCCACATCTTTTCTGGATTAAACTTAATCCAGGGGAGCCCAGATTTGGGGTTCACCTGAGTCCTCCTAGCTTCCTCAGGGATTTGGAAGTGGCAGCAAAATGCTACCACTTCTGGTCTTCATTTGCAATCCTGGGAGGGCCCCCCAAAATATTATAGAATTTAAGAGAGGTTCGATTATTTGCATATTGAAAGGCCACGACTCAGGAATGAATTTGAGAAGGAAAAATGGTTTATTGATGGCCAGCTGGACTCAGGAGCTTTCTGTTTCTAACCCAAGCCTCTAACAAGATTTTTTAGTCCCTTTTATACAGAAAGAAAAGGCCAAATAGTCGTTCTGTTTCAGTTCTCAGTAGGCTTGAATTAGCATATATCTTCCACATCCCAGATAAGTTTTTAGCATGGACTTCATCATTCTAGATAAGCTTTTAGCACATTTGGTTTGCATTTTCCTGAATATTTAAAGTTTATAGACTTTGCATTGTTAAACTGTTTCCTGGGACTAGAGTTGTTGCCATGGTCACCAAGGGCAGGACTGCAGCCTCTTACCGTTCCACACCCACAAGTCAGGATGGACAGCTTAGGTTAAGGTTATCTCTGAAGAGACAAAGAGCCTCCCACCCATAACCCACATCACCTTTATCCTCTGCCTTTCCCTTTATGTCAGACCCAGGAAGAGGGCAGAGACTCAACACAAATCACGACCCCCCTGACATAATCCAGTCAAATGCATCTCACACTCACAGGAATGGGTTAGTTTAAAACAGAATATTTCTCTTTTTGTGATTCATTAATTTCCACAGGAATGACTAGTTTAAAACATAATATGTCCCTTTTCGAGCTTCATAAAATGATTTCAAACTGCCACAGTGAGCATCCCTGTCTTGTGCCTAATCCTAGCGAACGTTTTCAATCTTCTGACATCAAATATGATGCTATCTGTTTCATGTTGTGCCCTTAAGTGTCTTGAGGTTTCCTTCTATATCTACTTCTGAGTGTTTTTATTAAGAAGGGATGCTGGATTTTTTACAGTATCTTTTCTGCTTCATTTGTGATAATCATGTGGTTTTTTCTCCATTGTTCTTTAAATGTGACAAAATACATTCATCAATTGATTCTTTCTTTGAACCACCCGTGCATGGCCAGTGACATTAGGTGGTAACTCAGAATTCCAGAACAGACAACTAACAACAAAGATTGTATACAGATAGATAGATGTACACACACACATTTCTCGACCACTTCTTTTTTTTTCAATATCTGTGACTCTTAATTTTTAAAATGTTACATTAAAAAAATATAAGAGGTTCCCATATACCTCCCAGCCCCCTCACCCTACTCCTCCCACATCAACAACCTCCCCTCCACTGCAGCACACTCATTGCACTTGGTGAACACACCCTGGAGCACCACCACATCCCATGGATAACAGTCCACATTGTAGTTTACATTCTCCCCCAGTCCACCCAGTAGGTTTTGGGAGGATATATAATGTCCAGCATCTGTCCCTTCAACGTCATTCAGGATAACTTGAAGTCTCAAAAATGCCCCCACATCATATCTCTTCTTCCCTCTACCTGCCCACAGCAATTACTGTGGCCGCTTTCTCCACATCAATGCTGCAATTTCTTCCATTACTAGTCACAATATTTCCAAAGTAGATTATTAGTAAATCCACTCTAATACATATTTTTTTCCTCATCCTGTAGACCCTGGGATGGTGATATTCACTCACCTCTATATCAAAAGGGGGCTTAAGTTCCACATGGATGATGGATGCAATTCTCCTGCTTGCAGTTGTAGGCATTCTTGTTTCCCTGGTGTGGTGGTTGACTATCTTCACCTCCCTGTTAGCTGGCATGGATAAATCCAATGAGCCAGAGGGTAGGAGTTGCAAGACTGCTGAGATTTAGGGCCCAGCTGGCACATGGACAGTCCAGAGCTTCAAGTCTCCTGAGTATACACCAACTCTAGTGCCAACCACAGGGCCAGTAAAAGTAACAGAAGAAGCATGTGTAGAAAGGTTATATCTGGGTCTAACTCCATCATACTCAGGAACACAAATTCCAAAGTAGGGCCAACTGATATGGCACTGAATTCCAGAGCCATTTACCATGACCATAGAACCTGTGTGTCTCTATAGCCCTCAGGACAACCAGTACCTGGGGTTGTATGTACTTTGGCTGTCTCTTGGGTCCCACTGAGACTTGTGTGAGTATGACCCCTGTGATAACCTCCTGACTCTTTTTTGAAGACTCTTAGCCATATAAACTCATTTGTTTTTGCCATTTCCCCCTTTTATTCAAGGTCAAAAAGTAGTTTTTAACACATGATCCTACATGTAAGCTGAGATTTTCTGCTGCTCTTAGATGATCCTTCTATTCAAGGTCTTTTTCTAGTTACATTACCAGTTGGTGCTTGGTAGTAATCCCTTGATGGCAGGGTAACTCCAAGTCCCCAAAACGCCCCCATATCACATCTCTTTTTCCCTCTACCTGCCCGCTTCTTGTTGATCTTGCCATAACCACGATCATAGATCAGTTCATTAACTGATTTTAGATTTGGGTACCCCAATGCAATATATGCTTCCACAATTCTCAGCATGTTAACTGAGGCCTTGCTGAGCTTCACAAAGGTGCCATTGAAGGTCTGGTGAAGGCGAAGAAGCTGCAATGCTTTTCCGACCTTTGGGCTCACACCATTGATACCTCTGATCATGATGACAAATGCCACTTTGGGTTCCGCAGGTACATAGTTGCCAGCTTTTCTTGCCATTCAAACCATTCTAATCTCAGTCCTGTACCTCTGCCTATATTCTTTGTTATAGTACTTAGTTTTTTCATAGATAAGCTTCCTCCTTGCCTTTCAAAGCATCTCTTGGGCAAAACTTCCTTCTCAAGTGCTGATCTTCAGTTCAGCAAAATTCCTTCTCTTTTCCTTAAGGGTTTCTGGTACAGCAGGAACCTTCTTCTCTTCAACACCCTCCATGGTTCCAGCTGGAAAAGAGCTCTTTATTCTATTTCATTTGGAGAACAGAGATGAGTTGCCGATCTTAAACCACCTTTGCATTCCCAGCTAGCACAATTTGGTATGATCTACAATACTCTTTACGTATTTTTGCATTTGGTTTGCTCCCTCACATTTTGTGTGGATTTCTAAGCCCAGGATCATGATGGACAGAGTTCAGTACTTCACTTTCCTTGTGATGTCTCTGCCTGGTTTTGAATGTGAGTAACCCTGGACCCAGACATGAATAGGGAATTGTTCCTCCTTTAGTATATAAGAGGGTTTTGGTAGAAATGATACTATTTCTTCATTATGTGTTTGATACAATTCAGCAGTGATACCTTCTGGGCCTGGAGTTTTTTCTATGGGAAGGTTTTCAATTACTAATTCAAATTCTACAATTGATAAAGGCATGAACAAAACTTTTGGTTTCCTCTTTTGTAATTTGTGTTTTTCAAGGAAACTGTTTATTTCATCTAGGTTGAGAAATTTATTGGCATGTTCCTTTGTCCTTATACTTTCTAAAGAGTCTGTATAGATAGCCATTGTTTTGTTCCTGATATTGGTAATTTGTGTCTTTTTTATCTTGTCAGTCTAGCTAGGGTTTATAAAATGTATTGGTATTTCCCCATCAAACAATCTTTGTGTTTCATTCTTTTTCTCTATGTTCTATCTTACTGATTTTTGGTCTTATCTTTATTATTTCCCTCCTGCAACAAGAGAGCCTCTACCTTATCATGTCCCAGACTAAAGACACACAAGCAATGAAGGAGAATTTTCATCATGTCCTTGGGTCTGCTGAAAAGTTTGCTGACTAGCTGCTCCTGACCAACTTGGAGTAGCGCAGTTTCTAAACCTGGGGGGTGTATTAGACTCTTGTGGGGTCACATGAAAACTAGAAAGGTTATGGATCCTCTCCACAGAAATGTGTGCATGGACAAGGAAATATAAAAGGTATATGAAATGGCAGTGCACACGTGATCCTCTGAAGTCTTAGAGAGCTGGGTTTTTTAATCCTCCTAAGAGTCAAAGACAGGGAGAAATGTTTTCAGAAATCACTTATCCTTCCAGCAATGCCCCTCTACTTGTTAGGATAAACTGACAAAGACAAAAGGTGAAATCATAACAGACTATAAGGGAAAGAGTTGAAATATGCCATTTATTAGTCACCCACTTTTCCAGCCAAACCCGAGTGCCATCAATGTACCAGATAAAGTTCCAGGCTGGTACTGGCTCCAGGAATTGACCTCTGTCCTCACTTTCCACCTTCCAAGCCCATCCAGCAGCACCTGGACCTCTTCCCACACCAGGGAATTCTACACTTAGGAGCCTTGGTGGAGGCAGAGCCACTGCCCGCCACGAAGAGGGAAGCTCACCTTCCCAACATGCTTGAGCTGGACATGGAAGAGCCTTGGCCTCCCCATCAAATGACCACAGCACATAGGCTCAGGACACACTGACCCAGCAATGCTGGACTGTGCAGAGTCCAGTGGGCAGGGGTGTGTGCCTGTCACAGGGTCTTCCAGGCAGGAGCAGCGGGTCTTACCTGAGGCCCCATGTCCAGTGTCAGACCAGGGGGTGGCCAAGCCCCTTGCCCAGCAGCAGTGGCCTTGATTCCCACAGGGGACTCAACCCAGAGGGGGTTGTGGATTCTGTTCCTGGGTGTGTGGCCTCAAGTTCTTGGTTCTGGGGCTTTCCCCAAATAAAGTGAGTCCCAGGATCATGTGTACAAACCCCTTAAGTTGAAATAAGAAAAATCCAAAATCAATTGTTCATACCAAGAAGTGAGCATTAAATCCATTAAGAAATAAAGACATATAGTAAGAATTCAGAGCTTTAATTTATGAAGAACTTTGAACCACTTTATAAATCCCCACTTGACTATACCCCATCATAGAGAAGGCACATGCATTTCCCAATATCATCCTCATAACTAATAATACATTTCCTCCTTTTCATTTCCAGAAAGGACTTTTTTACATGGTTCAAGAACCACATGGGGAGCTGTGCTCATCACTGGCAGAACAAGTGTCACCATCCAGCTGAGCTAGGACAGACTGAGGGGCTTGTGATGAAGCACTCGGGCTTCTCCCCGGACCCCCATCTCAGGACATGGGACAGGAACCCAGAAGGCACATTCCACCACCCCAGGGAGCTGGAGCACAGACACGGGGACTCCCTGGTCTGGTTCTTGCTCTAAAGAACGACCTGAAATCCAGCAGCTCAGCACCCCCTTGTTATGAACACAGAACCTCGTGATCCCCCAGGCCTTCTGGACCCTTGTGGGGTGTCAGAAGGTTCCTGTGCACAGAGAAGTTGGGACTCCCTGGTCCACATGCCTTCCAGACGTGGTGCCACAGCTGTGAGGTCACTCGAGTGTGGCCCATGGATGCTGAGCTCTGGAGGTCCAGGGTCAATCCTTGCTCCTCTCCTTCCTGTAGCTAATCACACTCAGGGACCTCGTCCTCTCCTTAGGTTCAAAATATCACTTTATGGCCTCACCACCCAATCTGTGACTCCACCCCAGACACTTCTCCTAGCTCCAGATTCCTATTTCCAGTGGCACCTGACAGCCTCACCTACATTTCTGATGGACATCTCAGATTCAACTTTTCCTAAACAGAATGCCTGTAATGACCCTTCAACTGTCCTCCTTCCAGAGACTCCCCCTCTACTGACTGCAGTTCCTCCTTTCTATTTACAACTCCTTCTTTTCTTCACATAGAGGAATTTTTTGCATCCTCCTGACTTCATTTTCTCTCACAACCCAAAACTTAATCCACTAGGATACCCTAAAATATTTTAAATATAGACTTCTATTTCCCACTGTTTTCCCTGCTCCTTTCCAGGCAGATCAACTCCCATCTCTAGTTGGAACACTGCACTGATTTCATCCTCTTTTCCCTACATCCTCACTGACCCCTCACCTCTCAGTTGTATTCTCAGCACAGCAGACTAAGTAATCATTTAAGAGAAATCATAACATGTGTCTCCTTTTCAAAAATTTCTCTCAAGTCCCATTTGATGCAGAAAAATTTTGTCTTCCCACATCCACAGGGCCCCAAGACTGGGCTGACCTCTGCCCATCCCCATTAGGCTGATGCAGCCACTCCGGTTTCCTGCCCTTCCCAGAACCACAGCCCGCCCCTGCCCACTCTGATGCACTGCCCAGTTCCATCAGGGAGGACCTTCCAGGACATCCTCAGGGACACGACCCTCATGACCTTCAAGCTGTCCTCAAAGGTCACAAACTCAGTGAGGCCCGCACTGACCCCCAAGTTCACACAGCTACTTCCCTGCACTGAGGCCAGAGATTTCAGCTGTTTTAGTTCACAAATGTTCCCAGAAGCTAAAAGGGGCATCCTGCACAGTCCTCCACCAGCACCAGGTGCAGGAGTGGTCAGTGAGGACCCCCCAGGGCCTTTCCTAACACAGCTGTGGTCTCCTGGCAGCCACGGCACAACCTCCACTCAGGTGACCCTGAGGCCACCAGGACTGTCCTCAGAAGTGCTGCTCTCCCCCCTCTCCTCCACCCCCTGTGACTACAGCACAATTTCAACTCCCCCAAGACAAGAGCAATCCAGGCTAAGACCCCACTGCCCACCTGTGGGTCTACATTAGGGTCTGCTCCACACATCCATGGGCTTGGGCTGCAGCCAGCATTGGGGTCAGGGGAGCTGGGTAAGGGCAGAGAGGGAGGGCAGGCGGCAGAGAAGGACCAAACCACCAGGAGTTAAATAAAGTCGAAATGTCACTCCTCCTCAGTGTGAAGCCCACGTGGATGGAGCACTGACTGGACACAGGCCTGTCCACCTTGGCTCCTCAAAGTTAACATTTAGCACAGTACATAAAAAATTCTGGAAGGTTCTCAATTCTTTTTATTTCCCCTTTCTTGAGAATCTTCCTTTCCCTCAATTGATTCCTCAATCGCACATTATAGCAAGAATTTGCAGAAGCAAAATCATCCCAGGTTCTCATTCTCAAGGGAAGCAGGAAGGGGCAGCTCAGGGCACCATGAAGTAAGACAGGGCTGTGGATGCTCCACACCCAGCTCTCCTGAGCAGGACGGTCAGTCAGGGCAGGGAACACAGGTCAGTGTGGGGGACGTGGGAGCAGGGGCGAGCTACCTCCCCATCCTCCAGGTTACAACAGAATGCAGACACACAGATGCCAGCTGAGGAAGGAAAGTCTTCACACCCAAAGGAAGGGGGTCTTGAAGTCACATGAGGGGTGGGAACAGCTCTGGAATCTCTGTCCCCCACGGGGCAGCTTTGTCACGCTACAGAAGAAAATAATCAAGAGCACATTCAGGTTGTCTCTGTAAATGCTGACATCATGACCAGCCCTCCACAGTCTTCATGTCCACGTCCAAGGAATCCCCAGGACCCAGGCGTGTCCTCTTGGCCCAATGCCTCTCCCCTTTCAAGTCCCCAGGGTCTCATCTCTAGAAGCCTCAAGAGACACATCAGAGCCCTGGGCACTGTCACTGGCTGCAGAGGAACAAACACAGGGTCTAGTCAGAGCCACAGGGAGATGTGAGTCAAGGAGTGATGGGGTGAGCTGCCCGTGGGCTCCGTCTACACTCCCCAAAGCCTCAGGTCAGCCATGACCCTCCACACCACCTCCCCCCATCCCCCACTTACAAGCAGCCTGACTGTAGCTCCCTCCTTTTCCACCTGTGGAAAAACAACCAGTGAGAACAGGACATGAGGTCCTGAGAACTAGTCCTGGACCCAGGGAAGTTTCCAGAACCATGACTGCAGGCCCGGGGCAGGATCAGGAAACACAAGGTGGGGGATGTGTGGGCTGGACCCTCTGCCCTCCTGGAGGTCTGTCCTCAGCAGACCCTTCCCTCTGACTGCTGGGAACAGGGGCCTCCACGTCATCACTGGGGTTGTTGTCCTACATCTCTCACAGGTTTATAAAGTAAGTGTAGTAACAGGCCCCAGATTGGATGGGCACGTGTGTGAGGAGGGGCTTCATGGTACCAGGAAGGGCAGGGGACACGGCTACCTGGGCTGGAATCCCCTCTGGACAAGAAACCTCAGACCCACCCTTCCCTACCTCAGGTCTTTCTCCTCCAGATCAGAACTGCAGCCACCACGGACACTCCAAGGGTGACCAGAGCAACCATAATTCCCACGGTGAGGATGGGGGGCTGGGAAGGCGGCTCTGAGAAGGGGGGAAGGTCAGGGGCCCTGACCCCAGGCTCAGCCCTGACCCTCTGGAGCAGCTCAGAAGGGCTCCTGCTTCCCTAGAAGAGGCCCCCACCTCGTCCCACTTACCCCATCTCAGGGTGAGGGGCTCGGGCAGCCCCTCGTGCTGCACGTGGCATGTGTATCTCTCTTCCTCCCCAGAAGGCACCTCCACAGCCGCCCACTTCTGGAAGGTTCCGTCCCCCGCAGGCCTGGTCTCCACAAACTCCATGTCCTGGGTCTGGTCCTCCCCGTCCCGCTGCCAGGTCAGCGTGATCTCCGCGGGGTAGAAGTCCAGGGCCCAGCACCTCAGGGTGACCCCACGGTCAGGGATGGGGTGGTGGGTCACGTGTGTCTTTGGAGGGTCTGCGGGAAGGTCAGAAACTTCAGGAACTTTCCATTTCTCTCCTGGCCTTTCCAGCAGTGCTCGTGTGACCACCAGGAATGGACAGGACATTTGGGGTTGGGGTCGTCCCGGCCCCCTCTACCTGTGCGCAGCAGCGTCTCCTTCCCGTTCTCCAGGTATCTCTGCAGCCCCTCCACACAGGTGCCCTCCAGGTAGGTTCTGCGCTGCCCTGCCTCACCGGCCTCCTCCCACTTGCGCCGGGTGATCTGCGCCGCCGGGTCCGCCGCCGTCCAGGAGCGCAGGTCCTCGTTGAGGGCGAGGTAGTCGGCGCCGTCGTAGGCGTATTGAAAGTATCCGCGGAGGAGGCGCCCGTCAGGGCCCAGGTAACAGCCATACATGCTCTGGAAGGTGTGAGACCCTGGCCCTGCCCCCGCGCTTAGCCCCGCCCACCTCTCACCCCGCGGCTCCCCTCCCCAGACCCCGCTCCCGGGCTAGTTCTGCCCCCACCTCCCGCCCCGCCCCGGCGCTGATTGGTCTAAACTGAAAACGAAACCGAGGAAAAGCCCCTCCCGTGTGGGGTCCCGGATCCCGCGGCCTCGGGGGGCAGTGGGGACCGAGACGCGGGCGACCCCGGCCCGTCCTGGGAATCCCGGCCGTGCGCGGACCCCGGGCCCCGTGGCTCACCCGCCGCGCTCTGGTTGTAGTAGCCGAGCAGGGTCTGCAGGCCCGCACGGAAAGTCTGTGCCGTGTCCTTTTGGATCCGCGTCTCCCGCTCCCAGTACTCGGGCCCCTCTCGTCGAATCCACGGCGCCCGCGGCTCCATCCTCGGACTCGCCGCGTCGCTGTCGAACCGCACGAACTGCGTGTCGTCCACGTAGCCCACGGCGATGTAGTGGGGGTCCCCGCGCTCGGGCCGCGACACGGCGGTGTAGAAATACCTGAGGGAGTGGGGGCCTGGGGGGGGGAAAGAAGAGGGGCGGGGGTCGGCGTGGGGTGGACATAAGAGGGCGGGGGTCGGCGTGTGGGTCGTGGGGTCAGCTGGTGAGGCGCGGCTTCCAGGGTCCTGCCCCCTCAGGTACCCCCGTCCCCCTCGGGCAGACCCCCGCCCCCCGCCCCCGCACTCACCCGCCCGGGTCGGGGTCAGGGCCAGGGCCCCCGAGAGCAGCAGGAGGAGGGTCCCCGGCGCCATGGCCGGACCCCAGATCTGGGGGAACCTGAGTCCGGGCGGGTCGGGGCGGGCTCTGGATGGGCCGCAGGGTCCGCGATTGGCTTCCCCAGAACCAGGCCCGCAATGGGAGGCCGCCCGGGCCCGCGTCACGAGGGTGGGGTCAGAAGGACCTGACTCAGGTTGGGAGAAGAAGTGAAACTGCGGGGACCGGGGACTTCCCCCCTCGCCTCCCCCCACACGCCAGCCTCGGGGGGACCCTGAGAGCGAGACCGGGTTCTGGGCTGGCCCGACCCCTCCCCTGCCTCGAGCACTGTCACCCCGTCAGTGAGGCCTGGTCCTGACTTCACAGCTGACAGGTTAGTGAGGACCCCGAGGGGATGTGGGTGACCCCTACTGGTACCAGCCATGCTAGAAATTAAAATGGAAATAAAATACTAATTCCTGTAGATGAATATTTATACTAAAACTCATGACACGTTGATAACTAATTCGAAAAGAAAACAGCATAATAAAAGAGTGGGTCAATTTACAATTGGGCAAATCTTTCTCAGCAGTCTCAATAGAGCACCCCTGGACTTTCATATTACATTCAATCTGTTATTTGGGTTTGAACAAAAATTCAGCCTTGAAAATAAGTGTTGGAAAATAGAGAAGTGTTTTTAATAGCCTTTTCAGGTGACCATTGACATTCATCATTGATATTACACTAAAAGCACGAGAGTACTTTCTAAAGGTGAGCTGCAGTCTGAAATCATATTGTTGAACATTTAATCTTGTGACATGGAAATCCTCAGATCTGTCTTTGCACATTAAATGGATTTTGTACTAATGCATGAAAATTTTAAAGTAGCACATTGGCCCACTGGGTTATGTAGATCTTTCAGTGCTGACACATTTCTGTACATATTGCCAAAAGTCACACTTCTAAAATGAACACAGATCCCACCAGAAAATGTGTGTGTATTGGAAAGCTGTCAAGCTTAGGGTGGTGGATACCAGTTTTCCAAAGTTCTCATTTTCTCTTGCGAGCTTACATTTTATCATTGGCTCAAGCCACAGGGATAAAGTATTTCAGATCACATTTCTGATAGAGGATTTCTGCCCAGAATACATAAAGAACTCTTAAAACTCAACAGTCCTTCCCTATGGTAGGCAGGAGCTCAATCGCTTGAGCCGCATCTGCTTCCTCTAAGAAGTTCTTTAAATTATTCTCAGCTTCCTTCTCAGGTGCACCATGGTGTTCCCATAGGGACTCTCTCAGCAAGTGCTGTAGGTGAAAAGGGCTGTAATTCAGCAAAGACACTGAAGCAATTTCATCTTTGCCACCAGAAAGCCTGGGTCCAAGTTTAGGTTCCATCATTGTGGTTTCTGTTTTTGTTTGACTCAATCTATACAAAATGTAAATACAAATGAGTTAGATGGAAACTGAGGGAAGCAGATGTGGCTCAAGTGATTGGGCTTCCGTCTACCCTAATGGAGGACCTGGTTCCGTCCCTGGGACCTCCTGATCAAGGTGTGCCCATGTGGTAAACCAGGTGAACCACGCAGCAAGATGACGACACAACAAAAGAGACAAAGGAGAGAGTCAAGGGGAGATGCAGCAGCAACCAGGAACTGAGGTGATGCACGTGACAGGGAACCTCTCTCCACATTGGAGGTCCCCAAGATCAACTCCTGGTGAATCCTAGAGGAGAAAAATGAGAAAAGAAGACAAAAAGAGAAATAGATACAGAAGATCACACAGTGAATGGACACAGACAGCAAAGTAGCAGGGCGGGGGACAGGGGAGGAAAAAGAAACCAATAGATGCTAGGTCTCTCTTGGAAAGGGTAGGGAGATTGTGTGGCGATTAAGGGTTAGGTTTTTTGTTTTCATTTATTATTATTATTATTAAAGTAATGAAAACACCCAAATATTGACTCAAGTGATGAAAGCACAACTCTGTGTGATTATGCCAAGTACCACTGATTGTACACTTTGGAAGGATTGTTTTATTAATATGTATGAATAAAATTGACTGTAAAATCTTCGGAAAAAACTCCACAATAAGAAAATGACCCAATTTTTAACTGGGTTAAAGTCTGAACAGACACCTCAGAAAAGAAGATACACAGGTGGCAAATAGGCACCTAAAACACGCTCAGCGTCACTGTCATTAGGGAAGAGCAGATGAAACCACCACGAGATGCCCCTGCACACACCTGTTAGAATGGCTACAATAAAATAAAATACACTGGTGGGCTCATTTCCTATTACTAGTGGAACAAATGTTCACACCTTTGGTGGCTTTATTTCATTTATTTACTTCACCCCATTTGGTGTTTGTGCTTGCTGTCTGCTCTCTGTGACAGTTCATTTTGTGCTTGTCTTTTTTTTTTGGAGGCACCAGGAACTGAACCCAGGACTTCCCATGTGGGAGGGAAGTGCCCAAAGACTTGAGCCAACTCTTGTCCCCATTTGGTGACTTTAAACAAGAGAAATTTATGTTCTTGCAATTATGGAGGCCAGAAACCCAAAATCAATGTCCCTGGTTGGAACCGAGGTGTCAGCCAGGCCTGGCTCCCTCTGGAGGCTCTAGCAGAGAGAACCTGTGTCTCGCCTCTTCCATTTCTGTGGCTGCCAGCTCTCCTTGGCTTCTGGCTGCATCGCTCTAACCTTAAGGCCAACATCGTCAGATCTCTGCTCCATCTTCTCATCACCTTCTCCTCTGGGTGTGGTAACATCTCCCCCTCCTTCCCTGTTCTGAGATCCATGTGATCACTCCTGGGGCCCATGGGGATAATCCTGGCTAATCTCCATCTCTACATCAATTACAGATGCAAAGGGCCTTTTGCCATAAAAGGCAATATTCACAGGTTCCAGGGATTAGGATGTGGAGGTCACTGGTGGGTTGGGAGGTGATTTTCAGTCTGTCACGAGTGGTGACACCTGCACTGACAAGGACGTGGGGCCCAGGAACCCACACTCCCTGCTGGTAGGAAGGCCGAAGGGTGCAGCCACCACGGAGGAATTTGGCAGGTAAAAGCTAAGCGTGGGCTTAACTTGCAACCCAGCAATGGTGCTCCCAGGTATTTGCTCATCTACTTTAAAAATGTATTTAGGTAGAAACATGTACAGAAATGTTCAAAGCAGCTTAATTATTAATTTCCCAAACTTGAAGCCACCACCTTGTCCTTCTACGTGTGAGTGGATTAAACAGCGGGTGGTTGGGGAATTGTCATTGCTCAGTGGGTTGAGCACCTGCTTCCCATGGAGGAGGTCCTCGGTTCAATCCAAGGTACCTCATAAAAAAATTGGTGGTAATACATTGATCCATAGTATACAATACTAGTCAGCCCTCAAGAGGAATGAGCTGTTAATTCACGCAACAACATGGATCAATTGGAAATGCAAATTGCTAGTGAAGGAAGCTACTCTGGGAAGGCTCCACGGTGTCTGGTTCCATCTTCATGAAATTCTGGAAAGACCAAGACTGTAGATACTGAAAGCAGATCCCTGGCTGCCATGAGATTGGGGAGGGGGGAAGGTTGTTTTGGTGAAGCGCAAGGGATTTTAGGGCCCTAACCCTACTCTGTGTGGTACTGTAGGGGGGATACACCACACTGTCTATGTATCTAAAGCCGTAAACCTTACAGCACAAAGAGTAACACTTAAGTGTGCAAACATTAAAAAACCTTCCCAGCAGGCAGGGAGTCCCAGGATGGCTGCAGACGGTGGCAGAAGGATCCAGGTGTATCACAGTTGCAGGGCAGGACCTCACTGAAGGAGGGGGAGGAGCTGCTGGACTGACGACCTTTGGAGCTGGCTGGAAACTGTAAGAGGGAAGACAAAAGCAACTATGCACAAGCACTGACTGTACTTGGTAAAGTCCTTTCTCATGAGGTAGGGGCTAACAATTCTGAAATCACTTGTTCATATGTATGAGGACAGAATAATAATATATCTTAGGTGTAGTGAGCCAAATTTCTCAAAGTAGCTGAGAGAGTAACTGGGAGGTTACAGATTTGCAAAGGGGAAATTAAGAATGATATATATGATCTGGGATTAGAGTGGGAGACATGGAATCAACTAGTGTTTATCATAATACAGCTTAGTATAAATATTAATGTATGTGTGTATATATATGTATGATAGATGTGTTACACATGCACTGGTATACACACATTTCCTAGTTCTCCCTGATGAGGGCCTAGAAGCAATGATACCCCAATAACAATGAGCAAACCCAGTGCCTAGACCTCAATTTCTAATACCATTGTCTCAAAACTGAACCAAGGCTCCTTGCAGAAAAGGCTGAATCTAGGGCTGGGGGAGGAAATATATAAGATGAGTCTGGAGCATGTGGGAGTGTAAGAAGATGAGTATTGCCCAAAATGTAAAACCATGGGGACATGTCGGAAGGACTCAGGAGCCACCTGGAAAGACTCTGTGACCAAAACTGGAACCATTTGAGCAACAAAATAAATAGCAGAGAATTGGATTATAGTCAAAAGTACAATATTAATATCCACGAGCCTGTAAATGACTGGATAAATAATTAACGATGGCAAGAATAGAGAAATCTCTCAAAACAAGAATTCCCCATGATTTAGGTAGATGCTTCCCCCTCATTGAGTTGAGCATAACTCCCCACCCCTTAGTGTGGATGCACAGAAGACATCCTTCCAAGGAGGACAATGGAAGGGGACATAAACAGTAACTTCAGCCTGGACAATCCCAGAAAACGCTGCCTTGGCCAGGACACCCAGCTCACATCACCAGAGGTGAATCAGGGTCACACCACGTCCTCTTCTTATTCTGTTGAGATGTGGCATCTCCGTGGCCCCTTCCCTAAAATCCCTCAGCTATAGTCTAACCATGAGAAAAACATCAACCAAACTCAAATCGAGAGGCAGTCTACACACCCTGACCAAGACGCCTCAAAACTGTCTAAGGTCACCAAAAACAAGGAAAGTCTGAGAAACTGTCACAGCCAGAGGAGCTCAGGGAGACCCGATGGGACTAAATGTGATGCGGTGCCTTGGATGGGATCCTGGACAGGGAGAGGACCTGGGGTGAAGCTAATGAAAGCCACATGAACTTCAGGTTAGTTACTAATAGCGCATCAATATCGCTTCATGAGAGGAGCAAAACACCAGGATTTAAGATGTTAACACTGTGGGAAACGGGGTTGCCTCTGAGCTCTCTCATCACCACCATTTTTCTGTAGATGTAAAAGTATTCTAAGATTAAAAGTTTATTAGAAAAAACAACATCCCACTGAAAAGGAACAGAGTAGATGAAAAGTATCTTCTCTCCAGTGCCCCCAGGGGCTGCTCCAAGCGGGCTGGGCGGGGGCTCTGGAAGAGATGGAAACCTCAAGGAGCACAAGGGCTGCTGAGCGCCCCTCCTCGCCCCCTCCCTGCGCCCCCCGGAGTCTGACTCCAGTGGGTTCCAGGGATGCTCAGAAGGCAGCTTCACCCCCTTTCCCATCAGTGCTGAGCCCCCAGGTCCCCCAGCTCTGCCCCACTCAAGCCCGACCCCTCCTCACGTCAGAATCCTAGAGAGCGCGGCGGCGCCCCCGCGTGGCCACCGGGCGGAGGACAGAGACCCGCGCTCCCCTTTGCCCTGAGTGGAGGCCTCCCCGGGGTCTCTCTGCGCCCCCAGCATCCGGGCATGTGTCTGCACATCAGGGGGTGCCCGCGATCCAGGGCAGGGTCTGTGCGACCACGCTGACGTAGGCGTTTCCTCCCTTGGGTGACCGTGGACTCTGGCCTCAGGGCAGAGCACGATTCACAGACCATTGCCTCTAGTTCCTGGGTCCAAGGTGGGCCACAAGCTAGGGGCGCCCCAGCACCAGTCCCCCGTCTCCTAGGAGAGGTCCTTGGACGCCCACGCCCCTGACGCTTGTTCCTGCTGCTGCTTCCAGGCATGAGGGCGCCTCCTCCAGGAATCCATCCGTGATCCCCCAACTCTAAGACCTGGGGTAGAGGGAGCCCCCCGCATTGGCCTAGGAACAAGGGGGGCTCCTGAGAGGAGAAGAGAGGGAGGAAATAGGGACGACTGGGGGTGGAGGAGAAAACAGTGGATGGGAAGGAGCCAGAGGGGAGGGGCAGCCTCGTGGACACAGTGAGGGGAGGGACGGGGTCTTCTCAGTGAGAGGCAGAGGGGGCTTCTGGCCAGGGCGGGGTGGAGGTCTCTATTCTCACCTGGACGATAATTACTCAGGTGTCACCCTGTCCTTGGTTATAAGTGTTAAGTGTTGAGCATTTTTCTGTTTTGCAGGAATGGTATAATCCAAACACACCCAGGAACAGAAGGAGAAGTCAGGGTGAGGGCTGGGAAGTGATTGAGGGGTCCCCTCACCAGAGCCTTCCTGAGACTGGGTGGGGAAATCAAGGACCCGAGGGAGGGGCGAGCGCGACTGTGTGGCTCCTGGAGGCCGCGGCCCCTGGTTCCAGGAGCCCAGGGTCTCCCCTCTCGCCGCTTTCCCCCCAGCCCTGGGCAGCCTGTGGTCAGAGCCCTTGGCCACCTGCAGGCGCCTCTTCAGCTCCTGATCAGCTGAGCTGGTGCGACCCGGGCTGGGTGCGGGGAGGCGGCCTCGCAGCTGGAGGCCCCGGAGATGCGGGTCCTGGAGGGCGGAGGGCAGGACGCGGCCTGCGGGCGGGAGACCCTCGTGGACGGCGGGGAGGTGGGCGAGAAGACCCGCCCAGGTTCTGCCCACGCACTCCACGAACCCGAGGGCTGACCCTCCCGCCTCCCCAGACCCCCGGACCAGGCACCTGCCCACCATCCCCACACCAAGGTGGACCTTCCCCCAGGCTGAGCGCAGGAGCCCGGCGTCCCGGGTCGTTTCTCCTTCGGGGGCCTTAGCTGTCCAGGTCCCCTCGGCCTCGCCCCCGCCAGCTCCTTGGGTCAAAACTGTATTTGAAACTTTCAACCGCTTGTAGAAAAGACTGTCCTTCCCCAGCCATTTAACTAATCTGTTTCTTCTGTGTGTCTTCCTGAGCTCTAGAGGAACTGAGCTAATAGTTGGAATCTGATGAGATACAAGTGCCTGGACAGAACTTTTTAGGAGTAATGCCTCCATAACTTGTTGAGCTGCCTTTTCCTGTTATTTTATTTTATTTTATTTTTTAATTCGAAGTAGGTATTGAAAAAAAAAAGTTTTGTCTATTCAAAGTCCTTCGTGCTTCCATAAAAATTGTACGATCAGCTTGTCAATTTCTTTTTAAAAGCCTACCATGATATTGATTGGAATTGTATTTAAACAATAAGCCAGTTTGGGGAGAATTGATACTTTAATAATGAATATTCCATTTGTTGACCTGGCATTTCTCCACATTTATTCAGGGTTTTTTACTTTCCTTCCAGAGTACTTGTAGATTTCAGTGTAGTGATCTTGCATACTTTCTGTAAATTGATACCTAGTCATTTTATTATGATGGTGCTATTGTAAATTGAATTTCTAATTTTCATTTCCTAATTTTACATTGTATATAGAAATAAAAATGACTTTTGTATACTATCCTTGAAATCTGCAATCTTGCTATACTCACTAATCTAGGAACATTTTTTTACTATAGGATTTGCTGTTACACGATCCTGTCACCTGCAAAATGAGACATTTTCTCTTCTGTTTTATAAACCGTATGTTTGTTGTTTCCTTTGCTTGACAGTATATTGTGTAATAATAGTGGAACGATTGCACAGCCTTTCCTTGTTCTTTTTTTTTTAATTGATTTTGTAAAAATATTACATTAAAAAAAATATGAGGTCCCATTCAACCCAACCCCCCACCCCACCACTCCCCCCCCCCTCCAGCAACATTCACTCCCATCATCATGACACATCCATTGCATTTGGTAAGTACATCTCTGGGAATCTCTGCACCTCATAGTCAATGGTCCACATCATAGCCCATACTCTCCCCCATTCCATCCAGTGGGCCCTGGGAGGATTTACAATGTCCGGTGATTACCCCTGAAGCACCATCCAGGGCAACTCCAAGTCCCAAAGGCGCCTCCACATCTCATCTCTTCCTGCCATTCCCCATACCCATCAGCCACCATGTCCACTTTATCCACTCCAATGCCACCTTTTCTCTGTGGACCTTGGATTGGTTGTGTCCGTTGCACCTCTACATCAAGAGGAGGCTCAGATTCCACATGGATAGTGGGTGCAATCCTCCTGCTTTCAGTTGTAGGCACTCTAGGCTCCATGGTGTGGTGGTTGTCCTTCTTCAACTCCATCTTAGCTGAGTAAGGTGAGTCCAATAATCAGATTGTAGGAGCTGGAGTCTGTTGAGGCTCAGGGCCTGGCTATCATATTGTCAGTCCAGAGATTCAAATCCCCTAAATATATCTTAAACCCCAACACCAACTACAATTCCAGTAAAGTAGCATGAAAGTCTCATGAAAAGAGATCCCATCTGAGTCCAGTTTCATCACGCAGAAACACCAGCTCCAAAGAAGGGCCCTCTGACATGGCAGTGAACCCCATCTGCCATTCCCATAGAACCCGTGGGTCTCTTTAGCCCTCCAAGGAACCAATACCTGGGGATTGTATCTACTTTATCTGTCTCTTAGACTCTGCTCAGTTGTGCGTAAGGGCAATCCTTCTGACAACCTCCAGACTCTTTTTTAGAGACTCGTACCCATATAAACTCATTTCTCCTTTCCTTTTCCCCCTTACATTAGGTCAAACAGCCTTTTAAAGTCATGTTATTATATGTAGACAGGGATATTCTGCTGATCTGCATTGAACCTTCAATTCAAGGTCATTTTCCAGTTGCATCATCAGCTGGTACTTGGTAGTGATCCCTCGGTGCCAGGGAGGCTCATCTCCGGGTGTCAAGTCCCACGCTGGGGGAAGGCATTGCATTTACATGCTGAGTTTGGCTTTGAGACTGGCCACATTTGAGTAACATGAAGGCTGTCAGGAGGAAATTCCCAGGCACAGTGCTGCTCTAGGCCTTGTTCTTATTTCAGGCATATAGGCTCGCAAGCATAGTCATTAGTATCAGGGGCTCACTGTTGGACCCTCATTCCTTCCCGGTCCTTGCCACTGCACCTGGAGGACTGCCGCTGCTCCCCTAGGGACCACGACAGAGCACCCCCGGCCAGAAACCCAGTACCCCCCCAGCTGTAGTTTTTAATTGTTGCCACTATGAGTATATCCAAACATTACCATGCACCCTGGACATATGTCCTGTATACTCCCTGTCAGCCATACATCACCTGTCAATAGTATCCTATACCAGTATTCCTCTGCTGCCATTGTTGAACCACTCTGTGATCCAGAACTTCCTGAAAATTGAAGCCCAATATAATGTCAGGATCCCTCACTAGCAAAATGGCATATAGTGATGGGTTTAAAGGTTAGATATAGAATATGTGTTGACTTGGAAAAATTCTACATCCTATCTTTTTCTTTTTTCTTTTTCCCCTAATTATTGAACTTCTCTTCACTAGAGCCCTAGACCACAGCAATTCATATGTACAATATACAGCACTCCCACACATCCACCACAAAACCTTTTCCCTTCCACAGTGATACTCTTACAACCTATTCACATCATATTTACTTACAGTGATGTACAGAGTCTGAGACAATAGCTTTCAAACAAGGTGACATCTGTGCTTACATTGTGGTGCATACTTTAGGACATACAGTTTTCTAAATTTTTAGTTATCCTATGTTTTACATTATGGTTTACATTCTCAGTCTGTCGTCCCTTATATGTTTATGGTGTAATATTACATGTTTTATATGCATCCTTGTGTAGTCTCGCGAAACTCCTCTCTTACCCCACCTTTACCTTGGTTCCACACATTTAACATCCATTTTCCCATCCCCTTGGTGCCCACAGTGACATCCAACCTCCGTTTCCTGAGGAGCCACGTCCAGAGAACCTTGCAACAGTGTTCAGGGCCTAACTTGCTCAACTGCCCCAACGCCCTGGGAGCCACCCTTTCTCTCAAGAGATGCAGTTCCCTCTATTTGATGGCATTCGTCCTCGCCAGGATGTGGGTTCACCCCCACTCTCACTACTTTGGTCTCTACTCAATGGTACCACCCACTCTGGCACAATGAGCATTCAGACATTCCCCAGGAGCCCATCCCGCATCAGATCATCCCCTCCAAGCATCCTAAACAGGTAACCCTCTTAATTATATTTTGATACGATTTTCTCAGCATTTTACTCTCAACCAACGCCTGACGCTCTCCTATGTTCGTATGCTACCCCTCCCTCCCCCCACTTTTTGGGCAATATTACCCAACCGCCCGTCCCCAGCCCCCCTCAAACTCGCAAAGCCCCACCCAAAGGCAACTCCTTGCCCCCATTTTATCTCTTCTTTGTGTTCATACTTACCACCAGCTCATCATAGATTCCACTCCTGCAGACGTCGGCTCACATCCTTCCTCCACCCCCCAATTTTCTGTAAGCCTATCGTTCAGTCTCTAGTTCTCTGAGGCAGCTTGTTTATTTCATATCATTGAGGTCATGTAGTATTTGTCCTTCAATGCCTGGGTTGCTTCACTCAACATAAGGTTCTCAAGATTCATCCATGTTATCACGTGTGTTTGTAGTGTATTTGTTCTTATAGCCGAGTAGTATTCCATTGTGTGTATACACCATATTTTATTGATCCACTCATCTGTTGGTGGGCATTTGGGTTGATTCCAATTTTTGGCGATAGTGAACAATGCTGCTATGAACATTGGTGTACATATATCGGTTTGTGTCCTTGTTTTCAGTTCTGCTGGGTATATACCCAGCAGTGGTATTGCTGGATCATATGGCAAATCTATGGTTAGTTTTTTGAAAAACTGCCAAACTCTCCTCCAGAATGGTTGGATCCTTCTGCATTCCCACCAGCAGTGGATGAGTGTTCCCCTTTCTTCACATCCTCTCCAGCATTTGTATTCTTCTGTTTTTTTCATAGCTGCCAATCTTATGGGAGTAAGATGGTATCTCATTGTAGTTTTGATTTGCATTTCCCTGATAGCTAGAGATTTGGAGCATTTTTTCATGTGCTTTTTAGCCATTTGTATTTCTTCTTTGGAGAAGTGTCTGTTTAAATCTTTTCCCCATTTTTTAAATGGGTTGTTTATCTTTTTATTTTCAAGATATATGAGTTCTTTATATATGCAAGTTATAAGTTTCTTATCAGATATATGGTTGCCAAATATTTTCTCCCACTGTGTGGGCTCCCTTTTTACTTTCTTGACAAATTCCTTTGAGGTGCAGAAGGCTTTAATTTTGAGGAAGTCCCATTTATCTATTAGTTCTTTTGCTGCTCGTGCTTTTGGTGTGATATTCATGAAGCCATTTCCTATTACAAGGTCCTGTAGATGTTTCCCTACGCTGCTTTCCAAGGTTTTTATGGTCTTGGCTCTTATATTTAGGTCTTTGATCCATCTTGAGTTGATCTTTGTATAAGGTGTGAGATGGTAATCCTCTTTCATTCTTCTACATATGGATATCCAGTTCTCCAGGCACCATTTGTTGAATAGGCCACTCTCTCCCAGTTGAGAAGGTTTGGTGGCTTTATCGAATATTATGTGGCTATATATGTGAGGTTCTATATCAGAGCTTTCAATTCTATTCCATTGGTCTGTGTGTCTCTCCTTATGCCAATACCATGCTGGTTTCACTACTGTACCTTTGTAGTATGTTTTGAAGTCAGGTAGTGTGATTCCTCCAATTTCGTTTTTCTTTTTCAATATGTCTTTGGCTATTAGGGGTCTCTTTCCTTTCCAAATAAATTTCATAGTTAGTTTTTCTAGTTCCTTAAAGAATGCTGTGTTGATTTTTATTGGCATTGCATTGAATGTGTAGATCAGTTTTGGTAGGATAGACATCTTAATAATATTCAGTCTTCCTATCCATGAACAAGGAATATTCTTCCATTTATTTAGGTCTTCTTTGATTTCCTTGAACAGTCTTGTATAGTTCTTGGTGTATATGTTTTTTACCTCTTTAGTTAAATTTATTCCTAAGTATTTGATTTTTTTATTTACTATTGTGAATGGTATTTGTTTCTTGATATCCTCCTGATCTTGCTCATTATTGGTGTACAGAAATGCTACTGATTTTTGCACATTGATCTTATAACCTGCGACTTTACTAAACTCATTTATGAGTTCTAGAAGCTTTGTTGTAGATCTCTCAGGATTTTCTATGTATAGGATCATGTCATCTGCAAATAATGAAATTTTTACTTCTTCCTTTCCAATCTGAATGCCTTTTATATTTGGTTCTTGCCTCAGTGCTCGAGCAAGTACTTCTAAGACTATGTTAAATAGGAGCGGAGACAATGGGCATCCTTGTCTTGTTCCTGAGTTTAGAGGGAAGGATTTTAGGATTTCTCCATTGTAAACAATGTTGGCTTTAGGTTTTTAGTATATACTCTTTATCATGTTCAAAAAATTTCCTTGTATTCCAATCTTTTGGAGTGTTTTTATCAAGAAAGGGTGCTGTATTTTGTCAAATGCTTTTTCTGCATCTATAGATATAATCATGTGATTTTTTTCCTTCAATCTGTTTATATGGTGTATTACGTTGATTGATTTTCCTATGTTGAACCATCCTTGCATACCTGGAATAAATCCCTCTTGGTCGTGGTGTATAATTCATTTAATGTGCTGTTGAATACGATTAGCAAGTATTTTGTTAAATATTTTTGCGTCTAGGTTCATTAGAGAAATTGGTCTGTAATTTTCCTTTCTTGTGGTGTCTTTGTTTGGCTTTGGTACTAGGGTAATGTTGGCATCATAGAAGGAGTTCAGCAATGTTCCTTCTGTTTCGATTTTTTGGAATAGTTTCAGCAGGATTGGTGTTAGTTCTTTCCGGAATGTTTTGTAGAATTCACCTGTGAAGCTGTCTGGCCCTGGGCTCTTCTTTTTTGGGAGATTTTTAATGATTGATTCTACCTCTTTGCTTGTGATTGGTTTGTTAAGATCATCAATTTCTTTTTTTGTCAATATGGGCTGCTTATGTGTTTCTAGGAATTTGTCCATTTCCTCTAAATTGTCATTTTTGTTAGAATATAGTTTTTCAAAGTATACTCTTATGATAGTCTTTATTTCTATGGGGTCAGTGGTGATATCGCCTTTCTCATTTCTTATTTTGTGTATTTGCATCTTCTCTCTCTTTTTCTTTGTTAGTCTCACTAAAGGTTTGTCTATTTTGTTGATCTCAAAAAACCAGCTCTTGGTCTTGTTTATCTTTTCAAGTGCTTTCTTATTTTCTATTTCATTTAGTTCTGCTCTTATCTTTGTTATTTCCCTCCTTCTTTCTGTTGGGTTACTTTGTTGTTGTTTTTCTAATTCCTTCAAATGTGCAGTTAGCTCTTCAATTTTTGCTTTCTTCTTTTTTGATATATGAATTTATGGCTATAAACTTCCCTCTCAGTACTGCTTTTGCTGCATCCCATAAATTTTGGTATGTTGTGTTATCATTATCATTTGTTTCAAGGTAGTCATTGATTTCTTTTGAGATTTCCTTTTTGACCCACTGTTTTTCTAAGAGTGTGCTGTTTAATTTCCAAATTGTGGTGTGAATTCTGGGCCTCTGTCCCTTGCAAATTTCCAGCTTGACTTCACTGTGGTCAGAGATATTGTTTTGTATGATTTCAATCTTTCTGAATTCATTCAGCCTTTCTTTGTGGCCTAGCATATGGTCTATCTTGGAGAATGTTCCATGTGCACTTGAGAAAAATGTATATCCTGCTGTGTTTGGGTGTAATGATCTATATATGTCTATTAGATCCAGCTCCTCTAATATACTGTTCAAATGTTTTGTTTCTTTAGTGATTCTCTTTTGAGATGTTCTGTCCAAGGTAGATAGTGGTGTGTTAAAATCCCCCACTATAATTGTAGATGCATCTATTGTTTCACTTAGTTTTTCCAGCGTTTGCCTCATGTATTTAGAGGCACCCTTGTTAGGAGCATAAATATTTATGATTGTTTGATCTTCTTGACACATTTTCCCTTTCACTAAAATGTAGTATCCTTCTTTGTCTCTCACAATTGTTTCACATTTAAAGTCTATTTTGTCTGATATTAATATAGCTACTCCTGCCTTATTTTGGTCATTGTTTGCTTGTATGATTGTTTTCCAGCCATTCACTTTCAATCTCCATGTGTCTCTGGGTCTAAGATGTGTCTCGTGTAGACAGCATATAGATGGGTCATATTTCCTTATCCAATGTCCCAGTCTGAATCTTTTGATAGATGAGTTTAATCCGTTGACATTCAGTGTTATTACTTTCAAGGAATTATTTGTGTTAGCCATATTTTGATTGGATTTGTGTTTGTCATATTTTGTTTGTATTTTTTTTCCTTCTATTTTTGTCTTTTTTTGTTGCTCTTATACTCTCCTCCAACTCTGCCTGTCCTGTTTTTTCCTTTCTTCCTGCAGAACTCCCTTTAGAATTTCTTGAAGGGGAGGCTTCTTGTTGGTATACTCTTTCAGTTTCTGTTTATCTGTGAGTATTTTGAACTCTCCATCATGTTTGAATGCTAGTTTAGCTGGATAGAGTATTCTTCGTTGGAAATTTTTTCCCCTTAGTACCTTGACTATATCATACCACTGCCTTCTTGCCTCCATGGTTTCAGATGAGAAATCAGCACTTAATCTTATGGAGCTTCCCTTGTATGTGATGGTTTTCTTTTCTCTTGCTGCTTTTAGGATTTTCTCTTTGTCTTCAGCATTGGATAATTTGACAAGTATATGTCTTGGGGTGGGCCTGTTGGGGTTTATGACTAGTGGAGTGCACTGTGCTTTTTGGATATGTACATCTGTCTCTTTCAGTAGATTTGGGAAGTTTTCAGCCATTATTTCCTGCAACACTCCTTCTGACCCCTTTCCCTTCTCTTCTCCTTCTGGAATGTCTATTATATGTATGTTTGAGCATTTTGCATTGTCATTCAGGTCCTTAAGTCCTAGCTGGATTTTTTCTATCTTTTTATCAACCCCTTCTACTATCTGTTTGATTTCTGATGTACTGTCTTCCACATCACTAATTCTCTGCTCTGCCTCTTCTAGTCTGCTGATATTTGCTGCAAGTGTATTTTTGATTTCTTGAACTGTGGTGTTCATTCCCATCATATCTGTTATCTTTTTGCATATATCTGCAATTTCCTCTCCAAGTGTTGTCTTCATGTTGTTAACCTCTTTCATTACTTCATCAAATTTGTCAGTGATAAATGTTCTGAGATCTTTCTTTTTTTTTTTAATATTTAACTTTATTTATTTATTTATTTTTTTGAAAGCACATTTTTAAAATAGATTTTGTAAAAATATTACATTAAAAAAAAATATGAGGTCCCATTCGACCCCACCAGCCCCACTGCACCCCTCCCCCCCAGCAACACTCACTCCCATCATTATGACACATCCATTGCATTTGGTAAGTACATCTCTGGGTATCTCTGCACCTAATGGTCATTGGTCCACATCATGGCCCACACTCTCCCCCATTCCATCCAGTGAGCCCTGGGAGGATTTACAATGTCCGGTGATTGCCCCTGAAGCACCATCCAGGGCAACTCCAAGTCCCAAAGGCACCTCCACGTCTCATCTCTTCCTGCCATTCCCCATACCCATCAGCCACCATGTCCACTTTTCCCACTCCAATGCCACCTTTTCTCTGAGGTCCTTGGATTGGTTGTGTCCGTTGCACCTCTATGTCAAGAGGAGGCTCAGATTCCACATGGTTACTGGGTGCAATCCTCCTGCTTTCAGTTGTAGGCACTCTAGGCTCCATGGTGTGGTGGTTGTCCTTCTTCAACTCCATCTTAGCTGAGTGAGGTGAGTCCAATAAATCAGATTGTAGGAGCTGGAGTCTGTTGAGGCTCAGGGCCTGGTTATCATATTGTAAGTAAAAAGATTCAATCCCCTAAATATATCTGAAACCCCAATACCAACTACAATTCCAGTAAAGTAGCATGATAGTCTTATGAAAAGAGATCCCCTCTGGGTCCAGTTTCATCACGCAGAAACACCAGCTCCAAAGAAGGGCCATCTGACATGGCAGTGAACCCTATCTGCCATGACCATAGAACCCGTGGGTCCCTTTAGCCCTCCAAGGAACCAATACCTGGAGATTGTATCTACTTTATCTGTCTCTTAGACTCCACTCAGTTGTGCATAAGGGCAATCCTTCTGACAGCCTCCAGACTCTTTTTTTTTTAAGAGACTCATAGCCATATAAACTCTGAGATCTTTCATTGCTTGTGCGAAGTTCTGCTCCCCTTCCTGATTTTTGGTTTGTTGATTGGATTCAGCCATGTTTTCCTGATTACTGGTTTGGTTTGTAGATTTTTGTTGCTGTCTGGTCAGCATTTTATCTTGACGGTTTTAATCAGTTCCTTAGCTTCTTTGTCTACTCTTGGAGATTAATTAGCTGTTGTTTTTGTGTAAGTGTTATATCTTCTCTTTGTCAGTTTGTTCTTCTTATTCTAATTTCTTGTTGCTGGTTAAGTTCTCTTTAAAGAAAAGTATTAGTGTCAGGGAAAGGCAATTGTGTAAGCAAGGAAAAAGTGTAAAGTAGTATTGGTGATATATGTTAACAAAGCAAGAATATGAGATCTGGGAGGACGGAGGTTAGATTCATGTAAATTGTGTAGAGTTATAACAGTAGGTAGAGTACCTATTATGAGGTAGATGACTGAATATGGGAGGAATATGCTATGAGCTAAATAGCTATTATTTTCATGAGAGAGGGAAAGAGAAAAGAAAGGTAATAGTTTCAAGAGTGGATAACAGACAGAAAACAAAAGAAAGGTATTAGAAATTAAGAGTTAGACACTTTGTGGATCAAAGAAAAGGAGGTGGGAGGTGGAATATAGGAGAGACAGTAGATGATGGTGGATATCAAGATGTAGGGGAAAGGGGATAGTGTAGTTAGCCTAAATCAGTTCACACAGAAACGAGGCAGTGGAGGATGAGAAAACCCAGCAAATGTGAGGTGTTCCCTGCTGCACCTATTGTATAATTGAGTTAAAATAAAATAAGTAGAAAATAAGGGACAAGAGGGAGAGGGAAAACAGAAAAAGAAAAGAAAAAAAGAAAGAAGAGAATAAAGGAAGAAAGAAAAAGGGGGTGGGCAAAGGGTGGGGAACAGTTATGGGAAAGAAAAAAACAGATATACACAAACCACAATTGCAACACCAACTACAACAACAACAAGAAAAAAAAACCCTAAATAACTGAATAAGAAAAAGACTTTGGGGGATACACTGGGAGAAAAGACTAGGGGATAATGCAATATTAGCAATCAGGCCATTAAAGAAAGTAAAAAAAAAAAAAAGATAAAATGAAAATAAAAACAAAACAAAATGAAATGATAAAGAAAAAATGCAAATGTTGTAGGCTAGGGCATTCAAGTACCTCAGATGGACCTCAGGGCGTGATGGATTCAGGGGTGGAAAGTCTGAGATATTGAAGGCTCAAGAGGTGTGAGACTCTGGGTTGTGGGCTACGAGAGTTTAGGGGATTCAGACCCGGCAACCTCAAATCTGGTCAACAGGAAGCCTAGGAGTCCTGCAGTGTAACACAGCCCTCAGGGATCCCCGCGGCTGAGTCCCAGCCCTATGGGGGAAGCCAGATCTGCAAACTCTATATTATGTCTGAACCCTGCAATTCACTTACTCACTAGGGTTTATTTATGTGGGTATATCGTCAATTCAGCTTTTGGACAGCTCCCACCCTGTGATCCCACAAAACGGCCACGTGAGGGTGCATCTACACCACAGCCAATTTAATGATGCAGATCCGAAGCCCGGCCCATGGGCTGGGCTCCAGTTGGAAATGCGGAAAACAGATTCCAAAACCGGAATTCCCAGGCTTCGCAAAATATTCCCCACTCGGCTTCCAGACATGTCCCCCTCCCTTGCCGCATCATGTAACAACATCCCAAGTACGTCCCTTTATTGCCAACAATCTAATTCCATTGCAGATCGGCAGCCAGGCTTGTGGGGGTGGGGCTCCAGGCAGAAGCGCTATTATTTGTGTCCACAATCAAAAATTCCCCCGCTTCACAACAAAACACCGTCTGTCTCTGAGGTGAGGAGCCCCCGCTTCTCTAGACAGGGGGCTCGGGGTGGGGAGGCACAGGCATGAGAGGACGCACAGTGACTCGAAGGACAACTGCGGAGATGAGGCGGATGGCGCAGGTCTACTTTATTGAGGAAGTACAAGCAGTTTTATAGAGTATGAAGAGAGGGGATTGGTGGAGGGTGATTGGGTTCTGATAGGCTAGATTAGCTGTTGTTACCTTATAAGGGCATAGAAGCAGAACTCGTCTACCAGGCTGGTCAGTAGTTACTAGGGAGAGCTTAAATTTGAGAGGGCTGAGCTGGATAGCTCGCTGATAGGTGGAAGAGAGCAGGCGTGTCTTTACGAGGTAGGAGGCCCTGAGATTGGCCCAGATGGAAATGGTGTGAGGGGGCTTGCATGAGTTTCCCCTGCAGGGAGGCGTAGGTGCATACCTCATCCCGAGGGGCCAACCAAGGGAGGCGTATTTCGTGCCTCAGACCTCGGAGGCGGCCAGTTCTGAGAGCCAAACTTTTGCATGCTTGCCCTCATGTCTCCCCAAATCGATCTGCAAAGGTGTCCCGTCCCATCAACCCCCCAACAGCCCACCCAGGACTCACGAACTCCCCAGCACCGCAGAGCCACCAAAAAGCAGAGCCGCCGTGCCAATACCGTGGCTCCACCCACCCCCAAAGAGGGAGCAACCCGTGTGCAGGTCTCACCTCTGGGCAATAGAACCCAAATTATATCTTATAGACCAATCCTCTCCATTACCTTTCCACCAAATCGATGTCCAGACACTTCCTGCCCTGCAAAAATCCCGAAAAAGCCCGGCCTTGGAGAACCTCCAGCGGCGCCCAGCTGCCTCTTCCTAGGAGAGACTGCAAGACAAGTTCACTCAGCCACCATCTTGATCTCCCTCTCCCTTTGCTTGTTCTTCATCTTAGAAAGTGTTTGGTCTTTTATGATAAAATATGCTGATATCTGTAGATTTTTCACAGATGCCCTTTACCACCTTGGAGAACTTGCCTTCTATTCCCAGTTTACTGAGAAATTTATCATCAAAGGATGCTGACTTTTAAATGCGTTTTCTACATGGAGTTGGTCTTATTGTTATTCTACTTTATTCTGTTAAATGATAAATTAGAGTACTTTTCATGTATTCATCCCTACTTGCATCAGGGATAAAACTTTCTTGGTCATGATGTCTTATCATTTTAAAATTATTTTGGATTCAATTTGCTTCTTTTTGAAAAGGGTTCCTGAGAGATATTGATATAAAGTGTTTGTATTACTAAGTGTTCTCTATGGAAATGGATTTTTATAAGAGTTGTCTCACGTGACTGTAGGGAGGGGCAAGTCCAAATTCCAAAATCCAAAGGGCAGGCTGCGAGCTGGGAACTCCAGTGAAGGTTCTCCATGAATTCCCCAGGAGAAGCTGTCTGAAGTAGAGATGGAGATTTCCTCTTCTGCCTGCTGACACCATCAATTCTCCTTTTAAGGCCTTCAACTGATTTGATGAGATGTCTCTCGTTGAAGGCAAAATCCTCAGCTGATTATAGATGTCATCAGCCATAGATGCCATCAACATACTGATGACTTAAATACACGAAATGTCCTCATAATAACAATCAGTCCAGTGCTTGCTTGACCAAACAAGTGGACACCACAGCCTGGCCCAGTTGACCCATGAACTTAACCACCACAGTTTTCTTTTGATACCATTCTCGGATTTTGGTGATGCCCCACAAAATGATTTGAAAGTGTGTTTTCCTCCTCTATTTTCTCTAAGATTTCCCATAGTAGTGATATAAATTCTTGCTTAAATGTATGGTAGAATTCAACAGTGCAGCCACTTGAGCCTGGAGTTTCCATTGTGGGATGGTTTCTCATTATGAATTTAATTTCCTTAATTGATACATGGCTATTCCACATTTTCTATTCTTGATTCAGTTTTGATCATTTGTCTCTTTAAAGGAAACTATCCATTTTGTCTCAGTTATCAAATATATTGGCATAAGTTGTTTCTATTTGTCCTTTGTTATCAATTTCAGGCTATAAATTTACATTTAAATACTTTTTGACAATGTTAAGTTTATTTTGAAAATTACAAAATGTGACGTTTCCCAGGTCCAAGTGCTCTGGGAACAGTCCCCAGCCCTGCTCCATGGCCTGCCCCACCCCTCTAAGGCCTGTCACCCCATCTCTCTCCAGCCTCTCCCCAAGTCCCTGGCCTGATTCCACCCCAAGACAGTACTGGCATAGTGAGGGGGTTATTATTTATTTTTACCCCATCTCATCCCAGAGGGACTCTAAGTAAGAACAACAACAAAAACCACACAGAACAAGATTTTCAAAATTGGGTAAGAGACTAAATTGGCCTGAAGTGAAAGTAAAGCCAGAAAAACACAAAGTGAATCCAGGGATACACTTGGCACCCACACATGGCCATAAGCTTTCACCCTCTCACTCCAGGGGGCTCCTTACCTGGTCTCTGAGTATCCTGGAAGCCAACTCAAAGAGGAAAGTTAGTGAAAATACCCAAAACATACATGTTAGACAGTTATTCACCAGAAACCTGGTAACGCCTTACTGACACTGGAGAGAGGGTCTTTCCTGGAGGTCGCCAAGAGAACACTATGGATGTTGTGAAAAGTCTCCCCAACGTTATCCCTTCACAGGTACAACGGTACAGGTGCATCTCAGAGATGAGGAGGGTTCAATTCCAGACCACGGCAATAAAGCAATTGTAGCAATAAAATGAATCACCAGATGTAGCAGTTTGGTATGGTTATGAATTCCAAAAATAGATGCTGGATTATGTTTGTAACCTGGTCTGTACCTGGGCATGATTGTTATGATTAGGGCTTTGATTGGGCCACATCATCAGGGTGTTGAGTCCCCATCCCTTGGTGGGCAAGGCCTCACAGATAAAAGGCAAAGGACAGAGTTGAGGGCTTTTGATATCGGAATTTAGATGTTGGAGTTTGATGGTGACACCTCAGCTGGAGCCCTGGGAAGTCAGGAAACAGAAGCAAGCCCCAGGAAGAGAGAAACGCTGAGCCCAGGAAAAAGAAACCTGAGGAAGGGAGGAACCCAAGAAGCCTAAACCCACGCAGACATCGACAGCCGTCTTGCTCCAAGACCTGAAAATAGACTTTGCTGAGGGAAGTAAGTACCTTATACTTTATGTCCTGGTATCTGTAAGCTCCTACCCCAAATAAATACCCTTTATAAAAACCAACCAATTTCTGGTAGCTTGCATCAGCACCCCTTTGACTAACTAATACACCCAGATTTTTTGGTTTTGAGTGCATATAAAAGTTGTGCTTACACTATATTGTAGTTTACTAAGCACACAATAAGTGGCTTTATGTCTAAAAATAATGTACATACATTAATTGGACCATTGACCATGAGGTGCAGCGGTGCTCAGAGATGTATTCACCAAATGCAATGAATGTCTCATGATGATGGAGGAGGTTGTTGTTATGGGTGGAGGAGTTGGGTGAGGGGGCTGGGGGCTTTATGGGGACCTCATACTTTTTTAATGTAACATTAAAAAAATAAATAAAGACCAAAAAAACCCACTTTATTGTTTAAAAATACTAGCCCTCCCTTGAGCCTTCAGCGAGTCATAATCTTTTTGCTGGTGGAAGGTCTTTCCTTGATGTTGACAGCTGATGACTGATCAGGTGGTGGCTGCTGAAGGCTGTGGTGATTTCTTAAAATAAGGCAACAAGGAAGTCAGGCACATCAATTGACTCTTCCTTTCACTAAAGGTATCTCTGTAGCATGCGATGCTGTTTCATAGCACTTTACACAGAGTAGAACTTCTTTCAAAGTTGGACTCATTTTCTCATACCTGCCACTGCTTTATCAACTAAGTCTGTGAAATATTCTAAATCTTTGGTGTCATTTCAATAAGGTCCACAGTATCTTTTTAAAATTTGTTTATTAATAATTTTATTTCAAATTCACAAATATAAAAGAACAGAAAGGCAGCTCAACAAGTCACAGAGAAATTATTCCTAAAAGGTTCTTTTTCAGGTCCTTTTATGTCACCTAATTGCATCTGCTCACTCAGGTGTTCTTCTAGTGTTCAGACAGACACACAGAAGAACACAGATTAGTTAAATGACATAGTCAAGGTCTCCTTATTATTAAAAAAAAAAGCATAAAAGTATTTAATCATATTCATATTCACAAAACCAAAACCCATCATCCTTTTTTTACCTTTAATAGAATTAATATGGTACCAACTTTGCTTTTGTTACAAAAACATTACAATGTTGTTAACTATAGCCCATAAATTGCACAAATTATATTTTCCCATGTATCCCACATACTTAACACCCTGGTGTAGAACATCTCTGTATTTATATTATTAACCACAATCCTCATCTACTCCCAAAATCATTTTTATATATTCCCAATATTATCTTCCAGCTGTTCTCCAATGAACATGAAAATTCCTACACTCCTGGGTTCAGCCACAATCACATCCAGAAATCAACAGAGTAGCATTCACTATAATGTGTTACCATCAAATCCAACCATTGCCACATTTTTATGGTGGACCTTATTAAACATTACATACATCCAACATCTTCACCCCTTTTCATCCTACATTCCATCTCCCACCAATCTACACTTCAGAGTGCAAATCCATAATTCTAGTCATTATATTTAGTTAATATTAGTGACACCCATATAACATTTGTCCTATTGTGACTGGCTTATTTCACTCAACATAATTTTCTCAAGGTTCCTCCATGTTAGCATGTGCTTCCCCAGTAGATTTCTTCTTATAGCTGAGAAATATTCCATTGTATGAATATACCACTTGTTGTTTATCCATTCATCAGCTCAGGACACTTAGGTTGTTCTATCTTTTAGCAATTGTGAATAAAGTTGCTATGAACATCAGAGTGCAAATAGCTGTTCACGTCCTTGCTTTCAGTTATTCTAAATATATTCCTAGTGGCAGGATTGCTGGATCATATGGCCGTTCTATATTTAGTTTCCTGAGGAACAGCCAGCTCTTCTTCCACAGAGGTTGCTCCATTTTACAGTCCCACCAACAGTGAAGGAGTGTTCCCACCTCTCCACATCCTCTCCAGCACTTGATGTTTTCTGTTCTTTTAAGAGTGTCCATTCTGATTGGTGAGAGATGATATCTCATGGTGGTTTTGATCTACATTTCCCTAATAGCTAGTTATGTGAACTCCTTTTCATGAGTCTTTTGGCCTTTTCTATTTCCACTTTGGAAAAATGTCTGTCAAATATTTTGCCCATTTTTTAATTAGGTGGCTGGTCATGTTGTCTTTCAGGTGTACAATCTCTTTCTATAACATGGAGAGCAATGCCTTATCAGTTATATGCTATCCAAAAATTTTTTCCCATTGAGTTAGTTGCCTTTTTACTTTCTTGACAAAGTCTTTCAAAGAATGAAAGTATTTAATTTTGAAGCTGTCTCATTTATTTATTTTTTCTTTTGTCCCTTCTGCTTTGGGAGTAAGGTCCAAGAAACCACCACTAAGCACAAGATCTTGAAGATGTTTCCCTACATTTTCTTCTAAGAGTTTTATGGTTCTAGTTTTTACACTTATGTCCTTGATCCTCTTTAAATTAATTTTTGAATAAGCTGTGAGCTAAGGGCCCTCTTTCTTTCTTTCTTTGAGATATGGATGTTCAGTTCTCCCAGCACCATTTTTGAACAGGCTATTCTGACCCAGCTGAGTGGGTTGACAGCCTTGTCAAAGATCACTGGGCCATAGAGGGGAGGGTCTGTTCTGAACTCTAGATTTGGTTCCATTGGTCATTCTCTCTGTGTTTATGCCAGTACCATGCTGCTTTCACCCCTGTAGGTAGACAATATGCTTTAAAGTCTAGAAGTGAGTGTCCTCCAACTTTAATCTTTTTAAAATAATTTTGGCTATTAAGGGACCCTAAGTCTTCCAGATAAATTTGATAATTGGCTTTTCAAATTCTACTAAGAAGGATATTTGAATTTTTATCAGTTTTGTATTAAATCTGCAGTTCAGATTGGGTAGAACTGACATCTTAATGATAATTAAGAACATGGAAATAACTATGAACACGGAAATACCCATCCATTTATTTAGATTATCATTGGTTTCTTTTACCATTGTTTTATGGGTTTCTGAATGCAGTTCCTTTATGTCCTTGACTAAATTTATTCCTATTTGATTCTTTTGGTTGCTGTTGTAAATGCAATTTTTTTATGTCCCTCCTGAGATTTCTCCTTAGTAGTACATAGAAATGCTATTGATTTTTGTATATTAATTGTATACTCCATGACTTTACAGAAAGTGTCCATAAAGTGTCCGTAAGTTTTATCAGTTTTGTTGTGGATTTGGGTGCATTTTATCAGTAAATAATGAAATTTGTACTTCTTCCTTTCATATTTGGGTGCCTTTTCTTTCTTTTTCTTGCCTAGTGCTCTAGCTAGGGCTTCTATCACAATATTAAATATCAGGGGAAGAGTAGGCATCCGTGTCTTTTTCCCAATCTCAGTGGGAAAGCTTTCATCTTTCACCATTAAGTTAGCTGGAGGGACCCCAGGGGATGTGGCTCCACCTGGCCGTGTGGGAGTTCACTCTTAGGGGGCTTGAGCTCCAGCCTCAGAGGACTCTCCACATGGAGCCAGCCCTGTGGCTGCCCTGTGGACCCCAAAGAGCAGTGAAAAATTGGCCTCCCTGCCAGCAGAACCCCACCGAAGAAGGAACCCCCTTGCTGGCTATGGGCAGGTGCACCTGCCCCAGGATCCACCTGAGCCATGGACTGATGAAGACCCTGAACTTGGTCCAGGGAAGGGAGGGAAGAGAAGCCCATCCTGCAGGCATGCCCCTTCTTTTTGAGAAAGGGAGGCACAGAGGAGCCCAGCACTGCAGAAATGTCTCCTGGATCGAGGGCACTGCCCGCTGCCTGCCTCTCAGAGCTGACTCATCCTCCAGTCACCAGGTCTTGAAGAGGCTTCCCCAGAAACATCTCAGTGTTTAACTCTGCCTTTCCCACAGCCAGGCCTCCCCAGCTCTCACCAGACTCGGGGTGCTCTTGGGATGCTCCCTCCTGCGTTCTCACCCCTTCCATCCCCCCCCTCCTGAGAGGCAGAGCTCATCCTGCTGCTCAGAGCCCCTTCATGGATCTGCCCTGCCCAAAGGTGTCCTGTGTCCCAGGAGCTGCTCACACCGGCTTTGCAGGTGGGATGCTGCCTTCCCTTCCATCCCCGATCCAGCCCCCTCCCAAGGCACCTGCTCCAGCCAGGTTGATCCACACCTGCTTTCCTGAACTGTCCTACTCTTTCCTACTTCTGAAGTAGCTTGCAGGCAAGTCCTTTCTCCTGGAATGCCTTCCTCTCCTTCTCTTGTCTGACTGAGATTATCTCTCAAGGCCCAGGTGAAATGCTTTGTGCAGGAAACAGTGTAGCTCAGTGGTTGAGCACCTGCTTCCTATGAGGTCCCAGGTTCAATCCTGGTACCTCCTAAAAATAAATAAATGCTCTGTGCTGTCTAAAACCCTTGCCCTCCTGCTTCTGCCTCTCTGTGCACAGCGCAGTGTCTGCACCTTGTCCACTGGGGATGACCCCTTCCTAGACAGTGCTCTCTTTAGGGACAATGATCGGTCCTTACACCTTCACACCCCAGCCCCTAACAGTGTGCTCCACCCATGGCAAATACCTGTACATGTGAGTTGAGGTGCTAATTCCTCCACCTCTCTCTGTCTCACCGTCTCCCCATAGGAACGTCTCAGGAGTTGCTGGAATCTCTGAGCGTGGAGGGAGATGAGATGAGGACATGGAGTGCCATGAAGCCCAGCAGCCCCAGGTGCTCCTGGTGAAGGCCGCTCCCCTGCCCCTCCTTCAGCATCCTCTCCACGGCCTGGGGAAGCTACTCTCTAGGGTTTGTCTAGGGCTGGAAGGCAAGGCAGACGCTCCTCACTCACTCCCTGTCTGCACAGAGGCATTTGGAATCCAGGCTGTGGAGTCACTGAGTAACAGAGCAGAGTGGTTCTGAATCTTCTAGTCCAAGATCCAAATGTTCAGATCAGCCATTTTTACAGAGCAGAGAACCATGGTCCAGAGTGTGGTGCTCAGAGGGCACAGCCAAGCCCTCATTCATGTGAAATGACCAGCGCCCAGGTCCTTGGGGTCTCAGGCCACGGTGCTCCAGCCTACCTGGGGCACCACCTTGGGGGGGGGGGGCGGGTAGGCTCAGGCTGAAGGCTCAGCTGCTGCCTGGACTCTAGTCCTGGCCACAAGGCCGACTGAGCACCGCAGGCTCAGGACGTGGCATGTCTGGACCCTCAGCCTCTGGTTTTCAGGCTACAAAGTCATCCAGGGGAAAACCAAAGTGAGGGGATTCCTGGTACTTGACCAGGAGAGAGTCTTGGGACAGAAAGATCTCCCCAGCTCCCCTCAGCTCCCATCAGAGCTCGCCCCATAGGGGGAGACGTGGCCGAGAGCAGCCACACGCTCTTCTGCTCAGCTTGTTGATGCTAATCCCACCTCCCTTTGGTCTCATTTCCTCTCTAAAACTGACCATAATCAGCCCACTTTCCCCTGCAAAATTTTATAGGGTTAAGATGTTATTACAGACATAGAAGGATTTTTTAGCTCCATATGGCTCTGGGAGCATCATGTGGCATCATTATGGAATCTCTGGATAAGTTGCCCTCCTCATGGTCAGCTCATCCTGAGACCAGCCACTGCTACCACGGTGCTATTTGAGGAAAGCCTTGGAGCTAGTTTCTCCATATCTCTTTCTTCTTGTTTCTCTTTCTTTTTATTAGAGAAGTTGTAGGTTTACAGAAAAACCAGGGAAGGTCCCCGTACACTACCCCACCCCCACATGCATCTTTCTCTATTAATGTTCTGCAGTAGTGAAGTAGCTTTGGTGTCACTGAGGAACCATCATCTCTATAATTATATCAGTAACTATAGTCCATAGTTTACAATAGAGTTCAATCTTTGTGGTCTACAGTTTTATTATGTTTTATTAGATTTTATTGAGGTAACATTTATATAGCATAAAATCTTCTATTTTAACTACTTTCAAATCGTGATATTTATTACACCACAGTGTGGTGCTACCATTACTTCCATCCTTTACTAAAACTCTTCATCACCTGTCACCTTAATCAATAGTAAATATTTAGGTGAACCTCCTGGAGCCCAGCTCTGTGAGCCCCTCCCTAAGCATGTCTGTCCTTCTACCCCTCGCAGGCTCAGATGGAAACCAAGAAGCAACAGGTGGAAGCAGCTGTTGAGAGGCTGCAGGTAGAGGTGGGGGCAGCAGCGCCCCCTGCTGGCCAGGTCGAGGAGCTGGAGCAGGTCCTGCAGGAGTGCAAGGACTAAGTCCAGAAGGCCCCTGAGGAAGTCACGGCTTGGGGCCCTCGACAAGGAGCTGGAGAAGTGTTGGCCGCCAGCACACGAGCCCTTAAAGCGAGCGACTCCTGCCACATGGGATAGAAGAGGGAGGCGGAACGCCCTTTGGGGGACCCTGGAGAGAGGGAGGAGGGGCTGGGGATTGTTTCTAATGGGGACTGGGGGCACCTGACTCCTTAAACCCAGAGAGGAGACGAGGATGACCCTGCGGTGACTGCCCTGGTCACTGGGTCTTGTTAGGGTGCTGAGATGAGTCTTGGACTGAGATGGCCCTTCAAGCTGTGGGGTCCTGGCAAGTTTCTTAGTCTCTGTAGACAACAGAGTATGAATAACACCTCCTCACAGGGCTGTAGCTAAGATTATGAGAACTAATCCAGGTAAAATCTCAGCATGTTGCAGAGATTATGAGAACTAATGCAGGTAAAATCTCAGCATGTTGCAGAGATTATGAGACCTATTCTAGGTAAATGCTCAGCGTGTTGCAGATATTATAAGAACTAATCCAGGTAAACTCTCAGCGTGCTGCTAAGATTATAAGAACTAATCCAGGCAAACGCTCAGCACGGTCCTGGCACCCAGGAAGACAGCAGGAGGCGGTGGCTGCTGTGGTATCACCAGCGTCATCCTCCCAGTTAGTGGAGCTGGTTTGCATCCCGAGGCCCGACTGTTAACTCCAGCTCCAGTCCCTGATCTCACACACTCACCTGCTGGAGGCAGAACACTTCCCAGGACGAGGTGGAGACAGGAGCCAGCACAGGGGAACGGGCAGCTCCATTAGTGAGGAAAGTCAAGGTGAAGGAGCTCCAGGAGCAGGTCCTCCAGCAGGGGCGCTCGCTCAGGAGGAGCCTTTGAGCTGGTTCTTCAAGGAGGAAGGACGAGCAGGACCAGGGAAGGGCGCGTGGAGCCAAGGTCTGCTCTTTCTGCTTTTGTAGGACGTGGAGCCACCAGAGCAGGGAGGCCCATTCCCAGCCCCTCCTCCTTTAAACGTGGTATTTCCAGGGAAGGGGGCTCTCACGCCCCCATGAGGATGATTCTGCAGAAAAGCACAGGTGCTGTGATATACAGACCCTGTCATTCACTCACACAAACATCCACACCCACCACAGGGCTGTGCTGAAAGGGTCACAGTATTAAAATTTATTTGGTACTGGGGGGACACCCTTACCCCCAGAAATGATTATAAATAATAATCACATTTTTAGACTGTTCCTGGAACGGGTGTTTAATCTATGAAATGAATAGTACCCAAGCCAGTGTCTAATACCACTTTAAATGTCAAATTCAAAGGGGAACTGTCTTCTACAGAATACAAATAATCTGGAACTGAGAGGTCCAGAGATGCCTTTCACTCATCTTTCCCACCCAACTCCCCTTTTCCTCCAAAACTTTCAAATGCCGTGTGGAAGGGCAGCTCCAGGCTCTGGCAGGCTCTGGAATACAGGCATTTCCCTTCCTCAGTGCTCAGGCATTAGCCGTCTGCCCTGGGAGGGGAAGAGAACACTTGCCGTGCGCTGTGTGCCCTCCATGAGTGAAGGGGCTGAACCAGGTACCACTGAGTCAGGAGGTGCCTCTCACCTGCTTGTCCAGGAGTCTGGAAGGGCCTTGGGGCTCCTGGGGAAACAGCAGTTACCATGGGTGGGGAAGGAGGAGAGAAATGGGATTGGAAAGATGTAATGCAATGCTTTATCTCCTAGGGAAAGACTAAACCCCATTTGTCAAAAGATACGGATTGGATGTGCTTGGGTGCTGGGTACACAGTTATTCATTAGGTTCCTTAGAGCACTTGTTGTAGGACTGAAACATTCTATAAGAAAAAAAAACAAAACGAGTTCTTCATAAGGTTTGTGCATTTTTCATAGGCTACATGATATCTGTATGGTTTTTTTCCCCATAACTTGTTTCCTTTTTGAAGTCAATTTTGTTTTCAGCAATTTTGTCACACTCCCTTAATTCTCATAGTGTATTTTTAAAATTTTATTTATTTATTATTTTACTACATTCAGAAAATATGAAGTCCCCATATACCCCCCACCCCCCTCACCCCACTGCTCCCCTCATAGCAACAATCTCCATCATCATGAGACATTCATTGCATTTGGTGAATACATCTCTGACCACTGCTGCACCTCATGGTCAATGGTCCACCTCATAGCACACACTCTCCCACGTTCCATCCAGTGGGCCATGGGATGACATACAATGTGCAGTAAGTATCCCTGCAGCATCACCCAGGACAACTCCAAGTCCCAAAAATGCCTCCACCTCTCATCTCTTCCTCCCATTCCCCACACCCAGCAGTCACCATGGCCACTTTTTCCACACCAATGCCACATTTTCTTCGATTACTAACCACAATAGTTCATGAATAGAATATCAGTAAGTCCACTCTAATCCATATTCTATTCCTCCATCCTGTGGACCTTGAATTTGTTGTGTCCACTCCACATCTATATCAAGAGGGGGCTTAGATTCCACATGAATGCTGGATGCAATCCTCCTGCTTTCAGTTGTAGGCACTCTTGGCTCCCTGGTGTTGTGACTGACCTTCTTCAACTCCATGTTAGCTGACAGGGCTAAGTCCGATAAACCAGAGTGTAGGAGCTGAAGTCTGTTGAGGCTCAGGGTCTGGCTATCATATGGTCAGTCCAGAGATTCAGATCCTCCAACTATGTATTTAACCCCAGCACCAACTACAGTTCTGGTAAACATAACATGAGAGGATTCTGAAAAAAGATCACATCTGAGTCCAGCTCCATCACACAGAAACATAAACTCCAAAGAAGGGCCAACTGACATAGCCCTGAACTCTATCTGCCACGACCATAGAATCTGTGGGTCTCTGTAGCCCTCAGAAGAACCAATACCTGGTGTTATATCTACTTTATCTGTCTCTGGGACCCTGTTGAGGTGTGCATAAGGGCGACCCCTCTGATAACCTCCCAGCTAATTTTTGGAGACTCATAGCCATATAAACTCATTTGTCCTTTCATTTTCCCTTTTTATTCAGGTCAAAAAGTATTTTTCACTCCTGGTATTATATGTAGACTGACATATTCTGCTGGTCCGAGCTTGACCCTTTTATTCAAGGTCATTTTCTAGTTACATCAGCAGCTGGTACTTGGTAGTAATCCCTCGGCACCAAGGAGGCTCATCCCCAGGAGTCATGTCCCACACTGGGGGGAAGGCAACACATTTACATGCTGAGTTTGGCCTGGAGACTGGCCACATTTGGGCAACATCGAGGCTCTCGGGAGGTAACTCTTAGACACCCTGCTGCTCTAGGCCTTGTTATTTCAGGTGCACAGGCTCACAAGCATAGTCATTAGTATCAAGGGCTCAATGTTGGACCTTCATTCTTTTTCGGTCTTTGCCATTGCACTTGAGGGATTGTTGCTGTTCCTTTAGGGACTGTGATAGAGCTCCCCTGGCTAGGAACTCAGCACTCCCTCAGTTGTTATTTTAATTGTATCCACTATGAAAATATCCAAACATTTTTATGTACCCTGGATATATGCCCTGGAGAACTCCCTGCCAACCATGTGTCTCCTGTCAATAACACCCCATACCAGTATCCTCTGCTGCCATTGTTGAGCCTCTCTGTGATCCAAAACCTCCTGAAAAGTGAAGCCCAATATATTGCCAGGTTCCCTTATTAGTAAAATGGGATATAGCGATGAGTTTAAAGGTTAGATAGAGAATACATATTAACTTGGAAAAATTAAGGTAAAAATAAATTGGGGTATCAAAAAATTAAACAATGCAAAAGCTTTGTTTTTGATGTTTTGCCTTCCATCACTGCAGTAAGTGTTGCCCTGTATGCAACTTGGCTGGGCAACTACTTCCGTCTTTTCCTCAGTGTCCACATCCTATCTTTTTCTTGATACTGTAGGGTTGCAAACATTTTTTTTAAGCGAAGAAAAGCAGTTTATTTCAGGGCGCTCGAGCTGCCCAGCACCCCTGCAGGTGCCTCTCCCAGTCCTCAGCCGAGCGCGGAGGCGGCGGCTCGGGAAAGGCCCACCCAGGGGCAGGCCCGGCGGCGGGAGCGCGGGAGACGGAGCTGAGGAAGGCAGAGCTGCTGCCCGCAGCCCCCGGGCAGCTCGAAGACGGCCCCGGGGTGGGGGGGTGGGGGGGGGTGGGGTGTCTCGCTCGCGCAGGCGCAGAGCCCCTGCCTCCTCGTGGATGGACTAACGCCCGCCTGCGCGCCGAGCCCTGACAATGTCCTTTTCTATTGGTCCACATGGGGCCCGCCCCCTCAGTCATTGGTTTTCCTTCCTTTCCGTCACTGAGCCAATCTCCAAGGCCCGCCCAGAGGCTTTTTGCAAATAAGCGCGCAAAAGGGGCGAAGTGTCGCAAGTGCGACTGGTTCATCTTAAATGGTCACCCGCAGAGAATCCGTGGGGACCCTCCCTGTCCTGCGAGGACGCGCCCCCTTATTTGACCTCTAGCCTTGAGTAAAACAAGCCCCATGAAGGACCCGCGGGCTGTTCAGTTATGGGGGCGCAGGTCTAGTCCCGCCCGGAATGGCAGAGGCTTGGCCGCTGATTGGCCAACAGACTCCTCCCAGGCCCTCATTGGAGGATGCTAACGCCTCTCTTTGGCACAGAGCCTGGAAGGGGCTGCCCAGGGGAGGCGAGGACTATTTAAGTTTTTTATTGTTGTAGTTTTACTATTTGCTTTTATTTTTTTTTTAACTTCGATACCTTTTCAAATTGGCATGTCTTTAAATTATTATTATTATTATTTTTTTGGTTAAAAATGTGTGTATGTGTATATTTTTTTTCCTTGAATCATTTTAACTTTACCAAGTGAAACCAAGCATACAGTTTTTGAGCCAATTAAGAAAGCTGCAATTTTTAGAATGTAGCATTTTGGGGTAGTGAACAAACATGAAATGACTTAGTATATTCCAGACTACTGAAAGAAAAGCACCTTAAGAGTTTTGTGGGACGTTTTAGCATCTGAAAAGTGAGAGGGAAGGCAAAATGATGGCAATACATTAAAAAAAAAAAAAAAAAAAGAGGAAATGAGAGTAACTTTGTCTTAAAGTAAAAATGGTTTTGCCAGAAGGTGAAAGAAGGTAGTCAAAGCTAAATGTGAAGTGTATAGTAAGTTGTAGAAGGCTCTAACTGGGCCTATTCCAACAACCTGAGGCTGAACATGCTTCTGGCCTCACATCCACCCCCAGAGGTAAACACCCTGGTCCCCTATAGCTCGCTGACTGCCAATGTCCTGCCTCTGTAACTTGCTTGCTTGCTCAGCATTAGAAAGCAACATTAGCTTAACCAATAAAACTCCTTCTCAGCCTGTGAAAACGACCCCTCCTTTTGAATGGACCCCTATAAAACCCAAGTTCCCCTGACTTGGGGCCCCTCACCTACTTATGGTGGAGGGTGTGCCCAGCCGAAAAATGAAGGATCTCTAAATTTATTCCTCCTGGCTGTCTAGCTGTCTGATTTATGAAGTGCTATTACACTTCAATTTGTCTTGGTTTATAATGCCTGCAAATAATAAACTTGAAAAGAAACAGTGAAATGTGTTGAAAATTTCACAGTATGAAATTGATTTTGGTGGATCAATTGATTAGATGGAAAAAAGACTGGTGAATCTTACTGTAAAATTTCACATGGGTGATTATAGAAAGTGAAGTTGGATTTAATTTCTCTGTTAAACATAACAGCGAGGCCGTCCCCCCTCCTGCCCTCGGCACTGCTGGTCTGGAGCCTCCTGGAGGAGAACTCTCGGGGCTAGTGATTCTCTGCTGGAGGCAGGGACCCCCGGGCTGGGGGACTTGGGAAAAAGCTTAGCTTTGCATGATGGGCTATCGGGGGTCTGCAGCCCTGGAGGGGCATGAAGGGTGGGAAAGGGGGTGGCAGGGCCCATTGCCCATGGGGAGCGGCGTGGCCTGGGACCAGTGCCTCTACCTGGAGGCCAGCATGTCGGTGATGTCTGAAAATGGTTTGCTGTTTCCTCGACAGATAATGCCACAAAATCATGCAAATCAAGAGGTTCAAATCTTTATGTCACCTTAAGAACACCCAAGAAACTGCCCAGGCCATCAAGGGTGTGCATATTGGAAAAGCCACCAAGTATCTCAAAGATGTCACCTCACAGAAGCAGGTGCTCCATTCCGTCATCACAATGGTGGCTTGGGAGGTGCACCAGGCTGAACAGTGGGCTGGACACATGGTCGGTGGCCCAAAAAGTGCTGAACTTCTGCTGCCCATGCTTCAAAATGCAGAGAGTAATGCTGAACTTAAGGGTTTGGATGTAGATTCTCTGGTCACTGAGCACTTCCAGGTGAACAAAGCCCCCAAGATGCACCAGCTACTTACAGAGCTCATGGTCGGAGTAACCCACACATGAGCTCCCCCCGCAGCATGGAGACCATCCTTATGGGAAAAGAACAAATTGTTGCTAAACCAGAAGAGGAGATTGCCCAAGAAAAAGTTATCCCAGAAGAAACTGAAGAAACAAAAACTTATGGCTCAGGAATAACTTCAGCATACAATAAATGCAAAAAAGGTTAAAAACGAAAAAACAAAAAAACACAGCGAGCTCATAGTCTTTAAAAGGCCTGGACAATAAAGCCCTAAGTCCTGGCATGTTTATAATGATGTCAGTTAAAGTGAATGCTGGCTATTATATGAAATACATCCAGCCAGTGGAAATGAAAATTGGAAGACTGTAAACAGATCACTGCACATGATTTCTCTGTATAAATGAATTATATGCTTAAAAAATATTGGAAGCAAACAAATAGAATTCATAACTTCCAAACTAGGAAATGAGAAACAATGGAATAAAGAAAGCTCACTCAATTCAACAAAAATATGAAAAAAGAGTGAACAAAGCTGAAAAAATGATAAAAAGAATTAACAAAATATGATAAAAATTAATATATCAATAGTCTTAATAAACGTAAATAAAAAAATCATTTGCCAAAAGACAAGCTCCAAGGTTTGATTTTAAAATGCAGCTATGCTCTTTACGAAAGGACTCAAATGATGGAACTGAAAGATTTAAAATGAGGGAAGCAGATGTGGCTCAAGCAATCGGGCTCCTGCCTACCATATAGGAGGCCCAGGGTTCGATTCCCAGAGCCTCCTGGTGAAGGTGAGCTGGCACGTGCAGGAGTGCTGGCCCATGCAGAGAGCTGGCCCAGAAAGACGACGCAACAACAAGAGACATGGAGGACAGACAATAAGAGACACAGCAGGCCAGGGAGCTGAGAGGGAGCAAGAGATTGAGCGCCTCTCCCCCACTCCGGAAGGTCCCAGCATCTGTTCCCGGTGCCACCTAAAGAGAAGAACACAGAGAGAGGAGACAGCGAGTAAGGGCAGGGGAAGGAGTAAATCATTTAAAAAAAAGATTTAAAATGATACCTCTCCCTCCTCCCTCTCCTCCCCTCTCCCCCTCCTCCCCTTCCTCCCCTCCTCCTTCCTCTCCCTGTCCTCTCCTCCCCCTCCTCCTCGCCGTCCCCCTCCCCGTCCCAGGAGCAGCCCCCTCTGCACCTCCTCCTCCCGTAGCCCCTGCCCCAGGTGACGCCCTTGCTGCCAGCGCCCCGGGGTCGCAGGTGAACTGCTGGGGGTGGGCCCCGCGGCGCAGGCTGCTGTACAACACGCGCTTCCAGTCCTGTGACAGCAGCAGGTGGCCGCTGGCCGACTGCGGGTCCAGAATGACGCTCACTGCGGGACAGGGAGGGGCGTGTCAGCGGGCGGGCGGGGTCCCCAGCCCTGGGAAGTGCTGCGCAGGCCTGGGGGCGGGGGCGGAGGGGGGCTGCGGCGGGGCTGCGGGGGGCTGGCCGGGCCCTCGGGGCGCTTCTGGCTGGACGCTGGCGCCAAGGGCCAGGCGCTGAGCTGGGGAAGCCCAGGGAGGTCCGTGAGGCCAGGACAGGCGAACGGGGGGAGCAGAGCCTCGACGCAGACTCCAGACAGGAGCTGCCGGCAGCGCCAGGGCTCGGGCTTGGGGAGCTCTGGGGGCGCAGGGGCAGCCGCTGTCCTCACCTGCGCCGACCCTGGGCCCTCACCTGTTGTATACTCCAGGTCCCTCAGCAGAGGCGGATATCCAGGAAAGGTCCATCCCGAGACGCCCAGGATAGAACAGCCAGGTCCAGGAGCCAAGCCCGACTCCGACGCCCGCCGAGCCCTCCCCATTACCTTGGAACTCTCTCAGGCCTTGCTGCAGGGGGAGGAGTTTATCCGAGAATTCACTAGTCCTTTTCTTAACCACCGGAGCAATGGGCTTCCCGATCCAGACCTTCTTCCGGGGATACCTGAGGGGACGGCAGCGCAAGAACCCACTTCCCTCCTCTTCCTCAGGACAGCTGAGGGACAGGGCGGGCATGACCCCCACTTCAGAGGAAAGCGGGGCTTGGAGACCACGTGAACTGCCCAAAGCAGGGGTCAAGCCATCAGAGCGCTTCCGTCTGCACCACGTCCCGCCCTGTCCATCCCCAAGGCGCTTAGTGGCCAGGAGCTGGGCTTGGAGACCTTGCTCGGGTGCAGAGCAGGTCTCCAGCTCCCCAAGGAGGCGTTCCTGCTCCCCAGGAGGGAGGGTCCCCGGATGGAGCCTGGGTGAGGGTCCTCTAGAGCCCTTATCACTGCCCTGTCAATTCAAATGGACCATGGAGAGGAGGGGAGGGGGCTCAGGGTGGAGGGTCAAGTGGACCATGGAGAGGAGGGGAGGGGCTCAGTGTGGAGGGTCAAGGGGACCATGGAGAGGAGGAGAGGGGCTCAGTGTGAAGGGTCAAGTGGACCATGGAGAGGAGGGGAGGGGGCTCAGTGTGGAGGGTCAAGGGGACCATGGAGAGGAGGGGAGGGGCTCAGTGTGAAGGGTCAAGTGGACCACGGAGAGGAGGGGAGGGGCTCAGTGTGGAGGGTCAAGGGGACCATGGAGAGGAGGGGAGGGGGCTCAGTGTGGAGGGTCAAGTGGACCATGGAGAGGAGGGGAGGGGCTCGGTGTGGAGGGTCAAGGGAACCATGGAGAGGAGGGGAGGGAGCTCAGCGTGGAGGGTCAAGTGGACCATGGAGAGGAGGGGAGGGGGCTCAGTGTGGAGGGTCAAGTGGGCCATGGAGAGGAGGGGACGGGGCTCAGTGTGGAGGGTCAAGTGGACCATGGAGAGGAGGGCACGGGGCTCGCTGGAGAGGAAGCTCCTCTCCTGCTCAGGAAGTCCCCTGGTGTCCTGGAAGGAAAGCACAAGACAAGGTGAGTGACTGGACACCTCACGTGTCCCTAGTGCTGCCCTAGAGCCTGGAACACGTCCCTGGAAAAGACAAACGTGGTCTCTTCACAGGAGCTGAGATTCTAGTGGGAGCAGCGGATCAAAAGAAGAACAAAAAAACTCCAAAAATAATTGTAGTGTCTGAATCAAACGGGAGAGAATGACAGCAGTGACCTCTGGAGACACGTGTACTGAGTAGTGACGGAAGAGGAGGCGCCAGGCTGGTAACGTGGCAAGGATGGGGCAGGGAAGGCAGGGCCGACGGCAGCGCTCGGGAGGGAGGATTTCATTTCACGTGGAGTGGGAGGTCAGCGAGGGTCTCAGGGCGTGTAGGCGTGTTTTACGGTGTGAAGACGGCCAGCCCCAGGACCGCCTTCCCTCGGTGACAGAACGGGGGTTACAGGTGCAGGTGGCCCCCCACCCAGAAGCTATACTCCTGATTCCCTGGCAACTGGGTCTGGTCATGTGACCCAGTCCCACCAATGGAAAGGGATGGAGAAGGAAGCAGCGATCGTCACGTTGGGGTCTCGTCCTTTAAAAGAGGAACTGCCCTCAACTTCCCCTCTGGGCCTCCGTGGGGGGCTGACCGGCCAGTCCCGACTGCGGGTCTGCACCCACAAGGTGGGAAGAAGGCGGAGCCCACCCCGGCGCATCCCTGCACTGCCGGGTCCTCCGTGCCCCTGCCCCCGGCTGCCGACGGCCAGGATGACATTTTCAGGAGCGTCTGGTGGTTCCGCTGCTAAGACAGGCCCGAGACCCCCACCACGCAGGCAGGCACTGCCCACCCCGACCCAGGAGGCAGGACAAACACGCCCTGTCCCAAGGTGGCCGAGCCCTACTCAGGCTGTAGCTGCTCCGGGAGGCTGCAGTGTCTGTCTTCTGTCTGTAGAACGTCTCCGCCTCCAGGGAGCCCTCCCAGAGGGCCCTACCTCTCTCCAACTGGTTTCTCCAGTGGTATTTCCAGGATCACCCATCTCTGCTCTGGTCTCCACTTGCCCGTCCTCTCCTGACCCTCCCAGTGCTTGGGAGAAGCCGCGGTGCAGCTCTCTGGCATCTCAAGACCTCAGAAACCTTCACTAGAGAAGCACCTGCAGGGACCCAGAGGGGCTCATGGTGGGGTGAGGATGGTGATGAGGTCAGCACCCCCCCCCCCCATCTCTACGGCACTTGTTCATTTCTAAGTGTTTCCTGAGACAGGGTGTCTAGCCACCCCTGGCAGGTACCCATTTATGCCCACTTGATCCTTCACGGGTAGGGAGGGTCACCGGAGACACCCCATGTCCAGATGAGAAAACAGAGGCCTCATGCATGTGTCGGTCGGGTGGCCTATGTGGACCCGCTGACCTGCAGAAGCTGTGTGGCGGCTGCTGGGCCTTGTCCTCCAGCTAGAGATGACCACGGCCAGGCTGAGAGCTCGCCGGCTGCCCTGGCCTGGACCTTCCCCCGGCTCTCCACGAGCTCCCGCTCCAGCTTCGCCAGCTGCTCCAGCAGGTGCTGCTCCCACTCCCTCAGGAACTGGTGGCCCTGCTCGAAGGCGGCCAATGTCCTGCCTCTGCTCCTGGAGCTTCTTCTGCAGGGCGGGAAGGGGTAGGGGGGACCACCCCCCCAAGGCTGGGCCCCTCCAGGCCCCCGCGAGCGGGTGAGGCTGGCTCTTCCTGAGTGGGGGCTTTCAGGGAGCCCCTGGTCCCCTTCTCTCCTCCCGGCTGCTGTGCCATCAGGACCCGATCCCGCCCGGCTGCTCAGCTCAGGGCTCTGGCCACGGAAGCCAGAGGGCGGGGCTCACGCCTGAGCCGCACACGCCTTCCTCCCTGGGAGGCTGGCCTGCGCGTCCCTGCTCGGGGACCACGCCCTCCCCTGCCCCGGAGCCCCTGCCCGGTCCAGGCTGCCCTCCGCCGGTCTTCAACCCTGCCACAGGCCTCTGGCCTGGAGGTGGCCCTGAACGTGGATGACCCTGCTTCACTCTCCCTATGGAGAGCCTGGCTGCCTCCACATCCCTCTACTGCCCCCTCCCCACAGACGCCCCTCAAGGCTGGAACCTCCGACCTCCCCACCAGCTCTGAGCAAGCACGTGGCAGGCTGCCTTGGTTCTGTTACTTGAACCCTGGGGCCTGGATCGAGCGGATCCTGCAGGGCACCAGAAGCTGGGGGCCTTGGAGCCTTCGCGTGCTCCCCGCCGGTTCTCAGCCCGCAGCCAGCGCCTTCCTTCCCAGGCCACGACTTCCCGCCACAATCAGGGATCATGCCCTGCCCCATTTAACCTTTAATTTTATCACCCCGTTTGGAGAAAAAGGAAGTAAAGTTCTCAATTCCCTCCGCCTTGGCTCTCACTGGGAAAACATGAGCTGAGGTGGAAGTCAAAGAAGGAAACATTCATCCAGGAAACCACGCACTTGTCGGCGGAGAACAGCTCAGGCTGCAGGGCCTGCACCAAGGCGGGCCCCTCCAGCCCCGCTCGGCTCCGGAGCGCCTCCCAGACGCTGCCCCTGGCTGCCTGCTCTTGCGCCCCTCCACAGTGCCCGGCGGGAAGCGTCTCCCAGCCGCAGACCCTGGCTCGTGTGCCCCGCCCCCTTCCCTGGCCCCCTGGCCCGTGCGCCCCTCGCTGGGCCTCCCTAACCTCACTTACCAGCGTCTCCACGATGTCAGTGTCTCCTTTCGCCCGGAAGCCCTGCATTTTGTCCCCGTCTCTCCTTAGTGAACTGAGGTGGTTCAGGATTTTCTCCTGTAGAAAGACAAGCAGCGGGTCGGTGGGTACTCCGGGCAGGGCTAGACGCCTTGTGGGGCGCAGGGACGGGGCGGGCTCACCCTGTGCGGTGGGCGGCCTTGTCCACCAGGACGGCCGTGTGGGGCCGGTGCTCCCGCGACTCCCGGCACAGGACGCAGAGCAGCTGGCCGTCGTCCTCGCAGAACCAGTGCAGCTTCTCCCGGCGCCTGCGCACAGCTTCGCGTCCTGCTGCTCCTGGGCAGCCTCTCCCGGTCGCCGGCCCTTGTCCACCTAAGCTGCTCAATGGTCCCCACCAGGCTGGCCAGCTGCCCCACGGGCCGGTCGTTCTCCTTCTTAAAGGGCTTCTTGCAAAGCGGGCAGACGGGGCGGTCCCCCGCCGTGGGGCGGACGTCTCCTCCGTCGCAGCCGCGGCAGAAGACGTGGCCACAGTCCATGGTCACGGGGTCCGGTAGGTAATCGAGGCAGATGGAGCAGGTCACCTCCTCCTCCAGGCTCCGCAGGGGGGTGACGCGGCCATGGCGCCAGCGACACAGAGGGGTCTCCATTCACAAGCAGAGGCTTCTCCTCCTTGGAGAACAGAGTAAGGGGTAAAGAGCAGCAGGACAAAGGGAGGCAGCAGGCAGCCTGTGCAGTGCTGCCAGCTCTGGCCGTCCACCCACCCAGCCTTGCATCTACCCACCCATTCACTCATCCACACATCCATCCATCCATCCACCCATCCACCCATCCATCAGTCCATCCATTCACCCATCCATCCATCAATCCATCCATCCACCCAGACATCCTTCCACCAGTCCACCCATCCATCAATCCATCCATCAATTCACACATCCCCCATCCATCAATCCATCTTTCTACCCAGCCATCCACCCATCCACCCATCTACCCATCCATCATTCCTTATCAGCTCCTGCAAGGCTCACACAACATCATTTTACCTATAATGAAGTCCAACCCCTCATTTTACAGACGAGGAAACAGGCCAGAGAGGCAGCTTGGGGGAGGGCCCGGCTAGAAAGCAAAGCCCTCTCCACCCACCTGCTGGGAAGCTGCTCCACAACACCCATTGTGATAGAGCAAGACATTAATCACCATCTGCTGAAAATTCATAATAAAACACGTGTCTGCAATGTCTGCTGTGTAAGATGTCCCTGTGGGTGTGCAATGCACAAACAAGGAGCACAGTGTTCAGGAATGTCTTCGCAGAAACAAAAGCCTTCTGCAGGCACCTCCAGGTCTACAGCTCAAGGACAAGGACTGACAGGAGAGGCACCCAGTGTCCCAGCTCTGGTGTCCCATTTGGGCACTTCCTTGGGCAGGGCTCACTCCCCTAGGATGCCGGACCCCACCTGACCTCGACCAGCCTCAGCAGACGCATGATCTGCTAGCCCGGCAGCCTGGCTGCTCAGCTGTGTACAAGGGTGGAACTTTCTGGCTAAACCATGAGGGAAGCTAGTGTGGGAAGAATCATCTGTGCTGTTGAGAGCCAGCCCTTAGGGGGTGCCCAGAGGACTCAGGGAGCACAGGGTTCAGTACCCAGAGGACTCAGGGAGCACAGGGCTCAGTGCTGAGAGGACTCAGGGAGCACAGGGCTCAGCTCCCAGAGGACTTAGGGAGCACAGAGCCCAGCTCTGAGAGGATTTACGGAGCACAGGGCTCAGTGCTGAGAGAACCTGCTCCTGTTTACCCTTGCCCCCAGGCCCAGGTCCTGTCTGGGTTTGAGCCTCAGCACATCCAAACCCACACAGGCAGGTGGCACCAGCTCCACCTGACAACAGAGTCATTTAAGTGCTCTGAGCCTATTTATCCACCCATGAAGTGCACAGAGCATGATGCTTACCTCCAAGGGTTTCTAAGAGGGTTGAATGAAAGAATTACATTGAAAGTCCTAAGCAATACATAGGAGGAAATTCACCTGGATATACATGTAATGCATATAAATGTATTGAAATGTTCATGGGGCATTGGCATGGTGCATGGAATTCACACAGTAACCACAAGAATATCAAATTCCCATCTGGGGGAGCTCTGCCACATTCTCTAATGGAACAAGAATGCCGCAAGTACAGGACAATGACCTGTGAGGGAGGATGATCCATTGAAGGACCCTTGATATTGATGACTATGCTTATAAGCCTATGTTCTTGAAATTGAAATTTAACCTAAGGACATAGGGTGCCTAAGAGTTATCTACTGGGAGCCACCTTGTTTCTCAAATGTGACCTCTCTCTAAGCCAAACTCAGCATGTAAAAGCAATAACTTCCCCCCAGCATGGGACATGACTCCTGGGAATGAGCCTCCTTGGCACTGAGGGATTGCTATCAAGTACCAACCAGCAATGCATCTGGGGGAAAAAAACACCTTGACCAAAGGGGGAAAATGCTGAAGACAAGTGAGTTAGTATGGCTAAGAGACTTCAAAGTGAGCCAGGAGGCCATCCCAGAAGTAACGCTTATGCACATCTCAACAGGATCTCATTGACAGACAAAGTAGATACTACCCCAAATAGCAAAGCTCCTGTGGGATATGGAGACATCTAGACACTGAAGTCAGGGCAGACAGCTCAGGAAGTTGGCCCCTTGCCAGTGGGCCTTAACCTGGTATTTATGCTCCCCAATGTGGCAGAGTTAGACTCAGCAGTGGTTTCCCTATGTATGACTCTTTTGTCCTTCTATTTGAACTTATAATTAGTACTAGAGTTGGTAGATATACATCCAAGAGACTTAAATCTTTGGAATGTCCATGTGCCAGCTGAACCCTGAATCTCAAAGGAGTTTCAACACCTATTCTCCAGTTCAATGAACTCACCCAGGACAACTAAGGTGGAGGAGATGATGAACAAACAACATACCAAGAAACTGAGAGTGCCTATGACTGCAAACAAGAGTCCCATCAATCTGGTGTATGGGATTGAAGCCCTCATCAATTAATGGTGGAGTGGGCATCACCATCCCAGAGTTCTCAGGATTGGGAAACGAACTATGGACTAAAATAAACTTAGTAGTATTCTACTATTGACTTATTGACATTCTAGCAATGGGAGAAACACCAGCTGTGGAGGCAGTGACTTTTGGATGTTCTGGGGTTATGGAGAGGGGAAAAACAGGTGTAATTTGGGGGGGGTGTATTTTCAGGACTTGAGTTTAACAGAACAGAGTGTAAACTACAATGTAAACTAGAATCCATGCATAGTGGCAATGCTCCAAAATGTGTTTATCAATTGCAATGAATGTACCACACTGGTGAAAGATGTTGCTAATGTGGGAAAATGTGGGAGTGGTGAGAAGTGGGGCATATGGCAATCCACTATATATTCTCTGTACCATTTATATAATTGAAGTATCTTTTGAAAAATAAGAAAAATGGGGGAAAATATCTAATAGAAAATGAAAAGATTATAAGATGAAAAAAACGCAGTTACTTTATTTATTACACTTTATCCACCTTAGGCATTACAACATTATTGTTTAAAATATTTCAGTGATATTCCTATTATTTTTTAGCACCTCAAACATTTAGATTTTAAGTTGTCATATAAGTTTATACTGTATGTTCAAACATCAAAACCACATACCAACACACATATACCCCACAATGACACATGTGCTCATGTGAAAAACTACGTAATACTAAATGCATGGCACACACACTCCTGAATATTATTCTAAATATTTTATTCATTTGAATTTACTTGTTTGTAGTATGTAGCGGTAGTTACAAATTATTTTCTTCAATGTGTGTGCCTGTCTATAACAACCCAAATTAAATATATTTACATACATGCTTTTGTGTGACTGAATATAAACGCTTTTCATGCTCAATATGATTATAAAGTGGTGTTCATTTTACAGCTTTGTGTTTATTTGTTTCCCTACTTGTGCCAATACTATGCATTCTATTAATACTATCGGTGACATTAATAAATTTCACCAATAATGAGATAAATGTTATTTAATTTTGTAAACATTTATAAGCATGAATTAATTTTCTTTTTTATAATTACTGATATGAGCTTTGGACTAAAATTAACAAATTTATTTGTTTCTTACAAGTTTCCACTTTTTTCTCCCCAGCCTTCATAAGACCCAAAGAGAGAACAAAACAGGACTATAACAGCTCTTTGAGGAGGTAATGCGATAATGTGTAAAAGTGCTCTATCACGTTAGTGAAAGTATCGCACCAACTAAGGGGTTATTGTACTGCTGAGAATGAAGTCCAGCTGGGAGCACCAATGTATTAAGCACGTGACTTTAAAGGGCATAAAGGGTGTGAAAAGAACATGCAGGTACAAAGCTCAAATGTTGGGATAAAGGACTTTAACTTCAAATGATAATAAACACCTGGTAGAAACCCTGGAATTGCCTGGTCCACCTCCCTGCTTTTACTATGGAGGAAATGAACACAACCCAGGCCTCCGCCAGCTGGAGCAGCGTGTGTGGAGAGAGGACAGGGAGGGGCTGGGCGAGCCTGTGGGCTGGGCATCCCCCCCCCCCACCTGGCCCTGCTGAGGTTGGGGCTTTAATTTTGATGCAATTGACAGGAAGAATAAGAGGTCTATGAGAGGCCCAGCTACAGCTCTCCTCCCACACGACACCTGCCACCCCAGGAGCCTCTGCACTTAGAGACATCCACATCCCAGGCTCTGTGTGAAGGAGCTTTAAACCTGCCCCCAGCAGCCAGCTCTGCACTTAGGGATGTCCACATCCCAGGTTCTGTGTGAAGGAGCTTTAAACCTGCCCCCAGCAGCCAGCTCTGCACTTAGGGATGTCCACATCCCAGGTTCTGTGTGAAGGAGCTTTAAACCTGCCCCCAGCAGCCAGCTCTGCACTTAGGGATGTCCACATCCCAGGTTCTGTGTGAAGGAGCTTTAAACCTGCCCCCAGCAGCCAGCTCTGCACTTAGGGATGTCCACATCCCAGGTTCTGTGTGAAGGAGCTTTAAACCTGCCCCCAGCAGCCAGCTCTGCACTTAGGGATGTCCACATCCCAGGCTCCATGTTGAAGGACCTTTAAAACCTGCCGATGGGTGTAGGAGGATCGAATACCTGAAAGTAACTCATTTCTTTCCCTGTTGCTAGGATACAAAGAAAAGAATTATATGTAAATCAGAAGGTGATGAGATGCAACCTTTTCTTTGTGCCAAATTCTACTTTTGGTGGTCAAAAACATCCGGTTGAAGCAATGAAGTATGAAAACCAGCTTCAAACAGTTAGCTGGACCTGTGCAGAAATAGCACTTAGCTGTTCTTACTGCAACTTGTTTAATTAATATAGTAAAATTCCCACCCAGGGGTGTCGTTATCTGCCCTTTTCTTGATCATGCAATCTATGTGCAAGCATGATTTCCTGAACATACTAATCCTACGATTATATAACCAGCTATGTGTGTTCATCCATATACATAAAAATGAATGTATAATCAAAGTGAATGCTAAGTAATAACTTGGGTATTTAAGCAAACGTGAAACTACAGCAGAGGGAGTCAGGTCTGAGTCACTTTAGACTGGCATTGGCTCCTTAGCCCTGCAGACATAATAAATGTGAGTTTGCCTAACTCTCGTGTTGAAGTTTTCTTCATGCCATCTCTGGTTATCCATAAAGGCCCTGCCTTGAGGCCTAACAAATTGATGACCATGAAGGGACTAAATAAATAAAAATAGTAACCAGAGAATGCTTCCAAGGTGAGCTGTGGAGGGGGTTGTCTGCACCGAGGCATCCCTGACTCCAGCGGCCACTCAGGATCTTCCTGAGGACTCAGGGGTTCCCCAGGGCAGAGCCCCTTTCCAGCTGCCAAAGGAACCAAGGCTCATGAGGTTAGGATGGAGGGCTGGGTTGTCTCCTTCCCCTGGTGGATGAGTGCATTCCTTTATTCATTACTCTTTTTCTTTAGCTAGCTGCAAGTTAGCATTTGGTTTACCTTCACTAAGGCAGTGGAGGTTTGGTTACATTGGGAAAGGTCTTGGTGGGTTTAAGCCCTACTCAGTCACTCCCTTAAAGGGGAAGCCTGCTGCTTGGCTTTGGCTAACTGTGAGTTAGCATTTGGTGGTAGTGGGAGAGGTTTCGTGGGTTTGAGTTCCACTCCCTCACTCCCTTTAAGGGGAAGCCTGCTGCCTTTTGTGCCTTTTCTTTTGGCTGTTCTCTCTCTCTCTCTCTCTTTCTGCCACCATGGGGAAAGAGGTGTCGGTACCTGAGTGCTCCCCACTAGAATGCATCCTGAAAAATTGGTCTAAATTTGGGAGATCTGGGTTACAGAAAAATAAATTCATTGTTTTTTGTAATGAAGTTTGACCTAAATATAGATAAGATGACAGAGAAATTTGGCCAGAAAATGGGTATTTGAATTTTCATACTATACTGCAACTGGACTTGTTTTGTAAACAGCAAGAGAAATGGGCAGAAATCCCATATGTTCAAGTCTTCTTCGAGTTGTGGAAAGATAAGGAAATTAGAAAGAGTTGTGGGTTAATGCTGTGTGGGCCCCCTTCAGCCCTAGTTACAAACACAGTTGAGGTTCTGGGATCCCCTCTTAGAACCCATTTATGGACTCCTGGACTTAAGTACCCCATCCCCTCATTATTCTAGACCACCTTTGCCTCCTCCCTCACCAGGGCCACTGTCAAAACCCACTCTTCCCTTAGAGATAATCAGGCCCCCTTTCCCTCCCACAAGGGCCTTTCCTCCAATCTTCCCCCATACTCAGAGTGGAGCTGTTTTCAGCCAGGGTAGCCCCGCCATCCCAAAGGAGACTGTAGGTCAGTTCCCGCTCTGGCAAGTTCCAAATGGAATTGATAATCAAGGACAACCCTGAGGGTTTCTTTTTGTCCACATTCCTTTCACCACCTCTGATTTCTTTAATTGGAAAAATACCACTCCAGCTTATCTTACAGATCCTGAGAAAGTAAAAACCTGTTTTTTTTCCTATTTTTGCCACACACAATCCAATGTGAGCTGATATACAAGCCCTTAAAAACGTCCTCCTCACCCCCAAGGAAAGATGTATGGTCCTTGAACAAGCACAACAAGAAGCTGAGGCATTGCAGCAGGTGGCACCTCAAAACCCTATTTACAGCTCCCCAAATGAGACAGTCCCTGAAACAGATCCTTATTGGAATCTGCATTCTTGCTGGGCTGTGGAAAGGTGCTCCAAAGCAAAAATCAATCACTACATGACAGGAGGTCCAACAAAAACTGCACACAGCTTTGGTTGGTCGGGACACAGAGCCCCTCCAGTGGCCTCTGGATGTGAGCAAGCCTTTCCCCACCTGAAGAGGCAGCGAATGAGGGCCCTGCTCTGCAATTACCAGATCTCAGAAAACCTTTTATTTTTCCATGAAAAACAAGCTGCAGCCCTTGGAGTATTAACATAGAAATTGAAAAGTGAACATCTTGAAATTACATACATCTTGAAATTACTAAACAATACTGCAAAATGGTGGCTGGCATGTTTAAGAGCTGTTACTGAAACCTATGTCTTACTACAGGAAGCTGAAAATTTTACACTAGGACAGCCCGTCACCATTCACACCCCCATCAAGTACTCACACTGCTTGAAGGAAAAAGAAATCTTTGGCTAACCCAAGGGAGGCTTGGAAAATACCAAGCAGTCCTCCTAGGCAACCCAGAAGTTACATTAAAAGTTTGTGCAACCTTAAATCCAGCTTCTCTACTCCCAACAAGTACCGAAAAAATACCTATTCATGACTGCATAGAAATGCTAGAGGAAGGCTTTTCTTCCAGGAAAGACTTGCAGGATACTCCTCTACTAGATCCAGATTTAGAAATCTTCACTGATGGAGGTAGCTTTGTTGAAGGAGGTGTTTGGAAAGCTGGATATGCTCTTGTAACCACAGGGGAAGTACTAGAAGCTGCACCACTTCCCCCAGGGAGCTCTGCACAGAAAGCTGAGCTTATTGCTCTTCTTAGAGCCCTCCAAAGAGGAGATGGAGAAAGAGTGAGCATTTACACTGATTCAAAATATGCTTTTCTTATCTTGCATGCACATGGGGCCATTTGCAAGGAGAGAGGACTTTCATCATCTGGGTGGAAAGACATTAAGCATGCCACACAAATAACTGAACTTTTAGAAGCAGGAAAACTACCAGCAGAAGTAGCTGTAATGCACTGCCAGGTACATGGTAATGAAGACTCCTATGTATCCATATGAACAGGCAAGCAGACCAAGCGGCAAAAGAGGCTGCAGGAAAAAGCTACCCTCCTAGTCCAGTAGCTGCACTCATTAAACCTCAGATTCCTCAACATATAGAGGAAATTTTCTGTCTGGTCCTTACCCCTGCAGACCTCAAAGGTGCAAGAAAATGGAGACTTCAAGAAAATTCAGAAAAAACAGTAAAGGGGGGGTAAGTGGCTGAAAATCAGCCAAGGAAAATTTTATCTGCCTGAAAACCTAGTATATCCCCTAGTCTCTTATTATCACCAAAGCACACATTTGGGACAAGCACTGCTGAGCCTTCTTCACCAACTTGTGATGGGACCTCACCTTGCTCAAGCAGTGCAGAAAGTCTCTAACCAGTGTCTTACTTGCCAGAAAAATAACCCAAAGGGAACATAATGGACTTCTTTTGAGACACAAAGTCAAGGGCTTGCCCCAGCAAATGATTGGCAAGTAGACCTCACAGTAATGCCAAAAGCCACAGGAAATTTTGAGTACCTTTTGGTATTTGTAGACACCTTTTCTGGGTAGGTGGAAGCCTTTCCGTGCTGCACAGAACAGCATCCCATGGTGACTAAATTCCTCCTCCAGGAAATCATCCCGAGGTTTGGACTGCCCCAAGAAATTCAGTCAGACGATGGACCTGCTTTTATTTCAGCTGTGGTACAGGTGTCAGTCAGTGTCCTGGAATTAAGTGGAAACTACATGCAGCCTGGAGATTGAGTCATCAGGAAAGGTGGAAAGAATGAACTATACTTTGAAGAAAACCTTAAGTAAAATTTGTTAAGAAACACAGTTGAAATGGACAGAAGCACCTAACCTCCCTCTCCTTCGGGTTAGGGTGGCCCCTAGAAGAGGACTTGAATTGAGTCCTTTTGAACTTAGGTACAGAAGGCCCTTTCTAAGTAAGTCCCTGACTCACCAGTGACCTTAGAGGGAGCCCTCCATAAGTGGGCTTTGCAGTTAGGAGAGCTCTGTATGCACACGTCAGCAAATGTGCACCTAAAATACCACTGACCAGCCTCTCCACCCCTTCTCAACCCGGGGAATGACTATGCTTGTGAGCTGATAAACCTAAAATAAGAACAAGACCTAGAGCAACACTGTGCCTGGGAATTTCCTCCTGTCAGCCTTCATGTTACTCAAATGTGGCCAGTCTCGAAGCCAAACTCAGCATGTAAATGCAATGCCTTCCCCCCAGCGTGGGACGTGACACCTGGGGATGAGACTCCCTGGCAACGAGGGACCACTATCAACTACCAACTGATGATGCAACTGGAAAATGACCTGATACGGAAGGTACAATGCGGATCAGCAGAATATCCCTGTCTACATAAAATAACATGACTTTAAAATGCTGTTTGACCTAAAGTAAGGGGGAAATGGAAAGGAGAAATGAGTTTATATGGCTACGAGTTTCTAAAAAACAGTCTGGAGGCTGGCAGAAGGATTGCCCTCATGCACAACTGAGCAGAGTCAGAGAGACAGATAAAGCAGATACAACCCCCAGATATTGGTTCCTTTAAGGGCTAAAGAGACCCATGGGAGTTATGGTCATGGCCGATGGGGTTAACTACCAGGGCAGATGGCCCCTCTCTGGAAATGGTGTTTATGTGTGATGAATCTGGACTCAGATGGGATCTCCCTTCATAAGACTTTCATGCTAATGTGCTGGAGGTGCAGTTAATGTTGGGGTTTAAGATATATTTAGGGGATTTGAATCTCTGGACTGACAATGTGATAGCCAGGTCCTGAGCCTCAACAGACTCCAGCACCTACAATCTGATTTATTGGACTTACCACACTCAGCTAAGATGGAGTTGAAGAAGGACAACCACCACACCATGGAGCCTAGAGTGATTACAACTGAAAATGGGAGGATTGCATCCAGCATCCATGTGGAATCTGAGCCTCCTCTTGACATAGAGGTGCAATGGACACAACCAATCCAATGTCCACATAGAAGAGGTGGCATTGGATTGGGAAAAGTGGACATGGTGGACGATGGGTATGGGGAAAGACAGGAAGAGATGAGAGGTGGAGGCGTCTTTGGGACATGGAGCTGCCCTGGATGGTGCTTCAGGGGCAATCACCGGACATTGTAAATCCTCACAGGGCCCACTGGATGGAATGGAGGAGAGTATGGGCCATGATGTGAACCATTGTCTATGAGGTGCAGAGGTGCCCAAAGATGTAATTACCAAATCCAATGGATGTGTCATGATGATGGGAATGAGTGTTGTTGGGGGGGGGGAGAGGGGGGGGTGGGGGGGTGGGGTTGAATGGGACCTCACATATATATTTTTAATGTAATATTATTACAAAGTCAATTAAAAAAAAGTGTGAAAAAACAAACATCCTGAAGATCAGCTTAAACCCAAATGGGAGGGACCTTACACAGTACTCCTAACCTCTCATTCTTCTTTTAAGTTACAGAGAAACAAGCCTTGGGTCCATCATACCAGAGCAAAACCCTATGACTTATCAGAGTCAGCAGATAAAGGAGGTCCTGAGCTGGAGATCACACCAGAGCATGAAGCAAAATATGAGATGGAGCAAGTTGAGAACCTGCACTTCCAGTTCAAGAAGAAAAAGCTCCACCAAATACTAATCTTGTTCTTCTACTACAGGAGCCTGCCAGTAACTCACCCCAAGGGAAGATATCACTCATTCTACACACATATTTTGCAAATCATCCAAAACCTCTACAGTAGAACCAAGTGTTGGTACTGTGTGAATTTGCATAATCAATATCCAGTAATGCTTAAACCAGCTTACTGTGAAACATTTCAGTTAATCTACACCTTGAAAGCAATGGCCAGAACAGCCTACTTAAATAAAATTCAACAAACTTTTGCAAAAGCAAACCCCAAAGCATGTATCACCACAAATAATTTTTTAAAGCAAATTAATCCCTTTGTTTACCTTTTTAGGAATCACAGCATTCGTTGGTACTGCAGCTGCATCCCTGTACTTAGTCACCAACCTCTCCAAAGAAGTGAGAGCATTTAAAAAACCTAAAAAACAAAGCCAATAACCTCATAATACAGGGAAATAATTTCTCCTCCTGGAACCCATCCAGCTTCACCAAGAGGCTGGTCTCCTTTGTTAATTATTATCTTTATTCTTTTCATGATTGCAGCTATACTCATACCATACATGCAATGCTTTAATTAAAAGCAGTTGCAAACTCTAACAAACTAACTTTTCCTCCTCAGACCACCCTCTTACTATAGTTTTCTAAGAAATCAATGTGCACAGTGTCAACAGGAAATAGTTACAGAAGATCTGAGGTTCATCCCTTTCCCCTGTGGCAAGAATATCACCAAAAACAAGGAGGGAATTAATGGATGTAGGATGACTGAATTCCTGAAAGTAACTTGTTTCTCTCACTGTTGCTAGGATACAAAGAAAATAATTGTATGTAAATCAGAAGGTAATGAGATGCAACCCTCCCTTTGTGCCAAATTCTGCTTTTAGTGGTCAAAAACATCCTGTTGAAGCAATGAAGTATGAAAACCAACTTCAACCAGTTAGCTGGCCCTGCACAGAAACAGCCCCTTGCAGTCCTCCCTTCAACTTGCTTAATTAACATAGTAAAATTCCCACCCAGGTGTGTAGTTATCCACCCTTTTCTCTTTTTTTTAAGATTTATTTTATTTATTTCTCTCCCCTTCGCCCCCAGTTGTCTGTTCTCTGTGTCCTTTTGCTGCATGTTCTTCTTTGTCCGCTTCTGTTGTTGTCAGTGGCAAGAGAATCTGTGTCTCTTTTTGTTGCATCATCTTGCTGCATCAGTTTTCCATGTGTCCAGGGTCATCCCTGGGCAGGCTGAACATACTTTTGTGCTGGGTCGCTCTCCTTACTGGGCACACTCCTTGTGTGTGGGGTTCCCCTACATGGGGGGCACCCCTGCCTGGCATGGCACTCCTTGCACACATCAGCACTGCACATGGGCCCACCCTTTTCTTGATCATGCAATGTATGTGCAAGCATAATTTTCTGGACATACTAATGTTACAATTAAATAACCAGCTATGTGTGTTCATTTGTATGAATAAAAACTAATGCATAATAAAAGCAAATGCTAAGTAGTAACTTGGGTATTTAAACAAGAGTGAAACTGCAGCACAGGGAGTCGGGTCTGAGTCACTTCAGACTGGCCTTGGCTCCTTAGCTCTGCAGACACAATAAATGTGCATTTTCCTAACTCTCATGTTGAAGTTTTCTTCATGCCATCTCTGGTTATTCATAAAGGCCCTGCCTTGAGGCCTGACACTGCCACCAGAAGCATTATCGGAAGATAGTGATGGACTAACAGGCAGGCCTGAGTGCTCTCACAGAAACAATGGAGAAAGAACGAAAAGCTTTCTGGGCGACCTGCTTTGGGGGTCAGCAGATGAGGACAGTGCTCCACAACTCCTAGGATGGTGAGGAACAGAGACAAAGAAGTGGAAAAGACAAACATGAGCTACTGAGCCCCAGAGGCAGCTGGGAAGGGCTCCCCTCCACTCCCAGATATTAAGAGGGCAAAGCCCCTGTCTCATTGTAGTTGACTGAGAGAGGAACAGACATCTTCCTCCCTCTTAGCTGTTTCAAGGGAAAAGGGACAAGAGGTCGGGTGCTTTCCTTCAGTGAATTTGGCCAGCAGAGCCTGCTTTGAATCTAGAGATTCAACACAGGAGCACAGGAAACCAGGGACTAAAACACCACAGTGGAAAGGTGCGCTGACTAATGCCACCTGCTGGCCCATCTGGAAATTATATGGACAAAAACTGCGCTCTCTGTATCCAAACCCTGGGAGAAAAATCTGCACCCCACAAGTGAGTCCCTGGCCCAATCTTCAAAACTTAAGCTGGGAAATTTAAAAACCGAGAATAAGTTGAACCAAATATCAAAGAAGAGCTGTGGTCTTGTGTGATCTATGTATCTTTTTAAAAAGATAATAAAAAATTAAAAGATTAAATTAAAAAAAAAAGAGCTGTGGGGGAAAAATAGGCAAGAGAGAGAAATTAGCCATCAGAGTAAATACACCAACATATTCAGATGCTTAGACATCAGCAAAAAATTACAAGTTATGCTAGGAAACAGGAAGAGATGGCCAGAGAGAAGAAACCAAATATCCTAAAGAGACACTGAATTTACTTATTTATTTTTTATATTTTTTTAAAGATTTATTTATTTATTTTAATTTCCCCCCCTCCCCTGGTTGTCTGTTCTTGGTGTCTATTTGCTGCGTCTTGTTTCTTCGTCCGCTTCTGTTGTCGTGAGCGCTTCTGTTGTCGTGAGCGGCAGGGGAAGTGTGGGCGGCGCCATTCCTGGGCAGGCTGCACTTTCTTTTCACACTGGGCGGCTTTCCTCACCGCGCGTGGGGCTCCCCGATGCGGGGGACACCCTTGCGTGGCAAGGCACTCCTTGCGCAGCGCCGGGGTTTGAACCGCGGACCTCCCATATGGTAGACGGACGCCCTAACCACTGGGCCAAAGTCCGTTTCCCCATGAGACACTGAATTTAAGACAATTAATCAGTGACAATCACACAGTTCTCCTAAATCACTTCAAAGAATTTAAAGAAAATATGACTAAAGAAATAAGGATATTAAGAAGACACTGGGAGAGCATAAAGAACAATTTGAAAGTCTGCAAAGAAAAGTAACAAACCTTATGGGAATGAAAGACATGACAGATGAGATTGAAAATACATTAGAGGCATACAAGAGCAAATGTGAATTGCTGAAAACAAAATTAGTGATTTTGAGGACAGAACTTCCGAACTAGAAATGACAGGAAAACAGAAAGAAAAGAGAATGGAAAAAAATGGAATGGAGTCTCAGGGAATTGAATGACAAAGCAAAACACACAAATATGTGCATTATTGGTGTCCCAGAAGGAGAAGAGAACGAAAAAGGGGCATAAAGAATATTTCAGGAAATAATGACTGAGAAGTGCCCAATCCTTATGAAGGACATAAATATCAATAACCAAGAAGGACAGTGCAACCCAAATAGAATAAATCTCAATAGATCAACCCCCAAGACAGGTACTCTTCAGAATGACAAATACCAGAGATAAACAGAGGATTCTGAGAGCAGCAAAGGAAAAGCATCACATGCAAATCCCCTATATATTTTATGTAACTTTTCTATAATCTGAAACCTCTTTGAAAACAAAGTTAACCCTCCCCCTCCCCAAAAGCACCACATACAAGGGAACCTCAATAAGATTAAGTGCAAACCTCTCATCAGAAACCACGGAGGAGAGAAGAAAGTGGTATGAAGTATTTAAAGTACTGAAAGAAAAAACCTGCCAGCCAAAAATTCTGTATCTGGCAAAGTTGTCCTCCAAAAATGAGGGCGAGTTGAAAGTCTTCACGAACAAAAACTGATACAATATGTTACCAAAAGACCAGCTTTCCAAGACATTCTAAAGGGGGTGCTATAGCCTGAAAGGAAAAAAACAATAGTGGGAGATTTGGAGAAGATTTTATCGAAGTACGATGATGGAAAAAGCACAGCATGAATTATTTGAATCTGTTCCTTTTGATAATCATTTAAAGTTTTAGACACAGGAACATTTATTCTGGAGAAACAGGGCAAAACTCCTGTTTGTAAGATAAGCCTTTCAGATGAGGCACATAAATGTAAATGGTAGCATTGTTGTGTAGTATTGGGACAACACTTTGATAAGTTATGGTTTATACTTAAGATGAGAATTCTGAGTGGTTTTTTTACATATAAGTTTAATACAAATATATGCAAAGATACAATATGAAAAGCAATTTCTTGAATAGAAAATAACTTGGTCAGTGTTATTAAAATGTTGACTCATTGACCTTTGTTTTATGATAAAGGAAGTGATTGCTTTCTCTCCTGGAAACATCCTGCTGTTACTATTCACTCCATTTTTCCTGCTTCTGTAGAGTAAGTTTGTCAGAAGGACCAAATATTTTTAATATTAATCTTGCTTCAGAGTTCTGCTTTTGTTATATGTGGAATCTTTGCAACTTCAGTCAAAAATGCATATAAATGTGAACATTCTGAAGTTTCTCCTAATTCTGATTTGTGCTTAAGTTTTTGGCTTTAAGGAAGTGATAACAATGGTAGTTCACTCCTCCAGTATTTGTTGATGTCACAATGATGGTTTTATTTTTTGGATTATTATTGTAGGTAGGTCAGTCCTTACCACAAGTGAGTCATTTTTTTAAATGTGCATTTTAAATTTTCTTTTTCTATTATCTTCTTTTTAAAGATACATAGATCACACAAAATGTTCCATTAAAAAATAGAAGAGGCCTCCCGTGACTGCTGACCTTTATCTCCAGCATGTCGGCTTATCAACAGTTCTCACAATCTTTCTTCTCGATTATCCCTGCGTTTCAGGTCGTTCCTCCCTCTTCCTCACCCGAATGAGAATCCTGAATTCCCTGAGGCTGGGAGTTTCCTGGGTCAGGGGTCTCGCCTCGCTCCAGCACAGGGTCTTCTGTCCTCGCCTAAGGCGGAGCCGCCTGCGATCCCGCAGACCAGGAGCTCTCCAGGGTCCTGGCGCCTCCACCAGCAGAACCGGGGCCGCCCCTGCACTGCGCGTTTCCTCACTCCGTCCGCCCTGCCCCGACAGGGCGCTGACGAGAAGCACCTCATGCGCGCAGCCCACAGCCCGGCGAGCGACACTAAGTGACCTCAGGAGTGGACGCGGTCCTTGGCTGCGGGAATCGCGGTGCGCGGCCAACGCGGGCCAGGAAGACGCCGCTGTGAGGCCGCGAGGACCCTGCCCAGCTCCAGAGCAGCGCCCGGCCCTGCCGCTCCCTCCGCGCTCTGTCCCCAGGACAGGCCCCCCTGCGGCCTCGGGCCCCTGGGGGCCGCAGAGAAAGGGGCCCTAGAGGGCCAGTTCCACGACGTGACCTCTGCAGCCCCAGGCGTGAGCTGGGCCACCCAGGCTCTCCTGCTGCCCCAGTGCTCAGCCTGGCCCTGCGGGAGCCCCGTAAAGTGAGTTTCCTTCCTCTGAAACAGGCGGCACTCCTGGGGAGGCACCTAAAGCCTGGGGAGGCCAGAACTCAGGGCACAGGCAGGTGGTCTGGAGACGGCCACAGTTGTGATGGGCGGCCAGGCCTTAGGATCCTGGGCGAGGCTGTGCTGACGGGCAGCAGGCGGGACGCAGGGCCCCGGGGCTGCTGCAGCGCATTCCTGCAGGGCCCTTTCCCGCAAGGCTGGCCTCCTGGAGCTCTACAGAGCAACGCAGCCACGCAAACCTGTGGCCGAGTGGCCACGCTGGCGACGCTCCAACAGTGGCAAGTCCCAGGCCTTCAGGCGGGCCTGAACGCAGCAGCTGGTCCCGTCCTGGAGCCGGCCTTCTGGACGCCGCACTTGGGAAGCCGTTGGCCCTGTCTTGTGCCTGGGCCTCTGTCCAGTGTGGACCATGGACCAGGCCCTCCTGCCCCTAAGGGCTCCCCGGAGTCATCCAGCACTCAGCACAGAGGAAGGAGCCTTGTCGCAACCCGACCACACAGCCACCAGGAGTTTAAGTCATAACCAGAGGGATGGAGGAGATGTTGGGTGGGGGAACGGGCTTGGGCGCTCTTAGAACACCCCAGCTGTGGACAGAGTAGACTTAGTCATCCAGTAATGGAAGAACGTGCACCACTGACATGCGGGCAGGGGACCCCGGAGGGAAGAAGAGGGGTAACGGGCCATTTGGGGGCACTGCCCTTGTCCTGCAGGACACTGCAATGGCGGATACAGGCTGTTACTCATTTTGTCAAACCTGTAAAAAGCTCCCCACGGGATTCTCATGTAAATCTACAACTTCTCTAAAAAATAACACCTAGTTACTGCTTAGTGGGTACAGAGTTTCTGTTTCAGGTGTGGGGTAAGTTGGTAGTGGGTGGTGGTGATGGCAGCACAACTTTGCACATGTAACTAAGACCACTGAATTGTATTGAAAGTAGCTGAAATGGGAATTTTAAAATTTATTTTTAATTATCTTTTTTAAAAAAAGATATATAGATCATCCAAATAATGTTACATTAAAAAATATAAGAGGTTTCCACATACCCCACACACCACCCCTCTCCTCCCACATCAACAACCTCTTTCATCATCGTGGCACATTTATTACATTTGGGGAATACATTTTGGAACACTGCTGCACTGCATGGATAAGAGTTTACATTGTAGTTTACACTCTCCCCAAATACGTTCGTGGGTTATGACAGGATAAATAATGTTCAGCATCTGATCCTGCAATATCATTTAGGACAACTCCAAGTCCAGAAAATGTCCCACATCACATCTCTTCTTCCCTCTCCCTGCCCTCAGCAACTACCGCGGCCACTGTCCCCACATCAATGACACACTTTCTTCCATTGCTAGAGTCACAATAGTTCTATAGTAGAATACCAGTAAGTCCTCTCTAGTCCATATTTTATTCCTCCACCTGTGGACCCTGGGATGGTGTTGTATATGTTACCACAATATAAAATGTTAAAAGTGATCATCTCAAATGGAAAAAAAACAAAACAAAACAAAACATGTCAGGGATTATGATTTAACAGTTAACCGGGAGCCTGACACATTGTTCCTGGAATGAACTAATTACATTTCCCCTTTTTTGAAGTAGACACGGAAACGGCTCTAGTGTCAAAACCGGGAATGCAGTGGGAATTTGGAAGTGTTTATTTCACAGTTACCCAAAGATACATTTACGGAGAAAACGAGCAGGGAGTGCGCCTGAGCACTAAAGGGCTGGAGGAGGGGTGAGCGCGCCGCCCAAGTACAAGTGGCCAAACCGGTTTATTCAGGGGAAAAATGGGGGAGGGGAGTGGAGGAGACGGGAGGGAGGAACCCGGCTCTGCTGCCCGCCCGGGACCGTCGAGCGCCCCGCTCCGCACCCCGGCCCCGCGGGCTTCTGCTGTCAGCGAGGAGGGGCTGGGCCGGGGAGGGCGCGGGACGTCGCGCGGGGGTCGCGCCGGGGGCGCGCGGGGGTCGGGGTCCAGGCCGGGGGCGGCGCAGCCCCGTGAGCCCCGCGAGCCCCGCCGCCTGGCCCCGGCGGTGGGCGAGGCTGTGGCCCCGCGTTCCCCGCCGCGCGCCCCCACTCACCGCGAGCCCCGCGCGGGGTCGGTGCGTCCCGCGAAGCTCCGCTCCGGGCCCTCCGCGAGATTCTCCCCGGCAGCCCCGGGACTGCCGCCGCCCACCCACCCTCTCGCCGGGACCCGCGCCCGCACCTCCCTGATCCCCGGGAACGCCCGGCGCGGAGGGGCGGGGGCGGCGCGGGGAGAGGAGGCCGCACGCGCGAGCTCGGCGCGGGGCGGGGCGGGGCTGCGGGGGCCGCGCGGGGGCTGTGGGTGCGCGCCCCTCCCTCCGCCCTGGGCTTGCTAAATTTAGCAGCATCTTTGCGGTTTAGTAATTTTTTATAACCTGACGGTCTCGCCAACTCTCCTTTCAGAGGAATGTTCCTACGCAGTTTTTATAAGTTTTATAGGTTTCAGTTGGTATTGCCTTAAATTTGTCGATTCCTTAAGAATCATGATCTTGCGGGCTTGTTTAGTCAATTCCACCAGTAGCAGGATCAATCATTAAGCATTTTCCTTTATGTTTCTGAACCAGTTCTGAAGTCGTCTGTAAGCCTCTATGGAGGATAGCTGTCTATTTTATAAGGTTGGTTTTTTGGTATTTGGTCCTTGTGATTTGAAAGGGAAGTCTTTGCTGAGCTTATACAGTTACTCATTCATCCTTTCAGCTAATTTCCTGACACTTTCAGGATGCGCAACCATGTGGATATTGTCAGGTTTACTGATCAGCACCATTTTTTCCTCATAAAATATAAATGATGACATTTATTCTTTTCTGGGTTTGGGAAACTATTTGTTCTATAAGGAGCTTGCTTTTGGAAATTTTTTTTTTTGTGTGTGTGTGACTATAGCAGGACAAGTTATCTTTTTTTGTCAGTCGACCAAGTTTTCTTTTATTTTCGTTATTTATCTACATTTTTAATGAGGTGAAATGCCCATAAGAGTAGCGATTTCTAGTGAGCAGGTCAGCGGCATAGCCCTGTCAGCCAGCCCTCTCTTGGTTCATCTTTTATACATCTGTAGTAAGCTCTTTGCAGATGACCCTCAATGTCTTTTATGACTACTTAAAGCCATTTTATATCATTTTTTTACTGTGAAATCACATGTTCTCTGATGTCTGACAGGATCATGAGGTTTTAAAAGTATTAGTTAAGACAAAAAGTCTTGGATTATTACCTGTATTTCATTTTGTTTTGTTTTTTCCCCTAAGGAATAGTTTTGACAGAAAAAGAGTATAGAATTTACCTTTTTAATTCTAATGTGTACTTTATTTATACTATATGCCCCCACAAAACATTATTTCAATAAAAATGGGTTGAAAATGAGCTTTTTAGAAGCAGAGGACTTTTCCCTGTTCACCTGAATATTATAAATGCTACATCTGGGTTATCTTTGCTTGTCTGTTGCATTTACCTTGATTTTCTCTTCTCATTTATTCAGCATCTTTAGTTGAATGTACACACTTTATTAAAATTTAAACTACCTCAGAAGCTGGGAATGTGGCTTTTTGCACAGGGTTTTGCACTAGCTCTGGTTTTGACAGGCAGGAATAGACAGAGGCCTTTCTTGCAGTGGGAAGCTAAGGAGCAGCGAGGCCGTGTGGCCACGTGGTGTGCTCAGGAAACAGCAAGCAGCCTGCGTGGGTGTGCTGGGGACATAGCAAGCAGCCCGCGTGGGTGTGCTCAGGAAACAGCAAGCAGCCCTGTGTGGGTGTGCTCAGGAAACAGCAAGCAGCATGCATGGGTGTGCTGGGGACACAGCAAGCAGCCCACGTGGGTGTGCTGGGGACACAGCAAGCAGCCCTGTGTGGGTGTGCTCAGGAAACTCCAAGCAGCCTATGTAGCCTGAGAGTGAGGGCAAGGTGGGGAGAGAGCACTGGGATGTACCTTAGGGTTAGGTCGCCAGCAGCCTTGGAGGCTGGGTTAGGGTTTAACAAAGGAGCCATTTTGAAGAGAAGAGAGGACGATAAAAGATGAAATAAGCCAAGCACTCAAGCTGGATGGCAGGCGGGATGGTGGGTCCAGGAACAGAAACACGGAGAAGAGGAGGGGGCTGCAGAAGAGGGGAGGGGGTAGCCTTTATTTCCTCATATTGATCTTGAGCTGCCCATAGGGCAGGAGGAGCTCCGTAACTCTCAGCTGAAATGCAGGATTGGCTGCTAGAAAGGAATTATGGTAAATTCTGAGGCCACCAGGGTGGAAAACTAAGGACACATGTGAAGTAAAAGAGGGTTAAGGAAACAGCCCTGGAAAGGCTCCCACCAACTGGAAAAGTGAAGATGCAGAGGGGCAGCTGTGGGAGGACAAGGTAGGGGAGCAGGATGTGGGGGAGTCCAAGGGGAGATTTCCACCAAAGAAAAGGAGACCTGAGAAGAAGGCGCCACCAGATTTCAGTACTAGAGATCACAGATGACCTTGGAAAAAGGGGTTTCAAAAGACTGATGAGAAACAAGGCTTAGGCATGAAGGAGAGGTGAGGACCAGAGCACAATGAGAAAGAATGACTCCTTGGAGAAAGTTGAAGGCAGAGAAGAGAGAAGGGAGTAGACAGAAAAGGTAGCAGGGGGCCGAGATAGCTCAGTGGTTGAACACCTGCTTCCCATGTACGAGGTCCTGGGTTCAATCCCTGGTACTTCCTCAAAACAAAACAAACATGAAAAACCCACTCTCATTGGGGAGTGGCTGTAGATCAGTGGTTGAGCACCTGCTTCCCATGTACAAGGTCCTGGGTTCAATCCCCAATACCTCCTTTTAAAAAGTTGCAAGGTGAAGGCTTTTTGTTTGTGAGTACAGGGAGGCCTGGGGTTTGTGCTCACACAAACAATTCCCCCCAGCCTGCCTCCTTCATTGAGAAGCAACTGTGTGAAGTCCCTAACTTCCTGATGACAGCAGGTCTCTTCTATCAGCTTCAGTTTTTTCTTTGCCTTTATTGACCTCTCAGTTATCCCTTGACCTTGAAGCATCAACAGAATCTCAGGGCCAGACAGCATTTTCAGAGTCATCTTCTCCAGCTCCCATCCTCTACCTGTAAATCTCCAGGGGAATCTTCTCTCTCGGAGATATTTGCAGAGTTTGGAGAGGGAACAAGGAAACATCCCAAAATCAAAAGCATCTCCCAAAACTGCCCTGAGAAGTACCACCACCAGCCAAACCTCAAACACTTTGTCTAATTTTGACCTCAGGTAGGAAGGATTTACTTAACCAAACACACACTTCAGTTGATAGCACTTCCTTGTCTTTGGTCCATAAATCCCTTTCTTTTTCAGCTTACCTGTTCCATTTTATCACCATCTCCCACCGTATTTTCCTCCTCTTCCTCACAGAAAATCATTCTAAAGTCTTTCTTGTATTTTTGTTTGTAGATGGTTTGGTAAGATATATACTGCCATACTGAGTGTATACCTAATTTACAAATAGTCATATAGTATAGCCTCATTCTATTTCTTGCCTTCCCACTTTGCAACACCATTGTAAGATGAATCCATTTTTGTGTCCTACAGTCCACTCTTTCTGATGCTGCACAGCACTCGTAGTGGGGTGTGCCTCAATTTACATATCCATTTCCACTATCAGACCTCACATGACACTAACTTCTGCTCCCCCAAGCAATGCTGTGCTGTGCAGCACCCCTGAGGACCTACGGGAGGATCCCCTGGTCCCAGAGGAAAGAACATTCAGGGGGGGATCTAGGAAGGCTGTGCCAGGGACATCTTACCAGTGCCCTCCCCTCCACACTGAACATCACCAGGGACATCTTACCAGTACCCACCTGCTCCCCACATGCTTGACATCACCAGGGACATTACTAGTGCCCATATGCTCCCCTCCACACTGGGCAAAGCAGGGACACCTTACCAGTGCCCACCAGATCCCTCCACACTGGGCAAAGCGGGGACATCTTACCAGTACCCACCTGCTCCCTCCACACTGGATGTCCAGCTGTTGGACTGTTAACTGGATGGGTGTCACATAATATTCCATTGCTGTGTAATTTCCATTCCTCTAATCACGAATGGGTTTGAGCATAGATTCAAGTGCTCTTTAGCCTTCTCTGTTCCCTCTTCTCTGAAGTGACTCTTCAAATACCTTGCAAATATTTCTCTTGGGTCCTGTTGTACTCTTAGTGCTTTGTAGGTTTTCCCTTTATCATTCTATATGTTAGTCTCTCATTGATTTTGGGTACTGCCAGAGCATCCTGATCTGTCTTTTCTCTGTATTTTTGTCCTTAGTGTTGTCCCTGAACAGAAGTACTTGATTTAGATGCAATCAAATCCATCAGTTCCCTCATGGTTTCTTTAAGATAGCTTCCCCTACAACCAGCTGACAAATTCATTGTCTATGTTGTTTTCTATTAACTTTCTAGTTTTGCCTTCATAACCAAATCTGGAGTGTCCCTTCACTTATGGCTCTAGATAGGAATCCAGGTTCATTTTTCTCTATGATTGTAAGCCAGTTTTCTCATCGCCATTTTCTAGAGTTGGTTCCTTCCCTGGTGACTTACGGGCTATCTTTTCCTGTTAAATTCCATTATAAATATGGGTCTGCCCTTGAGCTCTTTCGTCTCTCAATTTCAGTTTGTTCTTGCACATGACATACTTTTTTAAATTTTGTTTTTACTATGGCTTTGCATGACTTTTTTCATGGTAGGTAAGTACATTTTATAATGAATTTAACAAGGGACTACGGAGGTTTCCGGAGTGTTTGGTTGACTGCATCCCCTTCTTTTACTTCGATTCTGGTGATACCATAGTCAGCCTTGTTTATTTTTGCTTCCCTCATGGTTTATCAAAAACCTGCAAGCACATTACTTAGGAACTGAAATAATTCCATATATCATTAGCTTTGGGACTCATGACTTGCCCAGATGCTGATTTAAGACTTAGAGTGAGGACGTGCCTGCCTGTCCTGCAGTGGCTCTAAGGAAGGCCTCTGCTTGTCCTCCAGCCAGGCCAGGGAGGGGCCGTGCCAGAGGCTGGCATCCCCTCAGGTCAGCTCTCTCCAGACTGGCTTCTTCTGCTCACGTGAAGTGAGGACTGCCGGAACCGCAGCATACAACTCTTAGGTGCTGGGAGAAAAGTGCCCTGAAGTTGATCTGAAATGATTCTGTTACTATTTGTTATTTTGTGAAGCCAGAGTTTTCTTTTTTGGTCGTCTGTGTGTATGTAGTTAAAGCTTTTTAAAACTATCACTGATTTCCCATATTACCCATTAGCTAAACCCTTATGCTTCTTAGCTCACGCATGATGCTTTGGGGCTGCCTGTGTTTAGACGATAGCACTTCAGCCTCAGCCTTGGCTCGGAACCCACCATGCTTCCTGAGCTCCCCCAGCAACTGCCAGTCTGGTAACCAGCGTGTCTGTGTCCAGGAACGCCTCACCTGCCAGAGCAAGAAGCTCAAGAAGGAGCTGAGGGCTCAGGAGGAGGAGACGCTGCAGGGTGCACAGGTGGGTTGGGGTCCTGGGGTGGACACTGTGGATGATTTGGGGCCCTCCCTTCCCATTCTCACACTGCCCCTGGAGCAGCCTGATGGGTGGAAACTCCAAGAGGCAGGAGGATGGGCTCAGGCCTCAGCTCAGAGTTTGTTAATGACCTTGAGTAAGGAAGCCCACTCATCTTCATGAGATTTGGATGGTAAATAAAAACCACCTGCTCTCCCTGGCTATGGTGGGAATCCAACAAGAGAGGTGGCTTGCCAATAGGTAACTGCTACCCAAGCTGTAGGTCCCCACCTGCCTAGAACAGTCCCTCTACTCCTCTTGCTCACTTGTGTGCAGGAAGCAACCCCTCCACAGCAGCTGGGCCAGCTGGAGGATGTGCCGGCAGAGGAGCCAAGAGTCCAGGCCATCTCCAAGACTGTGGAACAGCACAGCATGCTGGTCGCTGATCTGGAGAGGATGGCCAAGGACCTGGACGCCGGCATGCTGAAGGTGTGTACCCCCAGGTACCTCCCAGGAGCAGACAGCCTGCGTGTGATGCCCCCAGCTCCTCCCCTTTGACCCATGATGGTGCCTGTTCAAGGCCAGGACATGCTCCTGCAGAAGCCTGGGTGCGAAAGAGGCCTGCCTTACTTTCCATTCTCAAGGGGGTGTCAGGGAGGGAACGTAGAGGTGCCTGGAGCCTGAAAACAAAATGTGATTTTCACTCTTCCTCTCCTAGGAGGCCAGTGATGTGTTTACCAGGTAGGATCCCTTTTCCCGCCCCACATGTGCAGACACATGCACATGTGCTTTAGCAAGTTCAAGGGAATCCACTGCTCAGCTGTTTTTTATCTCCATGGAAGAGTCAATGGAATGTACTGAAGGATTTCTTTATTTCTAGGAGTACTTGACACAAATTACAGGCTACTGATCTTGAGTTGTAGAAGAAATCCGTGGGTAACTTGTTCCACCATCCTCAGCTGCTCTGACCAGTCCACCCTCATCTCAGGCTCACCTTGGCCTCCTCTCTCTCCTTCCTTCAACTTGTCCAGGCCCCCCTCATCTACCTGGTGCATGTCCACCTGCCATCTTGTGGACATGTCCACTTCCCTTGTTCTCACAGCCTCTGCCTGACGCCTGACCTTCTGAGACTGGGCAATGGCCACAGCCTCCTAGAATCAAGCTCATGTGTGGTTCCCACTGCCAAGTCCAGGGTCCCTGATCTCCAGCACATTTGTGAGATATCTATTTGTCTGTGAACTGCTGGGAGCACACACTCTCACAATCTCCTATGAAAATGGGAGCTCCCAGGTATCCAGCAGGAACTCCCCATTGGAGACGTCGTCTCAGCACATGTTGGGAGGAAAGTTCCTTCTGAGCACTCCACCACCCATCATCTGTACCTCTCAGTTGGCACTTATTTATCACTGTGGGGTGAACAGAGTTCAGGTGCCCCAGTCTTTGCCTCCAGGTGCCCACCCCCTTGCATCACTTTCTCTCCTCGAGTGTGGGAAGGACCTGTGACTTGCCTCTAGCCAAGAGTATATGTTAATGGCAATGGCATGTCATTCCTTTGATTAGGTTATGTTAAATGACAATGGTGTCAGCTGTCACTTCCATGTTTAAGGAGGGGAGTCGTTCACACATAGCCAATCAACTGCTTATCAAGCCCTTGCTGATATACACCAATACCATCCTAGTCACTGAGTAACATGAGGAAGATGTAGCCACAAGGAGGCAATGAACTGTGGTGCAAAGAACAACAACTCAGGAGTGAGACAGGTTAAAATCCCACTTCTGACACCCAATACCTCTGTGGCTCAGGCAAGTTGCTCAGCCTCTCTGAACCTCAGTGTTACTCCCTTTAAAATGGGGGTCATGCTACCCAAGGCCTGGACTTGGTGTAAGAATTTGATGTTATCATCTATGTTGGTGCCTGCTGCAGTGTCTAACAGATTGAGAACATTCAAATATGTTCATTCCATCTTTTTGTCTCTTCATCAGTAGCATGTGATCCCCTAGCTTCAGGGTGATACAAATATATAAACACAAGTAAGGAATGGGCTAAGAACTGTGACCCAACAGTAACAAATGGGCAGGTGCATGGAGTTTTCTTCCCACAGATACTTAGGACCATTAACTGGGGTCTAGTGGAAGGATGTGCTTGAAGGCTATGCCTTCAGGAACAGACAGCTGCAGCCAAACTTTCCCATGAATAGAATAGGGCACTTCGGAGATTTCCTGTCTCTCTTTGGGAGAGCAGGCTATTTCTCCTTGGAAAGGCACTGTTGTCTCAGAATGCTTTGATCACTCAGGAGTTGCAAGATTGACAAGAGTTCTGTGATTCAGAATCCCTTAAAAGGGGCAGCCCCAAAATTACTGGTCGAAGTCCTACCCTGTGAAGACGCTTCATTCAGGTGGTGTCTTTTTTATCCTGAGAGATAACGCTTCACCCAGGTGTGTTTCCAGTTGGGACTCTGGTGGGTTGTTGACTTTTCTGCCTTATGAGAGACCAGGTGTTGAGTTCTCCCCCAGTTTGGTGAGTGTTTTAAATAACCCATATCTCCTTGTTATACTGTTACTACACAACTACTATGATTGCTGCATCTAAATTCTTACAAGTATTATTCATTTAGCTAAATAAATCTCTTTTAGTTAGTATTATGGGTTTCTGCCTCTTTCTTCACAGAACACAGGATCAGGAAACACTTATGGGATAAGAGTGTGATTGGTAAAACTGAATGGGAACGCCAAGGAGAGAAGTGAATGAGTTTGAGAAAGTCACCTCCTGGGGGAGGTAGAATTTTCCAGGTGGGAAAGGGGGAGCATTTCAGGTCAGGATAACCATGCAAAGGAAAGAGAAGAGGAGGGCTAAGCTGCATGTGTGTAATGAGAGTGGTCAGTCTGGCAGGTTCAGGAATGGGCAAAGGACTAGATGAGCTGAGGGTTAGACAGGCGGCTCCAGGACACAGGAAGCATCAAAGAATTTGAGACAGGAGTGAAGGGACAAGGTGGTGATTAAGGGAAGCAGGTAGGATGGGCAGGATGGCCTGAGGGCAGAGAGCTGGGAGGTTGAAAGGAGGTGGAGAAAGAGAGCCTGGTGCAGACGCTCAGAAGATGCCAGTGGTTACCAGGCAGGAAGTGGCAGGTCTCACAGGTACATGAAACCCAAGTCTATGAAGAAGATGCCAGCTAGCCCAACACCCCTGAGGTGGTGACCAGAATTGCTTCACCCCACGTGGGCAGTGCCATGCTGAGGACTCATCCAGAAGTCTCCCACTGGGAGCAGGAAGAGACTCAGAGTGTCACCCTCTACCTGAGAGAAGCCACTTCCTATCAGGCCCACAGCCCTCTTCTGAGTTGGCCTCCAGAGGAGGGCGTCAGCCAGGGCAGCCTAACTACAGGCTGGGAGGATGAGTCTACGGGGTGGCCTGCCAAGAAAGAGCCCATCAAAGAGGGAGAACGATAATCCTGGAAATTCAAAATGCGGCTATGAGCACTGCATCCTTAGTCAGTAGGGAGGGAGGCAGGGGGTTGGAGCTGCTCATGGCAGTGACCTGAGCAGAGCCCACCCCAGCTGCTGAGTGACCACATGGTAATTCAGCCTCTGCAGTCTCCTTGGGCCTCCAGAGGCAGCACTGCATAGACTGGGGCCAAGCCACTGTATTCATCTGCTCATGTGGGGCCAGATACTCAATCTCCACATGGCCAGTTCCTTCACATATAAAACGGGGATCTACACAAGAGCACCTACTGCATCAGGCTGTTGTAAGGATTAAATGGGTTAACACACAAAACATTTATTATGCATCTGGTTTAATAGTATCAGCATTCTGTGAATCTCCAGTCCTTCCAATGGGACCTGGCTGTGTCCCCCTCCCTGCTCTCCCCATGGTCTCCCACCAGGCCTGGCTAAATGGTGGGGAATTTTATTTCCATGTCTGTTCTGATAATAAACATTCCCATTATTTGAACTAACTGGAGTCGGGTGGGTCTCTGCTCTTTGAAATAGAAAGACTGTTACAGCATAAGCTATGGAAAAAGTCAGATGAAACGTGTGGATGTCAGTGCTGGAAAAGGAGATTGGACCTCTGGGGTGGCTGTTAAACCTGGAGTCCAGCTGTGTGGTCAGCAGAGCAGGGGGTTCTCGAGGTGCTTTCTCTTTAACTTACTGTGTTTCAGGGCCTATCCACTTCCTCTGCTCCAGGGGAATACTCCAAGACCAAGTAAACATCAAGGAAGATTGCCCAGGGGGAATCCAACAGGAGTCCTTTCCCTCACCAGCTATTTAAATCTCAGTGTGAAAAGGATAAATGATTTTTCTGAACCCACATCACTTATGGGGTGTGGGACCCACCTGGGTCCTCGTTTCCAAACAAAGTTGTGCAGTCCCTTGGTGAAGAGCTCTGAGCCACACAAGGATTAAAACTCTGGCTTACTTAAAGTCTGTAGGCTAAAATGTAAGCTATAATGTAAACCATAATGTAAATAAAAATTTAGAAAATTGTACAGTCTAAAATATAAACTATAGTGTAACCCTACCGCCCAAAAAATACACACAAAAACCCCCTGACTTATGGTCTGGGCTAATAACTAAAACTCAGCTTCTCAACTTAAAATGAGGGTGATATTTGCATCTACTTCACAGCATTACCAAGATCCACTGATATGAGGCATTTAATAAGCACATAAAACATGATGACTATTAAAATGATGGTGATAGTGGTGAGATGATGATAGTGATGATGATGGTGATGATGGTGATAGTGGTGAGATGATGATAGTAGTGATGATGGCGATGATGGGGGGATAGTGATGATGGTGTTGATGATGATGATGATGGTGTTGATGGTGATAATGGTGGTGATAATGGTGATGGTGATGATGTTGATGATGATGATGGTGATGGGGATGGGGATGATGAGAGTGGTGTGATGATGGTGATGATGGTGATGATGGTGATGATGGTGATGGCGATGGTGTGATGATGATGATGTTGATGATGATGGTTCTGATGACAGTGATGTTGCTGATGGTGTTGATGCTGATGATGCTGATGGTGATGATGCTGCTGCTGATCCCATGATAATGGTGATGATGACGATGATGGTGGTAATGGTGATGAGAGTAATGGTGATGGTGAGATGATGATGATATTGATGATGGTTTGATGACAGTGATGCTGCTGATGGTGATGATGGTGATGCTGATGCTGATGGTCGTGATGAGGGTGATAGTGGTGAGATGATGATGGTGTTCATGATGTTGATGGTGGAGAAGAATTCAGGGTTTTGAATCTGGATATATAAGGTCCAAGGAACTTCTGGGTTGTTGTGAGCCCTAAAGTGCCCCAGCAGCCTGGAATCTTCATGTCCATTTGTTTTGGACCTAATAATCTTTTTTTTTTAAAAAACCCAACTAAACTCAATAAAATGAACAGAAAAATTCAATCCACTTTTTGGTCGAATCTCAGTGTGGGGTTTTGGATCTCTTTTGTCATTTTAAAGGAGTTTATGTGTATCTATACTTTTGGAAGAGACATTTTACATGAGATACTGAACACTCCCAGGGAAGCAATCCAGCCCACCTTCCACCACTCCCTGGTTCCTGCACCATGTTCTTCTCTACCTGCTGACGAGCTTCAACAGAATAAATTCTCTGGTGAATTCAGGCCTCAGCATGCTGGGTCCTGGCTGCTTCCCCTCCTCCCAGGGGACCCAGTGGGGAGCTGATAAGATACTTCAGTTTATGTCTGAGCAGAGTGAATGATAGTGTTCAAAGATTGTCCATGAAGGATATGTCATAGTGTTAAAAATATCAACAAGAACTAAAAAATAAAACGTGCCCATTCAACTGCAAATAAGACAATGATTTTATTTTGCTTAGGAATTAAAATTTCACATTGGAACTGATGTCACCTTCCAAATTCTAGGCAGAATTCTGCTCAACATTAGCACCAGGCAAGAGGATTTCTAGAAGTTCCCACATACCCAGCTTCTTCACATCACATGTGGCCACAGCCACTTTTCCTGCATGCCACTTGGCTGCCTGTCTTCCCAGAGCTCTCCATTCCAAATCCACTCATATCCAAATCCCTCATTATTCCCTTTTTCCACTCTGTCCCTTAGGGGTCACTTCTTGTCCAGCTCCACACCTAAGGGTCACGGGTCATCCAATCCATTCCCCTGCCTCCTCCCCAGTTACTCTACATGGAGCACAAGTGTGCAAGGTGCTACTTCTGCTCCACAGCAGAGCGACCTGTGACTCACTCTTTTCTTTCCTTGGCCTCCGATGGTGACCAATGTATCAGGAGGCGGATTATCTTGAGGAAATGTGAGTGGACCTACTCAGAGGAGGGGCTGGGTAGATTAAGTGGCCACCACACTGGGGTTATGGTTTGTGGCTGTGCCTCCCCTGCCTTTACCCTCAAGGCCTTCACCCTTGCCTCAGAAGTGATCCCACCCGGAGGAGGGGCCGTAGGGTGCCAAGTGGCGGCATCCCTGGAAATGACAGGGTTCTGTTCTCCTGGGGAAGATGGAGGTGACCCTGTGCTCCAGGTCAGCCCCTACCACACCCAGCACGCAGTGCTCTAATGTCCTTCTTATCCTGTGTCTTCTGGGAGATCCTTCAGAGGTAGGGCAGGTTCTACTCTTTGACTTTGCACATCCCTGGTGGCCGCCATTCTGCTCGGTGCATGGTGGGCACACAGGACATGCTTCTCGAGGGTGTAAGGAATTAATCCCAGGACTCTGGGAAGAAACCAAGTTGAGCAGTGGGGGACCTTGCGTAGATCACAGCCCATGGTGACAGGCCAGGTCTGGACCTCTTTCCTCTTGCTGAGAAGCCACTTCTCTAGCTCCTGGGAGGCAGTGAGGGGGCCAGGAGCAGGCCGAGGTCCTGGTTTCCAGCACTTTCTGTTTTCACATCTAGGGACACAGAAATAACGCATCTGGGAGTTCTTCAAGATGCCTCCAGCCTCATCTGGCCGCCACCTTCTAAATGGAAGTGCCAATTCCCACAGGGGCTACTTCCTCGAGGACGGGGCCCAGTGTCCACTGCTGGGCACTGCTGGGGGGGCATCCGTGGCTACACTGAGGATGGAATGGGGTATGTGAAGGGTCACAGGTGACTCTATGTCCTTGATATGACAATGCTGTGTATCTGTATGGCAATCGCTAGGCATGTGTGGTCATCTTTGTGGGAAAAGAGAAAAGCGATGCTCTCTGCTTACCTTAAGAGTGCTTCTGATATCCTAAGAAAGAGGGAGAGGAGGGATTCAGGTGTCACCGCTCCCACTTGCCTTATAACTGGAAAAGACAAATGCCACACTGCTAGACCAGTGTCCTCGCCCTGGGCGAGGACATGTCACCCAATCCCTGGAGGCACCATGTGTCAGGGTTTACTGCACTTCAGGGACATGCAGTCCACCCCTTTCTTTTACAAACCTGGCTGGGGCGTGACCTGCAACTGCTACTGAGAAGTAAAAGCTCACCACAAGGTCTCATTTCCTCAGTGCAGAGTGCTGCCCTAAACCACGCTGCCTTCCTGGTGCCTTGATGGATCCCAAACTCTCTCCCAGAGTGGGAAGAAGCAAAATCTACCAGGATGAACTTCCTGGGTGGTGGAGGGGACAGTGAGGTTACAGAAAACAGTTTGCACTGGAAATACCGCCTGGCATTTGCTTGCACAGTACTTGACACTTTCCAAGTGCTACTTTCACTTCCATTTTATCGCTGGAGCCTCCTATTTTAGGGATGGTGGGATGGAAAGATAGAGGCCAAAGAGGAAAACAGCAGAGGGCTCTTGGAGAAGCATGGGCTGGAATTCATCCTGCCGGCCCTGTGGTCCCTCTTCCACTCAGGGTGCAAAGGTGTTTGAGTAAAGGAGGGATGGCTTAGGAAAGGAAAATGTGCAGGAGCTCCTAGAGCAGGAGGGCACAGGGAGGGACAGGCTTCCAGGCTGACCGTCTGAGCTCATTGTCAGTCTGTCCTTCTTCCCCTCCAGCTCTGCAATCAGGGGCTGAACTGGCAGATCTCCCCAGTGGCCATTAGGTCACCCTCTTCCCTGTGCTGTAGGATGCCCCAGTGTGCTCTCATATCGGTTTCAGGGAGACCACGGGCCCCAACGGAGGGGAGGGGCAGGGAAACTGACCACCAGGAGGATGTGGAGTCTCTGACTCTCTCTTGCCCGGATTCCTTGAATCTCCTCTGTCCTTTCTCAGACTCTCAAGACACTTCAGAATTTGTTCCTGGGGAGCAGGAACATGAAATATTTAAAATATTATTTGTTGGAGGCTGTCATCTCCCTCACCCTCTGTGTGACCCAGGAAGGAACCACGGCCATAGCTGACCCTGCCTGGACCTCACTCCTCCTGGACGGTGTGTGCTCTTTGGTCCTGTTCTTCCTGATCTGTCCCCCAAGAATGTCCATCAAGCCTGCCCTGATAAGGGGCCATCAGAGGTCATGACTCAGTTTCCCCTCGAGCTTTCCTTTCTTCAGTAAGCATCCTAATTTGTGTCTTTGGTATGTGACATTGGGGATCTGTCCTGAGCTTCTGAACTGATGATCTGCCTTATTTGAAATTAGTCCCAAAGGGAGTGAGACAAGTAACAACCCTCCCTTATGAACCAATCAAACATCTGCATGTGATTCTGGAGTGAGAAGAACTTGGGTGATGCCAAAGCAATCAATGAAATGTTTTATCAAGTGTTGGCTCTAGAAATAGAGTTAGGGACATAAACAGGTGCACACTCATTAACACCCATGGCTGTGGAGGAATACTGATATAGGATGTTATTGACAGGATATATATGGTTGACAGGGAGTTATACAGGGCATATGCCCAGGATATATAGTAATGTCTAGATATACTCATAGTGGAAACAATTAAAAACAATAGCTGGGGGGGGTACTGGGCCCTTGGCTGGGGGGTCACTGTCGTGGACCCTGGGGGAGCAGCGGCAAGAACCAGGAAGGAAGGAGGGCCCAACAGTGGGCTCCTGATACTTATGGCTATGCTTTTGAGCCTATACACCTCCAATAAGAATAAGGCCTAGAATAGCACTGTGCCTGGGAGTTTCCTCCTGACAGCCTTCATGTTACTCAAATGTGGCCACTCTCACAGCCAAACTCAGCATGTAAATGCAGTGCAATCCCCCCAGCATGGGACATGACACCTGGGGATGAGCCTCCCTGGCACTGAGGGATCACTACCACATATCAGCTGAAGATGCAACTAGAAAAGGACCTTGAATTAAAGGTTCAACACGGATCAGCAGAATATCCCTGTCTACATATAATAACATGACTTCAAAATGCTGTTTGACCTAATGTAAGGGGGAAATGGAAAGGAGAAATGAGAATATAAGGCTATGAGTCTCTAAAAAAGAGTCTGGAGGTTGTCAGAAGGAATGCCCTTATGCATAAATGAGCAGAGTCTAAGAGACAGATAAAGTAGATACAACTCCAGGTGTTGGTTCTTTTGAGGAATAAAGAGACCCATGGGTTCTATGATCATGGCAGATGGGGTTCACTACCATGGCAGATGGCCCTTCTTTGGAGCTGGTGTTTCTGCATGATGGAATTGGACTCAGAGGGGATCTCTTTTCACAAGACTTGCATGCTACTTTAATGGAATTGTAGTTGGTGCTGGGGTTTTAGATATATTTAGGGGATTTGAATCTCTGGACTGATAATATGACACCCAGGCCCAGAGCCTCAACAGACTTCAGCTCCTACACTTTGATTTATTGGACTTACCCCACTCAGCTAACATCGAGTTGAAGAAGGTCAACCACCACACCATGGAGCCTAGAGTGTCTACAACTGAAAGCAGGAGGAGTACATCCAGTATCCATGTGGAATCTAAGCCCCCACTTGACATAGATGTGCAATGGACACAACCAATCCAATGTCCACAGAGAAAATGTGAAATGGGTGTGGGAAGGGTAGCCATGGTGGCTGCTGGGTTTGGGGAATGGGAGGAAGAGATGAGATGTGGAGGCGTTTTCGGGATGAGGAGATGTCCTGGGTGGTGCTTCATGGACAATTACGGGACATTGTAGATCCCCCCAGGGCCCACTGGATGGAACGTGGGAGAGTGTGGGCTATGATGTGGACCATTGACTAGGGGTGCAGTGATACTCAGAGATGTACTTACCAGGTGCAATGGATGTGTCACGATGATGGGAGAGAGTGTTGCTGTGGGGGGAGTGGGGGGTGGGGGCGGTGGGGTTGAATGGGACTTCATATTTTTTGAATGTAATTTTTAAAAATAAATAAATAATTTAAAAAAACACCCATATATGTGTAATTTCAGAAGTACACATAGAACCCACAAAGTGCAAGTTAACTATTAACACATCCACACACTCCTAGACAACTGTTTGTCCTAAAGCACAACACAGGAGGGGGAGGGGTGGGGTAGATGGGAATCCCCTTTGCTTTCCATGTAACAATTATGTAATTTAAAGACTCTTTAAAATAAAGAAAAAAAGGAAAAACAACAGTAAAAGCCACAGCACAACTACAAGCAGCACACACTCACTGATGTGAACCCACAGCTCTTCATAGCTGCCAGCGCTCTTCTCTCCCAAGCACTAGCGCTCACACAGCTGCCCTTGCCCTCCCCAGACATGCAAACCCTAACCCAGACCCCCCGGTCCACCTCCCTGACACGTGCGCAGACACCACACTCACACTTCCTTCACCCGATCATTCAACGAGCGCATATTCAGGTCCTACTGTTTGTCATGCACAAGGAAGCAACACAGAACACCCAGGAAAACCCTAAGCAGACACACAGCCCCACCCCGGGGAGCGGCCCCCTGTCCCCCCGGTAGGGCCCCCGCGGCCTCCAGGCGGCGCCCGCGGTGCTCACAGCGCGCACAGCTGCGCCGCGTCGTCCTAGCAGAAGTGGAGTTTCTCGGGTGATTCGAGCGCACGGCCTGCTCCTCTGGGCCCGGCGCGGGCAGCAGCCGCAGGCGCTCGAGGCGCCACCACGCCGGGAGCTGCCAGGTGGGCCGGAGGCGCCCGGGGCCGAGGGGCTCCCTGCAGAGCGGGCAGCTGCGGGGCGCGTCTGGGCCGCCCGCGGGCGCGCAGTAGCGGGCAGGGCAGCCACGGCAGGAGTCGTGGCCGCAGGCGATGGTGACTGGCTCCCCAAGCGCCCTGGCAGATGGGCAGGGGATCTCCTCGGCCAGGCTGCTCACGGAGGGGCCGCGGCCCTGCGGGCGCCGGGAGGGCCCGATTCCAGCCGGTCCTCGGGCTGGCCCTGCACGCTCGGCTGCGGGGTGAGGGCCGGGCGGGCTGAGGAGCGGGCCACGCGGTCACAGGCTGGGCCCGCGCAGGCAGGGCACACCGCACACAGGGTCGCCCCGCTCACTCACGCGCTCACGCACGCACTCACACACGCACATGATGGCACACACACATTTCCACACTTGCACACTCAGGCACTCCCGCGCACAGGGAGGCCTCCACGTGCATTTCTGGTGGCCGCCGTCCCCTCGCTCGCGTTCTAAAAGGAGTCGCACACCTGCCACCAGTGGGGACGAGAAAGAGCAGAGGAGAGTGAGGACGGGGGACCTGCATCCCAGGGCGGCGTCAGGCCCTCTGCGCCCCCACCCCTGACGGGTCACCGTTCCTTCCCATCCCCCTCAGACACTCGCAGAAGAGGAAGTGCTGGGCTCTCGCTGCCCACGGTGGAGGGAAATCGCTCTTTTCTGGGGGACGGAGGAAACAAGGCCACCCCAGCCTCCTGGCAATGCCACCAGCTGTCTCCAGGGAGATTAGTGATTCAGCCAGCCCAGGGCCACTGGCCAGCGGGCAGGGGGCCTGGGGACCCAGAGAAGACGCTGTGCCCGGCTGTGCAGGCTCAGATGCCCCCGCGGAGGTGCCCCACCGGCCCCCGCAGCCCCCACACTGTGCCCTGCTGGGGAGGGGGGAGAAGAGCAGAAACGCCAGCATTTGTCTACTGATTCTGTACCTCAGGATAGAAGCCCTGCAGCATTTGCTCTCAGCTATTCCTCCTGCTGCTCTGCAGTGTCGGGGCACTTAGGCTCTTCGCTTTATAAATGAAGTTTTTTAGTTTGTCCAAGTTTACACAAGTGGGAAGGTGGAGTGACGGTGATTGGCAGGGAGGTCTGTGGGTCTCCAGAGCAGGGCTGATGACAGAAATAGGACCCGAGCCACGTGTGAGATGTCAACTTTTCTAGTAGCCACAGTATAAAATTTAAAAAGAAATGGGTGAACTTTTTAAATTTAAAATTTTTAATTATCTTTTTAAAAAGATACATAGATCATAAAATATGTTAAACAATATAAGCGCTTCCTATATACCCCACTCCCACCCCCACCCCCCACTCCAGCCGCATCAACGACCCCTTTCATCATTGCGGCACTCATTGCATTTGGTGAATACATTTGGAGCACTGCTATACCACATGGATTATAATTTACACTGTAGTTTACCCTCTCCCCCAGGTCATTCAGTGGGTTGTGGCAGGGTATTTAATGTCCAGCATCTATCCCTGCAATATCATTGAGGACAACTCCAAGTCCCGAAAATGCCCCCACATCACTCCTCTTCATCTCTCCCTGCCTTCAGCAGCTTCTGTGACCACTGTCTCCACATCAATGCTACGATTTCTTCCATTGCTAGAGTCGCAATAGTCTACAGCAGAATACCAGGAAGTCCACTCTAATCCATATTTTATTCCTCCATCCTGTGGACCCTGGAATGATGATGTCCAGTACACCTCTATATGGAGAGGGAGCTTAGATCCCACATGGCTAATGAATGTGATTTTCCTGCTTGCAGTTGTAGACACTTTTGGCTCCCTGGTGTGGTGGTTGACCATCTTCACCTCCCTGTTAGCTGACCTGGGTAAGTCCAACAAACTGGAGAGTAGGAGCTACAACTGCTGAGGCTCAGGGTCCAGCTGGCACATGGACAGTCCAGAGATTAAAGTCTCCTGAGTGTACACCAACCCCAGCACCAACCACAGGTTCAGTAAAAGTGACAGAAGAGGCATGTGTAGAAAGGTCACATCTGAGTCCAACTCCATCACACTCAGGAGCACAAATTCCAAAGTAGGGCCCAGTGGCAGGGCACTGAAGTCGAGAACCATCTGTCATGACCATAGAACCTGTATGTCTCTGTAGCCGTGAATTTAAATTTAACAATATATTTTATTTAACCCAAACTATCCATAATGTCATTTCTACATGTGGTCAGTATAAAATATGAATGTGATATTCACAGTCTTTCTCATTTGTGCTAAGTCTTTGAAATCCAGGACACATCTCAACTTGGACCTGCCACATTCCCATGCCCAAGAATGGGACAGCGAAGCTCCAGAGCCTGCATTCCTTGGTGGGGGAGGGAGGCAGTCGGGGTGGGAGGGGGCTGATGTGCTCAGCACTTCCAGTGAAAGGGGAAGGCAGGGCGCTGGGCTGGTCCACGGGAATGGAAGGAGGCCGGTTCTCTCCAGGTGCAGGCAGGAGACCAAGAACCTGGCGTCTGACCGTCCTCCTGGCCTGTCCCAGCCTTGCTGCTCTCTGCTCTGTGGCCTGGGAAAGTCACCCGGCCTCTCAGTTTGCATCACCTTCTCTGTCAAATGACGGTAATGACACCTGGCAAAGAGCTGTTGTCAGAATCAGAATATACGAAAATACTAAGCCCTGGATGAACGTGGCCAGATTTGTTTATTCTTTTCTGACTGAGTTTTCTATATTTTTTTATCCACATGAATGAATTGCATGAAGGTCTCTCACCAGCTCTGGAGATGGGGATGTGGAAAGCAGGGCGGGGGCGCGATGCGCAGTCCCTCCATCGCCCACACGCCCCTGACGGAGCCCCCACCCCTCGTCCCCGGAAGCCCCTCGCCTGCCGCTGCCCCTGGGCTCGCCCTGGGCGCCCCGCCCTGAAGTCCACGCCCTGCTGCCCACGCAGACAGGAAGGGCGGCCCCTCCCAGCTCTCCCCCTGCACGGCAGGGATTCCAGGAAGTCCCACCTCCCTCGGCCTCAGGCTCTTCTCCCCGCCCAGGGCCGGAAGGGGCCTGATGAGCCTGGCGAGGAGCGGGCAGTGGGTGCTGCCATTCGAGGTGCCAGGAGTGTGACCACGCAGCTGGCGGGGCCCAGGCGGCTCCCTCAGCCTTGCCTTCGTGCTCTCGCCTCTTCCTCTCCTTTGGCTCCTTTGAAAGTGACTCGGTTTAAGGAAAGGGGGTTCCTGTGCAGGGGAGGGAGCCCGAGGCTGAGGGGCCTGGGAAGGGGCCACCACCCCGCGACGCCCCCACCGTGGACGGCCGGGAGGGGGCACCTGCCCTGCCTGGGGCCCGGGGGAAGGCAGCGACTCCCGAGCACACACCTGCTGCCGCCTGCCTCCCCCGCCCAGGTGGGCCCAGGACCCAGCAGGCCCTGCCCTGCCCGCTCTGCAAGGACGAGGGGCGCACGCACAGGGCCCCTGGCCCCAGGCCCCTGGAGGAGTCACGGTCGGAGGAGCCTGGCAAGGAGATCTCCGTCTGCGAGAATGACGGGCTCTTGGGTGAGCACTGCAGGGAGAGCCCCCTCCAGGCGCACGGCGTGGGCTCCTCTGTGAGGGGGAAGCTGAAGAGGCTGGAGCCGCTGGGCACCCGCCTACCACCTGGGAAGTCCGGGTACCAACTAAATAAGAGGAGCGGGACAGCAAGATGACACGAGGAGATGATGCAGAGAAGAGACACAGTGAGGAGACACAAGGAGGGACACTACAAGCAGTAGCAGGGGGGGCTCAAGGAATTGGGCCCCTTCTTCCCACATGGGAGGTCCCGGGTTCCAGTCCCAATGGGTTCTGAAAAGAAGACAAATGGGGGAGAAATAAATAAGATGAATCTTTTAAAAAATAAATCTTTAAAAAAAGGGGGTCCATGCTGCCCTGCAGGGTAGGAAGCCTGGCTTCCCCTGGCCTGTGAGGGGCACACAGCAGGGCAGGCACATGATGAAGGGTCTTGGCTTCTACCCCAGGGGACCCCGAGCTCGAGGGACCCCAGGGGGACGTGGCTGCACCTGGCCATGTGGGAGCTCACTCTTAGGGGACTTGAGCTCCAGGCTCAGAGGACTCTCCACATGGAGCCAGCCCCGTGGCTGCCCTATGGACCCCCAGTGCAGTGAAGAATTGGCCTTGCTGCTGGCAGAACCCCACCTGAGAAGGAACCCCCTGCTGGCTGCGGGCAGGTGCACCTGCTCCAGGATCCACCTGAGCCATGGGCTGACCACGACCCTGAACTGGGGTCCAGGGAAGGGAGGAAGGGAAGGGCATCCTGCAGGTGTGCCCCTTCTTCTTGAGAAAGGGAGACTCAGAGGAGCCCAGCACTGCAGGAATGTCCCCTGGGTCGAGGGCCCTGCCCGCTGCCTGCCTCTCAGAGCTGGCTTGTCCTCCAGTCTCCAGGTCTTGAAGAGGCTTCCCCAGAAACATCCCGGTATTTAACTCTGCCTTCCCCACATCCAGGCACCCCCCAGCTCTCACCAGACTCGGGGTGCTCTCAGGATGCTCCCTCCTGTGTTCTCACCCCTTCCATCACCCCCTCCTGTGCCTTCCACTATCCCAGAGCAACTTGAGACCCTGTGCCAGACCCTTTCCAGGATGTGGGGATTCCACCAGGAATTTAGTCCAGGATCTTGTTTTTGAAACCTAAATTTTGAGTGAAGAACTGTATTTAAAACCATGTGTTTTGGTGTTAAGCTGGATTTTCTTTGCCTCCTGCAGACCTAGAGCCCCTCCCTGGAGTGAGCGCCATCTTCCCTCTAAACTCTGATCTCCTGGATGTCTCTCTCTGGTGCTCTCTTATCCCTCTTTCATCTCTCCCTTCTTCACAGCCCTGTAGACTCTGGACCAGGTTTCTCTACCCACTGGCGTCATCCTTATAGACAGTCTCCTGGAAGCACCAAGCATCTCATGGGTCTCAGGTGCCTTACTTCAGAATGAAAAACTCAGAGGGGTTTTTCTTCCCCTATTTTGAATGTTGGTCAATTACATTTCAGTAGTGATGGGTTTGTAAGTGAGAGTTAAACATTAATAAATGGTTAGGATCACTGAGTCATTATATAGAGATGACTTTGTACTTTCCAATGTATTGTGGAATAGCCAAAAGTCAACATCTGAAATTACTACAACTTGCTGAACTGGAGCCCAGATGCCTTGATTTTTTGATACTGGTGGTAAAACTATGTAACATTTATCTTGTGACTGTAGAAACCTGGTGACTGGCCCCCATTTGTTACCCCCTTGGCTTGTTTTCCAACTTTGAAGTCTTATGATCACTGGACAGCCTCCTAATGTGTATTAGTGAAGGCACTTGAGCCCCCCAGGACTACCCCACCCCAATTCCTAAACTCTTACTAGATGGACCTCGATTGAACCAAATCGGCCCCCTGACATGGCAGTGGTTCCTGTGACTAGACATGTGGTGAATCTGCACATGCTCAGTAATCAGTCATCTCAACTTCCTCATTCATTAGCATAAAACTGCCTGTCTTTGGGTATTATAAAACAATTATAATTACTGCAGTTAGGAGGGACAGATTCTAGGCCCCTAGACCCTCCAACCTCCTTGTTTTGCACTTGGCAATAAACTCTGCCTCTCTTTGAAACCTGGTGTCTCAGGAATGGGTTATGGGAACACACTGGGCAGAGAGCTCACCACTATTGTTCCATAACAGTTTCTTCAGAAAATTGAGCTATTGAAGAAAGTAGCAGTTTCTCCCCACCCCCAGCTAATTTCCAGTTGTATGGAATATGAAAAGGTAAAAGAATATGGGTTTGTAGGGCCTAATTGTAAGGCCTCTGGGTCTAGACTGGAAGATTGAGGGCTCAGGTTTACCTGCAGTTACTGCCTTCCTTCTGTGCCCTTCCTAATCCAGGTTCAGAAACTCTAGCAGCTTCTGGATTTCACTGCCAGCAGCTGAGGGTCTAATGGGCTCAAGTTTCCTTTTTCTGTGAGAGCCTCAATGGAAGAGAATAACATCCTCAGTCAAAGAGCCACTCAGTGCCTACAGGGGCTGGCTCTGTTGAGACTGAGCAACAGGCAGCCTCCTTCTGCCTTTGTAGCTTCCCTCCAACCTGCAATTACGGCCTGTAAATTTACCTTTTTACCAAATACAGATCCTGCTTCCCTTAACAATTCTGCTGCTAAAACAGTAGCAGAGGTAGTGCCATCACCAGCGTCATCATTGAGTCTTGACTTATCAACTAAGACATCAGTGGCTGGGTTGTGAACATCCAAGTTATTTTGTTTTTTGTTTTTTGTTTAGAATAACTACAACATCATCATTTACCATATGAGAGGCAATGTGTCTGCTGCTTAAGAATTTTTGTCCTTGGCCCCTAGAGACTCTTTCCTAGGTCTGCGATGATAATGGCACCAATAAAATAAGGCAGACGAGCTGTCTCTGCTCTCTCTTCACCAGCTCCTCCTTGAAGTCATCAACAGGTACAAGGAAAAGGGATGTGGGAGGCCTGGCAGGCAGGAAAGGGGACACTGGAAATTCCTTCTCTTGGGCTGAGGCCGGGCCAATGATCTAAGACAAGGTTTCCAGGAACTCTGCATGCTCCCGATTCCCACCCTGGTGCCTGAGGACCAGGAGGTTTCCCTGCCAGGAAACTTTCCACCTGAAAAGACAAGGCTCCAAATGCTGGAGTCCAAGGGCAGTCAGGGGAAAGTTCATTTCTTTGTTTTCCCTAAATAGAAATAATAAGCTCCTATTCTCCCAATCCCTATGGACCCTTTCCAACCTACTCTCCTCAATCTCCAGAGACGTCCTCCTCCTAAACCACTAAACAGTCCACATCTCCTGGTCAGACTCTGCACAATTTCAGATTCTATCACAGTGGCTAGCTGAAATCTACTGTAAGAATATTTTATCGTATTGTTTTTAAAACTCTGCTTTTATTTTCATCCCCATTTTGTGAACCCAAATAAGGAATCAGTCAGGTGCCTAAAACCCAAAAATCAGAGAAGTCAGTCTCCTTCTTCATCTACAGAAGCCCAGACACCTGGAGGCTTTCCACAATGAATGGCCCCTCTCTCTCCCTCTCCAGATCTCTGTCACCTTCTATCAGTGCCCACAGGCTGTTCCTAGAGCCCATCTGGAAGGCGCGCACTTGCCTTGTGAGGGATCCACCTCCCCTGACTGGCTTTTACTGGATGGAGGAGCAGGTGCTCTACGCACCATCGCTGCGTGGCGACCACGCTGTCCACGGCCACAGCCCCCTTCAGACTCCTCTGAGCCTGGAGGAAGGAGAGCGGAGCATACAGGAGCCCACTGTAAGTGTCAGGAAGAGTTTCTTCAGGAGAAATTTGGGTTTCCGCAGAGTTCTGAGAGATAAATATGAGGACCAAACAACTGAGCTGCGGCGTTTCAAGACACCTACGAGGACAGCCCTTCCCGCGGCGCTCACGCGCAGACCTGCGGAAGGATCGCGCTTCTCCGCTCAGTGCAACTCCCCACACCACATCCACGCGCGGAAATCGGGAAACACTCGCAGACCCCTAGGAAGCCACCAAGGCCAGCAGCTCCTAAGCCGGAAACAAAAACTCACCCTCGCTGCGCCCCCAAAGTGCCCCGCAGTGTGTCTAGCCGCGAGGGGAGCAGCGAGGCGCTCTGGGGCCAAGACTGCCTTGGGCAAAAGGGGCTGGACCTTTTCTGGGCAGTCCTCCTTCCCTTAGGAGGAAGCGCCTGGACTCCGGCCCCTCAAGCCCTCACCCTCCTGAGGACACTTTCCTGCCCTCCCCCTCGCTCGCTTTCTCTCCTTCTCTTCTGTCCTTCTCCCCACCCGCCTCTGTCCTCCTCTGTGGGCGCTTCTCCCTTCCCCTCCCTCCTTCTGTTCTTGAATGAATGAGCGCACTCCAGGCCCAGCTTCCCCTTGGTTTACTCTGTGTGTTGAGATTCCCCTGTAGCTGATATTTTTATTTTCTGTGTCACTTTCTAATTTCCTTCCACCCTTGTACCCAGGGCATAAGGTCATGTGGATAGGTACTTAAAACATAAAAAAATGTTTTTCCATTAGGACTGTGACCATACCAATAGAATTTGAATTTTCCCCCAAATGAGAGATGTTTAAGGCCTGATGGAGAATCAGTCTATGTTCACATTCTGGTCAACTTGGGAGTTCTGTAACCCATCGGCCTCCAAAGCCAGTGTGCTGTGGGTGGACATGCAGGAGAGTTCCTGGGCTTAGAGCAAAGGCGAGTAAGGATGGAGTTCCAGGGTGGGCATGCTTGGGGCAGATCCAGCAGTCGGAATGGTTAATTGCAGTTGCTGAGGTTTGGGTAGTGTCTGTAAGGGGATGGGGTGGGGTCTTCTGAGATGTTGGTACATAGAAGAATGAAGGGTCAAATATAGCATGTCCACCATAGAAACTGTAGTCAGTAAACAAAAGGAAGAGGGTGGCAAAGGAGAAGAAGAGGATTTCTTCAGGGTAGAAACCAGAGAGCTCTCCTTGTAACCACAGGTCCTGAGTGATGTCGAGGTGTTGCTCGGGTGAAAGGGAAGAGGGTGACAAAGCCGGTCAAGTGTGAGGCGAGAACGATTCAAAACCTGATGGCCTTGAGTAACAATTTATGCATTGGTGCCTCCAGAGTTAAGTGTAGTTACCACTGAATGGCAGGAAGGAAAGGAAGAGAGATTAGAGGGAAACAGGGTCAGTGGTAATTGGAACGTTGTCCCCTTGGTTTCTTGTGACTTTCAAGTGTAGGTGTCTGAGAGGTTCACAGGTGCACTCATCTTGAGCCTCAGGATCTTGTAATTTGCTTTCTACAGAGGGTGGAGGAGCAGGCTTTAATCTGGAAAAGTGTATCCAGGAAGGAAAGTTTAAAAGTTTTGCTGCAGTGAGAGTGGTCAGGAGAACAAGAAAAGGACCATCCACTTTGGGGTGAAAGGCTGGGGTGAAAGGCCTTTAGGTCACCCAGGGACCTGGAAGAATAGACAGTGAGGGGACAGAAGGTTCTGGCACAGGAAGAGTGGAGTCAGCTGATGCAGGAATGAGCACATGTGTGAGAGGCCAACTATATTGCTTTCGAAATATGATGATTGGGGGTGTATTGGCAAGGGTGAAAGGGCATCCATACAGGATTTCAAAGGGGCTTGGAGGTGCGGTTTTCAAGGAAGGGTTGGAATTCCATGAGAGCTAAGGGCAGTGCTTCCCTGGAGTCTGACCCTCACTGTGAATTTGGTTAAGTGCTGTGTTAGGATCCTTTCATCTGCTCGACTTTTCCAGAGGACTGAGGTCTGGAAGGAATATGTAACTTCCAGGTAACTCCTAAGGCACTGCAAACCCCTTTTATGATGTGAGGTGAAGGCTGTCATGTTACCTGACTGCAGAGCAGGGAAGGCCAAGTCTGGGAATTATTTCTGTTAAGAGGATGTTAATTACAACATCAGCCTGCTCAGAGGTGATGGAAATGTTTCAACCCATCTGGAGAAGGTGTCCACAAAGTCCAACAGTTATTTAACCTCCTCACAGGTGGCAGGTGGTAAAGTCTAGTTGCCGGTCTTGTCCTCCCTTAGAGCCTCTAAATTGGTGGGCTGTGAAAGGGAGAGTTATAGGTCCTCCATGGACATTAGTGTGTTGACAAATAGAGCATCTTTTTGTAATTTATTTAAATGTTTTAGAGTTCAGGGTAGTGTAGAGTTAGATAAGAGTTGTGAAAGCAGTTTGTTCCTATGTTGTACTGGTTGTGCAGGGAGATGAGAATGTCATGGGTTTTAATTCAGGTAAAACAATCTTCCCGTTTTTCATGAACCACGCCTCAATTTGCATTGCTCCAATAAGGGGGACCTTTGAGGTTTCCTCAGGTGTATAAGGGGGGAGGATGTGGAAGTGCTGGAGAATGGGTGTGACTGTGGAGTGGGAACCTGAGTGGGGCTGAGTAGCCTGCGCTCTGGCTTCAGTGTCAGCTCAATTATTGCCAGCAGATATGGGGAAATTTGATTCTTGGTGCCCTTTGCAGGGAATTACAGCAGCTTGACTTGGAAGTGATGGCTGAGTGGCAGAATCTTGGGGAGGGCCTTCCAGCAGCATCTTGGGGTTTTGGATGTCCATGTGGACTTCTTGCCAGGTTCCAGATCTATTGGTCCCTGTCTTACTAGCCTGCTTCACTAGCGCATGTCCATGTCGGGTATCAACAGGGAGGTGGTGGTGTGCTGCGACCAAAGGAGAATTAGTTCCAAACCTGGGGGCTCACTCCTGCCCACAATACAGGAGGAATGTCAGGAGTGTTAGAGGGATTGGGGTGGTAAGAGGAGAAGGAAGTTGGTTGAGGAGGATGGGAGAGTGAATGAAATGGAGGAGTGGAGTTTGGATAATATGTCATGACCTAAGAGTGGGGAGGGCCAGGTAGGAACTATGAGGAATTGATGAGAGAAAGCGACATCTTCTATTGAGCGCAGAGAGGTTTGGTAATTAAAGGGAAGAAGGAATGCTGCCAACCCCACAATAGAGGTGGAGGAAGAGGGCAAAGGTCCTGAGTGCTCTAGGAGGACTGAGTATGTGGCCCCGTGTAAGTTAAAAAGGAGGTGGGCTTACTCCAGCCTTGATGCTAACCCTCGGCTTGGACTGACTGATGAAGATGCAGGGCCGTTCTGAACCCAGGACCCATCAGTCGTCTTTCATCAGTTCAAGAAGGTCTGGAAAGGAAGGTCCCAGCTCTGGGGCTGTGGGGTGCACTGGAGGAGCTTGCCTGGAAACGGCTTTTCAGGACAGTCCGACTCCCAGTGACCTTTATGAAGACACAACGGGCAAGAACCCAGGGGCCTGGGATCAGGGCAGGAGTGAGCCCAGTGCCCACCCTGTCCACACTTGAAACAGGGTCCCAGGGTGGCTGGAAGGAAGAAGAAACAGGTTTCCTGGAATTGACCCTGAGAGCAGCAGCTGGGGGGAGGCTCTAGCTGATCCCACTTACACTTTTCCTGTTTGGCTTCCTCTTCTCTATTGTTAAAGACGTGAAGGCTGCTTTAGTCAGATGTTTCTGAGGGGTTTGAGATGTCTCTAACTGAAGCAGGCTAGTAAGATGGGGAATAGATGGATCTGGAACCCCACGATGGGAGGACCCCCACCCCCAGGATTCTGCTACCCAGAACAAAGACTTCTCCCTGGGAACAAGGAAAAGTCCTGGATGTTCTCTAGAAACATTATCATTGGGTCCTCTCTAAGGAATTGATGGGTGGGGTAATAATCCAAACAGCAAACAGCTGGAGCCCCCTTCCCTTCCTTGGCAACAGGCTGGAATAATTAGCAATTTAAAAGCAAACCACAAGGCTTGAGCACTCTCTCTCCCTGCTCTTTTTGCCTGTGGACCTGTCCTACCTTCTGTGCACTGCTGTTGCCATTTTCGCATTCAGATGTCCATTGAGCTCCTCTACCTCGTTGTTCTGGTCAGAGTTGCAGGAAACTGACCATCTCCTTCATGCCTTCGCTGCTGCTCCCATCCTCAAGATACACTGAAACACCTGAAACTCCATCTGGGAGTCCAAACCTTCTCCTTTCACACAGGTATAGGCATCAATGTCATTAAGATGGAGCAGCACTTATAGCTCCTTCTTCCACTATGAGTGTGTAGGGCTCGTAGGATTCGTGAGAAGTTCCTTTTCATCTATCACAGCTTTCATACACTCTGAGAGTTTCTTTTGCATTGATCCAAATGAAGCCAGGCTCTTCCTCTGCCTCCTGCATCTTCAGTCCTGGGAGACCTTACCACCTGCTGCTTCCTCTGCAGCTCCTGGAACAAGCTTTCCTGCAGTTCTAGAGCCCCAGAAGGGTTTGTTTTGTCCAAGAAAAACATTCTTGTCTTTCAAGCTGTGTTCCAGGTGGGGCTCCATCACCAGAAGAACTCCTGGAGAGGAGAGTGGTCAGATCAGACCCTCCCCAGGTCCAGGGCTGGCTCAGCCAAGCCCTTGCTGCCCAGCTTGGTCCTTTGGTCAGGTGGATGCATTCAGTAGTCATCAGGGGATCAGGACGCTGCTTCCCGCCACCCACTGTAGCTGTTCTCAGCTCTCCATGCCCACAGTGCACTGGGGGTCTCGGCCAGGCAGGGTCCTTCCTCTGCCTCTGTGACCTGCCTGGGGGTGGACAGGGGAGCAGGGGATGTGGGTGTTGGCACCACCACCTTCCCCCTGGGCCACAGCCACCCAAGTGCAGCCCCTTTCCCTCCTCCTCCTCTTCAAAGCCCCTCCTGCTGCAGCCCCAGGCTGTAGCCCCCACCTGGAACTCAGGCCCCTGGGGGCAGCTCATTTGTATTTTTGTTGTTGAGCTTAGGAGCTCTTTATTTAATCATGATTTTAGCCCTATGAGATGTGCAATTTTGAAATATTTCCTTCCATTCTGTAGATTGTCTTTTAACTGATGCTAAACCCCTTTGATGCACAAAAGCTTTAAATTTGTCTATTTTTCTCTTCTGTTGCTCATGCTTTGAGTGGAAAGTCTAAGAAACCAATGCCTAACACAAAGCCCTAAAGATACTTCCCTGTTTTCTTTTAGAAGTTTTATAGTTATTTTCCTTATATTTAGGTCTTTTGACTTAATGTTTACATGTAGTGTGCGGTAGGGGTGGACCTTCATTTTCTGACATATAAGTATCCAGTTTACCCAGAACAATTTCATGAAGAGAATATTCTCTCCCAATTGAGTGGACATGGCAGTCTTGTCAAAAATTAATTGGGGAAGCAGACATGGCTCAGCTGATAGAACATCCGCCTACCATATGGAGGGTCCAGGGTTCCATCCCCAGGGCCTCCTGACCTATGTGGTAAACTGGCCCACACACACAGTGCTGCCACACACAAGGAATGCCATGCCATGCAGGGGGGCCCTCATGCACAAGGAGTGTGCCTCAGATGGAGAGCTGCCCCACATGAAAAAAACACAGATTGTACAGGAGAGGCGCTCTGCAGAGGGAGAGCTGATGCGACAAGATGACGCAACAAAAAAGAGATGCAGTTTCCCAGTGCCACTGGATAATGCAAGTAGACACAGGAGAACGCACAGCAAATGGACATAGAGTGCAGACAATGGGGGGAAAGGGCAGAGAAATAAATAATATAAATCTTTTAAAAAAATTAATTGGCCATAGATAGGGTTGATTTTTGAACTCTCAATTCTGTTCCATTGGTTGATGTTTCTGTCCTTGTACTAGGATTGCACTGATTTGATAACTGTAGCTTTGTAATAAGTTTAAAAATAGGAAATGTGAGTCCTCCAACATCATTCTTCCTTTTCAAGATGTTTTGGCTATTTGGGTCCTCTTATCCTTCCATATAAACTTGATGATTGGCTTTCCCATTTCTGCAAAGAAGGCCATTAGAATTGTTATTGGGATTGTGTTGAAAGTGTAAATTGTTTTGGATAGAATTGTCATCTTAACAGCATTTGGTCTTCCAGTCATTAACAGGGAATATTTTTCCATTTATATCTTCTCTGGTTTCTTTCAGCAATGTTTTGTAGATTGTTTTGTGTGCACAATTCCACTACATACCTGGGTAAATTCATTTATAGATATTTGATTCTTTTTCTTGCTATTGTTAATGAAATTTTTTCTTGATTTTCTCTTTATATTGCTCAGTACTAGTGCATAGAGACTACAGATATTTTGTGTGTTGATCTTTTACCCTGCCACTTTGCTGAATTCATTTATTAGATCTAATGTCTATTGTAGACTTTTCAGTATTTCCTCTGTATAGGATCACGTCTTCTGCAAATAGGGAACATTTTGCATCTTCCTTTACAATTGGAGGCCTTTTATTGCTGCTTCTTGTCTAGTTGCTCCAGCTAAAACTTCCAGCACAATACTGAGTAAGAGTATTGGCAGTGGTTGTTTTAATTTCCCAATGGGCATTTACCAGGGCAAAGTACCAGAAAAGTCTTGACTTATATAAAGTGTATGTATTTGGGGTAAAAGCTCACAGTTCCAAGACTGTTAAAAGTCCAACTCAGGGGACCATAATGTTACCAGATTTTATTTAGGTTCTTTGACTATGCTGCAGAAATGAATTTCAAGAACACCTCACATGAGTTCAGTCAGTAATTTATTTAGGTAGGGAGGGAAGAGAAATGGAAGAAAATAACAGGCCAGGAGTCCCAGGTAGAACAGAAGGGGCTGAAAAGTGATAAAGAGGGCTGGTTTACAGGCTACAACTTCCCATTATAGGTTATAAACCCCCAGGTTTACTTGCATGGTAATCCAAGGTGGGGAGGAGGCAGCCAGAGTCTGAGTACAGGGTCACAAGAGCCAACTCAGGCCTGGCACCACTCTTTGAACTGGTAATTATCCCACCCCATTGGTTATGGAAGGGGAGGAGCTCCAGCTGTTCACCATTTCGATTGTTTGTTTCTCCCATCAGTCTCCCAGGAGGGTCCAAGGATAAAGTCCTTGGGGAATATCTGGGGCTTCTCCCTGGCTTCTGGAGGAAGTCTTCTTCTGAGTGGCAGAATCTTGGGGAGGGTCTTCCAGCAGTCATTCTGGTGGTTATTGATGTCATGCGGGCTCTCTGCCAGGGTCCAGATCCATCTATTAATTCCCTATCTTACTAGCCTGCTTCTTTACCCCTTCAGAGCCTTTAAACCTTTAATCTTAAAGGGTTCCTGAAGGGAGATGATCATTCTTCATAGCTACTTCCTTCTGGTTAGGGGCAGTAGGCCCTACCTGACAAGGTATAAAACCCTCCTGCTCTTCTATCTCAGAGGAAGATGGATCTGGCATCCTGGGTGAAGCTGGATGCAATCTGCATATGGCAAACAAGATGTTAATTCTAGAAGAAGTAGACTTAATTAGAATTGTGAAGCTATATGGTCCCACTAAAAAGATATTGGACCACAGAAATAGAAAAGGTCAGGTGCCTGCACAGGCTGCATTTTCTCAAAGTTGGTGGGAAACAGTATTCTTCCTTGAGTTATTTTATGTTGTCAGTTAACTCTAGATAGAAATTGCAATAGACAATGGGGTTAGGTATAAATTGCCAATTTCAGTTCTTAGGGGAGAAGAATGGGAAGGGGCATTGTCCTTTTAGTTAAGCTAAAGGAGTTGAAAACAGGCAAGGTCTGGTTTGCCTTCCCCCTAGCAATAGGCATTTGGGTTAGGGTTAGAGGGAACAGCTGATTTTGACACAGACACTACTTAGCTTTTTCTCTTGAAGAGGTATTTCAGGCCATCCAATGACTGGCATTTGTATATCCTGCCAGGTACTTCTGGTGACCTGGCACTTTCTGGGGCAGCTGGCTTCACTTAGGATTTGTGCACTAAGCTGGACATTCCTTTAACTTTAATAGCTGTGGGAGTGATCAGAACTACAGAGGAAAGTTCTTTACATTTTGGCTCTAATTGAGCAACTCCTGGTAATCTCTTTGACTGTCTCCAGGCTTTGTCTTTCAAAAACTCATTTGGTTAAGCTGGTTAGGGCATCCTTCCCTAGAGGAGTGGCTTGGTGAAGTCCAAGAAGAACTTTCCATTACACTACCCTGGGCAGGTAGACTTGAGTATCTTTAACAAGCTACCCATCAGCTTCCAGGGTGGATCCCAGGATAGCTGCCCTGGTTGGTTTATCCTGGGTATACTGTGGAACTTCAAGTACAGGTACAGGTGCTGGAATAAGGGGTACGGGAGAAACCTGGGTTTGTGCTGCCACTTTAGCAGCTGCTTCAGCTTGAGCATTTCCCTTTGCTATAGCAAGGTCTGTCTTCTGATGCCCTGGACAATGCATAACTGCTATTTCCTGGGGTAACACTATGGCTTTTAGGGAGTCTAGGATTTCTTGCCTGTGCTTAATAGGTGACCTACTATTAGTAAGCAAGCCTCATTTGCTATACAGTAGAGTATGAAGGACAAGGAAAGCATACTTAGAATCTGTGTAAATATTAGCCCATTTCCAGGCGGCTAGCTTTAAACTTCAGGTGAGGGCAATCAGCTCTGCCTTCTGGGCTGAAGTTCTGGGGGGATGAAACTTTGGCCTCTACAGTTTCAACTTGAGAAACCACTGCATAGTCTTCCTCTTTAATTCCTTCCTTAATAAAACTGCTTCCATCTGTGAACAATTCAGTGTTTGGGTTCACAAGAGGCTCTCTTTTAAATCTAGTTTTAGTAGTTTTGGTTAAGAGTTTCAAGGCAAGAGTGGAGAAGGGGCTTCTCAGGATCTGAATTTGGGCCCTCTACTGGTAGGAGGGTGGCTGGGTGAGTGTCTGACACACACTTATCTGCACCTCTGGGGTGTCTAGTAGTTGAGCCTGGTATTAATTAACCAGCTACCTGTGAGCCACTGGTGGCCCCTGGCCTCAAGCACATCCTTCATCTGGTGTGGCGTGAAGACTGTGAGAGGTGGCTCCCAAGTTAGTTTGGTGAATTTTTTAATTAAAAGGGCTGTTGCCTGCACTGCTCTCAGGTAAGGTGGCCATTCCTTTATCTTCTCGATATGTTCACTGATTACTTAGAAAATAAAGTTCACAAGAACTTTTAACATGTTCAGTGTCCCTCTGCACATGATCTTGAATAAAAGAGATATCACTACAATATCGCATATATCTAGAGTAGGATATAGGTACAGCACTTAATACTAATTACCGTACTACTCAATGCATACGTTTCTCTTCGAGTTGCAATTAATAGTTTAAGTTCCGGATTTGCCATACCTTACATGTTACTTCTCCATGGGAGCAGACCATAATGAGATATGTGTAAGTTCTCCTCATAGCACTCTGGTGATCATTGCTCCACTTGTGTTGTTTTTTTCAATGCAGCCAGCAAGCTGCAGCACTGTTGACCCTAGAGAGAAGCTAGGAAGGTAGGTTCCAGTATTCCACTGGCCTGGTGCATAGTGCCCTTTAGCACTATGAAACAGTGCCAGTCTGGAGGCAATATCATTTTACATTTGGCTATATTGAGCCATTGTTGGCTGCTGCAGGAGTTTGAAACTGCAATGTAGTTTCCATTTACTTCAGGAGCACCACCAGAGATGCAGTAGATATCTTTATTGTTTTAGGGGTAAGTGACAAATGTAGCCAATAACTCAAATGGAGAGGCAACCTGCAGTGTATTGTTGGCCTGGTTTGAATGCACAAGAGATTTTGACAGTGCTGAAGTCTACCTCTTGACTTTTATACACTTTTTAAACATTTCCAATGCAATGTGTTGCATATGAATGAACTTAATTTTTAATACTTCTTACTTTTACATTTTTACCATGAAGACATTAATTAGCAGCTATTTTACTTTAGTAGTAGAGGAAAAACTACCTTTTCCATTTTTTTTCAATGAAAACTGAAGAATCCCAATGGACTCAAGGTAACTTTTCATTACCACCCCTTGAAGATGCACACTGAGGTGACGTCCAGAAATGTTTCGCTGCTATGAAGTTACTTTTTGCCTTTAATATCAATTTAGGGTTCTAGCTAACAATGTCTCCTTAGAACTAACCATTCAAATACTTCAGTTCAGAAGGTGGCCTTTCAAACTCTAAAATTAACCACAACCACATAGACTGGTTAATTTACCTTAGATTACAATTAGGAACCAATGGAATTTACTTCATGCATTTAAAAGAGGGCAGATCTACATTTCTTTACCTTAATTTCATTAAATATGAACTTAGAGTTTTCATTTGTTAATTTGATATTATCATCCCAATGTATGAAGATATACACTGAGCAAATAGGCAGGCATGAATAGTTTGACACAGAAGCACAATTTAGTTACTTAAAATTTTCATTCCTTTACAAAACAAGTTCAACTGTAAAACAACACTTGAAAGATCTCCCTGAAGGCTTTTTTTCCTCTAATTTATACTGTGGCCATGCAGCTTTGCACAAGAATTTCATTCCTTGATTAATGGCTTGTAACCAAAATGTCCCCAATGCTTTCTTACAATTTTCCCTTTGCTTCAGAACTTTATATTTAATTTTGACAATAGCAGACTTTGGATGAGCAAGACTAATTCTATGGATATTCACTGAGGCTATCAAAACCTCAGGGAAACTGGTTTCTCTCATGAATTGTCAGTCTTAGGAACCCTGACAGTCAAGGCAGGAGGCTTCCTTCACTTCCTAGTCCTCAGAGATAACAGGACTCCAGCAGCCGCTAGAATGGAAGACTGGACGTTCAATCCCAAGGGTCAAGAATACCACCAGGCAGCAATATAGTCTACACTTGGAGCCATGAGAGAAAGCAGGGTCACTAATACCAGTAGGACAGGAGACAGGGAGGTCTCAAGTTTGCTTTCCCTTGAGTCATAAGGGCAGATGCTGTTATGAAATAACCATAGGCAAAGGCAAGGGGTGAGGCTAGGCTTGAAATGACCATAAATGAAGGTAAGGTCAGTTTAGAATTTACATTTACAATAGTAGGTTTATGCTAATTCTTTCCAAATATGACTTCAGTTATTATCCTTCCACTGTTTTATAATATAAAGGCATCTACAAATGATCTTAACTCTTAGCTACACTTTCTAGTAAGTTTTTCCTTTAAGGTGAATTGGGTACCTTTACTAAGCCACAAGAATTTTATCAGTAACAACTTTGTTAAGTTTCTCTGCTTTTCTGTCAATTAAATAAATTCTACTTGTGATTTATACATTAAATCTGCTGCAAGACAGTATTAACATTTAAAAACTTATTTTTAGATTACCTTTCACTGTTATCCAATTTGTAACAGGTGAACCCCAAATCTGATTTCCTAGGCACAAGCAAACTGACAAAGTTAAACACAGATTTTAAAGTTGAACACCTAGTTGACCATTGATTAAAAGAGGAGAGAATTTTATATCTTTAGCATTTCTAGGAACTCTTTGATCTTAACTGATGGCATGAGAGGTTTTTTAAAATCTTGATTACTATTCATACTTTTTATAGGCACAACTGAGGTTAAACTCAGAAAGCTGTTTCTAAAAGGAAGTTAGTTGGAGTTTGAGGTTTAATTTCTCATTTCTTTAAGGAGACATGGCATGAGGTTTCTGGGCCTCAGATCTACCTGTTCTCTTTTCTTACACTGGTTTAACTGGAATTCAGGGTCCTATACAGAGACTGCTCTCAGCTCTACTGTGGCCATGTGGACCAGCAGTAGATAGAATTTCCTAATTCCTGAGAAGAGACTCCTGTGGGGAGTTTACTGATGGGCTAGAGACCATGCCCATTATTCTAGGAAGAACAAAGAAGCACCTTTTTAGTTGACAAACCTGGCATCCCAGAATCCTACTCTGACTAAAACATTCACCACTCCACATAATCTGGAGGTGATGCTCTGTCCCCGTGTTCTGAGAATTTCAATTTTCAGAGCCTGCTGGCTGACAGGCATCCCTGTGGGCTGGGGGATATGTGATACTTCCTCTGGTGATCAGATCAGTGCACCAAAGCCAAGTTGGTGGGAGTCTGAGCAGTGGACTGTAATCAAAGCCCCTGAGATGTCCATCTCTGGGGATTTTCGGCTGCTGTCTGAGTGGATCGGCCCAAGGAATGGGGGCCACTCAGTTTCCTGCTTTGAATCTTGACACCCCTGACCATTTCAGCATCTGAGACTGGCTGTGCTGTGACCCAAACAGATGTTCCTGAGGTAAACCTCAGGAAACATTTGGCTGCTCTCTGATTCCCACCACCCCAGGGAATCACAGAGGCCCTGCCATCAGACATTCCCAGGGCTGCATTCTGGACTTGGAAGACAGGCTGAATAGATTTCAACCTGAGGCTGCCAAGCTAAGTAGTGCTTCTGACTCAAATATTTCTCCTTCCTCAGTATTGCTCCTTCCTTTGAGAAGGGGCAAGAAAGATCTTCCTATTCTTAGTGTTTCTTAAAGCTATCCTGGTTTTATGACTTTACCTTCTGATGGTTTCCCAGTTAAACCAGCCATCAAGAGGTCATTAAGTGGTTAGAGGTTAATTGTCCTAGCTAACAGGCCTTGGGTCCCTGAGGCAATAGCTTCCTTGCTAGCAAAGGTATTCTCCCAGTTTCACAGTTTTTAAGACTTAACAAAGCATCCTAACACAAACCTGCAAGAGAAATTCAGTAGCAAGAAGTAGGAAGATAGAACATGGATTCAGGTTAGATCAGGGGTATCCTGGCCTGTGACCCCCCTGGGGAAGGGAACTCCCGTGGGATCCACTGTGGCTCTGCCTGCTGCCTTCCCACCTCATCCCCCAGGTAGTTGGCTGTGGTTGGATAGGAAAGCTGCTTGCAAAGGTATGGACCTGCTGGGAGGGGCAAGTCCCACAGGCTTTCTGCCATTGCCACACTGCCCCTGAGGGGAGAGGGTTGGAGAAGGCAGCAGCAGGCAGGCCCAAGGGCAAAGGCCCCAGCTGCTAAAAGGGCTTGAAAAGGAAGTTTGCAGGGCCTGGAGCTCTCCTGGGGAACCTCTGTCTGGGCAGGACTTTGATTTAAGTCACTGCCCTATCACCCAGCCATCCTGGCTGGGGTCAGATCTCACAAGCCTGGGCCCACGGCATGGATGCAGAGAATCCCTGGGCCCTGGCCCCTTCCCTCCCAGAATTACATCCTTTGGGGGCTTGTAGGTGAACCCATGTAAAATGGAGAGCCAAAGGAAGGCATTATAAGAGTTGTAGGCCATAGTTTCACTCACCAAAAAGCCCTGGCTGACTTCCAAATATGTTACCAGATTTTATTTAGGTTCTTTGGTTATGCTGCAGAAATGAATTTCAAGAACACATCAGGTGAGTTAGGCCAGTAATTTATTTAGGTAGGGAGGGAAGAGAAATGGGAGAAAATAACAAATCAGTGGTTCCAGGTAGAGAGGAAGGGGCTGAAAAGTGATAAAGAGGGCTGGTTTACAGGCTACAATTTCCCATTATAGGTTATAAATCCCCAGGTTTACTTGCGTGGTGATCCAAGGAGGGGGAGAAGGCAGCCAGAGTTGGGGTCCAGAGGCAAGAGAGTGAACTTAAGCCTGGCACCACTCTTTGAACTGTTAATTATCCACCCCTTTGCTAATGGAAGGGGAGGAGCTCCAGCTGCTCACCATTGTGATTGCTTATTACTCCCATCTCTCTCCCAGTAGGGCCCAATGATAAAGTCCTTGGGGAATATCCCGGGCTTCTCCTGGCTTCTAGAGGAGGTCTTCTTCTGAGAGGCAGAACCTTGGGGAGGGTCTTCTAGCAGACATCTTGGGGGTTATTTATGTCTTGTGGACTCTCTGCCAGGTTCCAGATCCATCTATTGATTCCCTACCTTACTGGCCTGCTTCAATAAGAGGTCCTTTCTCGTGGGAGAGTATGGGCTATGATGTGGACCATTGACCATGAGGTGCAGAGATGCCCAGAGGTGTACTTACCAAATGCAATGGATGTGTCATGATGATGGGAGTGAGTGTTGCTGGGGGGGAGTGGTGGGGTGGGGGTGGTGGGGTTGAATGAGACCTCATATTTTTTGAATGTAATATTTTTGCAAAATGAATAAAATTTTAAAAAATAATAAAAAAAATAAAATGGAAAAAAAAAAAAAGAGGTGCTTTCTCACCAAAGTCAGCGACTGTGGATCCTGGTGTGTTCCCATGTGGAGAAGCAAGATGGCGCCCATCTCTGTGGAGCTCCCTGCCTTCCCCTCCAGAATCTCCTGTCCCCTGGAGCTCAGCTGTGAGTGGCCAGACACAGGGCTTGTCTCCTTCCAGTATTTCTTTATCATTCTCCACTCTTCTGCTCTCTTCCCAAGTTGAGCTCTGCTCTCAGGCACCCAGCAGCTCCTCTCCTCCTGAGCTGCTCCCTGGACCAGCCTCTTGGGGGCTTTGTACTTAAGAAATCCTCACTCTCACATTGCAGAATCAAGTGCCTGCTCCCTTTATTCTCCACATCTCCTTTTATATCAGACCCAGTAAGAGGGCGGAGACTCAACATGAATCACATCCCCTGATGTAATCCAGTCAAATCAGTCTCACACCATAGGAATGGGCTCATTTAAAACCTAATATTTCTCTTTTTGGGATTCATAAAATGATTTCAAACTGCCACAGTGCACATCCCTGTCCTGTCCCTAATCTTAGGGGAAACTTTCCTATCTCTTGACATTGAATATGATGCTGGCTGTGAGTTTTTCATATTGTGTCCTTAAGCATGTTGAGAAGTTTCCTTCTATTGCTAGTTCTGTGTACTTTCATTAAGAACGGATGTTGCTCAAGTGATTTGTCTTCTGCCTACCTTATGGGAGGACCTGGGTTCAATCTCTGGGCCTCCTGGTGAAACCAAAAAGAGCACGCCTGTGCAGTGAGCTAGTGCCCACACAGTGTTCACAGTGTGCCGTGTAAGTGCCTGCATGGCAAGCCAGTGTCTGTGCAAGTCACACAGTAAGATGATAACACACAAAGGAGAAATGAAGGGGAGAGTCCAAGGAAACATGCAACAGAGTCCAGGAACTGAGGTGACACAAGTGACAGGGAACCTCTCTCCACATCAGAGGTCCACAGGATCGAATCCCGGTGAATCCTCGAGAAGAAAAATGGGAAGAGAAGACAAAAAGAGAAAGATACAGAAGATCACACAGAGAATGGATACAGACAGCAAAAACCAGCAGAGAGATAGAAGGGGAGGGGAAGGGGGAATGGGAGGGGAGGGGGGCAGGAGAGGGGAGGGGAGGGAAAAAAATAAGGGATGCTGGATTTTTTTTTCAGTTGCTTTTTCTGCATTATTTGTGATGATCATTGTTCTAGTAATGTGACAAAATACTTTCATCAATTGATCCTTATCTCGAACCACCCTTGTATGGCAAGTGGCATTAGGTGGTAATTTGGAGTTCCAGTAGGGACAATTAACAACAGAAATTGTATACAGATATAGATGTACATACCACACATAAACATGTGGTCACCCCTCAGGCTGAAGTGTGGTTTGCTGGCCTGGCGGGGGAGCAGCCGCGGCAGGCCAAGCCGCTGCCCCCATAATAGGGTGGCTGGTTGGACTCACCGCCACCCCTGAAGGAAGCTCGGCATGGGCACAGAGTGCCCTCGGGTCTCCCCTTCTCGGCAGCCATGCTTCCGCGGCCGCCCCTCCTCCCGGATGGCGCCACACGATGCCTGTGGGGCGGCACCCTTCTTCTTCTTTCTCCCTGCGCAGGCGCAGGGCAGAAAATTCCAGTCTGCCCTTTTCCCCTCCCCCAAAAGCAGCAACAGCCAGGCGTGGGTGGAAAAATCCAGTCTGCCCTTTTCCCCTCCCCCGACAGCAGCAACAGCCAGGTGTGGGTGGGAAACTCAAGTCTGCCCTCCACCCCAGCAACAGCAGCCACCAATCCCTAAACCCTGCCCCTTCCCCCAGCAACAGCGACAGCCAATCCCTAACCACCACCCCTCCCCCGTCCAGTACCGCCCACTGACCTTTCGCCGGCAACCAATCAGAACAGGGCGTGGCTTTGACCAATCAGCCTTCCCCAGCCCCTATAAAACTGTTGCCTCTCCCTCAGTAAAGTGGACTTGCGTGTTTACCTTGTCTCCGCGGTAGTTCTTCTGCCGTGCGCCCTCCAGTCCTGAGAGCCCCCGACAAGGGCCTGGCCTCCCTTGTCCCCAGTTCGTCGCCTGCTTCTCCAGGCAACCCCTTCGTTGCCTGCTTCTCTGGGCGACCCCTTCGTCGCCGGCTTCGCCGGGTGACCCCGTCAGCCGAACCGCGCAACCCCTTGTGAGACCGATCCCTCGTCTGCTGCCGGACCGACCCCTCGTCCCAAGTGGGACCGACCCCTCGTCCCAAGTGGGACCGACCCCTCGTCCAGAGCTGGACCGACCCCTCGTCCGCAGCCAGACCCCACCTCTACCGACCGAGCAAGCCGTCGCAGTTGGCGCCCAACGTGGGGCAAAGCAACCCCACCTCTACCGACTGAGCAAGCCGCCACAGTTGGCGCCCAACGTGGGGCAAGGCAACTCCACCACAGCCTCACTCCATAACCTGGCGGCCCCCCCCCTCCTCTCTTCTCACCTTGGGACTTCTCTCGTGCAACATTGCTGCTACCTGAGCCTTGGCTACCTCATATGATCCACGGCGGTCTGGGAGAATCGCTGGATGGCTTTCTCCTTCCATGTCAGGGGCTTATACCGACCCGCTATGATTAAGAGGAGCCTTGGATTTCTCGGGAGCGCGCGCTTGCACGTCTGAAGTAATCCTACCACAGCCCTACACCCTCCTCTCTTCTCACCTTGGGACTTCTCTCGTGCAACATTGCTGCTACCTGAGCCTTGGCTACCTCATATGATCCACGGCGGTCTGGGAGAATCACTGGATGGCTTTCTCCTTCCATGTCGGGGGCTTATACCAACCCGCTATGATTAAGAGGAGCCTTGGATTTCTCGGGAGCGCGCGCTTGCATGTCTGAAGTAACCCAACCATAGCCCTATGCTCTCCTCTCTTCTCACCCCTATCTTTTCGCTCTGCATTGCTGCTCCTGAACCTTGGTGACCTCATACGATCCACGGCGGTCTGGGAGAATCGCTGGATGGCTTTCTCCTTCCATGTCGGGGGCTTATACCGACCCGCTATGATTAAGAGGCGCCAATAAAACTCTCAGGAGCACGTGCCTGAGCACCTCCACCCCTGCCTTCACCTCTGCCTCCTCCCCTCCACGCTTGCTCCCCTTTGCCTTGCTCCACTGCTCGTCGTTCTGCCCTCCCCTCATCGGGGCCTTCTTTTGGCCCGCGACCACCGTCTGAGCCCCACCAGCTCTGACCCCTCGTCTCACCGCGCACCTCGGCTCCCATCGCCACGCTCTCAAGGTAAGGGCCCCTTTTCTTATCGGCTCCAAAAGGCCATTAGCAATGGGTGGCATCCTGTCTGCTAAGCAAGCCCCACAAGTTCGGGCCCTCGCCGGTCTCCTAGACACTCACCGGTGTAAGATCTCTTTCAAACAGCTTCAAGTATATTGGGACCTTCTTCTCCCCTTTAATCCGTGGCTTACCACGTGTCAGCTTTGGGACCCAGACACCTATACTCGCCTTATAGATAGGGTCACTTTTGCTGTGGAGCAGGAAGGTAAAAGATTCCCTCCTGGCTTATTACAGGCAACATGAAGTCCAGAAGAAATCTTGAAGGGTATAATCTATGATATGCTATATAAAAAAGGATTTAAAAGCAGCTATACCAATAAAGTAAGAGTTATGAGTCAACTGTAAATAAATTATATATTTCTGTTAATGTGTTGTAATTGTTCTGTGTTTGTCTGTCTGTTCGTTCAATGTCAACATATATTGTGATACCTCCGGATGGTAAATATAAATTACTAGAAATCTTTAAAAGAGCTCTATTCAAATGGCCAAAAATTAAATAAGCGCTTATATTAATACTTAAGTTTATTATATTAATACATAAGTTTAAATGTTAATAAGATATCTACAATTAAAAAAAATTGTAAGTCTTAATTAACAAAATTAACTGTACGTCTTCATAAAAAGTTGTTCTTGCCTAGATTAAAATGAATAACTTATTTTTCTTCACAGGATAATATAAAGAATGTAAAACTTATATGAATATTAAAAAGGTTAAAAGTTTGTAAAAATGCTAACGGAAATGTAATAAGTTTTGCAAAAAGACGTATTTTGTCCTAAAGTAGGATGGCTAATTTTTCATAAACTCTTGAAACTTAATTTGCATGCGGCAAGTGTAAAAGGTATTGTGATAACTTTACGTAAGGGAATGTGTTCTGTAAAGATAAAATTTATCTTCAATAGTTTACATTAAGGTATTAAATGGCTAATTCCAAAAGGTCATTCTTAAATATATATATATAAAACTGAATTGATGATAATAATAATAAAAGGTAATTTTATAACAGGAAAGATTAACAGCAACCAAGCTCCCCTGCCAACTTGCTTTTAGGAAACGGTTTCTAATATTGCATGCTACTAAGTATTTAAAGAAAAGTTATTCTTAAGGAAACAGAAGATGATTTTGTCTTTGCAGCCATTGTCTATTTAGCAACACCCCTCGCTATCGGCCTAGCCACTGTTGCGCCGGACGATTGGAACCTTAAACAAAGACTCCTCCTCACTGTCATCTTCCTATCTATCGTTACCATATTTACTGCCCTCATTCTCCTTCGTTTATAAAGCAGTCTCCTACAAACCACAAAGCTTCTGTCTTAAACATACCATTCTCAACCCTATCCTCTAAATAATCTTCTCACTTCCCCCACAGCCTTTAATACTTTATTTCTTCCTCATAACCTTTGCTTTCTTGATAATATTTTCCACCATCTGTCTAGCCGCTACCGCCCCAGAAGATTGGAACCTCGGCCAACGAATTCTACTCTCCATCGCCTTTCTGTTTATTATCCTCTTTTATGCTTTACTCCTTATCTTCCTCCCATAATGACTTCACCAAGCCTCCTCTTGTCCAAAACCGTCACCCTTCTTTTCCTCACACTCCCCATTGCACTCACCAACCCCAGCCATCAGCCTTTTAATTGGACAGTAAGCCTCTGGCAGGAAGAAGTAATCCTCTCCTACAATGTCCTCCCTGCCAAGGAGAGATCAACTACCTGCAACGCACTGTCATCCTGGACTTTTAACAACAGATAGACCTTATAGCCACCGAGATCAACGAGAATTGGACATTGGCCACCCTTGCTTGCAATGGCAAGATACTGCCCCCCAAACTGTACATTTGTATCCCCGTCATACTCACCTCCCTCTTCAGCCCCGCTTCCCTCATTGCTTACTGCCTCTTGGGCCTCAGCTACTTGTTGCTGCTGCCATCCTGGTCCTTATTCGAAAAGAAGGGGGAAATGTGGTCACCCCTCGGGCTGAAGTGTGGTTTGCTGGCCTGGCGGGGGAGCAGCCGCGGCAGGCCAAGCCGCTGCCCCCATAATATGGTGGCTGGTCGGACTCACCGCCACCCCTGAAGGGAGCTCGGCATGGGTGCCGAGTGCCCTTGGGTTTCCCCTTCTCGGCAGCCATGCTTCCGCGGCTGCCCCTCCTCCCGGATGGCGCCACACGATGCCTGTGGGGCGGCACCCTTCTTCTTCTTTCTCCCTGCGCAGGCGCAGGGCAGAAAATTCCAGTCTGCCCTTTTCCCCTCCCCCAAAAGCAGCAACAGCCAGGCGTGGGCGGAAAAATCCAGTCTGCCCTTTTCCCCTCCCCCGACAGCAGCAACAGCCAGGCGTGGGCGGGAAACTCAAGTCTGCCCTCCACCCCAGCAACAGCAGCCACCAATCCCTAAACCCTGCCCCTTCCCCCAGCAACAGCGACAGCCAATCCCTAACCACCACCCCTCCCCCGTCCAGTACCGCCCACTGACCTTTCGCTGGCAACCAATCAGAACAGGGCGTGGCTTTGACCAATCAGCCTTCCCCAGCCCCTATAAAACTGTTGCCTCTCCCTCAGTAAAGTGGACTTGCGTGTTTACCTTGTCTCCGCGGTAGTTCTTCTGCCGTGCGCCCTCCAGTCCTGAGAGCCCCCGACAAGGGCCTGGCCTCCCTTGTCCCCAGTTCGTCGCCTGCTTTTCCAGGCAACCCCTTCGTTGCCTGCTTCTCTGGGCGACCCCTTCGTCGCCGGCTTCGCCGGGTGACCCCGTCAGCCGAACCGCGCAACCCCTTGTGAGACCGATCCCTCGTCTGCTGCCGGACCGACCCCTCGTCCCAAGCGGGACCGACCCCTCGTCCAGAGCTGGACCGACCCCTCGTCCGCAGCCAGACCCCACCTCTACCGACCGAGCAAGCCATCGCATAAACACACTTCCTGTCCATCCAAAAGGCTTCTCGAAAATCACTTCTAATTCAGTACTGACAACAATGACTTCTCTGTTTTTGTCGATGTAAAACAGGGGTTCTTAACCCTTTTTTCCCACAGACCCCTTTCCCAGTCAGGGGAAAACCATGGACCCCTTACTAAGTCCACACTATCCTGTGTGTTATTTAATAAATATACCACACCTGCACCAACACATCCCTGCAAGAATAATGTTTTTTATTGTAATTCAAGCTCATGGACCCGTTTTTAAGAACCCCTTATCTACAAGATCCTTTACAGTATAATTTTAGGAATAATGATTTTCCAATCCATGAGCAAGGTCTATCCCTCATATTTTCAGGTCTGCTTTTATTTCCCTTTGCAATGTGTTGTAATTGTCAGGCTAAAGGATTTTCATCCTTTTCATTAAATTTATTTCCAAATACACTTTTCCAATTTTAAATAAAGATTTTTAAATATTAGAATAATTTTTAGTTTACAAAAAAGTTGATGAGATAGTACAGGCAGCTGCAGTTATCCTTCACCCAGTTTCCCTGTAGTTAATACTTACACAAGCATTGTAATTTGTTACCACTAAGAAATAATGATTAGTTTATTATGATTGCTGAAGCTACAGGCTTTATTTGTATTTCACCAGTTTTTACACAAATGGCATTTACTTTTTCTGTTCCTGGATCCAGTGCAAGATATCACATGGTATTAGATAAGGATTTTACAATATTTGTAAGTGTTGATAAATACTTATAAGAGGAAGATATTTAAAATTTCATTTTATGGTTGTCTTCATCATTGTATAGTAATAGCTTTAATATTTATGTAATAACCTTCCATCCTGTGGCCTTGATAAATTCATTTCTTCTGATAATTTGTGGAGATTTTTTAATGGATTTCTCTCATATACAATCATGCTGGTTGCAAATAATGGCAGTTTTACTTCTGCCTTTACTATCTATAGGTCCTGCATTTCATTTCTTGCCTTCTTGCATTGCTCAGTATACCAGTTTGATATGGTTATGAATTCCAAAATTAGATATTGGATTATGTTTGTAATCTCATCTGTACCTGGGCTTGATTGAGTCATGATTAGGGTGTTGAGTCCCTGCCCCTTGGTAGTGGGGACTTACAAATAAATGGCATGGCAAAGAACAGAGTTGAGGATTTCTGATGTTGGAGTTTGATGCTGGAGTTTGACCCTGAAGACTTAAGCTGGAGCCCTGGCAAGTAAGCTCACAGAGGAAAGAGAAGCAAGTCCCAGGAAGAGAGGAACCTTGAACTTAGAGAAAAGCAAGCCCAGGAAGGGAGGAACCCAGAAAAGCTGAACCATCGCAGACGTCGGCAGCCATCTTGCTCCAAATAGACTTCAGTGAGGGAAGTAATTTATGCTTTATGACCTGGTATCTGTAAGCTTCTACCCCAAATAAATAACCTTTTATAAACACCAACCAATTTCTGGTATTTTGCATCAGCACCTCTTTCGGTGGCTAATTACCCTTAGGATGTCCAGAATGAGGTTTAAAAAAAGGTGTGAGTGGACCTCTCTAACTGGTTGATCTTAGGAAGAAAGGGTTCAGCCTGTCACTATCGAGTATGATGTTAGCATAGACTTTCACTGATGCCTGGATCCACTAGAGGAATCTGCTTTCTATTCCTAGTTTGCTGACAGAGTTTGTCTTGAAAAGGAACTGCATTTTAGCAAGTGCTTTTCCTGCACCTGCAGTATTGGTGACATGGTGTTTGTGCTTTATTCTATTTAATTTGGAGAACAGAGATGAGTTGCAGATATTAAACCACCTTTGCATTCCCAGCTAGCTAATTTGGCATGATCTTCAGTACTCTTTATGTATTTTTGCATTTGGTTTGCTTCCTCATGTTTTGTTTGGATTTTTAAGCTCAGGCTCATAGTGACAGTGTTTTGTACTTCGCTTTCATTGTAATGTCTTTGCCTGGCTTTGAATGAGGGTAACGCTGTTCTGGAACAGGAATTGGGGATTGTTCCTCCTTTAATATGCAATAGAGTTTGCATAGAAATGATACTATTTCTTCATTATGTGTTTGATACAATTCAGCAATGTGACCTTCTGGGCCTGGAGTTTATTCTATGGGAATGTTTTCAAATACTATTTCAATTCTAAAACTGATACATGTATGAGCAAAATTTTCTGTTTCTTCTTTTGTAATTTGTGTTTTTCAAGGAAACTTCATTTCATCTAGGTTGAGAAGTCTATTGACATGTTCCCTTGTCCTTATACTTTCTAAAGACTCTGTACAGATAACCTTTCTTTCATTCCCATTATTGGTAGTTTGTGTCTTTTTTATCTTGATCAGTCTAAACACAGGTGTAAAAAAATATATTGGTAATTCCCCATCAAACAAGTTTTTTTTTTTTTTTTAAGATTTATTTATTTATTTAATTTCCCCCCCTCCCCTGGTTGTCTGTTCTTGGTGTCTATTTGCTGCGTCTTGTTTCTTTGTCTGCTTCCGTTTGTCTGCTTCCGTTGTTGTCAGCGGCATGGGAAGTGTGGGCGGTGCCATTTCTGGGCAGGCTGCTCTTTCTTTTCACGCTGGGCGGGTTTCCTCATGGGCGCATTCCTTGCGCGTGGGGCTACCCCACACGGGGGACACCCTTGCGTGGCATGGCACTCCTTGCGCGCATCAGCACTGCGCATGGCCAGCTCCACACGGGTCAAGGAGGCCCAGGGTTTGAACCGCGGACCTCCCATAGGGTAGACGGACGCCCTAACCACTGGGCCAAAGTCCATTTCCCTCAAACAAGTTTTGTGAATCATTCTTTTTCTCTATCTTCTATTTTACTGATTTTTGGTTTAAAATTTATTATTTCCCTCCTGCTGTTTGCTTTAGACAACAGTAGAACTCACCTCTTTTGTAATCCTCATCTTAGCCACCATAAATCCTCATCCTATCTGTTCGCCAGTGTCTGAAAAATATTTTTTCTATTTATTTGAATTTGAAGTTTTGTATGGCAGGTTGCTCTTTCTACATCATAATCCCAAGCACAATTCCCAACTGAGTATCTAATTCAATTTGTGATATTTTTAACTTCTGAGAAGTATATCTTGTTCTTTCATAAATCAACTAGGTCATTTTTAGTTTCCCATGTTCTGCAGGAATTTTCAAGCTAAGCATTTTTCTCTTCACACAAAATAATTTGGGTTATGTTATACTCTACATCTCCTAATTCCAATATTGAAGTTTTCTGAGCCTCTGTTTTTGATCTATTCTTTCTCATTATTGATCATGTTGATTTTTTTCTATTTCATTTATCTATTTCTTGCTCTGCGCTCCATATCTTCTTTTTGAAATCATGTAAAATCTTTGACACAGAGGTTAAACATGGAATTCTCTGGAGGCTCTTGTTTCCGTCTTCCAATTTTCAGATCACCACCAATCCAGGATACTACAGGCTAAATCCATGGCTTGAAGTTCCTTTGTTCCACAGGTGAGGCACATCTGGACAACAAACCACAGGAGGGCTGGCTGGTGGTTACAATTCCTCAGAAACACTTGCTTTCCCCTTCCCACCACTCAGCCCCCACCCTTGGCTAAAAGGCGTGTTTCCTCAGAACACTCTTCTTTGGGGGATGAGACAGATTTTGTTTGTTCCTCCCTTACTCTGAGGTTATGAACCTTTGGGTTTCTAGATTTCCAGGGTGGTGGACTGACTCCTGTTTCACTCCCCACAAGAACAAGGTTTGAAATCAGCTCCTGTCTACTTCAGCATGTGAGCCCAGGAAATTAATGATACAATTTTCAGATTTGACTCATGATCACAGGATGTATGCAATTTCTCTCTAGATGTCTTTCCATGTGGATATTTTAGGCTAAATGATTACTCTTTTTCTTTAATGCTAATTAGATGCTCTTATATTTTACCTATTATTTTTAGTACTCTGTAGAGGAAGAGAAAGCCTTAAAAGTGCACCTACGTTATAACTCAAGATGGAATCCCCTTAACTACCCATTAACCCCTTCCTGGCAGTGGACACCAGGGCAGGTGCTGGAACACGGTCCATCTCCACCAGCGCTCCTCAGTGTGGTCAGGGGCCAGCGCTGCTCTGTGGACCATTTACCAGCCACAGTGAGATCCAGATGGAAACTGAGCCTGAGAGCAACAAGGAGCCTCTACCTTATCGTGTCCCAGACTGGAGTGCCACAAGAAAGGAGCAGTGTTTACATCGTGTCCTTGAGTCTGCTGAAAAGTTTGTTGACCAGCTGCTTGTGACCAACCTGGAGTAGCACAGTGTCTAAACCTGGGGGATGTATTAGACTCTTATTGGGTCACATAAAAACTAAAGGTTTGGTCCCTCTCCACAGAAACGTTCATGTACAAGGATATATAAAATGTATATGAAATGCCAATGCACATGTCATCCTTGAAGACTTAGAGATCTGGGTATTTTTAATCCTACTATGAGAAGAAGACAGGGAGAGATCTTTTCAGAAATCACTTATCCATCCACAATGCCCCTCTTATTATTTGTGAAGATAATCTGACAGAGAAAAAAGATGAAATCATAACAGACTATAAGAGAATGAGTGGAAAGATGTTGTTTATTAGTCACCCACTTGTCTAACCAAACCCAAGTGCCCACAATGTACCACATTAACTTCCATTAAGAAATAGAGTCACATAGCAACAATTCAGAGCTTTAATTTATGGAGAACTTTGAACCACTTTATAAATCCCCACCTTGCTATACCCCATCGTAGAGAAAGCACATTCATTACCCAACATCACACTCATAACTGATGATAGATTTCCTCCTTTTCTTTCCAGAAAGGACTTTCTTACATGGTTTAGGCTCCACGTGGGGCACTACGCTCATCACTGGAGAACAAGCTTCACTTGAGCCAGGACGGCCTGAGGGGCTTGTGATGAAGCCCTCGGGCTTCTCCCCAGACCCCTGTCTCAGGACATGGGGCGAGAGCCCAGAAGGCACATCCCACCACCCCAGGGAGCTGGAGCACAGACACGGGGCCTCCCTGGTCTGCTTCTTGCTCTAAAGCTGGACGTGAAACTCAGCAGCTCAGCACCCCCTTGTTATGAACACAGAACCTCGTGCTCCCCCAGACCTTCTGGACCCTTGTGGGGTGTCAGGAGGTTCCTGTGCAGAGAAGTTGGGGGTCCCTGGTCCATGTGCCTTCCAGATGGGGTGCCAGAGCTGTGCGGCCACTCGAGTGTGGTCCATGGATCACTGAGCTCCACTCCAGCCTCCTGCCCTCCCAAAACCACAGGCCGCTCCTGCCCATCGTGTTGCACTGCCCGGTTCCTTGCCTGGGAAGAACTTCCAGGACATCCTCAGGGACACCTCCCTCATGACCTTCAAGCTGTCCTCAAAGGTCACAACCTCAGTGAGGCCCGCACTGACACCCAAGTTCACAGAGCACCTTCCCTGCACCGAGGCCAGAGATTTCAGCTGTTTTTAGTTCACAAATGTTTCCCAGAAGCTAAAAGGGGCATCCTGCTCAGTCCTCCACCAGCACCAGGTGCAGGAGTGGTCAGTGAGGACCCCCCAGGGCCTTTCCTAACACAGCTGTGGTCTCCTGGCAGCGATGGCACAACCTCCACTCAGGTGACCCTGAGGCCACCAGGACTGTCCTCAGAAGTGCTGCTCTCCCCCCTCCCCTCCACCCCCTGTGACTACAGCACAATTTCAACTCCCCCAGGAAAAGGGCAATCCAGGCTAAGACCCCACTGCCCACCTGTGGGTCTACACTAGGGTCTGCTCTACACATCCATGGGCTTGGGCTGCAGCCAGCATTGGGGTCAGGGGAGCTGGGTAAGGGCAGAGAGGAGGGCAGGTGGCAGAGAAGGACCAAACCACCAGGAGATAAATAAAGTCGAAATGTCCCTCCTCCTAAGTGTGAAGCCCACGTGGAAGGAGCACCGACTGGACACAGCCCTGTCCACCTTGGCTCCTCACAGTTAACATTTAGCACAGTACACAAAAAATTTTGGAAGGTTCTCAATTCTTTTTATTTCTTCTTTTTTAAGAATCTTCCTTTCCCTCAATTGACTCCTTGATCCCACCTAATAGCAAGAATTTGTAAAAAGCACAATCATCCCAGGTTCTCATTTCCAAGGGAAGCAGGAAGAGGCAGCTCAGGGCAGCATGAAGTAAGACAGGGCTGTGGACGCTCCACACCCAGCTCTCCTGAGCAGGACGGTCGGTCAGGGCAGGGAACACAGGCCAGTGGGGGGGACGAGGGGGGCAGGGGAGAGCTACCTCCCCATCCTCCAGGATACAACAGGAATGCAGACACACGATGCCAGCTGAGGAAGGAAAGTCTTCACATCCCAAGGAAGGGGGTCTTGAAGTCACACGAAGGGCATGAACAGCTCTGGAATCTCTCTGTCCCCCACGAGGCAGCTTTGTCACGCTACAGAAGAAAACAATCAAGAGCACGTTCAGGTCGTCTTGTAAATGCTGACATCATGACCAGCCCCCCACAGTCCCCATGTCCATGTCAAGGAATCCCCAGGACCCAGGCTTGTCCTCTCGGCCCAACCCCTCTCCCCTTTCAGGCCCCCCAGGGTCTCACCTTTAGAAGCCTCGAGAGACACATCAGAGCTCTGGGCACTGTCGCTGGCTGGAGAGGAACAAACACAGGGTCTGTTCAGAACCACAGGGAGATGTGAGTCAAGGAGTGATGGGCTGAGCTGCCCCATGGGCTCCTTCTACACTCCCCAAAGCCTCAGGTCAGCCTTGACCCTCCACACCACCTCCCCCTCCGTCCCCCACTTACAAGCAGCCTGAGCATAGCTCCCTCCTTTTCCACCTGTGGAAGAACAGCTAGTGAGAGCAGGACATGAGGTCCTGAGAACTAGTCCTGGACCCAGGGAAGGTTCCAGAACCGTGACTGCAGACCTGGGGCAGGATCAGGAAATATGAGGTGGGGGATGTGTGAGGCTGGACCCTCTGCCCTCCTGGAGGTCTGTCCTCAGCAGCCCCTTCCCTCTGATTGCTGGGAACAGGGGCCTCCACGTCATCACTGGGGACATTGTTCTACTTCTCTCACAGGTTTATAAAGTAAGTGTGGTAACAGGCCCAGACTGGATGGGCAAGTGTGTGAGGAGGGGCTTCACGGCACCGGGAAGGGGCAGGGCACACTGCTACCCGGGCTGGAAACCCCCCTGGACAAGAAACCTCAGACCCGCCCCTGCCCTACCTGAGCTCTTCCTCCTCCAGATCAGAACTGCAGCCACCACGGACACTCCAAGGATGACCAGGGCAGCCACGATTCCCACGATGAGGATGGGGGGCTGGGAAGGTGGCTCTGAGAAGGGTGGAAGGTCAGGGGCCCTGATCCCAGGCTCAGCCCTGACCCTGCTGGAGGAGCTCAGAAGGTTCCTGCTTCCCTAGAAGAGGCCCCCACCTCGTCCCACTTACCCCATCTCAGGGTGAGGGGCTCGGGAAGCCCCTGGTGCTGCACGTGGCACGTGTATCTCTCTTCCTGCCCAGAAGGCACCACCACAGCCACCCACTTCTGGAAGGTTCCGTCCCCTGCAGGCCTGGTGTCCACAAACTCCATGTCCTGGGTCTGGTCCTCCCCGTCCCGCTGCCAGGTCAGCATGATCTCCGCGGGGTAAAAGCCCAGGGCCCAGCACCTCAGGGTGACCCCACGGTCAGGGAGGGGGTGGCGGGTCACGTGTGTCCTTGGGGGATCTGCGGGAAGGTCAGAAACTGCAGGAACTTTCCATTTCTTTCCTGGCCATTCTAGCAGCGCTCATGGGACCACCAGGAATGGACAGGACATTTGGGGTTGGGGCGCCCCGCCCCCCTGTACCTGTGCGCAGCAGCGTCTCCTTCCCGCTCTCCAGGTATCTCTGCAGGTCCTCCACGCACTGCCCCTCCAGGTACGCTCTGCGCTGCTCTGCCACACCCGCCTCCTCCCACTTGCGCCGGGTGATCTGCGCCGCCGTGTCCGCCGCCGTCCAGGAGCGCAGGTCCTCGTTGAGGGCGAGGTAGTCGGCGCCGTCGTAGGAGTATTGATCATACCCGCGCAGGAGCCGCCCGTCGGGGCCCACGTCGCAGCCAGACATGCTCTGGAAGGTGTGAGACCCTGGCCCCGCCCCCGAGGTCAGCCCCGCCCACACCGTCACCGCTGGCCCCGCCCCGCGCTTAGCTCCCTCCCCCCAGACCCCGCTCCCGGGCTAGTTCTGCCCCCCTCCCGCCCGCCCCCCGCGCTGATTGGTCTAAACTGAAAACGAAACCTAGGAAAAGCCCCTCCCGGGTGGGGTCCCGGGTCCTGCGGCCTCGGGGTGCAGTGGGGACCGAGCCTCGGGCGACCCCGGCCCGTCCCGTGGCTCACCGGCCGCGCTCTGGTTGTAGTGGCCGCGCAGGGTCCGCAGGTCCACACGGTAAGTCTGCGCGTTGTCTTTGGAGATCCGCGTCTCGCGCTCCCAGTACTCGGGCCCCTCTCGTCGAATCCACGGCGCCCGCGGCTCCATCCTCGGACTCTCCGCGTCGCTGTCGAACCGCACGAACTGCGTGTCGTCCACGTAGCCCACGGCGATGAAGCGTGGGTCCCCGCGCTCGGGCTGGGACACGGCGGTCTCGAAATACCTCATGGAGTGGGGGCCTGGGGGGTGGCAGAAAAGGTGCGGGGGTCGGCGTGGTGGTCAGCGAGGGGGGGTTAGCTGGGGGGACGCGGCATCCGGGGTCCCCCCGCCCCCTCCGCGTAGCACCCCAACCCCCGACCCACCACCCCGCCCCCGCACTCACCCGCCCGGGTCGGGGTCAGGGCCAGGGCCCCCGAGAGCAGCAGGAGGAGGGTCCCCGGCGCCATGGCCGGACCCCGGGTCTGGGGGAACCTGAGTCCGGGCGGGGCGGGGCGGGGCGGGCTCTGGATGGGCCGCGGGGCCGCTATTGGCTTCCCCAGAACCGGGCCCGCAATGGGAGGCCGCCCGGGCCCGCGTCACGAGTGTCGGGGCAGAAGGGCCTGACTCGGGTTGGGAGAAGAAGTGAAACTGCGGGGACCGGGGACTCCCCCTCGGCCTCCTGCCCACACGCCAGCCTCGGGGGACCCTGAGAGCGAGACCGGGTCCTGGACTGCCCGACCCCTCCCCTGCCTCGAGCACTGTCACCCCGTCAGTGAGGCCTGGTCCTGACTTCACAGCTGACAAGTGAGTGAGGACCCCGAGGGGAGTGGGTGACCTCTACTGGTACCAGCCATGCTAGAAATTAAAATGGAATTAAAATACTAATTCCTGTAGATGAATATTTATACCAAAACTCATGACACGTTGATAACTAATTCGAAAAGAAAACAACGTAATAAAAGAGTGGACCAATTTACAATTTGGCAAATCTTTCTCAGTAGTCTCAATAGAGCACCCCTGGACTTCCGTATCACATTCAATCTGTTATTTGAGTTTGAACAAAAATTCAGCCTCAGATATAAATGTTGGAAAAGAGAGGAGTATTTTTAACAGCCTTTTCAGGTGAGCATTGACATTCACTTTTGATACTACACTAAATGCACACGAGTGTAGTTTCTAAAGGTGAGTTGCAATCTGAAATCATATTGTTGAATATTTCATCTTGTGATGTGGAAATCCTCAGATCTGTCTTTGCACATTAAATGGATTTTGTACTAATGTGTGAAAATTTTAAAGTAGCACATTGGCCCACTGAGTTAAGTAGATCTTTCAGTGTTCACACATTTCTGTACATATTGCCAAAAGTCACACTTCTAAAATGAACACTGATCCCACCAGAAAATGTGTGTGTATTGAAAGCTGTCAAGCTTGGGGTGATGGATACCAGTTTTCCAAAATTCTCATTTTCTCTTGAGAGCTTACATTTTATCATTGGCTCAAGCCACAGGGATAAAATATTTTAAATCACATTTCTGATAGAGGATTTCTGCCCAGAATACATAAAGAACTCTTAAAACTCAACAGTCCTCTCCTATGGTAGGCAGGAGCTCAATTGCTTGAGCCATATCTGCTTCCTCTAAGAAGTTCTTTAAATTATTCTCAGCACTCTTCTCAGGTGCACCACGGTATTCCCATAGGGACTCTCACAGCAAGTGCTGTAGGTGAAAAGGGCTGTAATTCAGCCAAGACACTGAAGCAATTTCATCTTTGCCACCAGAAAGCCTGGGTCCAAGTGTAGGTTCCATCATTGTGGCTTTTGTTTCTGTTTGACTCAAATCTATACAAAGTGTAAGAACAAATGAATTAGATAGAAACTGAGGGAAGTAGATGTGGCTTAAGTGATTGGGCTTCCATCTACCCTAATGGAGGACCTGGTTCAGTCCCTGGGACCTCCTGATCAAGGTGTGCCCATGCGGTAAACCAGGTGAGCCACGCAGCAAGATGAAGACACAACATAAGAGACAAAGGAGAGAGTCAAGGGGAGATGCAGCAGCAACCAGGAACTGAGGTGATGCAAGTGACAGGGAACCTCTCTCCACATTGGAGGTCCCCAAGATCGACTCCTGGTGAATCCTAGAGGAGAAAAATGAGAAAAGAAGACAAAAAGAGAAATAGATACAGAAGATCACACAGTGAATGGACACAGACAGCAAAGTAGCAGGGCGGGGGACAGGGGAGAAAAAGAAACCAATAGATGCTAGGTCTCTCTTGGAAAGGATAGGGAGATTGTGTGGCGATTATTAGGGGTTAGGTTTCTTGTTTTCATTTATTATTATTATTATTAAAGTAATGAAAACACCCTAATATTGACTCAAGTGATGAAAGCACAACTCTGTGATTATGCCAAGTAACACTGATTGTATACTTTGGAAGGATTGTTTTATTAATATGTATCAATAAAATTGACTGTAAAAACTTTGAAAAAACTCCACAATAAGAAAATAACCCAATTTTTAACTGGGCTAAAGTCTGAACAGATACCTCAGAAAAGAAGATACACAGGTGGCAAATAAGCACCTAAAACACGCTCAGCGTCACTGTCATTAGGGAAGAGCAGATGAAACCACCACGAGATGCCCCTGCACGCACCTGTTAGAATGGCTACAATAAAGTAAAATACACTGGTGGGTTCATTTCCTATTACTAGTGGAACAAATTTTCACACCTTTAGTGGCTTTATCTTATTTATTTACTTCCCCCCTGTTTGGTGTTTGTGCTTGCTGTCTGCTGTCTGTGTCTTTTCACTTTGTGCTTGTCTTTTTTTTTTTTAGGAGGCACCAGGAACTGAACCCAGGACTTCCCATGTGGGAAGGAAGTGCCCAATGACTTGAGCCACCTCTGCTCCCCCTTTGGTGGCTTTAAACAAGAGAAATTTATGTTCTCACAATTATGGAGGCCAGAAATCCAGTATCAACGTTCCTGGTTGGAATCAAGCTGTCAGCCAGGCCTGGCTCCCTCTGGAAGCTCGAGCAGAGAGAACCTGTGTCTTGCTTCTTCCATTTCTGTGGCTGCAGCTCTCCTTGGCTTCTGGCTGCATCACTCTAACCTTAAGGCCAACATCGTCAGATCTCTGCTCCGTCTTCTCATCACCTTCTCCTCTGGGTGTAGTAAAATCTCCCCCTCCTTCCCTGGTCTGAGATCCATGTGATCACTCCTGGGGCCCATGGGGATAATCCTGGCTAATCTCCATCTCTACATCAATTACAGATGCACAGGCCCCTTTTGCCATAGAAGGTAATATTCACAGGGTCCAGGGATTAGGATGTGGAGGTCACTGGTGGGTTGGGAGGTGATTTTCAGTCTGTCACGAGTGGTGACACCTGCACTGACAAGGACGTGGAGCCCAGGAACCCACACTCCCTGCTGGTAGGAAGGCCAAAGGGTGCAGCCACCCCGGAAGGCATTTGGCAGGTTCTGAAAAGCTAAGCATGGACTTAACTTACGACCCAGCAGTGGTGCTCCCAGTTATTTGCTCATCTAATTTAAAAACATATTTAGGTAAAAAGATGTACAGAAATGTTCAAAGCAGCTGAATTATTAATTTCCCAAATTGAAGCAACCACCGTGCCCTGCATGTTAGTGGATTAAACAGCGGGTGGTCGGGGAGCTGGTGTCACTCAGTGGGTTGAGCACCTGCTTCCCATGGCGGAGGTCCTGGGTTCAATCCAAGGTACCTGGTAAAAGAACTGGTGGGAATGCATTGATCCACAGTACACAACACTACTCAGCCATCAGGAGGAATGAGCTGTTAATTCACACAAGTACATGGATCAATTGGAAATGCAAATTGCTAGTGAAGGAAGCCACTCTGGGAAGGCTCCATGGTGTCTGGTTCCATCTTCATGACATTCTGGAAAGACAAGACTGTAGATACTGAAAGCAGATCCCTGGTTGCCAAGACATTGGGGAGGGGGAAAGTTGTTCAGGTGAAGCACAAGGGGTTTTAGGGCCGGGGCCCTACTCTGTGTGGTACTGTAGGATGGATACATGACACAATCAATGTATCTAAATCCATAAACCTTACAGCACAAAGAGTAACACTTAAGTGTGCAAAGATTAAAAAACCTTCCCAGCAGGCAGGGAGTCCCAGGATGGCTGTAGACGGTGGCAGAAGGATCCAGCTGTATCACAGGTGCAGGGCAGGACCTCACTGAAGGAGGGGGAGGAGCTGCTGGACTGAGGACCTTTGGAGCTGGCTGGAAACTGTAAGAGGGAAGACAAAAGCAACTATGCACAAGCACTGACTGTACTTGGTAAAGTTCTTTCTAGTGAGGTAGGGGCTAACAATCCTGAAATCACTTGTTCATATGTTTGAGGACAGAATAATAAATATTAATATATCTTAGGTGGAGTGAGCCAAATTTCTCACAGTAGCATTGGGAGGTTACAGATTTGCAAAGGGGAAATTAAGAATGATATATATGATATGGGATTAGAGTGGGAGACATGGAATCAACTCGTGTTTATCATAATACAGCTTAATATAAATATTAATGTATGTGTGTATATATATGTGTGATAGATGTGTTACACATGCACTGGTATACACACACATTTCCTAGTTCTCCCTGATGAGGGTCTAGAGCAATGATGCCCCAATATCAATGAGCAAACCCAGTGCCTAGACCTCAACTTCTAATACCATTGTCTCAAAACTGATATTCTATTTATGAACTATTGTGATTAGTAATCGAAGAAAATGTGGCATTGGTGTGGAGAAAGTGGCCATGGTCGCTGCTGGGTGTGGGGAGTGGGAGGAAGAGATGAGATGTGGAGGTGTTTTTGGGACTTGGGATTGTTCTGGGTGATGCTGCAGAGACAGTTACCAGACATTGTATGTCCTCCCAGGGCCCACTGGATGGAACATGGGAGAGTGTGGGCTATGGTGTGGACCATTGACCATGAGGTGCAGCGTTGCTCAGAGATGTGTTCACCAAATGCAATGAATGTCTCATGATGATGGAGGAGATTGTTGCTATGGGGGGAGGAGTGGGGTGAAGGGGTGGGGGGTATATGGAGATCTCATATTTCTTGAATGTAATATTAAAAAAATAAATAAAGACAAAAAAAACTGATCCAAGGCTCCTTGCAGAAAAGGCTGAATCTAGGGCTGGGGGAGGAAATATGTATAATGAGTCTGGTGCATGTGGGAGTGCAAGAAGATGAGTATTGCCCAAAATGTAAAACCATGAGGACATGTAAGAAGGACTCAGGAGCCACCTGGAAGGACTCTGACCAAAACTGGAACCATTTGAGCAACAAAATAAATAGCAGAGAATTGGATTATAGTCAAAAGTACAAAATTAATATCCACGAGCCTGTAAATGACTGGATAAATAATTAACGATGGCAAGAATAGAGAAATCTCTCAAAACAAGAATTCCCCATGATTTAGGTAGATGCTCCCCCCTTTCTGAGTTGAGCATAATCCCCACCCCTTAGTGTGGATGCACAGAAGACGTCCTTCCAAGGAGGACAATGGAAGGGGACGTGAACAGTAACTTCAGCTGGACAATCCCAGAAAATGCTACCTTGTCCAGGACACCCAGCTCACATCACCAGAGATGAATCAGGGTCACACCACATCCTCCTCTTATTCTGTTGAGATGTGGCATCTCCGTGGCCTTTTCCCTAAAATCCCTCAGCTGTAGTCTAACCATGAGAAAAACTTGAACCAAACTCAAATCAAGAGGCAGTCTACACATCCTGACCAAGATGCCTCAAAACTGTCCGTCACCAAAAACAAGAGAAGTCTGAAAAACAGTCATAGCTAGAGGAGCTGAAGGAGACCCGATGGGACTAAATGTGATGTGGTGTCTTGGATGGGATCCTGGGACAGGGAGAGGACCAGGGGTGAAGCTAATGAAATCCACATGGACTTCAGGTTAGTTAATAATTGTCCCGGCCAGCGGGATGACCAACGGGTGCTCCAGATCCTAGGAGGGAAGAATGGTATGGGACAAGAGAGACACAAGGAACGACAGCAAGACAGTATTCTGATCAAGCTGGAAAACTTCATTGAGGGGACTGAGCATATATACTCTAGGGAGGAGGGGGGGTAGTGGGTAAGGATAGGTGGCGGTCTGGGATTGGCCACTGCTGTTGCTAGGGCGGGAGGCAGATTTGAAGTAAGAACTTTTGGAGGGAACTGGTTCTGTAAAGAAGGAGGGAGGGTGACCTAAGCTATTGTTTCAACTCGGGCAGCCATGTTACCGGCATTGCTGAAAGGTAGATTCTATGCATGCTGCCTTAATCGCCCACAACATCTCCTCCCTTTGTTTTTCAAAAGGATGGAGGAAGAATGCTCATCAAGCACTCTTTTGGCATTAATCTGCTGGGGGAAGTAGAGGCCTCATTCCCCATGTTGTTTGTGGCTCTGTTTTTCTGGGGAGGGGAATTTGGGGTAGGATTCGTGCAGAGTGAACCCTTATTTGTGCAGAGCGAACACCTATGCTAATGAGGCATTCTTCTCAAGGAGCTCGAAAATGGCCTTTAATTGTTTTGACCCCCCTTTGCAGTGCTTTGCCTCGCACCCAGTGGTACCAATCAAAGCATAGTTTCGAGTTATATGCTGTTCCCATAGGAGGGGGCTCTTCCCCCGTGAGGGTGGGCAGCAGTTAGTTAGTTTAGAGATATACCTTGATCAGCGAGGTGAAGCCGGTGATAGTGCACTTGAATAGGCCTGCTAAGAGCGGAATCAATTTGGTCTTTTACTAGTTGTATAATTCTTTTTATGGTGCAAGGTGCAAAGGATATTACAAGGAGTATGGTTATTAAGGGACCTAATATGGGGAGAATGTAAGGAAGGATTCCATTGAATCCCCAGGAGGCACCTCCTTGGGCTTCCCGCTCGCGTTTGCGGTTTGCTATTCCTTCCCTAAGTTTGGACATGGAATCTTTGACTAAGCCAGAATGGTCAGCGTAAAAGCAACATTCCTTGCCTAGTGTGGCACAAAGCCCTCCTTGCTTAAGGAAAAGTAGATCTATACCTCTCCTGTTCTGGAGAACAACTTCTGATAAGGATGTAAGGGATTTTTCGAGATGGGTGATGGAGTTTTCATCACCTAAATCTTCATCTATAGCAGCTCTCAGGTGGGGCAAACCTTGCTTTTGGAAAACGACAGCAGCAGTTCCAGTACCTAGGCCAGCAATACCTAAAAGAGAGGCAATAGTGACAGCCGTAACAAGTTCTCTTTTGTTCCTTGATATGGTTGGAGGTTGTGCGTCCCAGTATTGATAAAGGTCCTCTCCTCTACAGAAGACGATGCGGGGCAGCACAGCTACTAAGAGGCACACTTCTTTAGTCTCACTGAGGGCTTTTGCTGATACACAAGGAGTAAGCCCTGTGGAAGAGCATAGCCATTTTACCCCTGTTGGGGGAATGTAGAATTTACCTGTTGGTGGAGAGGATGACTGTGCACAGACCTTATTAAAGGAGGAGGGGATAGTACCAATGCAATGTCCGGAGTGAATTACAGATTGCATGGTGAGGCCAATTTTTGTTGTATTCCAAGAGCATTGGGGAGGATTATCCTCGTTTGAAGTATTAAATGAGGTATTAAGGGTGACAGTGTCGGGAAACAGACTTTGGCCCAGTGGTTAGGGTGTCCGTCTACCATAAGGGAGGTCCGCGGTTCAAACCCCTGGCCTCCTTGACCCGTGTGGAGCTAGCCATGTGCAGCGCTGATGCACGCAAGGAGTGCCGTGCCACGCAAGGGTGCCCCCGCGTAGGGGAGCCCCACGCGCAAGGAGTGCGCCCCGTAAGGAGAGCCACCCAGTGTGAAAAGAAAGAGCAGCCTGCCCAGGAATGGCGCCGCCCACACTTCCCATGCCACTGACGACAACAGAAGCGGACAAAGAAACAAGACGCAGCAAATAGACACCAAGAACAGACAACCAGGGGAGGGGGGGAAATTAAATAAATAAATAAATCTTTAAAAAAAAAAAAAAAAAGGGTGACAGTGTCATAAAAAGGGGGGTTGGCAGAAAAACATAACCAACAACTACAGGTAAAGTTGGGCTGGGAGGAGTTTAGGGAGAGAAAGGCAGCTTGGAGCACTGACCAGAATGGGTTATAAGTTGGTTTAGGCTCCATGGAAGTTTTTGAGGACAAAGGTGTTCAGCTGGTAGCAAAGGAAGAATGGGTTGAAATGATTTGATTGGCGGGTTTGTGAGGAGGGGTAGTTGTGATTTGAGGGGATGGGGGTGAAGCTTGGCGAGGAGGGGAGCGAGCACTACATTTGGCCCAATGGCGATTGATGGTTGCTGTACTGCTTCCTTTTTTATCATGATAAGACTCCCTGGGTTAGTCCCTGATACATAGAGCCTGATACCCCAGGTTCGACCGACTGTCCAAGCGAGGTTATTGGGGAGCTGTACAGTGATATTTAATCCTATGCAGGTCCCTGGGGTAGAGCGGCCGAGCCCATCAGAGGAAGAAGGTTTGCAGCGAGGGGGAGTTCGTGTTAGGGTAAGATATTGATCGGTGGTACTAGGTTTCCAATCAGTGGCTAATGTTTCACACCCCCAGTATGCACAATAGTATTGACTGGGAACGTTGCAATAGGTTTTTCCAGGATTTGAGGCTGGGCACATGTAGACCTGGCTGAGGTTAAGATTTTGGCGTACGCCAGCACGGCCTCCTCTACGGGAACTACTGGAGCCGCTATTGGCATTGGGGAAAGTACCAGGGAGAAACAGCGTAGTGACATTAAATATAAAGGAAGGTGCCCCCACGGTAATGGTGGAATTTACAATTTTTGAATCTTCCCATCGTATTAGGGACCAATTCCAAGGCTGGTGGGGGTTGGTTTCGAGGGAAGTGGTGCTTAGGTTATTGAGCACACTTTGCAGGAAAAAATGTAGGGCGACAGCCTTAAACGGCAGTGGGCTTAATAAGGCCATGTGACCGAGGCTGTAGGTGTTTAAGGAAGGCAAGCTAGCAGGGTGAAGCACCCTACAATGCACAAATACGTTACGGCAAGAAGGGTTTTTTCTAGTAGGTTCCAATCTTTTGGGGCAATGGTTGCTAATCTGACTGCGAACAGCAATGCCAGAAAACCAATTGGCAAGAGCCAATAGTTATTGTGGCAATAATTCATGTGGCTTTAGTGATGGAGCAAACCTGTACGCTGAGCTTCTTTAAGTTGCAGGCTGTATGTGGATTCTCTGCGCGGAACTTGAAATCCAATGAGGTTTCTCCGCGCTGGTTACAGCAAGGTTGGCGGTTTTTTGTTGGCGACGTGCTGGAAGAGAAAAAGATTTCTTTTCTCAGGGAGGGGTTTTTTCCCTGGAAAGGTTGTTGTTAAAGGGGAGAGGGTTTTTTTCCGATAGTGGAGGATTAACACGTCTTATTAATCTTTCTGGCAGCCAGCGAGGGCCTTCTTTTTCTTGGTCATATATGCAAGCAGAACCTCACCCCCAGATGATAATGGGGTCGGGCCCGTTCCATTTCGATGTTGAGGGGTAGCGCCACATAATGGTGGCTTGCTGCATTTGTGTTTTGGGATGCCAGTGCCTATCGGCTGCAGAGTGCCCTTCTTGATCCAGAGTTAGGAAGTTGAGGACAAAGAGAGCATGATGTAAAAGATCTCGGGGGCGTTGTTTTGTGAGATCGAGAGTGCTATCAGACGGCACAGGGCATTTTTTAGGGTGCGATGTGCTCATTCTACTATTCCTTGGCCCTGGGGGTTGTATGGTATTCCTGTATTATGTACGATTTGTAATTTTTGACAGAAGGTTTGAAAATTTTTTTCCAGTGTATCCAGGTCCATTGTCTGTTTTAATGAGCTTAGGCTGGCCTAGAATAGTGAAACAATGTAGTAAATGAGAGATAACATGTTTTGAAGCTTCTCCTGATTGTAGGCTAGCTAAAATAAATCTGCTGTATGTGTCAATGCAAACATGAATATATTTGAGGTGCCCAAAACTGGCAAAGTGGGTGATATCCATTTGCCAGATTTCATTTGGGATAAGTCCTCTTGGGTTGACTCTTAGGTGAGGGACTGGCAATTGGGTTACACAATTTTTGCAGGTTTTAACAATTTCCCTTGCTTGTTCTCTAGTAATATTGAATTTTAGTCTGAGAGTGTTTGCATTTAGGTGATGTTGTGCATGGGCTTGGGAAGCTAAGGTAAAAGAGTTGCAAAGATTGGGACATATTAGCTGAGTGGCAGCATTTGCTAATGCATTGCCTTCTGCAAGAGGGCCTGGTAGACTTTGGTGGGCACGGAGATGCCCTATGAAGAATGGGTGCTGTCATTTGAGAATTAGTTTTTGCAGCTGTGAGAATAAGGGGACTGCAGTGGAGGAGGGCTTGATAAATGGAGTGGTTTCTAATAGCGGTATAGACTGGGCTATATATGCACTATCAGTGTATAAATTAAAAGGTTGGTTTTGAAGGTGGGAAAAAACTTGCAGGACTGCGTAGAGCTCAACAAGTTGGGCTGAAGTATAGGGAGAACACATGGAAAAGGCTTGACCCTGGATGACGTAAGCTGCAGTCCCATTAGCTGATCCATCAGTAAAGACTAAGGTGGCCGAGTCTATGGGTTTTGTTTTAGTGACTTTAGGGAAGGTGAATTGATGGATTTTGGTGAACTGAATTAATGGATCACCAGGGTAGTGGTTATCAATATTGCCTGGAAACGAAAAGCATGCAATAGCCCATTCATCGTTGGTTTGGGAGAGCCAATGGATTTGATCCTGAGTGTATGGAACGATAAGGGAATCGGGATCTTTTCCAAACAATTGGCGACTAGTTTGCCGGCCTTTTATTATGAGGGCAGCTATAAGAGAAATGTATGATGAGAGCACCTTTGATGGAGTAGCAGAGAGGTGAACCCAGAGCAATGGGTGACCTTGTCCATTTTGCTGTTTTATGTTTGATTGCCAGAAAACTCCTGTAGGTGTATGAACCATAGCCAGAATTATAAAGATTAAGGGTTGGTGGTAATTTATTTGATAACAGATTTGACTTTGGATAGCTTGATTTATTAAGATAAGCGCTTGCATTGCCTCTGGAGTTACGCTTCGGGGAGAGGAGGGGTTTGCGTCACCTTTTAAGATATTATAGAGTGGCAGAAGGGTTTCAGTGGGTAGTTTTAGGTAGGGGTGGAGCCATTGAATGTCTCCTAGAAGTTTTTGGAAATCATTTAGAGTTAATAGATGGGAGGTTCGCAGTTGAACGCGGGGTGTCAAAACTTGTTGGTGCCAAAGCTCGAAACCCAAATAGGAAAAAGGGTTTGAAGTTTGCACCTTATCAGGGGCTATTTGAAGACCTCTTGCAGTTAAGTTTTTTAGAAGGTCTTGAAAACAAAGGTGTAGGTTGGACAAGTTTTGACCTGCTAACAGGATATCATCCATATAATGAAGGATATAGATTTGTGGCCATAGTTGCCGGATGGGGTTAATAGCGTCAGCAACAAATTTTTAACATAAAGTTGGACTAATGGCCATGCCTTGTGGTAAGACATTCCATTGAAATTGGGGCATAGGGCCTTGGAAGTTAATTTGAGGAACACTAAAGGCAAAATGTTGCCTGTCTTCCCGGTGAAGCAGTATGGAAAAAAAAACAATCCTTTAAGTCTATAACTATTTTGTGAAAGTCAATAGGAATAGCAACTGGTGAAGGGAGACCGGGTTGCAGTGCCCCCATGGGCACCATTGCTTTGTTTACAGCTTGTAAGTCTTGTAATAGTCTCCATTTACCTGTTCTCTTTTTTATGACAAAAATGGGAGTGTTCCAAGGGGACTGAGTGGGTTCAATATGTCTGGCATTAAGTTGTTCCTGTACTAACTCTATAGCCGCTAGGGTTTTTTCCTGAGTTAGGGGCCATTGAGCAACCCATACTGGCTCCGTGGATTTCCAGGAGATTTTTTCAGCATGGGGTACAGGGATGTCAATGGCCATCAGGTTAAATTTTGAGAGAGCCCGAATCCTGTTTTAGTTGTATTAGGTGTTATAGAGATGGGCTGCTTTATCCCTTGATTAGTTTTGCCCAGGCCTTTGCCAGGGAGAAAGTTCATTTTGAGCATTTGAGCAGTAACTACATCTCTGGGGCTGCACATAAAAGTTTTCATTTGAGTTAGAATATCTCTGCCCCAGAGATTAACGGGGAGATGGGGGATAATATACGGTATAACTGTACCAGTGTTTCCTTCCTCATCTTCCCATTTTAGTGTTTGTGAACTTTGTATAGGATTTGTGGCTTCACCTATTCCTTTTAAGTGGGTGGCAGCGGCTGTGAGGGGCCAGGATTTTGGCCAGTGGTTTGAGGATATAACTGTGGAATCGGCTCCTGTATCTAAGATTCCCTCAAATAGCTTGCCATTAAGTTTTAGTTTTAAGGTGGGCTGATTATGGGATATTGGTTGTGCCCAAAAAACATCGAAAGATCCAGGGCCTTCTGTGGGGTGCTGGAGCTTTTTGAAGTTTGAGTTGGCATGTCGAATGGGGAATATTATAAGTGGTGCTATTCGAGTGCCAGAAGGAATATGAATAATATTGTTTGAGGTGGTTGCAATTATTTGTATTTCACCCTTAAAGTCATTATCTAGTACACCTGGGATAATTTGGATTCTGCACAGGGTGACACTAGCTCTTCCTAAAATGAGACCAAAGGTATTTGGGGGCAGAGGCCCATAGATCCCTGTAGGTATGAGGAGAGGGCTGGTTTCTGGGGTTAATATTGACTCAGAGGTGGTACAGAGGTCCATTCCTGCACTCCCTGCTGTGGCTCTGCATAGGTCTGAGATGCGGCAGCATGGTTTATGGTTGGGAGTGCAGGGACTGCGACTGGGGAAGGTCGAACAAACCGTACTGCCCCTGGGTTTGTTCTGGTCGGGGCCTGGGGCTGGCCCCATTGCAAGTTTCCCTGGGGCTTAGGCCTAAGGGGTTGGCCATTAATATCTGTGCAGGAGTGACACTCGGATGCCCAATGAAACCCTTTTTTACAATGGGGGCAAATAGAGGTGGCAATGAGGCTTTCTTAGAGATGAATGAGGAGGAATTGACTCTTGGTACGGGGCAATTTTTTGAAAAATGGCCAGGTTGTTTACTGTTATAGCATGTAGGAGGCTTAGTTTGTGCTGCAAAATTTTGGAGGGTGGTGCCAATGGCTATTCCCAGAGTTTGAGTAGGCCAGATGCCAGAACAAAGTTTTATGTAGTTATTAAGATCGGTATTGCGAAAAGGGCGAATTGCGGCTTGGCAGGCAGCATTGGCATTTTCAAAAGCCAGATGTTTAATGAAATCACTATCACTCTCGCTGGCCCCAAATAAACGCTCAGCCATATTTTGTAGGCAGCTGAGGAAATCGGTATATGGTTCATCGGGTCCTTGCCTTAATTTAGTGAGAGAGACAGTGGCAGCACCCTTTTGTGGAAGTTTTTTTCCATGCTCTAAGCACGGCTGTTTGTATTTGTGCTATAAGGCCGGGGGGAAATTGAGCTTGTTTGTTATTTTGATGGTAGGGGCTTTGACCTAAAAATTTGTTTAATGTCCATTTTTTAGAGGCGGCTTTACGGGCATTACGGGTGGCATACTTCTTGCAGTGTTCTTCATAATCGGATCTCCACAACAGGAAATCGCTGCCAGACAAGGCAGCTCTAGCTAACTGAAACCAATCGTTGGGAGTAAGTTCTTTCTCACTGATGCTTTCTAATAATGCAAGTGTGAAGGGGGCGGTGGCGCCATAAGCATTCACTGCCTTTTTGAATTTTTCTAAATATTTTAAACTAAGTTTCTTATATTTAGCTGTTGTTGTAGTACTAACTTCCTCTTGCTCTCTCTGTGTAGTACTAACTTCCTCTTGTTTTCCCTCGTCAGAGCTGGGGGGGTTTTCCTCACTTTTGCTACCCAACGCGCCATTTTGAAACCTGGTGGCGCCATTTTGAGACCTGGCTGCGCCATTTTGGGAGCTGGCGGTGCCATCTTGGGAGTGGGCGGCGCCATCTTGGGAGCTGGCGGCAAGGTCTTTGCTCTGACTGCGCGTGACTGGGAAAGCATAGGTATGGTGAGCACAATGGGGGCGGGGTGAGTGGACATTTTCTGGGAGTGCTAGGGCAGCAATGGTTTGAGTTGCTGACTGGAGTTCGGCGAGTAAATCGGTGGCCAGCTGCCGCTCTTGATTAAAGGTTTCTTTAAAGTTATCGGCGTGTAGCTGGAGATTTTTTGTTATCTTTTCTAAAGCGTGGAATTGAGGCAGAGACACAGCTGGATAAAAAGGAGGATATGGATTGAGAAAATTAGGATTATGGGGGGTGGCCGAAATGGGGGAAGGGAATTGGTCTCGAACATGGAAGGGATTTTAGCCTTTGGTTTCGTCTCTGGGTTTTCAAAAAGAGGGGGGGTTTAGCCTCTGGTTTGATTTTGGCTTGATCGGGCGATAAACTAGCTTGACTGGTTGGGGTATTTGGCCTACTTTTGTTGGGGTTTTTGTTAAGGGGGCTTTCAGGCATATTAATTATTACTGAGCTGCATGCTGAAGCGGGACGAGAGTGCTCCTTCAAAGCTTCCTCTCCCTTTTTGCAAAGTTCTTGAATGTCTGGAGCAGAAAAATGGACTTTTAGGGTTTCAGAAATAAGACTCCAGTAAGAAAAGGCAATAACTGGGACTTTTTCTGGCCCAAAAGTTTTGTAATAGTCTCGTAGGCAGTCTCCGACCCTTTTCCAACACTTATGATCTATAGTACCTTCTAGAGGGAAACAAGGGCAGGTTTTTAACAAAGATTAAAAAAAGCGTGTGAGATCCTTTTTCTTAACTCTAGTTCCTCGTGCCTTGAGTGCCTCTTTCAATTGTTTCATATATAAACTATGTTGGGAAGTTCCTTGTCCCATGGTGGGGGAGGGGGGAGCCTACCTTTTTGCTTTTCTTTTCTCTTTCTTTCTTCTTTTCGCCGACACTGGGTGATTTCTCAATGTATCTGTCTCACGAGTGAGTTCCTTGTGGCAATCTCGGGTGACGGATCTGTCTCACGAGCGAGTTCCCTCTTGGCGATCCCTGGTGCGGTGAGTGAGAGCGCTCTCTTCTGTAGTGTGGCATTCTATCCCTCAGGCCCCACGTTGGGCGCCAGTTTGTCCCGCCCAGCGGGATGATCATCGGGTGCTCCAGATCCTAGGAGGAAAGAATGGTATGGGACAAGAGAGACACAAGGAACGACAGCAAGACAGTATTCTGATCAAGCTGGAAAACTTTATTGAGGGGACTGAGCATATATACTCTAGGGAGGAGGGGGGGTGGTGGGTAAGGATAGGTGGCGGTCTGGCATTTATGCTCCCCAATGTGGCAGAGTTAGACTCAGCAGTGGTTCCCCTATGCATGACTCTTTTGTCCTTCTATCTGAACCTATAATTAGTACTAGAGTTGGTGGATGGACATCCAAGAGACTTAAATTTTTGGAGTGTCCATGTGCTAGCTGAGCCCTGAATCTCAACAGAGTTGTAACACCTACTCCTCAGTTCAATGAACTCACCCAGGACAACTAACAGGAAGGAGATGATGGACAAACAACATACCAAGGAAGCAAGAGTGCAAGCAAGCGTCCCATCCATCAGATGTATGGGGTCAAAGCCCTTTTCAATTAATGGTGGAGTGGGCATCACCATCCCAGAGTCCTCAGGATTTGGAAACAAACTATGAACTAAAATAAACTTACTAGTATTCTACTATAGACTTAATGAGATTCTAGCAAAGGAAGAAACACCATTGTTGTGGAGGCAGTGACTTTCAGATGTTCTGGGGTTACGGAGAGGGAAAAAACAGGTGTAATGTGGGGGGAGGGGGTGTATTTTCAGGACTTGAGTTGAACAGGACAGAGTGTAAACTACAATGTAAACTATAATCCATGCTTAGTGGCAATGCTCCAAATGTGTTTATCAATTGCCATGAATGTACAACACTCATAAAAAATGTTGGTAATGTGGGAAAATGTGGGAGGGGTGAGAAGCAGGGCATATGGAAATCCACTATATATTCTCTGCAATTTATGTAATCAAAGTATCTTTTGAAAAATAAGAAAAATGCGGGGAAATATCTTATAGAAAATAAAGAGATCATAAGATGAAAAAAAATGCAGTTACTTCGTTTAGATATTACCCTTTATCCACCTTAGGCATTACAACATTATTGTTTAAAATATTTTGGAGATATTCCTATTATTTTTTAGCACCTCAAACATTTAGATTTTAAGTTATCATATAAGTTTATACTGTATGTTCAAACATCAAAATCACACACCAACACACACGTAACCCACAATGACACATGTGCTCATGTGAAAAACTACATAATACTAACATGCATGGCACACACACTCCTGAATATTATTCTAAATATTTTATTCATTGGAATTTACTTGTTTGTAGTATGTAGACATAGTTAAAAATTATTTTCTTCTTTGTGCATGCCTGTGTATACCAACCCAAATTATATATATTTACATACATGCCTATGCGTGACTGAATATAAATGCTTTTCATCCTCAATATGATTGTAAAGTGGTGTTCATTCTACGGTTTTGTTTGTTTTCCTACTTGTGCCCATACTATGCATTCTAATAATACTATCGGTGACATTAACAAATTTCATAATGAGATAAATGTTATTTAATTTAATTTAGTAAATATTTATAAGCATGAATTAATTTTCCTTTTTGTAATTACTGGTATGAGCTTCGGATTAAAATTAATAAATTTATTTCCAGATAGAGAAGAAAAGAAAAGAAAGTAGTAAGCTTTGCCTGGAGCAGAGAGGAAGCTGGAGAGAACCCAGAACGGTTTCCCAAATCCAGGAGTGTTCAGACCCGAGAGAGAGCAGGGGTGGAGCTGCAGGGGGCAGAGGCCGGGGCAGCCCCGGGCTAAGGCGGACCAGCCCTGCGGGCGCGAATGGAGCTGCTGTGCCGAGAGCCCCGGAGGCAGCCGGAGCAGGGGGGAGGACAGCGACAGGGGCAGGGCGTCCAGACGCCGGGTGAGGCCACCGGGCACAGCAGCGTCGGGCCGTTACTGACCGCCGTCACCGTCCACTGGAATGGGGGCCCCAGCGCAGAGCCGATCGTGGGGTCCCGCCGCCTCCTCCCACAGCCCGTGGGCGCCGGGAGCTGGCGGAGGCGCTGCTGGAGCCCGAGTGGGCCGCCTGCTTCCTGGGTGCCGGGGGCGCTGCCCGCGCGGACTCCGACTGTGGGGCCGGTCACAGCCCCCAGGACGGCCGCCGCCTCAGGGCGCAGCCGAGCGCGGGGCTCAGGGAGGGACCAGGGCTCTCAGCGCCGCAGGACGCCGGCAGTCCACGGCCACGCAGCGAGGAATTAGCCCGCGGAGCCTCCACGCGGGAAAGACCCCCAATATATTTCTGTTTTTGTTCTCTTTTTTTTATTTTTGCTTTTGTTTTTTTGTCTGTTTCTTATGATTTTCAACTCTTTCCCCCCCAGTCTTGATGAGACTCTAAGAGAGAACAAAAGAGAACTATCACAGCTCTTTGAGGAGGTAATGGGATAATGTGTAAAAGTGCTCTATCACGTCAGTGAAAGTATGGCACCAACTAAGGGGTTACTGTACTGCTGAGAATGAAGTCCAGCTGGGAGCACCAAGGTATTAAGCACGTGACTTTAAAAGGCATAAAGGGTGTGAAAACAACACGCAGGTGCAAAGCTCAAATGTTAGGATAAAGGGCTTTTACTGCAGAGGACAATAAACACCTGGTAGAAACCCTGGACTTGCCTGGTCCACCTCCCTGCTTTTACTATGGAGGAAACGAGCACAGCCCAGGCTCCTGCCAGCTGGAGCAGCGTGTGTGGAGAGAAGACAGGGAGGGGCTGGGCGAGCCTGTGGGCTGGGCATCCCCCCACCACCTGGCCCTGCTGAGGCTGGGGCTTTAATTCCACAGCAATTGACAGGAAGAATAAGAGGTCTATGAGAGGCCCAGCTACAGCTCTCCTCCCACACGACACCTGCCACCCCAGGAGCCTCTGCACTTAGAGACGTCCACAAGGACAGTTAGAACTTGCCACCGGCAGCCACCTCCACACTTAGCACAGATGTCCACATCCCAGGCTCCACACTGAAGGAGCTCTAAAACCTGCCACCCACCCACCTCTGCCCTTAGAGATGTCCACGTCCCAGGCTCTGTGTGGAAGGAGCTCTAAAACCTGCCACCCACCCACCTCTGCCCTTAGAGATGTCCACATCCTAGGCTCTGTGTCGAAGGAGCTCTAAAACCTGCCACCCCAGCCACCCCTGCACTTAGATACATCCACATCCCAGGCTCCATGTCGAAGGACCTTTAAAACCTGCCACTCCAGGAGCCTCTGCGCTTAGAGATGTCCACATCCCAGGCTCCATGCCGAAGGACCTTTAAAACCTGCCACCCACCCACCTCTGCCTTTAGAGATGTCCACGTCCCAGGCTCTGTGTCGAAGGAGCTCTAAAACCTGCCACCAGGAGCACTGGGGGAGATAGTCATGGACTGACAGGCAGGCCTGAGTGCTCTCACAAAAACAACAGAGAAATAACCAAACACTGCCCGGGGGACCTGCTTTGGGGGTCAGCAGATGAGGACAGTGCTACACAACTCCCGGGATGGGGAGGGACAGAGAGATGAAGACGTGGAAAAGACAAACGTGAGTTACTGAGCCCCAGATGCAGCTGGGAAGGGCTCCCCTCCACCCCAAGATATTAAGGGGTAGAGCCCCTGTCTCACTGTAGTCGACTCAGAGGGAACAGACATCTTCCTCCCTGACACCTGTTTCAAGGGAAAAGGGATGAGAGGTCGAGGCACTTTTCTTCAGTGAATTTGGCCAGCAGAGCCGGCTTTGAATCTGGAGATTCCACACAGGACACAGGAAAGCAGGGACTAAAACACCTCAGTGGAAAGGCGAGCTGACTAGCACCATCTGCTGGCCCCTCTGGAAACTCTATGGGCAAAAACTGCCTTCTGTATCCAATCCAAGGGATAAAAATCTGCACCCCACTAGTGAGTCCCTGGTCCAACTTTGAAACCTCAAGCTGGGCGACTTTAAATACTGAGAATAACTGAACCAAATGTAAAAGAAGAGCTATGGTTTTGCATGATCTATGTATCTTTAAAAAAATAATAACATTAAAGATAAAAATAAAGAAGAGCTGTGGGGAAAAAATAGACAAAAGAGAGATATTAGCCACCAGAGTAAAGACACCAACATATTCAGATGCCTAAACATCAGAAAAAATTAAAAACTATGCTAGAAAACAGGAAGAGATGGCCAGAGAGAACAAACCAAATATCCTAAGGAGATACTGAATTTAATACAATTAATCAGTGATAATCACACATCTCCTAATCACTTCAAAGAATTTAAAGAAAATATGACTAAAGAAATAAGGATATTAAGAAGACACTGGGAGAGCATAAAGAACAATTTGAAAGCCTGCAAAGAAAAGTTGCAAACATTACGGGAATGAAAGACATGATGGATGAGATTGAAAATACATTTGAGGCACATAAGAGCAGATTTGAATGACCTGAAGACAAAATTAGTGATTTTGAACACAGAACATCTGAACTGGAAAAGACAGGAAAACAGAAAGAAAAGAGAATGGAAAAAATGGAATGGAGTCTCAGGGAATTGAATGACAAAGGAAAACACAAATATGTGCATTATTGGTGTCCCAGAAGGAGAAGAGAATGGAAAAGGGGCAGAAAGAATATTTGAGGAAATAATGACTGAGGACTTCCCAATCCTTATGAAGGACATAAATATAAAAACCAAGAAGGACAGTGCAGCCCAAATAGAATAAATCTCAATAGATCTACCCCCAAGACAGCTACTTTTCAGAATGACAAATATCAGAGGTTGAGGATTCTGAAAGCAGCAAAAGAAAAACATCACATGCAAATCCCCTATATATTTTATGTAACTTTTCTGTAAGCTAAAACCTCTTTAAAAAGAAAATTAAAAAATTTCCCCCAAAAAAAGGTATCACATACTAGGGAAACTCAACAAGATTAAGGCCAACCTCTCATCAGAAACCACGGAGGAGAGAAGAAAGTGGTATGAAGTATTTAAGGCACTGAAAGAAAAAACTGCCAGCCAAAAATTCTGTATTCAGCAAAGTTGTCCTCAAAAAATGAGAGTGAGTTCAAAGTCTTCACAAACAAAAATGGATGGAATATATTACTAAAAGACGAGCTTTGCAAGAGATACTAAAGGGGGTGCTATAGCCTGAAAGAAAAAAACAAGAGTGAGAGATTTGGAGAAGATTTTATCAAAGCCCAATGAAAGAAAATGCACAGCATGAGTTATTTGAATCTATCTTTTTTGATAATCATTTAAAATTTTAGACACAAGGATATTTATTCTGGAGAAACAGGGCAAAACTCCTGTTTGTAAGATAAGTCTTTCAGATGAAGCACGTGAATGTAAATGGTAACATTATTATGTTCTATTTGGACTATGGTTTGATAAGTTGTCATTTATTCATAAGATTAAAATTCTGAGTGTGTTTTTTATATATGTTTAATACAAATATTGTTGTAGAATTTGAGAGAGGTTCAACTATTTGCTTATAGAAAGGTCAGGACTCAGGAATGATTTTGAGAAGGAAAAATGGTTTATTGATGGCCGGCTGGACTCCGGAGATTTCTGTTTCAATCCCGAGCCCCAAACAAGACTTTTAAGTTCCTTTTATACAGGGTGGGGAGTCAAATGGTGCTTTTATGAAAGAAAACTACTTTCTTTGTTAGTTAAGTCTTTGCCTGAGAACTGGGTAGGTTTTGAATTAACATATCGCCCACACCTCAGCTGAGCTTGAATTAGCATCTTGCCCACATTGGGTCTGGATGCAACACTGAATACACATTCAGTCTTCCATGTGTATGTAAGATTTCTATAGACTAGGCACACTTGGATACAGATTTAGATGATTTTGAATTTATGCACAGGCTATATTATATTTCCCATTCGAGGCCAGGTCCAAGTTCCCTTAAGATTCGGCATCACCACCATCAGAGTTTCCCTGGACTGACTGGTATGTATATAGTTTGCATTGCTAAATTTCCTCCTGGGACTGGAATCATTGCCATGGTCACAAAGGGCAGGACTGCAGCCTCTTACCATCCTACACCCACAAGTCAGGACAGACAGCTTAGGTTAAGGTTATCTCTGAAGAGACAAAGAGCCTCCCAGCCATAGCCCACATCAATATATGGATGGATACATTTGAAAGACAGAACTTGAAAAGCAATTTCTTGAATAGAAAATAACTTGGCCAATGTTATTAAAATGTTGACTCATCAACATTTGTTTTATGGTAAAGGAAATAAGTGATTGCTTTCACTCCTGAAAATATACTGCTCTTACTATTCACTCTGTTTTGCCTGCTTATGTAGAGGATGTTTGTCAGAAGGACCGAATACTTTTAACATTCATTTTGCTTCAAAGTTGTGGCTTTGATATATGTGGAATCTTTGAAACTTCAGTCAAACATGCATACAAATGTGAACATTCTAAAGTTTCTCCTAATTCTGATTTGTGCTTAAGTTTTTGGCTTTAAAGAAGTGATAACAATGTAGTTGACAACTTCAGGGTTTGTTAGATGTGTGAAGTACTGATAAATGTCACAATGATGGTTTTATTTTTTTAGATTATTATTGTAGGTAGGTTAGTCCTTACCATAAGTGAGTACTTTTTTAAAATGTGGAATTTAAAATTAATTTTTCTTGTTATGGGCTATGAGTGGGAGGCTTTTTGTCTCTTTGTAGATAATCTATGCTGTATGTGTCCTGACCTCTGGGTGCGGGGCAGTGAGAGGCTGCACTTGGTGACCATGGCAATGACTCCAGTCCCGGGAGGCCATTTAGCAATGCAAACTCTATAAACTTTAAATATTCAGGGAAAATGCAAACCAAATGGGCTAAAAGCTTATCTAGAATGTATGAAGCCCATGTTAAAGCTTAACTAGACTGTCGAAGATATATGTTAATTCAAGTCTCTTGAGCACTGAAACAAAGAACCATTTGGCCCTTCCTCTGTATAAAAGGAACTCAAAAATCTAGTTCAGCATTCATATTTTGGAATGCGAAGCCCCGAGCCTGGCCAGTCATAAATAAATCATTTTTCCTTCCCAAAATTATTCCTGAGTCCTGGCCTTAATATACACAATTAATTGGACCTCTTTTTTTTTTTTTTTTTTTTACTTTTTTTTGTTTTGTTTTGTCTTTATTTTTAATGTTACATTAAAAAATTATGAGGTCCCAATATATCCTCCCACCCCCTTACCCCACTCCTCCCCCCCATAACAACAACCTCCTCAATCATCATGAGACATTCATTGCATTTGGTGAATACATCTCTGAGCACCGCTGCACCTCATGACTTCTACAACATTGTATTATCTTTTTTTTAAAAGATCCATAGATCACACAAAATGTTACATTAAAAAATATGAGGTTCCCATGTACCCACTCCTCACACCACTCCTCCCATCTCAACAACTTCTTTCATGAGTGTGGTGCATTCACTGCATTTGATGAATACATTTTGGAGCACTGCTACACAGCATGGATTATAGTTTACATTGTAGTTAAGACTCTCCCAGTCCATTCAGTGGATTATGTCAGGATATATAATGTCCTGTTTCTGTCCCTGAAATATCATTCAGGGACAAATCCAAGTCCCAAAAATGCCCCCATATGGTTGTAGAAGTCGAGAGAGGCTTAATTATTTGTATATAGAAAGGCCAGGACTCAGGAATGATTTAGAGAAAGAAAAAATGATTTATTGATGGCTGGCCAGACTTGGGAGCTTTCTGTTTTAAACTGGAGCCCCCAAAAGATTTTTAAGATCCTTTTATACAGGGTGGGGAGTCAAATGGTGCTTTTATGAAAGAAAATGACATTCTTTATTAGTTAAGTGTTTGCCTGAGTACCAGATAGGTTTTGAATGAATATATTGCCCACCTTTCAGGTACACTTTAATTAGCATCTTGCCCACTGGATGCTACTTTGAATACACGTTCAGTTTTACATCCTTTTTGAACATTCAAAGCATATAGGGTTTATATCTTTTAACTGGGTTTCTAGAGACTAGGTACACTTGGATACGGAATTAGATAATTTTGAATTTATGCACAGGCTGTATTATATTTCCTATTCAAGGCCAAATCCAAGTCCTCTTAAGCTACGGCATCACCAGCACAGAGTTTCCCTGGACCAACTGGTATGTATATAGCGTTTGCACTGTTAAATTGACTCCTGGGACTAGAGTCGTTGCCATGGTCACCAAGGGCAGGGCTTCAGCCTCTCACTGTCCCACACCCACAGGTCAGGACACATATAGACTAGGTTAACTTACAAAGAGATGAACAGCCTCCCATGCTTAGCCCACATCAATATCACACCTCATTTTCCATCTCCCTGCCTTCAACAACTTCCAGGGCCACAGTCTCCACATCAGTGATTTAATTTCTTCCATTGCTAGAGTCACAATAATTCTACAGTAGAATACCAGTAAGTCCACTCTAATCTATATTTTATTCCTCCATCTTGAGGAAACTGGGGTGGTGATACCTACTCCACCTCTAAATTGAGAGGGGCTTAGATGCCACTTGGTTGATGGATGGGATTTCCTGTTTGCACTTGTAGACTCTCTTGGTTCCATGGTATGTTGGTTGAACATCCTCACCTCCTTGTTAGCTGACCTGGATAAGTCCAACAAATTGGAGAGTAGGCGTTGCAACTCTACTGAGGTTCAGGGCCCAGCTGGCACATGGACAGTCCAGAGATTCAAGTTTCCAGAGCATACACCTACCCCAGCACCAACCACAAATTCAGTAAAAGTGACAGAAGAGGCATGTGTAGAGAAGTCACATCTGGATCCAACTCCATCATACTCAGGAGCACAAATTCCAAAGTAGGATCCTCTGGGAAGGCAAAAAACTCAAAGCCATCTGCCATGACTGCAGGTCCTGAGTGTCTCCACAGTCCTCAGGAGCACCACTACCTGGAGTTGTATCTACTTTGACTGTCTCTGAGATCCTGCTGAGTTGCGCATAAGCATGACCCCTCTGATGAGTTCCTGACTCATTTTGAAGTCTCTTAGCCATATAAACTCCTTTGTCTTTACTATTTTGCCCTTTTATTCAAGGTCTTTTTCTAGTTGCATCACCAGCTGTTGATGGTAGTAATCCCTCGGGGCCAAGGAGGCTTTTCCCCGGGAGTCATATCCCACAATGGGGGGAAGGTAATGCATTTATAGGCTGAGTTTGTCTTAGAGAGTGGCCACATTTGAGCAACATGAAGTCTCTCAGGAGGTAACTCTTAGGCACCCTGCAGCTGTAGGCCTAGTTGAAATTTCAAACACACAGGCTCATAAACATAGTCACCAGTATCAAAGGCCCATCATTGGACAAATTTGCCTTTTTTTAATGAGCAGATTTTATGGGTACATCATAATAAATATACTGCTACATTTAAAAAAAAATGGGATGATGTGCAAGAGGGAGGAGGGTGCACAGGAATCCCTCATAATTTCAATGTAACTTTTCTGTAATCTAAAACCTCTTTAAAAATAAAGTTTATTCCCCTCTTGATGTAGAGGGGGACTGGACATAGCCATCCCAGGTCCACAAGATGGAGGAATAGAGTATGGATTAGAGTGGACTTACTGGTGTTCTACTGGGGAACTATTGTGATTAGTAAGGGAAGAAATTGTAGTAGTGATGTGGAGAGGGTGACCAGAGTGGCTGCTGATGGTCAGGAGAGGGAAGAAGAGATATGATGTGGGGTCATTTTCAGGATTTGGGGTTGTCCTAGGTGGTGCTGCAGGGATGGGTACTGGACGTTATGTGTCCTGTCGTGGCCCACTGGGGGAGAGTGTGGACTACAATGTGGACCACTGTCCATGTGCTGCAGTGGTTCTCTGGTATGTATTTGCAGGGTGCAGTGGATGTGCCACAATGATGGAAGAGTTTGTTGATGTGGGAGGGGTGGTGGGGTGGGTTGAGGGGTATATGGGGACCTCATATTTTTTGAATGTAACATTTAAAAGAAATAAAGAAAAAAAAAGTGTATTATATTTAAAAAAATCCTGCCCCCAGCAGCCACCTCTCCACTTAGCAAAGATATCCACATCCCAGGCTTTATTTCAAAAGACCTTTAAAACCTGCCACCAGTAGCCAGCTCTGCACTTGGAGCAGATGTCCACATCCCCAGCTCCAGGCTCCAGGCTGGGCTTCAAAGGATCTTTGAAACCCCTGAAACTGGATAAAAATGAGTGGATATGGACTAAATGAGTAAAACTGGGAATTGAAGAATGCCAGTTAGGTTTGGAAGGGACAACAGAATTAGCATCACCATTATATTAAGACAAGGATCCCAGTGGATGCTAAGCCACTAGGTGAAAGTGCTGGGACAGACAGCCCCATGATGCCAGAGCACCCCACTCCCCCCAGACCACCTCCTGAGCTCTCTGTGGAGGGCAAGAGCTGGTGGTCTCCAGCTTACAAGGAGCCAAATCCAGCCCCCCCTGGCAGAGGGGCAAACCAGCACACGCTTCCAGCGTGATGCCACATGAAGCACATGCCCTCACCCTTGAAATATTCTTGCCAAAATGTTTGACCTGTGAATCCATTCAAACCTCTAGACCTGACTTCCAGTTTATAGATAATATAAAGGATAAAGAATGACCTAAATAAACCACTCTCTGAAGAAAAGTCAGATAAATCCAGAACATGGGACATTCCACAAGACAGCTATTAGTCTTTTGAAAAGTCTGTGTCATGAAAAATTAAAAAAAAAAAAAAGGTTGTTCTTGATTTAAGGACTAACAGAAATAATGACCAACCATGATGTGTGAACTTTGGATCCTGGTTTTAAAAAATAAAATCAATAAAAATAGTTTTGGGATAATTGGAATTTGGAACTAGACTGGCTATTGGGCATATGAAGAAATGATTGATTTTCTTAGGTGTGATAATGGCATTAGGGTTATGTACGACAGTGCTATAGACTTTGGGGATGAAGTACCATGACTATAACTTATTTTCAAGTGCTTAAGCAAAATATAAAATAAAACGTTACAAAACATTTCTGAGGAGAGGGGCTCTATTTTTCTATGACAATCTTAAAATTCTTGACCACTGAAGATGGTTAAAAATCACTAAATGAAAAATGTCATGCTTGATGCCTTTTAGAAGTTTGATACATATGTGTTGAAGGATGGAGGTCATAAGGAGCTGAAGACAAGGTTACCTGTCCAGCACAGTTCACTTTTGGCTGGACAAAGATACATTTCCAAGTCCAACCCCACATCCTGGCTGTACAGATCCCATCTGGACCGTATTTCAGCTCGCATCACTGTGGTATTGCTGCGAACATCCACAACCCACCGTGTACATCGACAAGTAGAACATCTCGCTTCAAGCCTGGTCTCTGTAAATGGCAGCAGGTGATTCTAGGTGATCAAGAGTTGTTGAGGGAGAGACGAGGGCTAGCCCGGTGGTGCCTACACCTGCCAGCGCCCACACCTGCTGGGTGCCCACGGCTGCCAGGTGCCACCATGCCCAGGACACTTGCTGCTCAAGGGCACCTGCTGAGAAGCGGGAGTTTGAGGCCGCACCTGAGGCCCTCCAGCACACCTGCTCCTCCACCGGCAGACTGTAAAACGGGGCAAGCTCGGGCGAGGCCGTGGCGTGGCAGGGCTGGTAAGAGGCGAGCACTGCCCAAAGGGGCACCCGTCTCAGGTGACGCTGACCACGGCGCCCCCTCTGACGCCGACGCGGCCTTCCGGACAGCAGTTTTTCTTTTCCGAGATGGAGGGTCTCAAGGTCTCACTGCTCCTCCCCAGGGACGGCTTTCACTCCGGGATCCCCTCCAGCTCCCCTGGCCCTCCCGGGACTGCTGACCTTTATGCCTCCAACGGGTCGGATTATCAACAGCTCTCACAGTCTCCCTTCTCGATTATCCCTGCGTTTCAGGTCGTTCCTCCCTTTTCCTCACCCGGGTGAGAATCCCGAATTCCCCTGAGGCTGGGAGTTTCCTGGGTCAGGGGTCTCACCTCGCTCCAGCACAGGGTCTTCTGCCCTGGCCTAACGCGGAGCCGCCTGCGATCCCGCAGACCAGGAGCTCTCCAGGGTCCTGGCGCCTCCACCAGCGGAACCGGGGCCGCCCCTGAGCTGCGCGTTTCCTCACCCCGTCCGCCCTGCCCCGACAGGGCGCTCACGAGAAGCTCCTCATCCGCGCAGCCCACAGCCCGGCGAGCGACACTCACTGGCCTCAGGAGTGGACGCCGGGCGCGGTCCTTGGCTGCGGGAATCGCGGTGCGCGGCCAACGCGGGCCAGGAAGGCGCCGCGGTGAGGCCGCGTGGACCCTGCCCAGCTCCAGAGCAGCGCCCGGCCCTGCCGCTCCCTCGGCGCTGTGTCCCCCAGGACAGGCCCCCCTGCCTCCTGCGGCCTCGGGCCCCTGGACGTGGCCTCTGCAGCCCCGGGGTTTGAGCGGGACCACCCAGGCTCTCCTGCTGCCCCAAAGCACTCAGCCTGGCCCTGCGGGAGCCCCGTAAAGTGAGTTTTCTTCATCTGAGACAGGCGATTCTCCTGGGGAGGCATCTAAAGCCTGGGGAGGCCAGAACTCAGGGCAAAGGCAGGTGGTCTGGAGACGGCCAGTCCTGACGGGCGGCCAGGCCTTAGGACCCTGGGGGAGGCTGTGCTGACGGGCAGCAGGCGGGACGCAGGGCCCCGGGGCTGCTGCAGCGCATTCCCGCAGGGCCCTTTCCCGCAAGGCTGGCCTCCTGGAGCTCTACGGAGAACGCAGCCACGCAAACCTGTGGCCGAGTGGCCACGCTGGCGATGCTCCAACAGCGGCAAGTCCCAGGCAGGCGGGCCTGGATGCAGCAGCTGTCCCCGTCCTGGAGCCGGCCCTCTGGACGCCGCGCTTGGGAAGCCGTCGGCCCTGTCTTGCGCCTGGGCCTCTGTCCAGTGTGGACCATGGACCAGGCCCTCCTTCCCCTAAGGGCTCCCCAGAGTCGTCCAGCGCTCAGCACAGAGGAAGGAGCCTTGTCACAACCTGACCACACGGTCACCAGGAGTTTATGTCACAGCCAGACTGACCGAGGAGACGTTGGGTCGGGATGGGCTTGGGCGCTCTTAGAACGCTCCAGCTATGGACAGAGTAGACTTATTCATCCAGTAATGGAAGAACATGCACCACTGACATGCAGGCAGGGTACCCCGGAGGGAAGAAGAGGGGTAACGGGGCATTTGGGGGCCCTGGCCTTGTCCTGCAGGACACTGCAATGGCGGATACAGGCTGTTACTTGTTTTGTCAAACCTATAAAAATTTCCCCAGGGGATTCTAGTGTAAATCTAAAACTTCTCTAAAAAATAACCCCTATTAAAAAAAAAAATACCCCTCTGGGGTATGGGAGTTACTGCTTAGTGGGTACAGAGTTTCTGTATGGGGTGCTGGGAAAGTTTGGTAGTGGGTGGTGGTGATGGCAGCACAACTTTGCAAATGTAATTAAGACCACTGAATTGTGTTTTTGAAAATAGCTGAAATGGGAATTTTTAAATTTATTTTTAATTGTCTTTTTAAAAAAAGATATATAGAACACCCAAATAATGTTACATTAAAAAATATAAGAGGTTCCTAAATACCCCACACACCACCCCTCACCTCCCACATCAACAACCTCTTTCATCATCGTGGCACATTTATTACATTTGGTGAATACATTTTGGAGCACTGCTGCACTGCATGGATAATAGTTTACATTGTAGTTTACACTCTCCCCCAGTACATTCAGAGGGTTATGGTAGGATAAATAATGTTCCACTTCTGACCTTGCAATATCATATAGGACAACTCCAAGTCCAGAAAATGCCCCCACATCACATCTCTTCTTCCCTCTCCCTGCCCTCAGCAACTACCGCAGCCACTGTCCCCACATCAATGACACACTTTCTTCCATGCTAGAGTCACAATAGTTCTATAGTAGAATACCAGTAAGTCCAGTCTAGTCCATATTTTATTCGTCCACCTGTGGACCCTGGGATGGTGTTGTATATGTTACCACAATATAAAACGTTAAAAGTGATCCTCTCAAATGGAAAACAAACAAACAAACAAACAAAAAACAGAAAACAAAAAAAACATGAAGGGATTATGATTTTAACAGTTAACCAGGAGCCTGACACATTGTTCCTGGAATGAACTAATTACATTTCCCCCTTTTTTGCAGACACGGAAACCGCTTTAGTGTCAAAACCGGGAACGCACTGGGAATTTGGAAGTGTTTATCTCACAGTTACCAAAAGATACATTTAGGGAGAAAAGGAGCAGGGAGTGCGCCCGGAGCACTAAAGGGCTGGAGGAGGGGTGAGCGCTCAGCCCGAGTATAAGCGGCCAAACCGGTTTATTCTGGGGGGGGGGGGGGGCGGGGGGGGAATGGGGGAGGGGAGTGGAAGGGGGAGGGGAGTGGAAGGGGGAGGGAGGGAGGAACCCGGCTCTGCTGCCCCCCCGGGACCCTCGAGCGCCCCGCTCCGCACCCCGGCCCCGCGGGCTTCTGCTGTCAGCGAGGAGGGGCTGGGCCGGGGAGGGCGCGGGACGCCGCGCAGGGGGCGCGGGGAGGGTCGGGGTCCAGGCCGGGGGCGGCGCAGCCCCGTGAGCCCCGCGAGCCCCGCGAGCCCCGCCGCCTGCCCCGGCGGTGGGCGAGGCTGTGGCCCCGCGTTCCCCGCCGCGCGCCCCCACTCACCGCGAGCCCCGCGCGGGGTCGGTGCGTCCCGCGAAGCTCCGCTCCCGGCCCTCCGCGAGATTCTCCCCGGCAGCCCCGGGACTGCCGCCGCCCACCCACCCTCAGGCCACCCGCGCCCCCACCTCCCTGATCCCCGGGAACCCCCGGCCGCGGAGGGGCGGGGGCGGCGCGGGGAGAGGAGGCCGCACGCGCGAGCTCGGCGCGGGGCGGGGCGGGGCTGCGGGGTCCGCGCGGGGGCTGTGGGTGCGCGCCCCTCCCTCCGCCCTGGGCTTGCTAAATTTAGCAGCATCTTTGCCGTTTAGTAATTTTTTATAACCTGACGGTCTCGCCAACTCTCCTTTCAGAGGAATGTTCCTCTGCAGTTTTTCTAAGTTTTATAGGTTTCAGTTGGCATTGCCTTAAATTTGTCGATTCCTTAAGAATCATGATTTTGCGGGCTTGTTTAGTCAACTCCACCAGTAGCAGGATAAATCATTAAGCATTTTCCTTTATGTTTCTGAACCAGTTCTGAAGTTATCTGTAAGCCTCTATCGGGGATATATTTTATGAGGTTGTTTTTTTGGTGTTTGGTCCTTGTGAATCGAAAGGAAAGTCTTTGCTGAGCTTATACATTTACTCATTCATCCTTTCAGCTAATTTCCTGACACTTTCAGGATGCACAATCATGTGGATATTGTCAGGTTTACTGATCAGCACCCTTTTTCCCTCATAAAATATAAATGATGATATTTATTCTTTTCTGGGTTTTGGGACGCTATTTGTTCTGTAAGGAGCTTGCTTTTGGAAAGTTGGTTTTTTTGTGACTATTGCAGGGTAAATTATCTTTTTTTGTCTGTTGAACAAGTTTACTTTTATTTTCGTTATTATTCAACATTTTCAATGAGGTGAAATGCCCATAAGAGTAGCGATTTCTAGTGAGCAGGTCAGTGGCACAGCCCTGTCAGCCAGCCCTCTCTTGGTTCATCTTTTACACATCTGTTAGTAAGCTCTTTGCAAATGACCCTCAACGTCTTTTATGATTACTTAAAGCCATTTTATATCATTTTTTATTGTGAAATCACATGTTCTCTGATGTCTGACAGGATTATGAGCTTTTAAAAATATTAAGACAAAACGTTTTGGATTATTCCCTGTATTTCAATTTGTCTTTTTTCTCCTAAGGAATAGTTTTGACAGAAAAAGAGTATGAAATTAGCTTTTTAATTCTAATGAGTACTTTATTTACACTATATGCCCCCACAAAACATTATTTCAATAAAAAATGGGTGGAAAATGAGCTTTTTAGAAGCAGAGGACTTTTCCCTGATCACCTGAATATTATAAATGCTATATCTGTGTTACCTTTGATTATCTGTTGCATTTACCTTGATTTTCTCTTCTCATTTATTCAGCATCTGTGTTTGACTGTACATGCTTTATTAAAATTGAAACTACCTGAGAAGCTGGGAATGTGGGTTTTTGAACGGGGCTTTGCACTAGCTCTGGTTTTGACAGGCAGGAATAGACAGAGGCCTTTCCTGCAGTGGGAAGCTAAGGAGCAGCGAGGTCGTGTGGCCACGTGGTGTGCTCAGGAAACAGCAAGCAGCCTGCGTGGGTGTGCTGGGGACACAGCAAGCAGCCCTGCGTGGGTGTGCTCAGGAAACAGCAAGCAGCCCGCGTCGGTGTGCTCAGGACACAACAAGCGGCCCGCGTGACCTGACAGTGAGGGCAGCAGGAAGGGGAGAGGGCACTGGGATGTACCTTAGGGTTAGGTCGCCAGCAGCCTTGGATGCTGGGTTAGGGGTTAATGGAGGAGCCATTTTGAAGAGAAGAGAGGACGATAAAAGATGAAATAAGCCGAGCGCTCAAGCTGGACGGCAGGGGGGATGGTGGGTCCAGGGACAGAAACACGGAGAAGAGGAGGAGGGGCTGCAGAAGAGGGGGAGGGGGTAGCCTTTATTTCCTCATATTGATCGTGAGCTGCCCATAGGGCAGGAGGAGCTCCGTAACTCTCAGCTGGAAATGCAGGATTGGCTGCTAGAAAGGAATTATGGTAAACTCTGAGGCCACCAGTGTGGAAAACTAAGGACACATGTGAAGTAAAAGAGGGTTAAGAAAACAGCCCTGGAAAGGCTCCCACCAACTGGAAAAGTGAAGATGCAGAGGGGCAGCAGTGGGAGGACAAGGTAGGGGAGCAGGATGTGGGGGAGCCTGAGGGGAGAATTCATCAAAGAAGAGGAGACCTGAGAAGAAGGTGCCACCAGATTTCAGTATTAGATCATGGATGACCTTTGAGAAAGAGGTTTCAAAAGACTGATGAGAAACAAGGCTTCGGTGTCAAGGGGAGGTGAGGACCAGAGGACAACGAGACAGGATGACTCCTTGGAGAAGGTTGAGGGTAGAGACAAGAGAAGGGAGTAGACAGAAAAGGTAGCAGGGGGGCTGATGTAGCTCAGTGGTTGAGCACCTGCTTCCCATATACGAGGTTCTGGTTTCAGTCCCCAGTACCCCCTTTTAAAAAGTTACAAGGTTAGGGGCTTTTTTTTCCCAAAGATTTATTTATTTATTTATTTCTCTCCCCTCCCCCCCCCCCCCGGGTTGTCTGTTCTCTGTGTCTGTTTGCTGTGTCTTCTTCTTTATCCACTTCTGTTGTTGTCAGCGGCATGGGAATCTGTTTCTTTTTGCTGCGTCATCTTGTTGTGTCAGCTCTCTGTGTGGGCGGCACCATTCCTGGGCAGGCTGCACTTTCTTTCATGCTGGGCAGCTCTCCTTACGGGGCACACTCCTTGCACATGGGGCTCCCCTACGCGGGGGACACCCCTGCGTGGCAGGTCACTCCTCGCACGCATCAGCACTGCACGTGGGCCAGCTGCACATGGGTCAAGGAGGCCTGGGGTTTGAACCACAGACCTCCCATGTGGTAGACGGATGCCCTAACCACTGGGCCAAGTCCACTTCCTGGTGAAGGCTTTTTGTTTCTTTCAGCATGGGGAGGCCTGGGCTTTTGTGCTCACACAAACAATCCCCCCAGCCTGCCTCCTTCATTGGGAAGCACCTGTGTGAAGTCCCTAACTTCCTGGTGACAGCAGGTCTCTTCAGCCAGCGTCAGCTTTTTCTTTGCCTTTGTTGACCTCTCAGTCATCCCTTAACCTTGATGCATCAACAGAATCTCAGGGCCAGAGAGCATTTTCAGAGTCGTCTTCTCCATCTCCCAACCTCTATCTGTAAAACTCCAGGAGAATCTTCTTTCTTGGATTTGGAGAGTTTGAAGAGGGAACAAGGAAACCCCCAAAATCAAAAGCATCCCCCAAAACTGCCCTGAGAAGTACCACCACCAGCCAAACCTCAAACACTTTGTCTAATTTTGACCTTAGGTAGGAAGGATTTAGTTAACTGAACACACACTTCAGTTGATAGCACTTCCCTGTCTTTGTCCATAAATCCCTTTCTTTTTAAGCTTACTTGTTGCATTTTATCACCATCTCCCACTGCATTTTCCTCCTCTTCCCCACAGAAAATCATTCTAAAGTTTTTGTTGTATTTTTGTTTGTAGATGGGTTGGTAAGATAAATACTGCCGTACTGGGTGTATACCTAATTTACAAATGGTCTATATTATAGCCTCATTCTATTTCTTGCCCTTCCACTTCGCAACACCATTGTAAGTCAATCCATTTTTGTGTCCTACCGTCCACTCTTTCTGATGCTGCACAGCACTCATGGTGGGCTGTGCCTCGATTTACATATCCATTTCCACTAACAGATCTTGGATGATGCCAACCTCTGCTCCCCCAAGCAATGCTGTGCTGTGCAGCACCCCCGAGGACCTACGGGAGGATCCCCTGGGGTATTTGTGCAGAAACAGAACCACTGATCCCAGAGGAAAGGACACTCAGCGGGTGGACCTAGATAGGGATCCAGCTTCATTTTTCTCTCTTTGTAAGCCTGTTTTCTCATTGCCATCTTCTAGAGTTGGTTCCTTCCCTTGTGACTTACAGGCTACCTTTTCTTTTTAAATTCCATTATAAACACTGGTCTGCCCTTGAGCTCTTTCCTCTCTCAATTTCAGTTTGGTCTTGCACATGCCATACTGTTTTTATTGCTATGACTTTGCATGACTTCTTTCATGGTAGGCAAGGACATTTTATTATAAATCTAACAAGGGATTACAGAGGTTTCTGGAGTCTTTTGTTGACTGCCTCCCCTTCTTTTACTTTGATTCTGGTGATATCATAACTAGCTTTGTTTATTTTTGCTTCCCTTGGGGTTTATCAAAAACCTGCAAGCAAATTACTTAGGAACTGAAGTAATTCTGTATATCCTTAGCTTTGGGAAGCATGACTCGCCCAGATGCTGATTTAAGACTTAGAGCGAGGACGTGCCTGCCTGGCCTGTGGTTTGCTCTAAGGAAGGCCTCTGCTTGTCCATCCAGCCTGGTCAGGGAGAGGCCAAGCCAGAGGCTTGCAGTGTGCTCCACATCAGCTCTCTCTACTCTGGCTGCTTCTGTTCACATGAAGTGAGGACTGCCAGGACCTCAGTACACGACTCTTAGATGCTAGGCCTTCACCCTCCCCTCAGAAGTGATCCCACCTGGAGGAGAGACCATAGGGTGCCAAGTGGCAGCACCCCTGGAGATGATGGGGCTCTGTTCTCCTGAGGACGATAGAGGTGACCCAGTACTCCAGGTCAGCCCCTACCACCCCCAACATGTTGTGCTCCAATTTTCCCTTATTCTGTGTCTTCTAGGAGATCCTTCAGAGGTAGGGCAGGTTGTATTTTTTGCCTTTGCACATCCCTGGTGGCCGCCATTCTGTTCAGTGCATGGTGGGCACACAGGAAATGCTTCTTGAGGGTGTGAGGAATTAATCCCAGAATTCTGTGAAGAAACTAAGGTGAGCAGTGGGGGGCCTTACCTAGATCACAGCCGATGTTGATACACCAGGTCTGAACCTTGTTCCTCTTGCTGAGAAGCCACTTCTGTAGCTCCTGGGAGGCAGTGAGGTGGCCAGGAGCAGGCTGAGGTCCTGGTTTCTGGCACTTTCTGTTTTCACATCTAGGGACACAGAAATGACGCATTTGGGAGTTCTTTGAGATGCCCCAGCCTCAGCTGACTGCCATCTTCTAAATGGAGGTGCCAATTCCCACAGGAACTACTTCCTTGAGGATGGGGCCCACTGTCCACTGCTGGGCACTGCTGGGGGGGCATCCGTGGCTGCACTGAGGATGGGATGAGGTGAGTGAAGGGTCACAGGTGACTCTATGTCCTTAATGTGACAATGCTGTGTATCTGTATGGCAATTGCTAGGCATGTGTGGTGCATCTTTGTGGAAAAGAGAAGAGTGACACTCACTGCTTACCTTATTAGAGTGCTTCTGATATCCTAGGAGAGAGAGAGAGAGCAGGGATTCAGGTGTCCTTGCTCCACTTGCCTTACAATTAGAAAAGACAAACTCCAAACTTATAGACCACTGTCCTGGCCCTGGGTGAGGAGAGGTCACCCAATCCCTGGAGGCTCCAGGTGTCAGGTGTTACTGAACTTCAGGGACACGGGGTCCATCCCCTTCTTTTAAAGACTCAGAGGGCATGGCTGGCACCTCTTGGTGAGAAATGAGGGCTCACTCCCAGGTTTCATTTCCTCAGTGCGGAGTGCTGCCCTAAACCACGCTGCCCCCCTGGTGCCTTGTTGGATCCCAAAATCTTTCCCCCAGTGCGAGGAAGTGAAATACACCAGGATGAACTGCCCGGCTGTTGGAGAGGACACTGAGGTTATGGAAAATAGTTAGCACTGGAAACACCACCTGCCACTTGTTTGCACAGTACTTGACACTTTCCAAAGTGCTACTTTCATTTCCATTTTATCGCTGGAGCCTCCTATTTTAGGGATGATGGGATGGAAAGTAGAGGCCAAAGAGGAAAATAATAGAGGGCTCTTGGAGAAGCACGGGCTGGAATTCATCCTGCTGGCACTGTGGTCCCTCTTCCCCTAGGGGTGCAGAGGTGTTTGAGTAAAGGAGGGATGGCTTAGGAAAGGAAAATGTGCAGGAGCTTATAGAGCAGGAGGGCACAGGGAGGGACAGGCTTCCAGGCTGACCATCAGGAGCTTTGCTGTCTGCCTCTCCTTCTCCTCCAGCTCTGCAATCAGGGGCTGAACTGGCAGACCTCCCCTGTGACCAGGAGGTCGACCTCTTCCCGGTGCTGCAGGATGCCCCAGGGTGCTCTTGCATCAGGTTTCAGGGAGTCCATGGGCCCCGACGGAGGGGAGGGCAGGAAAGCTGACCACCAGGAGAACGTGGAGTCTCTGACTCTCTCTTGCCTGGATTCCTTGAATCTCCTCTCTCCTTCCTCAGACTCTCAAGACACTTCTGAATTTGTTCCTGGGGAGAAGGAACATGAAATATTTAAGGTATTATTTGTTGAAGGCTGTCATCTCACCCCACCCTCTGTGTAACCCAGGAAGGATCCATGGCCATAGCTGACCCTGCCTGGACCTCACTCCTCCTGGACGGTGTGTGCTCTTTGACCCTGTTCTTCCTGATCTATCCCCCAAGAATGTCCATCAAACCTCACCCTGATGAGGGGTCATCAGAGTCCAGGACTGAGTTTCCACTCGAGTTTCCTTTCGTCAGGGGAGCATCCTAATTTGTGTCTTTGGTAAGTGACATTGGGATCTGCCCTGAGCTTCTGAACCTATCATCTGCCTTACCTGAAATCATTCCAAGTTTATGCTCATGTCCCAAATGGAGCAAGTCCAAGTAACAGCCCTCCCTTATGAACAAATCAATCATCTGCATGTGATTCTGGAGTGAGAAAAACTCGGGTAATGCCACAGCAATCAATGAAATGTTTTATCAACTATCAGCTCTAGAAATAGAGTTAGGGACATAAACAGATACACACCCATTAAGGCTCATGTATACATAATTTCTTAAATACATAGAACTCACAAAGTGCAAATTAACTAGTAACACATCTGCACACTCCTAGAAAACCATTTGTCTGAAAGCACAACACAGGAGGGGAGGGGTGGGGTAGATGGGAACCCCTTTGCTTTCCATGTAACATTTGTGTAAACTAAAGCCTCTTTAAAAATGAAAAAAGGAGAAACCACACAGCACAACTACAAGCAGCACACACTCACTGATGTGAACCCACAGCACTTCGTAGCTGTCAGCGCTCTTCTCTCCCAAGCACTAGCGCTCACACAGCTGTCCTTGCCCTCCACAGACACGCAACCCCAACCCGCAGTCCACCCCCCTGACACGTGCGCAGACACCACACTCACACTGCTGGGCCCACGCAGGCAGGACACAACACACACAGGATGGCCCCGCACACACACGCACTCACACACACACACTGGCACACTCACACACTCGCACTTACGCACGGGGGAGGCCTCCACGTGCACCTCTGGTGGCCGCCGTCCCCTCGCCCACGTTCTGAAAGGAGTCACACACCTGCCAACAGTGGAGATGAGAAAGAGCAGAGGAGGGTGAGGACTGAGGACGGGGGACCCGCATCCCAGTGTGGTGTCAGACCCTCTGCGCCCCCACCCCTGACGGGTCACCATTCCTTCCCATCCCCCACAGACACTCACAGAGGAAGGAAGTGCTGGTCTCTCGCTGCCCAGGGTGGGGGGAAATCGCTCTTCTCTGGGGGGCGGAGGGGACGAGGCCACCCCATCCTCCTGGCAATGCCACCGGCTGTCTCCAGGGAGACTGGTGTATCAGCCAGCCCAGGGCCACTGGCCAGCGGGCAGGGAGCCTGGGGACCCAGAGAAGACGCTGTGCCCAGCTGTGCAGGCTTCAGATGCCCCCGCTGAGGTGCCCCACCAGCCCCTGCAGCCCCCACACTGTGCCCTGCTGGGGAGGAGGGAGAAGAGCAGAAACGGGCAGCATTTGTCTATGTGATTCTGTACCTCAGGATAGAAGCCCTGCAGCATTTGCTCTTAGTTATTCCTCCTGCTGCTCTGCAATGTCAGGCACTTAGGCTTTTCATTTTATAAATGAAGTTTTTTAGCTTGCCCAAGTTTATGCAAGTGGGAAGGTGGAGGTGACAGTTATTGGCAGGGAGATCTCCAGAGCAGGACTGATGACAGAAATAGGACCCAAGCCACATGTGAGATGTAAACTTTTCTAGTAGCCACGTGTAAAGTTAAAAGAAATGGGGAAGCAGATGTGACTCAAGTGACAGGGCTTCTGCCTACCATATGGGAGGACCCAGTCAGATACCTGGGGCCTCCTGTTGAAAAAAGAAGAGAAAGAGTACCTGCACAGTGAGCCAGTGCCTGGGTGGAGAGCCAGGGCCCCCGCAAGTGAGCCACGCAGCAAGATGATGATGTAACAAGAAAGATGAAGGGGAGAGTCAAGGTGAAGCACAGCAGAGACAGGAACTGAGGGGTCACAAGTGACAGGGAACCTCTCTCCCCTTCAGAGGTCCCCAGGATGGAATCACGGTGAATCCTAGAGGAGAGAACATGAGAAGAGAAGACCAAAAAGAGAAATAGATACAGAAGATCACACAGTGAATGGACATAGACAGCAAATGTAGCAGAGCAGGGGCAGGCATGGGGGAGAGGGGGAAATAAATACATAAATAAATCTTTTAAAAAATGGGTGAAATCAATTCTAATGATATAGTTTATTTAACCAAATATATCCATAATGTCACTTCAGTATGTGATCAGTATAAAATATTAATGTGATATTTATGTTTTTATTTGTGCTGTCTTTGAATCCAGGACACATCTCAACTCAGACCTGCCACATTCCCATGCCCAAGTATGGGACAGGAAGCTCCAGAGCCTGCATTCCTGGGGTGGGGGAGGGGGAGAGGATGATTGGGGGAGGGGGGCTGATGTGCTCAGCACTTCCAGTGAAAGGGGAAGGCAGGGCGCTGGGCTGGTCCACGGGAATGGACGGAGGCTGGTTCTCTCCCAGGTGCAGGCAGGAGACCAGGAACCTGGCATCTGACCATCCTCCTGGCCTGTCCCAGCCTTGCTGCTCTCTGCTCTGTGGCCTGGGAGAGTCACCCGGCCTCTCAGTTTTCATCACCTTCTCTATAAAATGATGCTAGTGACACCTGGCAACAAGCTGTTGCCAGAATCAGATGTAATATATGAAAATACTAAGCCCTGAATAAATATGGCCAGATTTGTTTATTCTTGTTTTTTTTAAGGCACTCTGTATATTTTATTTTATTTTTAACACTTTTTAAAATTAAAGTTAATAGATCACACAGAATGTTACATTAAAAAAACATAAGAGGTTCCCCATAAACCATTTCCCACCCCCACCCCCATCATTTTTCTAAATTATATTTTTTGAAGATACATACATCACAAAAAGGGTTACATTTAAAAAACATAAGAGGTTCCCATATACCCCCCATCCCCCACCCCACTCCTCCCACACCAACAACCTCCCCCATCATTGTGGCACACTCATCACACTCAGTGAACACATTTTGGAGCTCTGCTATGTTGTAATGTTGTCTGGAGCGAGGGCTCGGCCTCGCTTATGCCCAAGAGTCAGGGGGGGCTCGCTCCTGCCTAACCACCGGTGGGAGGTACTCCTGAAAGGAGCACCAGTTCTTCCAGGCTTGGGGGACGCGCGGTTAAAAAGGAACCACGGAGACCGCCTGAGCGCAGGATCAGGTCTGCTTTATTGCGGAAGTACACTTGGTTATATAGGGTTGGGTGGAGAGAGGGGTTGGAGCTAGGGTGGGCTAGCTACAGGGTGGTAGAGGATAGGTGGAAGTGGGTGGAGGGCTATGAGGTAAGCAGTGTCTAAGGAAGGAGGCAGATTATATGCTAGCAATGTGGGCGGGACTGGCGGGAAGGACCGCAACGGCTGGAGGGGGAAGATAACAACGGCTGGGAGAAGGGGTGGAGGGAGGCAGTAACAATTGCTCTCCTTTTGTTTTTAAGAAGGAAATAATGAGGGGAAAGGGGAATAGGCGGGGGAAGGCAAGGGGTAAGGGGGCAACCGGCTGGCTATGGACGAATGACATAGCATCTGGCCAGGATGCATGCATTAGCCCTCAGGGTCGGTGCGTGCCGGCGCTAGACGCACACCGAGCCTTGCCAGCGAAGCGGCCTTGCGATGCCCTAGAACCCCTATTAGAGGGGAAGGAAATGACAGGGAGTGGCTAGAGTAGGTCTCGCAGGCGGAGAGGGCGAAGAGGACGGTGGGGAGGGGGCTCATCGGTGGCGAGGCGTTGGTAATGGACTTGCACGAAAGAGCTGAATACTGCATTGGATACAGCTTTGGCTTGATCTTTGGCAATGCTGAGCACTCTCTTGATGCCCCAGGGGCCCACAGTGAGAATCAAAATGACGACAATGAGCGGGCCTAGAAATGGAAGGAGGTAGGGGAGGAGGGCATGAAAAAGATTAGAAGAATAGTTTGCGTTTTCTCGCTCTTTGCGGCGCTTTTCTAGTCCCTCTTCAACTTTTTTCAGATTGTCCTCGACTAGGCCGGTGGAGTTGGTGTATATGCAGCATTCTTCTCCAAGAGCGGCGCAAAGACCTCCTTCTTTGAGAAGGAGGAGGTCGAGGCCACGACGGTTTTGCAGGACTACTTCGGAGAGAGAGTTAAGAGAGTCTTTTAGATATTTGACAGCTTCGCGAAGATAGGTTATGTCTTCATCTACGGCCTGTCTGAGAGAGGAGAGGGCAGAAGACTGTGTGGCGAGGGCAGCGATGCCGGTGCCTGCCCCTGCGAGACCCAGAAGGGAAGCAACAGTTAGGGCTGCAGTGATTGGTTCTCTTTTTAGTAGGTGGAGAGAGGTTTGTTTGCGCAGCAAACGGTGGAAAAAGTCAGTGTCAGAGTGGTAGAGGACTCAAGGGGCGAGAAAGATAAGCACACAAGTTTCATTATTAGCATCGAGGGTGGCGACGTTGAGGCAGGGGGTTAGTCCAGTGGAGGTACAAAGCCATTGAGAGGTGTTATGAGGAATTAAGAATCTGGTAGTAGTGTCGGGAGAGGAGTAATCAGAGCAAACAGTAAGGGAGGGGTGAGGGCCCCGACGAGAATGAACACAGTGTCCTGTGGAGGAAACAGACTGAAAGGTTAGGGGGAGAACCGCTCTAGGCGGCACTGCTGCAGCGCGGCGCTAACTTGCTGTACGACTTCTCGAGCAGCAGGAGTGATGGTGATGCTACGGGTGGCTGCAGTTGGTGGGCTGTCTTTTGTCTGCAAGAGCTCGAAGAGGGGTTGCATCTGCGCTGTTGTGATGGGCAGCGCCGAGCGAAGCCAATTGATTTGTCCACAAAGTTGTTGGAGTTCAGTCAGCGTCATCTTGTGAGAGACATGAATTTGTGGGCTTGTGGGCTGAATGAAGTGATGAAAATGAAAGCCCAAAAATTGAAAAGGAGGTTGGAGGTTTATTTTGTCTGATTGCACGGTAAGTCCGAGGCTTGAAAGGTTTGTCATCACTGCAGAGAGTAGGTCATTGAGGAGCACGCTGGAGCTCGCTGCTAAGAGAAGGTCATCCATATAGTGGAGAATGTATGTTTGCTCTGGATGAAACTTTGAGCGCAGCGGCTCAATGGCATGGTTGACATAGAGCTGACATATGGTTGGGCTGTTCCGCATACCTTGCGGTAGCACTCGCCATTGGAATCGAAGCGCTGCGCCCTGGTTGTTGGTGCGTGGGACTGTAAACGCAAATCGTGGACAGTCTCGCAGGTGAAGAGGAATAGAGAAAAAGCAGTCCTTGATGTCGATGGTTGCTGCGTGAAAATGCTGGGGGACTGCGGTGGGATGTGGGCATCCTGGCTGAGGTGATCCCATTGGCTTAATATGCTTGTTGATTTCTCGGAGGTCGTGGAGAAGGCGGAACTTGCCTGTGTTTTTCTTGTTAATGACGAAGATTGGCGAATTGTAGGGACTGGTGGACGGCTCAATATGCCCTGCTTGTAATTGCTCTTCAACGAGGGCAGAGAGAGCTTGTAGCTTGTGAGCTGGCAAGGGCCACTGCTCGACCCAGATGGGCTCCTCTGTGTCCCATTCCAGAGGGATAGGGTCAGGTCTTGAGATGGGAGCAGTGGCCCCTATAAGGGGGGGGGGGCAGCGCAGCTAAGAAGGCTTCTGTGGTGATTCGAGCTTTTAGCTGGCTGAGGACATCTCTCCCCCAAAGGATGGTTTGGACTGAAGAGAGGACGAGTGGGCGAATTTGGCCTTTGTGGCCTTCTCGGTCACTCCAATGCAGAGGCTGGGATGTTTTCCAGGAGGTAGTGGCTCCCGTGGTGCCGATGACTTGAGGGCCAGTCTCGAGGGGCCAGTGATTGAACGCAGTGACTTCGAAGGGAATACAGGAGACTTCAGCGCCAGAATCTAAGAGTCCATCGAGCCATTGCCCATTTATCTTAAGCTCTAATGAGGGTTTTTGATGACGCGAGATAGGCATTGTCCACATTATGGCTTGGGAGTCTTCCCGAGGACCTCTTGCGGGTGGGGCTGAGGCCTGCCCCGCTGGGAGTTTAAAGGCTGCTGGTAGTTTTGGATGGCACGGCAGTCACGAGCCCAGTGATATCCTTTTCCACAGCGTGGACACGGCGTAGAAGGGCCTCTTGGTCTTCGCGGTGGTAGGGCAGAGCGGGGTGCTGGGCCTGGCCGAGGGCACTCATGGACGAAATGGCCGGACTGACCGCACCGAAAGCAGACGGAGGTGGGAGTAGATGAAACGGCCATGGCAGAAGCAAAGGCAGCAGTGAGCATTTTGACTTGCGGGTCAACGTCGCGACAGGCGAGAACCCATTCGTGGATATCTTTATCACGTATTGGGAGGACCACAGCCCGGAAGGGCGCAAGGCATCCATCTATGATGAGCTCTTTGGCAAGTGCGAACTGAGCGTCTTCACTAGAAATTTTCCGCTGGCAAGCTTCCAGGACGCGGGCGACGAATGCTGGGAAAGTTTCATTGGAGTCTTGAAGCAGTTGTGCGAGCTTGGTGGGCTGCTTGGTGGAGACCAGAGAAAAGGACCTGTGGACGAGGAATTTTACCCGGTGCCAAAATCCTGGGTCAATGTGTAGATATGGACGAGGGTCCGCGTAGTTGTTGATCCCCGTATACGCATCAGGTGGATCTAAGACACCAGCTTGGGCATTTTCTACTACCTGCCGGTCAACGGCTGCTTGGTAGTGAGCTCGCCATTCAAGAAACTGGCCTGGCGTTAAGATGGTGTGGGCCAGGGAAATCCAGTCGTATGGGAGAACGAGTTGAGTTGCCAGCTCTTCAAGGAGCTGCATTACATAAGGGCTGCCGACTCCATCTTCTTTAACAGCTTTGCGGAGGGTTTTAACTTCTTCCGCTGTGAAGGGCAGCCAAGTTTGAGGTTGTTGCGGTGTAGGTTGTAGATTTAGTGGATAAAGCTGGGGGGTATGAGAGGGTGCCTCGCTAGGAGTAGGTGGAGGGCTACTGCCATACGGTGGTGGCGAGGGATAAGCGGAAAATAAGTGAGAAAATGGCGGCCGGGCAGCATTTTGACGACAACAAAATGGCGGCGGGGCACTTCCGGGCCAAGATGGCGGGGTGGCCGCGTCACTTCTGGGCGCCGGCCAAGATGGCAGAGTAACTGCGTCACTTCCGGGCGCCGGCCGAGATGGCGGAGTAACTGCGTCACTTCCGGGCGCCGGCCAAGATGGCGGAGTAACTGTGTCACTTCCAGGCGCCGGCCAAGATGGCGGAGTAACTGCGTCACTTCCGGGCGCCGGCCAAGATGGCGGAGTAACTGCATCCGGTTGTGAACAAAATGGTGCGGGGGAAGTTTCCGGTTTAGCGGAAGATGGCGACCGTACAGTTTCCGGGGCGGAGCCGGATGCTGACAGGGCAGGAAGAGTCGGGTAAAGGTGGGAAGAAGCTCCTTTGTTCCCGCCGGCGGGCTCCGGTCCCGGTGAAGAAGAAGCCGGAAGTGCACCATTTTGGGCAGAGGTGGAGGAAGAAGGTGGAAGTTCGCCATTTTGGGGAGCCGCAGGAGCGGTCTCTGTGTGCCGCGGGGAGCTCGGACGGGGGGGCTCACGCTCGAGGGTGGCCGCAAGTTGGTCAGACAGAGAGTCAGTGTTGGCGGACTCATTGGGATTACAGTCTAGAGGCTGCTTGAGAGAAGCCTCATGAATAGTCTCGGATGGGGCACCGAGGAGACAGGCGCAGATGGCGACGAGAACAGGTAAGAGGCCTGGCGGGAAGGAGCGGTTTTCATGCTCCATTGCAGAGGCGACTCGATCTATGAGTCGAGAGTATGTGTCCGGGCTCCAGAGTTGGCAAGTGGTGAGCCACGGATTAAAGGGGAGCAGAAGGTCCCAGTATTTTTGGAGTTGCCGCAGGGAGACGCGGACTCCTTTGGTGTCGAGTAGGGCGGCGAGGGCCCTGACTTGTGGCGCCTGACGCGTTGATAGAGAGGCGCCCATGTTTAAATAGAGACAGGACGACGGCGAGGGGTCCCTACCTGGAGAACGAGGATGGGCCGTCCGATTCACAGCAGCAGCAGCAGCAGAGAGGGGCCGGGGGAGGAGCTTCCACGCTGGGCGCCAAATGTTGTCTCGTGCGAGGGCTCGGCCTCGCTTATGCCCAAGAGTCAGGGGGGGTTCGCTCCTGCCTATCCACCGGCGGGAGGTACTCCTGAAAGGAGCACCAGTTTTTCCAGGCGTGGGGGACGCGCGGTTAAAAAGGAACCACGGAGACCGCCTGAGCGCAGGATCAGGTCTGCTTTATTGCGGAAGTACACTTGGTTATATAGGGTTGGGTGGAGAGAGGGGTTGGAGCTAGGGTGGGCTAGCTACAGGGTGGTAGAGGATAGGTGGAAGTGGGCGGAGGGCTATGAGGTAAGCAGTGTCTAAGGAAGGAGGCAGATTATATGCTAGCAATGTGGGCGGGACTGGCGGGAAGGACCGCAACGGCTGGAGGGGGAAGATAACAACGGCTGGGAGAAGGGGTGGAGGGAGGCAGTAACACTGCTACACTACATGTGTTGTAGAAGTTCAGAGGAATTCAATTATTTGTGTGTAGAAAGGCCAGGACTCAGGAATAATTTGGGAAGGAAAAAGGATTTATGACCAGCTGGGCTCAGAGCTTTTCATTCAAAATCCAAGCCCTGAACAAGCTTTTTTGAGTTCTCTTTATACAGAGGAAGGGCCAAATGGTTCTTTGTTTCAGTGCTCAATAAGCTTGAATTAACATATATTTTCCACACATTCTAGATAAGCTTTAAGCACATTTGGTTTGCATTTCCCCTGAATATTTAAAGTTTATAGAGTTTGCATTTGCATTGCTAAACTGTTTCTTCAGGACTGGAGTTGTCATGGTTACTAAGGGCAGGGCTGCAGTTCTCACTGTGGCAAATGCTCAGCTCAGTCAGGTTATCTATGAGGGGATGAACAGCTCCCCTAACCATGGCCTACATCATTGCCCCCTTTATGACAGCTTATCTTGCTAAGTTTTGGCATAATTATTGTTGGAGTTATGAGGTGGGTGGCTGTTCGTTGTTTTGATTGATTATTCCACTTATCAATTTCCCAGTGAGGGCTCAAAGACAAAGTTCCTGGGTAACCTGTGAAGTTTATCCTGTTTTCAGAAGAAGTTCTCATTCTGGACAGCAGAATCCTGGGGTTGGGGCCCCCAGCAGCCATCCTGGGGGTTACTGGTGTCCACGTGGATTTCCCATCAGGCTCCAGATCCATTCATTCATTTTATTTTACCCTTAAAGAGTTTACACCTTTACTCTTAAAGGGGTGCTGAAGGGAGACGATCTCTTTTCTGTAACTACTTCCTGCTGGCCATGGGCTGTAGTCATTACCTAACAAGGTATAAAAACTTTGTTATTTTATTTTGACTGGAGGAACATGGATCTGGCATTCTGTATGAAGTTGGGTGAGGTTTTCATATGTTAATAAGATGTTTATTTTGAAAGATACAAACTTAATTAAAATTTTGGAACACCTGTTTTTAAAAGAGGACATTGGATTACATAGGTAGACAGGTTAGGTGCCTATAAAACTGGCACCCCATTTAAAAGTTAGTGGAGAACAGTATATATATATTGAATATATATTGTAATAGATAACAGTATTAGGCACTTAGCTTTGTTTTGAAGATGCATGTCATGCTGTTTAATGATTGGCACTCATGTGCTCTGTCAGATGTTCCTGGTGAACTGGCACCTTTTGGGGAGTTGGTTTTATTTAGGATTAGTGCACCAAGTTGGAAAGTTTCTTAGTTTTTAGCTGTGGGAGTGATCCGAACTACAGAATAAAGTTTTTTACATTTTGGTTTTAATTGTACAATTTTTGTTAATTTCGACCATTTGATAGGTGACTCATCATTAGCAAACAGGCCTCATTTTTGCTACACAGTAGAGTACACTAGAATAGTAAGTTGGCTGAGCCTGGCACCAATTGACCAGCTACCTGTAAGCCACTGGGGGCCCATTGTTTTTTAGCTAAGACCACTACCTTATTTTATAGACATGTTTATTAACTATTTAGAAAATGAAGTTACCAGGAATTTAACATGTCTAATATACTTTGTACCTGATTCAGAATAGAAAAGATAACATTATAATTATTAGGCACATATTTAGAACAGATTAAAAGTACAGTACTTAAATAATGTATTACTTAATGCATAAAGATTCTGAGTTGCAATGAATAGTTTTAAGTTTCAGATTTGTAATACTTTACATGTTTTCTCTCCATGGGAGTAGGCCATAATGCCAATTGTGTTTAAGTTTTACTTATAGTATCCTGGTATCATGGCTCCACTTAGCATGTTCTTCATACAGTGAGCAAGTCGCAGCATTGTTGATCCTAGAGAGAGTTTCCAGTATTCTACCAGCCTGGTGCACAGTGCTCTGTGGCACTATGGAACAGTGCCGGTCTGGAGGCGATATCCATTGTACACTTGGCTGTACTGAACCATCATTGGCTGCTGCAGGAGCTTGAAACTACAACATAGTTTTCATTATCTTCAGGAGCATAACCAGAGGTTGACATAGCAATTTTTTTTTTAGTTAGGCCAGTAATTTATTCAGGTAGGGAGGGAAGAGAAAAGGGAGAAAATAACAGAGCAGGGTTCCCAGGTAGAGAGGAAGGGGCTGAAAAGTGATAAAGAGGGCTGCTTTACAGGCTACAATTTCCCATTATAGGTTATAAATGCCCAGGTGTTACTTGTGTGGTGATCCAAGTCGGGGAGAAGCAGCTGGAGCTCAGGTCCAGAGGCAAGAGAGCATGACCACAAATATTTTTATTTAAGTGGTCAGTGACCAGCCTAGCCAATAACTCACATGGAGAGGCAACCTGCAATGTATTCAAGGCCTGGTTTGAATGCACAAGTGAGTTTGACAGTGTTAAAGTTTATCCCTTGATTTTATATATATTTTTAAACATCTTTAATGCAACAAATTATATAGTAAATGACCTTGTTTACTTATATAATTTTACCATGAAGATAATAGTAGGTATTTTACTTTAGTAGTAGAGGGGGAGAAAGCTATTTTTCATTGTTAAAATGAAAATGGAAGATTTCTAATGGAATCAAGGTAATTTTCCATTACCATTTACTTAAATATGCACCTTGTGGTGACTTTCAGACAGGTTTTATTACCACAAAGTTACTTTTTGCCATCAATACTAATCCAGGTTTTTAGTTAACAATGGCTTCTAGAACTAGAACCATTTAAATGCTTCCGTTTGGAAGATGCTTTTACAAATTCTTTTTAATTGGCCACAACCACATAGACTAGTTACCTTACATTTAAATAAACTTATTAAATTATAGTTACCTACTAAAGAAGTTTACTCTATTTAAAGAGAGCATATTTACAATTTTTTCTTTTAGCATAATTTTATTAATATGAAGTTATAATTTTCATTACTTCAAAGATTTTGTACATATAATGTTAATTTATTTAATGGGTATTTTATAAAAACAAGGGAGATTACACCCAAGGTAAATAAAATTGAAATCATTGTAGTTTAAACAAGGAATGTTTATTTTTCTTTTTTTTTTTACAGGAAGAGAAAAACTTTTTTTGTTTAACTTTTAAAACTGTGAATAATTTTAAAAGTATACTGATTACTAGGTTCCAAAATAAATTATAATTGCATAATTTGTTAATCATAATTTAGGAAAGATCTTTCCATGACTTTATGGGCTTATTTTTACTTACTGAAATTTGGTAATAGAATTATAGACCACCATTATTTTAAGGCTGTTAAAAGATTTAAACTGGGGAATTACAGGGCAAACTGATTCTTAATTCCCCAGCCTAGAAGATAGTTTTAATTTGCCACACCTAGTCTTTCCCTCAAAGCTCTTGCAAAGAGAAGGCCCTTTCCCAATAGTTCCTATAATCAGATTTCTATATGCCCTTTTTATACTGCTTAGTTTAATTTGGGCTCCAAGAATATTTATTCACATATATAACTGCATATTTAATTTTTAACAATTTCAATAGAGTTCTTTAAGAATTTTCATTGGTTAATTTGATACTATTATTCTGATGTATGAAGATATACACTGAGCAAATAGTTAGACACAGAAACACAATTCATTGATGTTACTTATAATTTGTGTTATTTTATATACCATTAGTTTAATTTAGGTTCTAGAAATATGTATTACTTAAATAACTGCATATTTATCCCAACAATTTGAACAGATAGGCAGATATGAATAGTTTGAAACACAGAAACATAGTTACTTAAAACTTTTATTTATTTTTTTAATTTGCACTATGACCATGCAGTTTTGCACAAGAATTTTGTTTTTTATCTAATGGTTTGTAACCAAAATATTCCCAATGTTTTAATACAAATTTTTTTCTTGTTTCAGATCTCTATATTTTACTTTGACTTTAGTAGATTTTTGGATGAGCAAGACTAATTCTACGTATATTCACTGAGGCTGTCAAAGCATCAGGGAAACTGGTTTCTCTCATGAATTGCCACTCTTAGGAACCCTGACAGTCAAGGCAGGGGGCCTCCTTCATTTTTCAAGTCCTTGGAGATGAAATTTTCCAGTGGAAGTTTAACCTCTAGGGTCAAGAATTCCACCAGGCAGCAATTTAGTCCACACTTGGAATCATGAGAGAAAGCAGGGTTACTAATACCAGTAGGACAGGAGACAGGGATATTTCGTGTTTGCTTCTCCCTGAGCTATAGGGACAGAAGCTGTTATGAAATAACCATAAGCAAAGGCAAGGGGTGAGGCTAGGCTCGAAGTGACCATAGATGAAGAGGCAATTCATGAGAAAAACCATAGATGAAGGTAAGGTTAGTTTAGAATTTACACTTACAATAATAGGTTCAGGCTAAATTCATCCAGTTATAATTTCAGTTATTATCTTCTTACTGTTTTAAAATGTAAATACATCTATAAATGATTTTAACTCTTAGTTACAGTTTTAATTAAATTTTAACCTTAATGTGAATTGGATACCTTTATTAATTAAATTACAAGAATTTTATTAGTAACAATCATGTGAAGTTCTGCCTTTTCCTAGTTACGGAAAAAATTTTCATCTGCAAGTTATGCATTTAGTTCACCAGCAAGAGAGTATTGGTATTTAAAGATTCATTTTTAAACTACTTTTTACCATGGATTCTTAGGCATAAGCAACTGACAAAAGCCAAACACAGATTTTAAAGTAGAGGTTTATCCTTTTTTCTTTCTTCAGTTTTACAACCGTTACTGCTGACTTTCCCAGCCAGACCATTAAAAAGGCTATCAAGTGATTAGAGGTCTATTGTTTTCAAGCAATAGCCTCCTTCCTTTAGACAAGTTTACATGCTTAGAACATTTCAAAGCATTTTTACATAGACTTACAGAGAAAGAAAGATTTGGAAAAGTAGAACCTGAGCAGAATGCAACTTTATTTTGGCCTTTGACACCTTAGGGAGGGAACTTTATTGCAATTATTTTGATCCTACTCTGCATCCCCTTCACCTCCCTCCTTCCAGACAGTTCAGTACATAACAATTAAATAGGAATGTGGCTTATGAATACAAGGCATGGACTTACTGGAAAGGGGCAAGCTGCTTCCCCTTTCCAGGGAGGAGAGGAGAGAAGATAATGGTGGTGAGTTCCAAGTTGCTAAATTTGGCCCAAAAGAACCCTCCAAATTCAGCACCTTTCCTGGGGATCCCCTGTCCTGGCAGGGCTATGATTCAAGTCACTGACTCCAGCAGCCGCCCTGACTGACCAGCTCCAACAAACTCGGGGTGTGACACAGACTCAGACACAGACAATCCCTGAGTTCCTGCAAATGGGGCCGACCCAGGGAGGCAAGACAGCAGAGCATGCACACACACATTCATGCCACGGTTTTGCTTCACAAGCTACAATCAACTCACTCCTCCACCAACAGCAAGGGAGGGTTCCAGCTCAACCAAATTCCACCACTTTACACAACCACACAACTCCAACACCAGCATTGAACTGACACAGACAGAAGAAAAACTCATTAATCTGACCCATAAGTTTTTATATATATCTCCTTCAGCACGACTGCCCCTGCAGCCATTACAAACTTTAGAAAGTGAGAACACTTAACATTAACATCTGATATGAAGTGAATTCATTCACAATTCAGCACTATAAGAAAAGATTCCATCCAGACCTTGTCACTGTTTAACTTTACACCCCACCCAAGCTCTACTAAAAAGGCTGATTCATTTTCCTATAACCAAGTTTTTCAAAATCCAGACCAATTTCCAGGACATTAGGACTCAAACCTATAAACATCCTTTTTTTAAATTATAATCAAGCCTTCACTATTTCAGTGGAAACAAGACCAGAAACCAGATTCTATATGCAGTTAGACAAACCCCAAACACCAGGCTTTTTCCTTTTTTTTCTTATTTTCCTTTAGATCTGGAGAGAACAGCTTCTCCCCAAATTTCTGGAGGTACTAGGATCCTCTCTCAGGAGGTGATCAGCCTCCCACCCTAGCAATTAAAGCTAGGGTTCTCCTGACTGTGCTCCCTGGGGAGTCTTACTTTCTTCCATGTTTGGAGTCTTTTTCATTCCCAGAATATTTCTTCAGACCTTCCACTGCCCTCAGTTTTCATCGGGAAGATTCCAGTGGAGCCCACATCTTTTCTGGACTAAATTTAATCGAAGGGCACCCAGATTGGGGTTCACCTGAGTCCTCCCAGCTTCCTCAGAGATCCAGAAGGGGTAGCGAAATGCTAACTTCTCTGGCCTTCATTTGCCATTCTGGACAAGTCCCCCAAAATGTTGTAGAAGTCAAGAGAAGTTCAATTATTTGTGTATAGAAAGGCCAGGACTCAGGAATAATTTTGGGAAGGAAAAAGTATTTATTCATGACTGGCCGAACTTGGAGTTTTTCATTCAAAATCCAAGTCCTGAACAAGCTTTTTTGAGTTCTCTTTATACAGAAGAAGGGCCAAATGGTTCTTTGTTTCAGTGCTCAATAAGCTTGAATTAACGTATATCTTCCACATCCTAGGTAAGTTTTTAGCATGGAGTTCATACATTCTAGATAAGCTTTCAGCACAGTTGGCTTGCATTTCCCCTGACCATTTAAATTTTATAGAGTTTGCATTGCTAAACTCTTTCTTGGGGACTGGAGATGTTGTCATGGTTACCAAGGACAGGACTGCAGTTTTCACTGTCCCACATGCACAGCTCAGTCGGGCTATCTATGAAGAGATGAACAGCTCCTCCATCCATAGCCTAAGTTACATGGTAATAGTTACATTGTAGTTTACACTCTCCCTCAGTACATTCAGTGGGTTATGGCAGGAAATATAATGTCCAGCATCTGTCCCTGCAATATCATTGAGGACAACTCCAAGTTCCAAAAATGCCCCCACATCACATCTCTTCTTCCCTCTCCCAGCCCTCAGCAGGTACATGGCCACTTTCTCCACAACAAGGCTACAATTTTTTTCTTTATTTCTTTTTGACCGCGTTTTCTACTTTTTTAAATCCACATGAATGAATTGCATGAAAGTTTCTCGCCTTCTCCCTCCTGCAGTGAAGTAGGAATGAACCCCGGTGGTCACTGGCGCGGGGCGGTGGCGGTGTTGGGAGTAAAGGAAAGACCAGCTCTGGAGATGAGGATGTGGAAAGCAGGGCGGGGGCGCGATGCGCAGTCCCTCCATCGCCCACACGCCCCTGACGGAGCCCCCACCCCCTCGTCCCCGGAAGCCCCTCGCCTGCCGCTGCCCCTGGGCTCGCCCTGGGCGCCCCGCCCTGAAGTCCACGCTCTGCTGCCCACGCAGACAGGAAGGGCGGCCCCTCCCAGCTCTCCCCCTGCGCGGCAGGGATTCAGGAAGTCCCACCTCCCTTGGCCTCAGGCTCTTCTCCTCGCCCAGGGCCGGAAGGGGCCTGACTAGCCTGGCGAGGAGCGGGCACTGGGTGCTGCCACTCGAGGTGCCAGGAGTGTGACCACGCAGCTGCGGGGCCCAGGCGCCTCCCCCGGCCTTGCCGCCGTGCTCTCGCCTCTTCCTCTCCTTTGGCTCCTTTGAAAGTGACTCGGTTTAAGGAAAGGGGGTTCCTGTGCAGGGGGGGAGCCCGAGGCTGAGGGGCCTGGGAAGGCACCGCCACCCCACGACGCCCCCACCGTGGTCGGCCGGGAGGGGGCACCTGCCCTGCCTGGGGCCCGGGGAGGCAGTGACGCCCGAGCAGACACCTGCTGCCGCCCTGCCTCCCCCGCCCAGGTGGGGCAGCACCCAGCAGGCCCTGCCCTGCCCGCACCCACCTACCTCATAGGAGGTCCTGGGTTGAATTCCCATGCCTCCTAAGTAAGAGGAGCTAAACAGTGAGCTCCCACGAGAAGATGACGCAGAGAAGAGACGCAGGGAGGAGATACAAGGAGGGACACAACAAGCAGTAGCAGGGGTGGCTCAAGAGAATGGACCCCTCCCTTCCACATGGGAGGTTCTGAGTTCAAGTTCCAGTGAGTCCAAAAAGAAGACAAAAAGGGGTGTGAAATATTTTTTAAATAAATCTTTTTAAAAAGGGAGGGGTGGGTCTGTGCAGCACTGCAGGGTAGGAAGTCAGGCTTTCCCTGACCTGTGAGGGGCACACAGCAGGGCGGGCACATGAGGAAGGGCCTCAGCTTCTGCCCCAGGAGACCCCGAGCTCAAGGGGCCCCAGGGGACAGGTGGCTTCACCTGGCCATGTGGGAGCTCACTCTTAGGGGTCTTGAGCTCCAGCCTCAGAGGACTCTCCGCATGGAGCCAGCCCCGTGGCTGCCCTATGGACTCCCCAGTGCAGTGAAGAATTGGGCTCGCTGCCAGCAGAACCCCACCTGAGAAGGAACCCCCTGCTGGCTGTGGGCAGGTGCACCTGGCCCCCAGGATCCACCTGAGCCATGGACTGACCACGACCTGAAATTGAGGTCCAGGGAATGGAGGGAAGGGAAGGGCATCCCGCAGGCACACCCCTTCTTTGTGAGAAAGGGAGGCGCAGAGGAGCCCAACACTGCAGGAATGTGCCCTGGGGTCGAGGGCACTGCCCGCTGCCTGCCTCTCAGAGCTGGCTCGTCTCCAATCACCAGGTCTTGAAGAGGCTTCCCCAGAAACATCTCAGTGTTTAACTGTGCCTTCCCCACAGCCAGGCCTCCCCAGCCCTCACCAGACTTAGAGTGCTCTTGGGACGCTCCCTTTTCCATTCTCACCCCTTCCATCACCCTCCTGTGCCTTCCACTATCCCAGAGTGACTTGAGATGCTCTGCCAGACCCTTTCCCAGGATCTGGTGATTCCACCAGGAATTTAGTACAGGATCTCGCTTTTGAAACCTGTATTATGAGTGAAGAATTGCATTTTTAAAAATTTTTTTTTGCGGGGTTAAGCTGGATTTTCTTGGCCTCCTGCAGACCTAGAGCCCCTCCCTGGAGTGAGCACCATCTTCCCTCTGAACTCTGATCTCCTGGATGTCTCTCTCTGCTGCTCTCTCCTCCCTCTTTCATCTCTCCCTTCTTCGCAGCCCTGTAGACTCTGGACCAAGTTTCTCTACCCACTGGCCTCATCCTTACAGACAGTCTCCTGGAAGCACCAAGCATCTCATGGGGTCTCAGGTGCCTTGCTTCAGAATGAAAAACCCAGAGGGTTATTTTTCTTCCCATATTTTGAATGTCAGCCAATTACATTTCAGTAGTGATGGGTTTGTAAGTGAGAGTTAGACATTAACAAATGGTTAGGATCACTGAGTCAACATATATGTTGACTTTGTACTTTCCAATGTCTTGTGGAAGAGCCAAAAGTCAACATCTGAAATTACTGAAACTTGCTGAACTAGAGCCCAGATGCCTTGATCTTTGATACTGGTGGTAAAACTATGTAATATTTATCTTGTGACTATAGAAACCTGGTGACTGACACAGACCTGCGGAAGGCTCGCGCTTCTCCTCTCAGCGCAACTCCCCCCACCACGTCCACGCGCGGAAATCGGGAAACACTCGCAGCTCCCTCAGAAGCCACCAAGGCCAGCAGCAACTAAGCAGGAAACAAAAACTCACCCTCACCCCGCCCCCAAAGTGCCCCGCAATGTGTCTAGCCGCGAGGGGAGCAGCGAGGCACTCTGGGGCCAAGACTGCCTTGGGCAAAACGGGCTGGACCTTTTCTGGGCAGTCCTCCTTCCCTTAGGAGGAAGCGCCTGGACTCCGGCCCCTCAAACCCTCACCCTCCTGAGGACGCTTTCCTGCCCTACCCCTCACTCGCGTTCTCTCCTTCTCTTCTGTCCTTCTCCCCACCCGCCTCTGTCCTCCTCTGTGGGCGCTTCTCCCTTCACCTCCCTCCTGTTCCTGAGTGAAGCTCAGCGCACTCCAGGCCCAGCTTCCCCTCTTTGACTCTGTGTGTTGAGATTCTCCTGCAGCTGATATTTTTATTTACCATGCAATTTCTAATAATATCCTCATATGATACTTTTTATTTCTGTGGGGTCAGTAGGAAGGTACCTCTTTTCATTTGTGATTTTATTTATTTGCCTCTTCTCTCTCTTTTTCTTTGTTAATCTAGTGAGGGATTTGTCAATTTAATGATTTTCTCAAAGAACAAGCTTTTGGTTTTATGATTTTCTCTATTGTTTTTTTTTTTTTTCCTCTCAATTTCATTTGCTTCTGCTATAATCTTTATTATTTCTTTCCTTCTGCTTGCTTTGGGATTAGTTTGCTGTTCTTTTTCAAGTTCCTTCATTAATTTAGTGAGATCTTTGATTTCAGCTCTTCTTTTGTACTATAGGCATTTAGGGTTATAACTTTCTCTATGTCTTCACTGTATCCCTTAAGTTTTGAGAAGTTATGTTCTCCTTTTCATTTATCTCAATATATTGACTAATTTCACTTACAATTTCTTTTCTGTTCCTCTAATTGTTTAGGAGTGTGTTGTTTAGCCTCCACATTTGCAAATTTTCTCCTTTCCCATTGATTACTGATTTCAGTTTCATTCTGTGATGATCTGAGAAGGTGCTTTGTGTAATTTTAATCACTTTATATTTATAGAGACCTGCCTTGTAACCTAACATGTGGTCTGTCTGGGAGAAAGATCCATGAACACTTGAGAAGAATTGATAGCCCACTGATTTGGGATGCAGCATTCTGTATATGTCTTTTGGGTCTCTTTATCATATCATTGGAGTTCTCTGTTTCCTTGTTGATCTCCTGTGTAGCTGTTCTGTCTAATGATGTGTGTGGTGTGCTGAACTCTCCAAGTATTACTGTAGAGATGTCCATTTCTCCCTTCAGTTTTGCCAGAGATTGTCTCAGGAGAGCTGGCTGTCCAGCTCAGCAGACTCGTGGCCTCACCCAGCCTGATGACTCTTCCTACGAGTCACTTAATAGTCGCAGCCACCTGATTAGTCATCTATTCCAAGTGACTGTTTAGTTCACGTGTCTGTTTTACTCCTAAGTCTGAACTCTGCAGCTTAAAAGCAAGTTCATGTTTGAGAGCCCTGAGAGGATCCAGCTGCTGCTGTGGAAACACCAAGGCACCCGCTTCTCAGACATCCTTCTCCAGTGCCTTCACAGCCAAGTCTGTCTCTTGTCTCCTGTGGATCTCTCTCTCCAGCTCTTTTTCAAAATCCAGTTGTAATTGTGTATCCTCCTTTCAATGCTGTTATAGAAATGGGGCTCACTGGGACACAGAGGCTGATATTTGCTGACAGGAAGTTTATTAGGAAGCTCCCCCAATGGAGGGGTCTGAAGAATAGACTTCAGCCTGCCCACCCAGCATGTTGGGGGTCTGAAGAGACACTTCACCTTGCCCCTGTAGGGTGGGGTATGATTTTATACAGTACATCAATAGGTGGGAAACTGAGTACAGCCTGGGGCCAAATGGCCAGGGGGTAGTGTGCTATGAGGTAGGGTATTCTTGGGGTGGGGAAAGGTGGATGGTGTCTGGGCCAGAGTGGGTAAAGGCCCATATCTGCTCCACTTTGCTTGTTCTTGGCAGGCAATTGGCTGCCTCAAAGCAGGTAGTCTGTGGTTCAGTCCATTAGGGCTGGAGGCTGCCTTTCCCTGATTAATGTCATGGGGGAGTCAGTAGGGGTCTTATGACCTGTTAATCCTTGCAAAGCTCATAAGGGGAACCTCTAACCTTCCTAACTCTTTATTTATACCTTTATATGATGACAGACCTGAGTAATGGGAGTGCTTGGCAGAACGGGAGGGTGGGGGGATTTGGGACCTCGACTCCGTCTGGCTATTTCCTGCTGTCAGGGGTGGAGAGGGGTTCCCTTCCATCATGCCCGGTGGGTTTTGGCTTCTGGTCCCAAAGGGGTTGGTGTTGTTCTTGCAGCATAAAAATGCCATTCACGTGTTCCTGACCTGTTGACTGCACGATTCGGTGTAGAAATTGGCAAGACACTGTAAGAGGCAAGGACCAAAAACAGCAGCAGCAGTGCTGTCAGTGATGGTGTAATAATGGGTGGAAGGATGGATTTTAGGGTGAGGAGAAGAGAGAAGTGAAGATAACCATGACTGATTTCCATAGCAGTGGTCTTGGTCACTCTGAGTGATTTCTATGCTTTCCTTTAAAATTCTGAGGTTTTCTTCTACCTGCCCTGTTCTGTTAATATAGAAACAACAAGTTTCACATATGACTGCACAGGTGCCTCCTGCCACAGTGGTGAGGACTCCATGCTCTTCTACTTTGTATGACAACTGATGCCAGGCTGTTAATTTCCAGTTGTTGATTGTGGCCTGATGGTTGTGTTCCAGGATAGCTGCAATGTCAGGGAGATACTTAGGATGGCTTGTTCTAACACTGGAATTCCTACAAACCACAACAGACTGTGGAAGACGGTGTGCTGATGCCAGGCCTTTCTAGGACTGGGTTATCATGGGCGTGATATCCAGTTTCTGGGTCCACTAAGAAGTGCCTCTTTTTCTGTTCCCTCAGTTGTTGAGGATGAAGTGAGGTTTCAAGGAAAGAACCAAGATTGGGTATTTGTCCAGAGGAGGCCCTGTCTTGGGGTTTTAGGATGGTGGCATTAGGAGTAATAGATACTATAGCGCACATTCCCCTCCACACTGTGGGGAGTGCTAGGTGTGCAGCGTTTCCACCAGAAAACAGAAACCTGTGCCCACAAGGTTAGTGCTGTCGAGGGGCCTGAAGGTGTGAAATAAGATGCAGGTTGGGAATGTTGGGTATTTGGGCCTCCTGATATACTACATAACACATAAGGAGCATTGTGGGGTTCAGAAGTATCATATGTTAGTTTAGTTTGACAAAGGAGATTTCAGAACAGAGAAGTTCAGAAATTCTTTGGGTTTTTTCTAGGTTCTAACCTGGTTAAATTATATAATTGTCCTGATTGTGTTCCTACTCCAAATAACTCAGTTTGTCTATAAGAGCTATTGAAGCACAGGACATTTTCACTATAATTTTTATTGCTTACTCATGTAGGTAGTGTTTGATTGATACCTAGTCATCACAAAATAGGGTTGACTTAAGGTGTTTGTTTGGCACTTTCAAACCTGCCTGCCAGTGCAGTGTGGTTGTGTTAAAGAGTAGAGCATTATTACAAGATGTAGTGGGTACACGACCTAAATTAGTTATGTAAGGTCATGTATAGATATTTAAGGCATAAAAAAGGTCTGCCCATAGGACTGTGACCACAACAATAGAATTTTCCCCTGAATGAGAGATGTTCAAGTCCTGATGGAGAATAAGTATATCTTCATATTCTGGTCACCTTGGGGGTGGGGGTGGTGGTGTGTGTGTTCTGTAACCCATCAGCCTCCAAAGCCAGTGTGCTGTGGGTGGACACCCAGGAGAGTTCCTGGGCTTAGAGGAAAGGTGAGTAAGGATGGAGTTCCGGTGTGCACATGCTTGGGGCATATCCAGCAGTCAGAATGGTTAACCGTGGTTGCTGAGGTTTGGATGGTGTCTGTAAGGGGATGGTGAGGGTAAAATATAGGACATCCATCATAAAGACACTTTAGTCAATAAAGAAAAGGAAGTGGGTGGCAAAGGAGAAGAGGATTTCTTCAGGGTAAAATCAGAAAGATCTCCTTGTAAACACAGGTCCTGAGTGATGTTGAGGTATTGTTCTAGTGAAAGGGAAGAGGGAGTGACAAAGCCCATCAAGTGTGAAGAGAGAATGATACAAAACATGGTGGCCTTTAGTAACAACTTATGAATTGGTGCCTCCAGAGTTAAGTGTAATTATGACTGAATGGCAGGAAGGAAAGGGAGGGAGATAAGAGGGAAACAGGGTCGATGGTAATTGGAACATTGTCACCTTATTTCTTGTGACTTTCAGCATAGGTCTCCAGAGGCTCACAGGTGCACTTACCTTGAGCCTCAGGATCTAGTAATTTGCTGTTTGCAGAGGGAAGAGGAGCAGGCTTTAATCCAGAAAAGTGTATCCATGATGGAAATTTTAAAAGTTTTGCTGCAGTGGGAGTGGTTAGGAGAATAAGAAAAGGACCCTCCACTTTGGGGTTAAAGGCTGGGGTGAAAGGCCTTTAGGTACACCAGTTACCTGGATGAATAGGTAGTGAGGGGAGAAGGTTCCAGTACAGGAAGAGTGGAGTCAGTTAGCTGATGCAAGAATGAGCACATTTCTGTTAGGATGACTATTGCTTTTGAAATCTGATGATTAGGGGTATAATGGCAAGGGTGAAAGGGCATCCATACAGGATTTCAAAGGGGCTTGGGAAGTGCAGTTTTCAAGGAAGGGTTGGAATTCCATGAGAGCTAAGGGCAGTTCAGCCCATGGAGTCTGAACCTCATTGTGAATTTGGTTAAGTGTTGTCTTAGGATCCTTTTATATGCTCAACTTTTCTGGAGGGCTGAAGTCTGTAAGGAATATGTCACTTCCATGTAACTCCTAAGGCACTGCAAACCCCTTTTGTGATGTGAGGAGAAGGCTGTCCCATTATCTGACTGCAGAGAAGAGGGAAGGCCATGTCTGGGAATTGTTTCTGTTAACAGGGTGTTAATTACAACATCAAACCACTCGGAGGTGATGGAAATGCTTCAACCCATCCAGAAAAGGTGTCCACAAAGACAAGAGGTATTTAACTCCTTGCAGGTGGCACATAGGTAAAGGCTAGTTGCCAATCTTGTCCTGGCTTAGAGCCTCTACCCTGGTGGGCTGAGAAAGAGAGGTGTGGAGCCTCCATGGATATTAGTTTGTTGACAAATAGAGCAGCTTTTTCTAATTTCTTCTAAATGTTTTAGAGTTCAGGGCAGTGTTGAGTTAGGTAAGAGTTTTGAAAGCAGCTTGTTCCTATGTGGTACTGGTTATGCTGGGAGGTGAGAAGGTTGTGGGTTTTTATTCAGGTAAAAGAATCTTTCCATCCTTCATAAAGCACCCCTCAATGTGCTTTGCTCCAATAATGGGAAACATTGAGGTTTCCTCAGGTGTATAAGGGACAGGATATGGAAGTAATAGAGAAAGGGCGTGATGGTGGAGTGGGAACCTGGGTGGGGTTGGGTTGCCTGTACTCTGACTTCATTGTTTGCTCAGTTATTGGCAACAGATATGGGGGAATTTGATTTTTGGTGCCCTTTGCAGTGAACTATAGTGGCTTGAGTTGGAAGTGATACCCCTTTGATTGTAGATGAGATCTTGGTTCACAATGGAGGATCTGCTAGAAGTCAGGAACCCTCTCCCTCACCAGATGGGGGCATGCAAGGGTAGGATGTGACATGCGTGTTTGGACTCAGTGTGGATGTTTAGGGCATGCCCTGTCTCTGACCAGTGCTCTGGGGAGGGCTGTGGGCTCAGCTTGTTGTGAGGTTGTGTGGGGAAAAGGGGACCTGACTCAACAGGTTCAGTGAATGTAACAGTAGTATATCCAGCTTGTGTGGTGGTGCTAAGGTTCATAGAACTGCCATCAGTAAACCTCATATGAGTAAGACTAGGAAGAGGGGTGTCTAGAATATCAGGAAGGGGTTTGGTGAGGAGGCCAAGCACTTCACAACAGTCATGTACAGAATTAGCATCAGGCATTTTGGGGACTGGGTTGTGTTCAGTGGGAAGGAGGTGGAAGGACGGAGAGGATAGCAGTGCAGGGAGACTTCAGGCTTTGTAGAAGGGTGAGAGGAGGACAGTGGTGCAGGGAGACTCTGGGCTCTGGAGAAGGGTTGAGAGGAGGGTTTGGAGGCAGGTGGAGGAGATAGATGCAGTGGCTTTGTGAGTTAAGAGAGGAGGTAAGGAATAATGAAAAGTATCACGATGACTTATCACAGATAGTGTAAACTTCTTGCACCAGAAGGGAAGCAGTTGTGAGGGTTTTGAGGCAAGTTGGCCAGCCAAGGGTTACAGGATCTAACTGTCTGGAGAAGTAGCAATGGCGCGATTATCAGGCAGTAGGGCTGTGTTAGGATTCCTAGTGCACGTCCACCTCAAGTATGGACATGGAGGGAGAAGGCCTCAGCGGGTTTAGGGAAGGCTAGAGCAGTGCAGTCACTGAGGCTTCCATAAGTTCACAGAAGGTGGACTTGAGCAGTAGAGGGTGAAGAAGAGCTCATGAAGGTGCCAGTAGCAGCTTGGTAGAGTTTAGATATGGGCCCAAAATCGAGAGATGTAAAACATTGACTAGCCCTAAGAAAGAAAGGAGAGCTCCCTTGGAATGTGGTAGGGGATGGTCCCTGATGGTTGGATTCAATCCTGATTAGATGTTTCCATGAGGGAGAGAGGTGCAGACCTAGAGAGGTTACTTCAGTCCTGAAAAATTGTCCTTTGTTTGGGGAGACATGCTATCCCTTATCTCTAAGAAGGTAAAGCAGAGGTCATAGAGGTTAATAAGGAGGGGCTGCAGAGGAGTGAGTCATCAATATATTGAAGAAGGGTACAAAGGGAAGTGGAGGTCAGACAGGTCTTGGTGTAGGGCCTGTCCACAATGTGAGGATTGTCTCTAAGCCCTGGGGAAGGACCATCCCTATTTACTGCTAGGGTTTATGGGGTCCTCAGGTCCATCAACATGAAGGCAAAAGTGTCCAGGAAGTTCCATCTAAGGGGATAGTGAAGACTCCCTTAAGACCAGTTACAGTGTAGTGTGCAGTGTGCAGGCCTATGTGGAGCAGAGGCTGTGTGGATTGGGAGCTAAAGGAACCATGGGCTGTGCAGTTTTCTTGATGGTTCAAGGTCCTGTGCGAGGTGACAACTCCCATTTGGCTTCTTTATTCCAGGATGGGGTGTGAAAAGGGAGGTGGTTGGGGGCAAAATCCCAGCAGCACAGAGATTGTCCATAGTGGGCTTAAGACCCTGTGGAGCACTGAGGGATGGGATACTCAGGAATGTTTGTGAGAGAAGAGGGGGTTTAAGACTATCATAACAGCGGGGTGGTGTGCTGTGACTGAAGGAGAATTAGTTCCCAGAGCTAGGGGCTCACTTCTGCTCACAGTACAGGAGTTGTCGCAGTGTGGGCTCGCCCAGAGGGCTGCTGCAGGGGCAGTGTGGGCTCGGGCGGAGGGCTGCAACACACAGAGGGGCCTTCCAAGAAGGCGCTCTGGGGCCGGCAAGGTGCGGAGGATGCACGGTAGGAAGAAGACTACCGAGGAGACCAGGATCTGTGTGCAAGTCTGATTTATTCAGGAAGTATAGCGGTTAATATAGGGCGAAGACAGGGGAGGGGCAGGGGGCATGGCCGGGGGGCGGCAGACGGCTGATAGGTTCGTGCAGGGGTGCATCACTGGTTGCGGGCAGAAGACGGGGTAGCCAGGGTTCTAGGCGGCAGCGAGGTGGGGCTGTCATGGCGCGGCAGTGGCCCTCGGGGGAGAGGCGGGGTTAGGCCACCGAGGGGGAAGCGGGCGCAGCTGGGCAGAGGGGCAGGCAGTACGCCCGAACCCCAAGCGGAGGGCCTTAATGCCCGTTCCCGCCACCCGGGTCCGACTCGCACCGGCGCCTGGAGACGAGCCGACCCTTGCTGTCGCCGCTCTCCCACATGGTGCCACCCTACATTTCCCCCTTTTCTTTTATTAAGCGCCGAAGAAGGTGGAAGAGGAAGGGCCAGCACTCATTTTGTTGGGGGGGGCCTCGCCAGGCAGCGCGTTCGAGAAGCCTGTCTTGGGGGGGGGTGAAGGTGGGTGGCAGTGGCCGCTGGGCCCTTTCAGCTTGGGCTAGGTGGAGTAGCCGCAGAACTTGTTGGCGGAGAGGGTCGGGCTCGGCATTCAGGGTCATCATGGCCACCCGAGGGGCGAGGTGTCACTGGCGACGTTTCTCTCTCCGGGTCAGGCGGTTCGGCGGTGGCGGGCCGGATGAGGCGTCCTGGGATCCAGATGGGCTGGGCGGCGTCATCTGGAAAGACACAAGCAAAACCCCTTCCCTGGGCAAGGAGGGGGGCAGGCCCTGACCAGATGTTAGTCTTGGGGTCTTTCCACTGAACAAGGGGGGCCTGTGTGGGCCGGTAGGACAGGCCCCAATGAGCATGTACTGGGGAAAGGCCATCCTCATCAAAGCAGAGGAGGTTGTGGTGGATTAAGGCAGAGGTGACAATTTCTCCAGGTGTGTGGCGGGGATGGTTGCTCCTTTCCTTTTGAATAAGATGCTTGAGGAAGAGATGAGTGCGTTCAACCATGCCTTGACCTTGGGGGTTGAACGGAATTCCAAAGTGATGAGTGATGTTGTATAGCCTCAGGAACGCGGCGAAGGAAGTGCTGCGATATGCTGGTCCATTGTCGGTTTTCAGGTCCCATGGGACTCCCATGAAGAGGATGGCTTGTCTGAGGGCCTGAATGCAGTGCTTGGCTGTTTCTCCTGGGAGGGGAACGGCATAGCACAGGTGGGAGAAGGTGTCGATGGCCACATGGAGATACTTGAGCCTGCCGAACTGGGGCACATGGGTGACGTCCATTTGCCATCGGGCATTGGGGCATAGCCCACGTGGATTAACTCCTTGCGGCTGTAGCGGCCCAAGGGGCAGAAGGGGTGCACAGGTTTGGCAGCATCTGACCATGTGCTTGCAGGCCTGGATGGAAAGTTCCAGGAACAACTTGTGAAGGCTCCTGGCAGAGAAGTGAAATCGAGAGTGGAGTAGCTTGGCTTGGTTGAGGAGGTCGCCAGGTGGAGGGGCGGGTGGTCAGCCTCCCGAGCGCTCTACTGAGGCTGGGAGGGCTTGGGCAGCTTGATCAGTGAGGTTATTGCCGGCGGCGATAGGTCCAGGAAGGCCAGAATGGCTCCTCACATGGGCGATGTACCAGGGCGCCGTGCGATTTTCCAAGAGACTCTGGAGAGTTAGGAGTGCTTGGTCGATAGGCCTTTTGGCAGGAAAAAACGTGGTGAAAGCCAAGACTTGGCAGACTTGCAAGGTGTACAGGCTGTCAGTGAAGATGTTGAGGGGTCTGTTGGGACAGGCGCGGAGAGCTAGGACAACGGCTTAGAGCTCTCCTACCTGGACAGAGTTCACGTTGATGTGGATGAGTATTTGAGGCTCTGACGTACCAGGCGAGTAGATGACAGCTGCGAACTTGTGCTTGGAGGCGTCAGTGAAGGCGGTGGTGGCATGTGGGTAGGGGCGGCGAGACGGGAAGGGGTGGTGCGGCGGAGGGATGAAGAATAACTGGGAGATGCCCTGAAGCAGCCGATGACTGGGGTAGTGGTTGTCAAATTCGCCATGGAAGAGTTCCGCAAGGACTTGCATGTCTGGACTGGACAGAAGCAGCGTGGTGGTTTTCTTGGCATCAAGCGGCCACACAATGGTGTCAGGGGGAGTACCATATGTGTGGGTGCATTGCCGGATGAGGTCAATGGCCAAGGAGATCCAGAGGGTGACTTGCGGGCCAATTTTTCTGAGCTTGCTTTTGGCGGTATGGAGCCAGAGAAGGGGCCCCTTCTGCCAGAGGAGCCCGGTGGGCGTACCCGTGGTAGGCAGGATCAACGCCAAGATGGCTCGGTTGGGGTCATGACGCTGCAGTTGGCATGCTCGCAGGGCATCATTGACAGCTCGGATGGCCTCCTGTGCAGCCGAGGTAATAGCGATTTTCTTTGTTACGGCCTGCGGAGGGTCTTGGTCGGTTTGCAGGAGGGCGAAGAGGGGTTGTAGTTGAGCAGTGGTGATCGGGAGAGCCGAACGGAGCCAATTGATATGCCCACAGATTTGCTGTAGCTCTGTCATAGAT